>NW_027206091.1:5764990-6438740 GCF_024711535.1 Dipodomys merriami | reverse complement strand
ATCCTCAGATCTCAGCCTTCTGAGTAGCTAGGATTATAGGCGTAAGCCGCCGACACCCGACTATTTTTTTTTTTAAAGGATTGAATCTTGGAGTCTTTATTTAAAGGCCAGTGGCTGCATGGTGGATTCCTGTCTCAAAGACCAGCAGCCAGAAAATATACTTAACACTGTTAAAAAAACAACAACAACGGGGCGGGGGGCGGGGGAGGTTGTATGTAGGAGGTCTCTGAGACATTGGGGAGGAATTCTGGGAGACTTGAAAAAAGGATGTGTGGACTCAGGATCAGGCAGTAGCTCTATGGATTCAAGACTTAGGTAATGCCTTGTGGACTCGGGTTCAGGTAGTAGCTATGTGGACTCAGGCTCAAGTAGTGACTATATGGATTCAGGCTCAGGTAGTATAGTGTAGCTACGTGCAGTCAGTATCAGACAGTAGCTCTGTGGACTCAGGCTTAGGCAACACTTTGTGGAATCAGGTTCAGGTAGTAGCTGTGTGGACTCAGGCTCAGGAAATGACTATATAAATTCAGGCTCAGGGAATGACTATATGAATTCAGGCTTAGGTAATATAGTAGCTGTACGAACTCAGGATTAGAAAGTAGCTGTGGGAATCAGGATCAGACAATGGCTATAAAGATTCAGGCTCAGGTAACATAGAAGTTGAATGGACGCAGGCTTAGGCAGTAGCTAAGTAAGAAGGGAAGCCTTTAGAAGGATGTAAACTGGAGGAGTACCCTATCTGTTTTACACCCGTAAGTTCAAGTTCAGCCAGTACTCAAATGGTCTCATTTCAAGGGCAGTCAGGTGACCACACCCCATGCTGCCTCCTCTCCTAGGCCCAGGGCAGGCTGGGGACCAGCGGCTGGGTAGTGTGGGTGAGCTTGAGCTGCTACCTGCTTTGACTTTTCCAGGTGATGCCCTGCTGAGGAAAAGGGTATCAAAAAGGTGATTAGCTTATCAAGTTCACTCATAGCTGCCCTTGGAGACACGTCAGCTCCTGGAGGCCAAAGCAAAATCATACCCAAGACTCCATCATTAGCCAAGTGCTGGTGGCTCACACCTGTCATTCTAGCTTCTCAGGAGGCTGAGATCTGAGGATCGAAGTTTGAAGCCAACCAGGCCAGGAAAGTCTGTGAGACCCTTATCTCCAGTGGCCCAGCAAAAAGCTGGAAGTGGAGCTGTGGTTCAAGTGGTAGGGAGCTAGCCTTGAGCAAAAAGAAGCTAAGGGACAGTGTCCAGGCCCTGAGTTCAAACACACACACACACACATACACACACAAGTACACACAGACCCCAACATTCTGCCAACCCTACTCCTCAATTCCAGAGAGTCCTTCCTGGAGGAACCGCAGGAGGGTTCCCAACTTTCCTTGTGCCTTTGTTTCTTTTCCTGGACAGGAATTGAAACAGCTGAAGATGTAGCATACCACTCGGGCTCTCTTTGAACCTGTTTCCCCATCTGCACAATAGGTTTATTAGAGCCCCCTCCACAAATGACCAGGAAGTTCTGCAGTTGATTTCAACCCTGAGTATTGCCACTTGACTCCCCCAGTGCCTCAGTTTCCCCAGCTGTAATGGAGTCCTCACCTGGAAGGGTCACTGGAAGGTTAAATAAGTGAATACCCGCCAGCTCAGAACACCCACTGGCTCTTCCCATTGGCTGTTCCCCATGGCTCCCGGGCTGAGTGGTAAGTTGTGCTGGGATTTGGGCCAGTTGGGGAATCCAGGAGGAAACACCTGGGCTTTCCAGGCCTGGAGGTCACTCCAAGGAGCCTTCTAGTCAGCTGCCGTCAGCCAGGTCTGCTCTGCCCCACCCCATCTGCCCTGGGTATATCAGAGCCAGTCCAGACCCCAGGAGCTGGCAGAAACAAGGAAGGCAGAGGGGCCAAGCACCATGGGGAAGGCAGTGAGTAACCCCTGTGGGGTGGGGGGGGGAGGGCAGGGGGGAGGGAGCAGGGGTCTCAGTGGCATCTCTTGCCTTCCTTGTTGCCCTCCATCCTTAGGAAAATTACGAGCTCTATTCCGTGGAGCTGGGATCTGGCCCTGGTGGGGACATGTCGGCCAAGATGAGCAAGAAGAAGGCAGGCGGTGGGGGTGGCAAGAAGAAGGAGAAGCTGGAGAACATGAAGAAGGAGATGGAGATCGTGAGCCCAGGGCTGGGGGCCAGGGAGGAGGGACGGAAAGCTGGGGGACTGGGGCCAGGAAGAGCTAGAGTCAGTGTCCTGTCCCCAACCACAGAATGACCACCAGCTGTCAGTGGCCGAACTGGAGCAGAAATACAGGACCAGTGCCACCAAGGTGAGCTGATCTGAGGATTGTGGTTCAAAACCAGCCCAGGCAGGAAAGTCCATGAGACGCTTATCTCCAATGAACCACCAGAAAACCGGACGTGGCGCTGTGGCTCAAGTGGTAGAGCGCTTGCCTTGAGCAAAAGAACTCAGGGACAGCGCCCAGGCCCTGAGTTCAAGCCCCATGACTGACAATAAAATAAAGGGTCAAACTGAGGAGAGGGGAGGAGGAGAGAGGGGAGAGGGAAGGAGAAATATGAGACACACAGGGAGGGGGAGGGCGTGTGGACTGGGCAGGAGAGCGGCCCCTGATGTGACCTTACCCCTGCATCCCCAGGGCCTGACTGCAAGCCTGGCGGCCGAGTTCCTGCTCCGGGATGGGCCCAATGCTCTGAGACCCCCAAAGGGCACCCCGGAATATGTCAAGTTTGCCCGGCAGTTGGCAGGTGGTCTGCAGTGCCTCATGTGGGTGGCCGCCGCCATCTGCCTCATTGCCTTCGCCATCCAGGCCAGCGAGGGCGACCTCACCACCGACGACAACGTGAGTGTGTGGCGCTGCCGGGCAGACATGCACACAGGGACGGGGGGTGAGGGGACGGAGGGGAGCAGCACGGACCAAAGGTCACAGGCTGAGGAGGCAGAGCCCTGGAGATCCCCATCCTGGGGGATAACGGGGGGCCAGAGGTCATAGGTCACAGGGACATTGGACATGAGAGGTGGGGGAACACGGAAATGCCATATGTAAAGATGGAAGTGGGGTGTGTGGAGATGTGGCTCAGTTGGTAGAATACTGGCCAGTGAACAAAAGCAGCAGGTACTGAGTTCGAATCCCAACTAGAACTTTTTATTTATTTATTTATTTACTTATTTTTGTCAGTCATGGGGCCTGAACTCTGGGCCTGAGCGCTGTCTCTCAGCTCTTCAGCTCAAGGCTAGCGCTCTACCACTTGAGCCACAGTGCCACTTCTGGCTTTTTCTGCTTATGTGGTGCTGAAGAATTGAACCCAGGGCCTCATGCATGCAAGGCAAGCACTCTACCACTGAGTTACCTTCCCAGCCCAACTAGAATTTTTTTTTTTTAGGTCCAAACCTAAACAACAACAAAACCCAAAGCAGATGTAGGACTTGAGTGCTGTATCTCAGGGGTTCATACTGGTCATCCTAGCTACTCAGGCGGCTGAGATCTGAGGATCACAGTTCAAAGCCAGCCTGGATAGAAAAGTCTGTGAGACTCTTTTCTCTAATGAACCACCAAAAAGCCAAAAGTGAAGCAGTGGCTCATATGGTAGAGCACCAATCTTGAGTAAAAAGACTAAAGGACAACTTGGTGCTAGTGGCTCAAACCTGTACTCCTAGCTGCTCAGGAGGCTGGGATCTGAGGATGGCGGTCGCATGAAAAGCCTATGATATTTTTATCTCCATTTAATCACCAACAAAGTCAGAAGTTGTAGTTCAAGTGGTAGAGTGGTAGCCTTGAGTGTAAAACAAACAAACAAAGGGACAGTGCCCAGGTCATGAGTTCAAGCCCCAGGATAGGTACACACACACATACACACACACACACACACACACACACACACACACACACACACACACACACACACACACACGATGCAGGAAACCTCAGAATATGGGGACTGTGAAGACCCAGGATTTAGAAGCCATAGGATTAGGGACACAGCTACATAATACACAGGAAATAAAGGTATGCATAAGCCAGGAGCTGGTGATTCACACCTGTAATCCTAGCTACTCAGGAGGCTAAGATCTGAGGATCAAGGTTCAAAGCCAACCCAGGCAGGAAAGATTCTTATCTCCAACGAACCACCAGAAAACCTGAAGTGGAGCTGTGGCTCAAAGAGGTAGAGCACTAGCCTGAGCAAAAGAGGTTCAGGAAGAGCACTCAGGCTCTGAGTTCAAGCCCATGACCAACAAAAATAAATAATAAGTAAATAAATGAATGGATGCACAGGACCCGGGGACAGGAGCTCAGACCCCAGGGAGCAGTGCGGGAGGCTTCGCAGTAGCTTGGGCGGAAACCCTGGAGGTGATGCCAAGAACACCAGGGGACACAGGAGGCCTCTTGGTGTTGGGCAACGGCCTTGGGCAGGAGTGTCCAGCCCCTGTGCATACCCTGTCCTCCCTCCCTCCAGCTCTACCTGGCCCTGGCCCTGATTGCTGTGGTGGTGGTCACTGGCTGCTTTGGCTATTATCAGGAGTTCAAAAGCACCAACATCATTGCCAGTTTCAAGAACCTGGTGCCACAGGTGGGTCCTCTCCCGTGCCTGGAGCCCTGTGACGCTTTCTATCATCCCCAACCCTCCCTCTCTAGGCTGCTCATCTCTCCCCCTATAGGAGCGGGAAGAAGTCTTTGCTGTCAAAGGCTGTATGGATATTCCTAGCATCATTTGCCAGCCATAGAAAATGATCAATGGTTGGGTGCTGGGTGGCTCACATCTGTAATCCTAGCTCCTAGGAGGTTGAAACCCGAGGAGAGCAGTTCAAAGTCAACCCCTGGCCGGAATATCTGTCAGACTTTTTTTTTTTTTTTTTTTTTTTTGTGCTGGTACTGGGGCTGGAACCCAGAGACTGAGCATTTGTCCCTAAGCTTCTTTTGCTCAAGGCTAACTTTCTACCACTTGAGTTCCATCTCCACTTCTGTTGTTTTTTGTTTTGGTAATTGAGTGGAGATAATCTTAGGGGCTTTCCTTCCATGGGCTGGCTTTGAACTTCAACCCTCAGATCTCAGCCTCCTGAGTAGCAAGGATGACAGGCATGAGCCACAAACACCTGGAAACTAGTGGTCCTGTCTGTGAGACTCATATCTCCAATTAGCCCCCAGAAAACTGGAAGTGGAGGCATGGTTCTAGTGGTAGAGCACCAGTCTTGAGTGGAAAAGCTATGGGACAACACCCAAGCCCTAAGTTCAGGCCCCAATATTTATGCATGTATGCACATGTGCACACACTTTCTTTCTTTCTTTCTTTCTTTCTTTCTTTCTTTCTTTCTTTCTTTCTTTCTTTCTTTCTTTCTTTCTTTCTTTTGTTGGTCACATGGCTTGAACTCTGGGCCTGGGCGCTGTCCCTAAGCTCTTCAGCTCAAGGCTAACACTCTACCACTTGAGCCACAGTGCCACTTCCAGTTTTCTGGTGGTTTATTGGAGAGAAGAGTCTCATGGACTTTCCTGCCTGGGATGGCTTTGAATCTGGATCCTTAGATCTCAGCCTCCTGAGTAGCTAGGATGACAGGCGTGAGCCGCTGGCGCCTGGCTACACACACATTAGTAATACAGGCAGACAGCCACAGGCAGCGGACTAGCAGGATCTGGTGTGTGTCCTGTCATGTGCCAAATTATTTCCAAGGCCTTATAAAGCCCTCAGGCCAGATGTTCCCCACTCCTTCTTTTAGGGCCTCAATTCTTCCCACCTTCCACCTCCTTATGTCCCTAAACCCACTCAGCGAAGTCTACCTGCACCTGTCTCATGCCACTCTGCTGTCCCCCACAGCAAGCCACTGTGATCCGGGATGGGGACAAGTTCCAGATCAATGCAGACCAGCTAGTGGTGGGTGATTTGGTGGAGATGAAAGGCGGGGACCGCGTGCCGGCAGACATCCGTATCCTGTCAGCCCAGGGCTGTAAGGTGGACAACTCTTCACTCACGGGAGAATCGGAACCACAGACCCGCTCTCCAGAGTGCACACACGAAAGCCCCCTGGAGACCCGCAACATCGCCTTCTTCTCCACCATGTGCCTTGAGGGTCTGTGCTCCTCCTTGAGAGCCACCACTGCCTTCGTTAGGCTCCCCCCCTCTTATCTTCTGTGACCCACACCTCCCCACTCCCAGGACAGCCACAGAGAAGGCTCACCCCCAGCTGCTCTCCCTGCAGGCACGGCTCAGGGTCTGGTGGTGAACACAGGGGACCGCACGATCATCGGCCGGATCGCATCGCTGGCCTCGGGAGTGGAGAACGAGAAGACACCTATCGCCATTGAGATCGAACACTTTGTGGACATCATCGCGGGCCTGGCCATCCTCTTTGGTGCTACCTTTTTTGTGGTGGCCATGTGCATCGGTTACACCTTCCTGCGGGCCATGGTGTTCTTCATGGCCATTGTGGTGGCTTATGTGCCAGAGGGGCTGCTGGCCACTGTCACAGTGAGTGGGGGACACAGAAGGGGACCGAGAGAGCTCAGAGCCTGTTCATCTGTTTACCCATCCAGGCTTTCCCCCATTATCTCCCTTTCTGTCCCTCATCCATCCATCTCCCTGCCATTCACCCTCTACTTTCCCATCATCCATTGGTTCAGCAACCACTGAATGCGTGAAGGCTCAGGGAGAAGGCTTGAGGCCTAGTGTGGGCAGCAAGCGTGTATCTAGGCTCTTTTGCGTGTGTGTGTGTGTGTGTGTGTGTGTGTGTGTGTGTGAGAGAGAGAGAGAGAGAGAGAGAGAGAGAGAGTTGTGGGACTGTCCCTAAGTTGTTTTGCTCAAGGCTAGGGCTCTACCACTTTAAGCCACAGCTTTACCTCCAGTTTTCTGGTGATTAATTGGAGCTAAGAGTCTCATGGACTTTCCTGCACAGGCTTGCTTCAAATTTCGATCCTCAGATCTGAGCCTCCTGAATAGAATTACAGGAGTGAGCCACTGGCACCTGGCTCCAAGCATTCATTTACATATTTATTTTCTGCTGGTACTGGGGTTTGAACTCAGGACCCAGGCACTGTCTCTTGTTTTTTCACTCAAAGCTGGTGCTCTACCACTTGGAACACAGTCCACTTCTAGGTTTTTGTTTTTTTTGTGTAGTTTATTGGAGATAAGAGTCTCATAGACGTTTTCTGTGCTGGCTCTGAATTATAATCTTCAGATTTCAGCCTCTTGAGTAGCTAGGATGACAGGCATGAGCCACCAGCAACCTGGCTTAAGCCTTTTTCATTCTGTTCAGTTTTGCTTTGGGGAGCAGGATGCTGCACTTGCCAGATGATGGCTGGAATAAAGGATCCCCTTCTCATCTCCAGCTCTGAGAGAGGAGTAGAAGGTACTGGAAGCAGTAATTGGCTCCAATGCCTGCATCTCCCACCTCTCCTCAGGTCTGCCTGTCCCTGACAGCCAAGCGGCTGGCCAGCAAGAACTGCGTGGTCAAGAACCTGGAAGCTGTGGAGACCCTGGGCTCCACATCGGTGATCTGCTCCGACAAGACGGGGACCCTCACCCAGAACCGCATGACTGTGTCACACCTGTGGTTTGACAACCACATCCACACAGCAGACACCACGGAAGACCAGTCAGGTGTGGAGGTGGGGGGAAGAGGGGGGCAGGTTCCGGTTTGTGGTGATCTTAAGTGAGCTTAGGGAAGGCTTTAAATTAATGGGGGGGGTCTCCTCAGCTCGTGTCTGTCAGGGGGCTCAGAATCCCATCTCAGAGACTTGAAGACTTGATACGGGGTCTGGGGAGCAGGTCCTGTTGTGGGGTGTGAGGAGGGGACCTGTGGGACAGGCTCGGGGGGCTCTGCCCCGGCCTCCCTCCTGGCCCCAACCTGGATGCTTGGTCTCCAGGACAGACGTTTGACCAGTCCTCGGAGACGTGGCGGGCGCTGTGCCGCGTGCTCACCCTCTGCAACAGGGCCGCCTTCAAGTCTGGCCAGGACGCCGTTCCTGTGCCCAAGGTGAGAGCCTGGGGGACGCCAGGGGATGCGGGGAGCCTGGTGACACCCACTGCGACCTTGACCTTTGTCCTCGCTCCCAGCGCATCGTGATCGGAGATGCGTCGGAGACTGCACTGCTCAAGTTCTCAGAGCTGACGCTGGGCAACGCCATGGGCTACCGGGACCGGTTCCCCAAAGTCTGTGAGATCCCCTTCAACTCCACCAACAAGTTCCAGGTGCGCAGGGGGATGCAACGGGCCCCGCCCGCGAGCCTCAGGCCCCGCCCACCAAGCCAAAGCCCCGCCCACCAGGCCCCGCCCACCAGGCCCCGCCCACGAGTCCCCATTCCAGGAGACCACCGATAGCAGGCCTAGGGTGGGGTCCCTTATTTCTTCACATTCGAACCCCATCCCCATTTCCCATCCTGCCACAGGCCCAGTCCCTCCCTGGTTAGGCCACACCCCCCAGTCCCTCCCCCACCCACGCCCTGCAGACTTCTCATTTTGGGGTGTAGGGAGTCGGGAGTAACTACTCATGAAATGTCTCCAGTCCAACTCTGCACCCCACTCTGCTCATTCCTGGTGCCCAGGACCTTGTCCTAGTCTTTAGTCTTTACCAAAGTCTGTCCCCGGGTACAAGCGCCTTCATCCCTACACTCCCAGGCCGCGTTCTCAGCCCCGCCCCACCTTTCAGGCCACGCCCACACCTCAGCCCCGCCCCGAGTAACCGCTCCCACAAACACAACTCCGCCCTTGGTGGTCACGCCCACAGCCCAGTCCTCCCCGTGACCACGCCCTCAGCCCCCACGGTACGGCCACGCCCACATGTGGCCACGCCCCTCCTCCCGCAGCTGTCCATCCACACGCTGGAGGACCCACGTGACCCGCGGCACTTGCTGGTGATGAAGGGCGCCCCCGAGCGCGTGCTGGAGCGCTGCAGCTCCATTCTCATCAAGGGCCAGGAGCTGCCCCTGGACGAGCAATGGCGCGAGGCCTTCCAGACGGCCTACCTCAGCCTGGGGGGCCTGGGCGAGCGCGTGCTGGGTGAGCCCGCCTGGCCGGGCCCGGGGAGGGCCGGGGGGGGGGCGTGGTGCCTCCCCTCCACCTTCCCCCTCACGCTCCCTGCTTCCCGGCCAGGCTTCTGCCAGCTCTACCTGAATGAGAAGGACTACCCGCCTGGTTATGCCTTCGACGCGGAGGCCATGAACTTTCCCAGTAGTGGCCTCTGCTTTGCGGGACTTGTCTCCATGATTGATCCTCCCCGGGCCACTGTCCCCGATGCTGTGCTCAAATGCCGGACCGCAGGCATCCGGGTACGCCACTGATGGGGGGGGGTGAGGACGGAGGATGGATGAATGGGGGGGGGTTTGAGGTGACAGAAAATCCCAACTACAAACTCCTGAGAAATAGGAGAAGGACAAAAAGAAAATTCAGATATAGCTGGATCCAGGAGCCCAGTGTCGTTAGGGATTCACCTTTCTCCTGGCCTCTGCCCTGCTTTTCTCTCTCTGTTCCCCCTCACCCCACCCCAGTAGCTTTAACTTACACCTCTCACCTGTCAGTTGCCAGATTGGGTCACATATTTATTCACCCCTGGACCAGTTATTACTGTGTGTAACTGGGACAGAATAGTTTGTTGGGGCCAGGTCTGGGCTTAAGTGCCCAATCATAGCCAGGGATCTCATTTCAACCCAATGGCCAGAAGGACTGACATTGTTCTTAAATGACAGATCAAGGGTAAAGAGCTGCTGGAGAACAAACCCTTCCAGTGGTCTTTAAGGACCTAGCAAGTGGCTTTGCCATCTTTCTAATCTACTCCTTAATTCTCTTACCTCTTATCCACTCCTCTCTAGGCACCTCTATTTTCCCAGAAATTCAAACATGTTCTCACCCCAGGGCCTTTGCACTGACAGTTCTTCCTTCAAAGATCTCTCTTCCTCCAGGTCTCCGCTTAAATGTCACCTTTCCAATAAAGCCTTTGCTGGGCCTAATCAAGTTGAGCTACTCCTTCATGGGGCTTATTTTCCCTTCTTTTATTAGCATGCTGTATAACTCATTTGTTTAATTTGCCTGTTTTCTGTCTCTTCCTGTCAGAATGTCAGCTTCTCAAAGACAGGAACTGGTAGTTTTTTTTTTTAGTCAGTTGTGGGGCTTGAACTCTGGGCCTGGGCGCTGTTCCTCAGCTCTTTAGCTCAAGACTAGCACTCTACCACTTGAACTACAGCACCACTTCCAGTTTTCTGGTGGTTTATTGGCGATAAGAGTTTCACGGACTTTCCTGCCCGGGCTGGCTTTGAACTGTGATTGTGATCCTCAGATCTCAGCCTCCTGAGTAGCTAGGATTACAGGCGTGAGCTACCAGCACCCAACTCTGGTGGTGTTTTGTCTAGGCAAGATAGTAGGTCATCATGCTTGGTTGAGACAATCAATGGAGCATATGAGCTTTCTCTCAGGGAAGATGGGGAGCTTGGGTCTGCTGCCTCCTACCCCTTGCAGGTGATCATGGTGACGGGTGACCATCCCATCACAGCCAAGGCCATCGCAGCCAGTGTGGGCATCATCTCAGAAGGCAGCGAGACGGTGGAGGACATTGCTGCTCGCCTCCGGGTACCTGTGGACCAGGTTAACAGGAAGTAAGCCCTTCAGCCCTCCCCCATAGCTCTCCCTGCATCCCATGCAGCCAGAAGAGGTCCCAGCTCAGCACTCCTCCCCCTCCCCAGAGATGCCCGTGCCTGCGTGATCAATGGCATGCAGCTGAAAGACATGGACCCAGCCGAGCTGGTGGAGGCATTGCGTACCCACCCCGAGATGGTGTTCGCTCGTACCAGTCCCCAGCAGAAGCTGGTGATCGTGGAGAGCTGCCAGCGGCTGGTGAGAGCCTGACTGGGGTGGGTGGCAGATGGGCCAGGCTAGACCCTGAGCATTCTCCCACTGAGCACTTTCCTGCAGGGTGCAATCGTGGCTGTAACAGGGGATGGCGTGAACGACTCCCCCGCCCTGAAGAAGGCAGACATTGGTGTAGCCATGGGCATCGCTGGCTCAGATGCTGCGAAAAATGCAGCCGACATGATTCTGTTGGATGACAACTTTGCTTCCATTGTGACAGGCGTGGAACAGGGTCTGAGCTGGGCCAAGGAAAGTGGGGGGCGGGGCATGGGCAGTGTGTGGGCTCCGGAGGAAATGGGCTGGGAGGAGGCTGATGTATCTGCTGCCTCCCTACAGGCCGGCTGATCTTTGACAATCTGAAGAAGTCTATCGCGTACACCTTGACCAAGAACATTCCAGAACTGACACCCTACCTCATTTACATCACCGTCAGTGTGCCCCTGCCCCTTGGGTGCATCACCATCCTCTTTATTGAACTCTGCACTGACATTGTGAGTTCAGTCCCCAGGCCCTGTGCTGTGGTGCCCCACCCCCCCCTAGTGGCCACAATAGGCCAAGATTAACATGCGTGCGTGTGTGTGTGTGTGTGTGTGTGTGTGTGTGAGATTAACATGCGTGCGTGTGTGTGTGTGTGTGTGTGTGTGTGTGTGTTGCTGCTACTGAGGCTTGAACTCAGGGACTGAGCACTGTCCCTGAGCTTTTTCACTCAAGGCTAGTGCACTGTCCCTGAGCTTTTTCACTCAAGGCTAGTGCTCTGCCACTTCAGACACAGAGGTGGAGAGTGACAGAGACATGGAGACAGAGACAAGAGACACACAAAAGCAGAGACAGTCATAGAAAATGGCTAGAGACTAGACACACAGAAACTAAGAATCCAGGAACTGGATGGCTGTAGTGCATTCCTGTGATCCAAGCTACTCAGGAGGCTGAGATCTGAGGATCTTAGTTTGAAGCCAGTATCTGGACAAGCAAGTCTGTGAGACTCATCTCCAATTAATCAGCAAAAAAGCTCACATGGTAGAGCACCAGTCTTGAGTGAAAAAGCTAAGAGATAGGGGCTGGAGAGGATGGGGGAGAGGGAGAAAGTAAGAGAGCCAATGACAGCGCAACAAAAGCTAACCTTTTAATGGAGATGACACATGACCCAGACTGGCCGCTGCAGACCCTGCCTCTTGTTCTTGCCCGGTGGGTGGAGGATGGCTGGTAGTGTGGGACAGGACCCTGGCCACCCTCAGCTCTAATTCCTTCTGCTCTCGGCCAGTTCCCATCCGTGTCCCTGGCGTATGAGAAGGCAGAGAGTGACATCATGCACCTGCGTCCGCGGAACCCCAGACGCGACCGCTTGGTCAATGAGCCCCTGGCTGCCTATTCCTATTTCCAGATAGGTGAGCATGCATTGGGGCTCTTCTTGCTGCACACAACTGCCTGGGTATCTGATCTTGGGTCCCCTCTATCCCTGCTTTCCCTTGGGTCATTGTTTCTGAGGGTTCTCTACATTTTTCTATATCCCTCTCCCCTTTTTCTGCCTCTGTCTCATGTTTATCTCAGGGCCTTGTTTGTTTTTTTTTTTGTCCTGGGGCTTGAACTCAGGGCCTGAAAGCTGTCGTTGACTCTTTTGCTCAAGACTAGCATTCTACCATTTTGAGCCACAGCTCCACTTCCAGTTTTCTGGTGGTTCATGGGAGATAATCTCACGGACTTTCCTGCCCAGGCTGGCTTCAAACCTTGATCCTCAGATCCCAGGTTCCTGAGTAGCTTGGATGACAGGTGTAAGCTACCGGTGCCCGGCTTTCTCTTGATCTTGACCTAATGTCCCTGCCCCTTCCTGCTGCCCACCTCTTTCCCAGGGGCCATCCAGTCTTTTGCTGGCTTCGCCGACTACTTCACGGCCATGGCGCAGGAGGGCTGGTTTCCTCTGCTGTGTGTGGGGCTGCGGCCACAGTGGGAGGATCACCACCTACAAGATCTGCAGGACAGCTATGGCCAGGAGTGGGTGAGCTCCTGTCCACTCAATCCTGGGACTGCCCTGATCCTGTGCTACCTGATCTGGGGCCGTCCACCGTGGCTCTATGGGGACAGGCTAGCCAGAGCATCTGGGGGCACCCAGCTGTGCTGGTGCCTTCTTGGAGGCAGATTGCCTGGGCTTGTGGTCTGGTATGGCTTTGACAAGACGTGTGCCCTTGGGCAAGTAGCTTTGCGTCTCTGTGCCTTGTTTCCCACTGGTCTCTGCAAATCCTGTCTTGGGACTCCAGTCCTTCCTTTCCGGGCCTCTCCCCTGGGCTGTCCAGGAAGCTGCTCCTCTGCTTTGGTTGTGAATGCCAGGCAGCTCGCTGCACAGCCTGTGCAGCAGCATCTGAGCTGCTGCATGCTCAGGTCACACAGAGCTAGCAGCCGAGCCTCCTGTGAGGGAGAGGGAGGCATGGGGGGTCCTGGCCCAGGGCCATGGGGCCCCCGGGGGTGGCTGATCTGCCTGGGCTCAGGCTGGCTTGGTTTTGTCCAGACGTTCGGGCAGCGCCTGTACCAGCAGTACACCTGCTACACCGTGTTCTTCATCAGCATCGAGATGTGCCAGATCGCAGACGTGCTCATCCGCAAGACGCGCCGCCTCTCGGCTTTCCAGCAGGGCTTCTTCAGGTGACCCCACTGTCCCCTGCATGTCCACCCCCTGTCCCCCTACCCCCTGGCACTGGTCCCTCCCCATACTGGCAAGCCCCCCGCACCGCCACGGCAGGCTGGGCACCGGTGCATTAGTCCTTGCTGATATAGTGGGGGGACTGCCACCCCAGAGGTGCAGCCACCCCATGTTTAGTGTCTGAGGACGCCCCGCTGCCACTACCTTTAGTCCACCATGACTCAGTGCTGAGCTCCCAGCCTGCCTAAGCTTGTCCTCCCTCCCTGGCAGGAACCGGATCCTGGTGATCGCCATCGTGTTCCAGGTGTGCATCGGCTGCTTCCTGTGTTACTGCCCGGGGATGCCCAACATCTTCAACTTCATGCCGATCCGGTGAGGGGCTGGGGCCCGGCGGGGGGATGGGGTGTGGGGTGTGGACATGGTCTGGGCATTGCCCTCACCCACCGTCCCCCTGCACCTGCAGCTTCCAGTGGTGGCTGGTCCCCATGCCCTTTGGCCTGCTCATCTTCGTCTATGATGAGATCCGCAAACTCGGAGTTCGCTGCTGCCCAGGGAGTGAGTGTGGGGGCTGGGTGCCCCTGACTTGTGATCATCCACCGCACCTCTCAATCCTCTCCCCGCCCACCCCCCAACTCATTCCCTCACCTTGGGGCCTGGCTCCCTACTTCGCAGGTCGTGCTCTAAGCCTTCTCCTTCCCCCCTCCCCCAGGCTGGTGGGACCAGGAACTCTACTATTGAAAGGACACTGTGCCTACTACAGGTAGACACACGGCTCCTCCACAACAGCTGCACAGCCCAACAGTGTCACGCCTGCACCTGTGCGTGTCCCATCCAGAGAGGCCCTGCCCACTGTTCCCCCAGCCCATCCCTGCCCCTGAGCCTGGAGAAACAGCTTCCCAGGGGGCTGGCACCTCCCAGTGGGGTGTGTGGATGGGAGCGTGGGTCTGGGGGCTGCTGGGTGGAAAAGTTCACACTGCCTGAGAGTAATAAAACCATCCTATGCTGGGAGCTGGCAAGTGCCATCCAGACTCTGTTGCTTAGCTTGTCATACCCACTGTGCCCACAGGCACTGGTCCCCTGCACATCCTGACATGGCATCTAGGCCACCGCCACCACCTTGACCAGCCCTGGCCTCCTGGCTTCAATTTCCACTCAACAATCATGGCCTGGACCCGTCCTTCCCCCTGCCTACAATTCCTCCTTGTCCTGTTCAATTCTCAGCCACACCTCCATCAGCCTAGGCTCCATCGGAAAGCACCTCTGGGGTCAGGGGCCGGTGTCTGGTACTTGTTTTCTTGGCTACTCAGTTGGATGAGATCTGAGGATCATGGTTTGAAGCCAATCTGAGCAGGAAAGTCTATGAAGACTTTTATCTCCAATGAATCACCAAAAAGCTAGGAATGGAGCTGTGGCTCAAGTGGTAGAGCGTTAGCCTTGAGTAAAACTCAGAGACAGTGCCAGGCCCTTCAGTTCAAGCCTCAGGATTGGTGTGCATGTGCATGAGCATGCGCTCACACACACAGCACCACTTATAGGTTCCATAGACCCTGTTTTCCTGTTACAAACCTGAGGCCTGGACCCTTACTGTCCTCCCACTGCCCAGGCTTCCATCCCAGCTCTGCCATTTCTGGCCCATGATCTCACAGAACATCTCCCCAGGTGGGGTGCGTCCCATCCCCCTTCCTCTAGCATGAAGTCAGATGATCAATGACTCCCAGGCCTGGCCAGACATCTACCTGTGGAGTGGGGCCAGCTGATGGCTTCCCATCAGAGGACAAACGATCTTTCTAGAAACACCAAGACTAGCATAGGAGAGCCAAACAGAGCTGTCTCTTCCTAAGACCTCATGAGCTTGGCAGAGAAAGGATGAGCCATTGGGAACAGCAGGGCTGGGCACCTCACACGACAACGATGATGATGGAGCTGGAAGCATGGCACTCCAAGTCCTGCCTGACACGGAGGCCCACAGGAGAAAGGGATGGGGTGCAAGGTGGGCGCTGGCAGGGGGTGAGCCCGGCAGGACACTATGCCAGCTGGTCAGGCTGTTTGCTATTTGGCTGTAACTGAAATAGTCCACCACTCTGAGGAAGACACAGGGCAAGGATTTCCAAAAGCTACAGAACTGAGTGAAAGCACTGAAAAGCCAGGATCCAACTGTGGTGGCTTGAATGAATACTAACAGAGTCTGTGTGTGTGTGTGTTGAAGCTTGAATTCAGGACCTGTGCACTGTCCCTTAGCTTTTTTCCTATCACTTGAGCCTCTACTTCCATCTTTTTGGAAATAAGAATCTAATGACCCTTCCTGACTGGGCTGCCTTTGAACCATGGTCCTCACATCTGAGTACCTGGGATTACAGGAGTGAGCCAGTGGCACTGGGCTTAGTGATCATCTACTTCAAGACTTCAGGCCACTGTGGGAACCTCAGGAGCCCGAGGACCTACTCCAGGAACACAGAACAAGGCTGGGGGCTGGCAGTACCCCATCCTGTCTACTTGGTTTTCTTTTTTTTTTTTTGTCGGTCGTGGGGCTTGAATTCTGGGCTTGGGCGCTGTCCCTGTGTTCTTCAGCTCAAGGCGAGCGCTCTACCGCTTGAGCCACAGCAACCACTTGGTCTACTTGGTCGCAGAGGCAGAACAAAGAGTCTCTAGCACAGATATGGGCATGAAAGTGGCAAACTTGACAGGGAAACAGAGGCAGGAACAACTTTCCAAATACTGTTTACTTCATAAACACCTGGAGAGAGGCAGGGAAACAGGTCCAGTGACTCTGGGACACCAAGTCTAGGAGTGCACATTGACGACGGCGATGTACAGGGCCAAGGTACTGAGGGCCAGCAGCCCCGTGACTACCGCTCGGGCCAGCAGTGCTGTCCAGCTGCCCAGGGAGCAAAGGTGTACAAAGGTCCTAGAGGAAGACAGCACTGTGAGGAAAGGAGAAGAGAAAACTCACCCTCCTTTGCACCCAGCTTCAAATCCCACTCGACTCACTCCATGACAAACGCCTTGTAGACACTGAGAAACATGAGGAGGAGGACAGCTGGCCGGAAAGTGTGGTAGAGGTCGTAGCGTGTGATCATCCAGACCTGGGCCGAGGCGACGATGTAATGCACCTGGAGGGGGAGAAGCAGGAGGGAAAGCAGTCAGGGCCAGGCTTTCGTGGGCAGTGGCAGCACACACAGGTGGTGAGGAGGGGCAGATGCCGACTACGCACCAGGCTGATGTTGGAGTCGATGCTCATCTGGATGTATTTCCAGTCAAACTCAATGCCCCGCGCTCCGACCCACAGGGGGATGCAGCTGAGGAATGCAAAGAGAAGCAATCTCTGGTACCCAGACACCTTCTACATCCAAACTCCAAACCTTCTCCTGCCAGTATCTCTGTAGAACCCAGGGTGTCCCTGTCCTCAAGGGACAGAGTTCCAGGCTGTTCTACACACCGGGACATAATGAGTTCTGCGGTGGCCCAGCCAAGGGCAGCTACCATGATCTTGTACTCTCCCTTGCCGGCATTCCGGGACATGACAAGGTTGAGGCCTATCAGGTCTGCCACATCCACGCTGGCCTTCATGAATTCCTGTGGGTCAGGTGGAGGCTGACATAAGCACTGGGGTATAACAGGTGGGCCATTCTTGTCCCTCCCCACACCCTTCTGGTCTCACTCACCCCAATGAAGTCATAGATGCCTCCTTCCCAGGTGGGGAAGAAAGTGGCCAAGAACAGCATCTGAAAAGAGAAAGCAGAAAGGTCACCTCCAGGGAAAGGGAGAAGGGGAGCTAAGCCACTGTGGGTTTGATGGGAAGTTAGGGTGCAGATGGAAAGCAGGGAACTTGGTTCCAGGGGCTCATCTGGAAGAGGTGGTGAGATTGCATCATTGGGGTTGACAGAGGAGGTGGTGCTTTGGCCTCTTAAGGGGCTGAAAGTTCTCAGAGGATGGGGGCTAAGTCTAGAAAGGCTGGAGAGAGATCAGTGGGTAACGAGGAGATCCACCACCCTGGAGCATGGCTCAGTTTGTAGAGTGCTAGCCAAAGAGGCAAAGTGACAGATGGTGGGTTCGAGTCTGTTTCGCAAAAGCAGAACAGTACTTAAGCCAGGAGCTGGTGGCTCGCACCTGTAATCCTAGCTACTCTGGAGGCTGAGATCTCAAATTGTGGTTCAAGGCCAGCCAGGGCAGGAAAGTCCCTGAGACTCTTATCTACAAGAACCACCAGAAGACCGGAAGTGGCTCGGCTCACAGTGATCTAGAGCTTGCCTTGAGCAAAAGAGCTCAGGCATAGTATCCAGACCCTGAGTTCAAGCCCTATGACCGACTAAAAATTAAAAAAATAATAATAATAAAGAGACCAACTCGACAAGTGTGATTTTTCTCCATTTTAATCACAAGTGCTTAGAAAAAGTGGCTTCACGATCTCTCCCCGGGTTCATACACACGATCTTTCTAAAGTGCGTCGGGCTATAGGATGGGGGAGGGGGGAGGGGAGGTTCCCCAGCGTCGGGGAGCTGGCTCCCCGGGATCTGGAAAGCCTAGAGTCCAGAACACGTGGGTCCGGGAGGCCCTCACCTTGCATAGCTGCACAAAGAGGTAGGTGACCCCGGCCTGGACGCATTTCCAGAAGGCGTTGTACTCAGACCTGGAGAAGCGGTCGGTGAGCGGCCGGCCCGGCAGGCGGGGGACGTCCCTCCCCGCACCCACTCGGAACCCCCGCGCCCGCTCCGCCCGCACTCACAGGCCGCTGCACTTGTACGTGATGAAGTAGGGAAAGTAGGCCAAGGCGAAGCAGTTCCCGAAGTGGAACAGAGTCATGACGCCGGCCGCCCGGTCCCCGCCGCAGCGGGAGTCACCAGGCACGGCGTCTCCGAGCCGGGTCCCTCGGTTCGACCGGCGCCCGGGCCAGGCGCCCACTTGACTGGGTCGCAGTCTGCGCGCGAAGCCTTCCGGGAGTTGTAGTCCAGCTCCGGGGAAGCGTCGCGCGCAGTGACGTCAGAACACCCGCCACACCCGGTCTTTAAACTTTTCCGCTGGTCCCGTCTACGCCCCGTCTCCGCTGGGGAACCGGCGCCATCCCCTTCGGACGCCCGCCGTCGAACGCAGACCTCCACCCACCCTGCGCGGCGCAGACACACCGACACCGTTACCAGTACTCTTTTTTTTTTTAATTTCAACGCTTCCGCGGGAGAGGTGGACCACACGTTGGGGCGGGAACGCCGGAAGTAACGAAAGGGGCGTTCCCAACGGAAGTGGCGAGGAGGGCCTCTCCCGCCGGAAGCGGAGGAAGGGGGAGCGTTTCCGCTTCACTTTTCCCGGCTGTACATGTAGCGGAGGAGGTCGACTACTCGGTGGCTGTAGCCGTATTCGTTGTCGTACCTGAGGAAAGGGAAGACAAAGGCGTCGAGGAGGGGCGGGTGTGTGTCTCTGTCTGTCTGTCTGTCTTTCCGACCCCCGCCACCCCCAGACTTCCCCTGCAGTCATCTAACTCCTTTACCAGGAAATGAGCTTCACGAAGCTGTCGTTGAGGGCGATGCCGGCCATCGCATCGAAGATGGACGAGTGTGTATCGCCGAGGAAGTCCGTGGAGACCACCTGGGTGTCGGGATTTCAGAGATGGGGGGCAACTTAACAAAGACCTCCAAAGAGGCCAGGTACCCCCTCCTCTTAGGCACCTCGTCCGTCTGAGAGTTCCGTGCCTGGGGAAAAGGGCACACGGCCCCTGCACCGGAGGCTCACCCCTGTAATCCCACCTACTCTGCAGGCTGAGATCTGAGGATCGCGGGTTCGAAGCCAGCCCAGGGAGATAAGACTGTGAGACACTTTTTATCTCCAGTCCACCACCAAAACCCAGAACTGGAGATGTGGCTTAAGTGCTGAAGCACCAGCCTTGAGCAGAAAAAGCTAAGGGATAGCTCTCAAGGCCCTGAGTTCAAGCACCATTACCGTCTCATACATATACACACAGAGGACACACCGTTGCTAATATCCTTAAACATTCGGGGAACAATGCAGGTAACTTGGCATGGATATGGGGTAGCCTTGAACTCGTTTTTCTTTTTTAAAAAATATAGTTTTATTAAGGTGGTGTACAGAGAGGTTACCATTTCATGAGTCAAGTAATGAATACTTTTCCCTCCCTCCCTTTCTTCCTTCCCTTTCCCCCCAATTTCCCCCTCCCATCCCTGCTCACAAGTTGCATAGTTCATTTTCCATGTAGGGTCTACTGAACTGCATGATTACATATTGAAACCTGGGTTTTGATGGCAGAGGCCTGTCCATTCCTCCACTCAGCACTGGGTCTGAGGTGGAAGGAAGTCCCCGCTGGTGAAAAGGGACATGGGAGGGTTTCCAGCAGGAGGGTTGATATCTGATCTGAACCACCACGTGATCCTGGCATGAAGGAGGGTGGATTGGAGTTCAGATGGGGAGGAAGTGAGGGCAAACCCAACTGGGGTCCAGTGTTACAGGCTAAAGCAACTTCAGGTGTAAAGACCCCTGAGACAGGAGTGTGTGTGTCTAGCTCTGCAGTGCCTGTGTTGGTACACTGAGAACAGTTCTCACGGAGAGCAAGTAGAACTCGGAGCCTCCACTCTTCCCTTCCAGGGTCTTAGCTCTTACCAGATCCTCGGTGTAGGCAAGGATGCCCGCCAAGGGCCCCTTGGCTGCTTCTTTTACAGCATCCTTGATGGCAGAGTAGGGGGCAGGGCGGGCCAGGCGGCAGGTCAGGTCCACCACAGACACATCTGGAGTTGGCACCCGAAAGGCCATTCCTGTTAGCTTCCTGGAGAATTCCACATGAGGGGTGGGACTTAGAACCCAGACACCTTGCCTTGCATCTGGGTAAACCACTGAGGATCAGGGACCCTCCAGTCCCGGGGGCATGGTCCCCACGCCGCTTGCAGGGGCCTCCTACCCTTTGAGCTCTGGGATAACTTTGCCCACAGCACTGGCTGCCCCCGTGGAGGCTGGGATGATGTTCTGGTGGGCACCCCGTCCATCTCGCCAGGCCTTTTTCGATGGCCCATCCACGGTCTTCTGAGTGGCCGTGTAGGAATGGACTGTGGTCTTGGGGAAAGAAGAGGGTGTTGAGCTGAAGGCTTTGTCTCTCCTAGAAGAGGGTTGGAGGCCTATGGGCCATCCTGGGCTGACAACAGCCTTGCCTGAGGGTTAGGGGTATCTTTTCCTTTTGGAGATGTCTTTCTGCTGACTCCATATTTGGGAAGAAGAGATTGGATTTCTGTGACATCCCCTGCCCCCGCCTCCCCCCCCCCCCCCCCCGAGATCCAGCCTCAACTTACCATGAGCCCTTCCACAATCCCAAATTGCTCATGGATGACCTTGGCGAGGGGGGCCAGGCAGTTGGTGGTGCAGGATGCATTGCTGAAACAGTCGAGGGGTGCCCTTAGTCTTTGGGTGTGCACCAAGGCCAGTAAGGCGCCCCTCCCCCAGATGAACAAAGTGCCATAGGCGCGGGAGGAGGAAGCATCTCTGGAGGTCTTGCTCCCTCCTCTCCCCTTTGCAGGGCAGGGGATGGAAACTCAGGACCTTTGCACATGCTAGGCAAAGCTGGCTACCACTCAACCCCTCCCCATCCCAGCCCTGCATGTCTAACCGGTAGTCAGGGTGACCTCTGAGACTGGGCATTACCTGACGATTTTCATGGAGCCTGGGTTATATTCCTTTTCATTCACACCCATGACGAACATCGGAGCATCCGGGGAGGGCGCGGAGATGACCACACGCTGGGCACCGGCGTTGATGTGTGCCTAGGGAAGTGGGCATGGGGGAGGGGGATCAGGTGCTTCAAGTGTCCCTACCCCCACCCCTTCCAGCCCTGGACACCACACCCCAACTTACTGAAGCTGCCTCTAGGGACAGGTACACGCCCGTAGACTCTACCACATAGGGGCTCCCCAAATCCTTCCAGGGGATTTCTTTGGGGTCCTTGCTGTGGAGGGGGCAAGATCAGTGTTTCTGGGGGGCGGTCGGGGCCAGGGCTTCAGAATTTAGTCTTCACCACTGAAAGGCTGACTAGACACCTGCTTGACCGGCCACCACCCTCTCCCTTCCCTCATGCCCAGATGGATGCCCAGCTGCTGGGCCTTGCCCCTCCTCCACTCCCATCCCGCATCACACTCGGTACTCACCAGAGCGCAGAGTCTGTGATGTCAAGGCCTGCGAGGCTGTACACTGCTCCCAGCCCTGAACACCCTCGTCTGAAGCCCGCCTAGCCCCTCTAGTCTTTAGCACTCAGCCCCTGGCCCGATGCCAGGAAGTTTCCTGGCATCCGCAGGGCAGGCTCCGTGTGCAGAGGCTGCAGGCAGTGTGCTTACAGAGGAAAAGTACGCGTGGCTTTCTGTGGCTTGAAAAGAGTCCCCCCCTCCCCCCCCACTGAGAATTGAACTCAGGGACTCTCCAATGCTGGGCAAACACTCTACCACTTGAGTCCTGTTGTGGAGGGGGAGGAGAGAGAGAGAGTGTGTGTCCTGGGGCTTGAACTCAGGGCCTGGACATTGTCCTTGAGCTTTCTCTCCTCAAGGCTGGCGCTCTACCACTTGCCACTTCCACCTTTTTGATGGTTCATCAGAGTTGAGAGTATCACAGACTTTCCTGCCTTGGCTGGCTTTGAACTGAGATCCTCAGATCTCAGCCTCTTGAGTAGCTAGGATTACAGGTGTGAGCCATTAGTGTCTGACTCTAGGTAGAGCAGTTGCTATGCCTGAGAATGGAGGAGGGGGGCTGCAGATACTTCTTGATCATTTTAGGGGCCAAGGACCTTTTTTAACCCTGTCTCCAAATGCATACCCTCAGACTCTCTTCTCTCTCTCTCTCTCTCTCTCTCTCTCTCTCTCTCTCTCTCTCTCTCTCTCTCTCTCTCTCTCTCTCTCTCTCTCCTCCCTCTCCCCTCTTAGAGTGGGGCTACAAACTCCACCGAAGGGGCTGGTGTTACCTACCATTGGTACACGCAGATCTCCCGGTTGTCCACAACCAAGCGTCCACCCTTGTGCTCCACATTCCCTTTGTATCTGCCATGTGTCGAGTCATACTTGAACATATATGCCTGCAGGGGACAGGGGGTCCTAGTCCAGAGGAGGAGGAGGTGCCCAGAGGGCTGCCCCTGGGCTGGAAGTTCCACCTTTTTGGGTGAGAGTAAGTACGGGGGGGGGGGGGCCTTGAACTCAGGGCCTTGTGCTCTCACTCGGCTTTTTTCACTCAAGACTGGTCGATGCTCTACCACTTGAGCCACACCTCCACTTCTGGCTTTTTTTTTCTGGTTAATTACTGTTAAAAGCTGCACAGACATTACTGCCTGGGCTGGCTTCAAACCCTGATCCTCAGATCTCAACCTCTTGAGCTGCTAGGATGACAGGCGCGAGCCACCGATGCCCAGCTATCTGATGGCTTTTCTATGAGACCTCCCTCATCTTCCTCCTCCATCCCACCCCTCTGCTCCCTCCCCCGCCCCCAGCCTGCTGCTCACCATGTATTCTGGATCGATAAATGGGTCATTTATTGCCACCACCCTAACGCCCTTCTCCATGCAGGCTCGCAGCACCAGGCGACCGATGCGTCCGAATCTGTCCAGGGAAACACCATGCCGAGGAAGGGGTGAGGGTAGAGAATTGGAGGGGGTGTGTGGTTTCAACACATGCCTCTCCCACCAAAACTCACGTTAGGAGGGAAGCCCACTGGTGCCTCAGCAGAGGTGGGAACTTGGGGCTGCCGGGCTTTCTCTAGCAAGGTGCACAGCTGGCTAAGCTTCAGTCACCCCAGCCTCATCCATGGCCCCTTTCCTGACCCGGTTGGTGAGGCCTACACTTAAGTCCATCTGGTTGGGTATTTGAATGTTTCCCCCTCCTCCAGTCCCCCAGGTGGAGCTGTCCAAGGTATCCCTGCTCTGTGGACAGTCATGGAAATGGAATAGAAATGGAGAGATGTTCCAGCTGGTCACCTGATCAGGGCTGGGGGTAGGGGGGGTCTGACGTTAATTACCCACTCAGGCGGGGGGGGGGGGAGGGGGGGCTCTTACCCATTGATGCCCACGATCAATTCTGCAACATCAGGGGACGGCTTGGGTGGGGGTGGTGGTTGGACTTGGGGTTCCTCCCTTGCTGGCTCCTCCCTTATTGGCCTGGGTGGAGGAGGCTCATCAGGTGGTGGGGGAGGAGGGGGTCTGACCACTGTGGGAAGGAGAGTCAGAGAGGGGACAATGGGCTGTGGCAGCTGGGTGAATAAGCCATTGTTGCTCCTCCCCCTCCAACCTGTGGGGTTCCTGGCCTCTGGTGGCCAATTGTGTTACTTTCCCCCACACCCCCAGCAGCCTGGGAGCAAGAAAGGAGAGCGCTTGTCTCCCTCTCATTAAAAAAAACAACAACAGATTTTGTGTGTGTGTGTGTGTGTGTGAACTCAGGGCCCGGGCACTGTTCTTGAGCGTTTTGACTCAAGGCTGCAGCTCTACCACTTGAGCCACAGCTTTACTTTCGGCTTTTGGGTGGCTCATTGGAGATAAGCGTCACAGACTTTCCCATACAAGCTGGCTTTGAACCATGATCGCCGGATCTCAGCTCCTGAATAGTTAGGATGACAGGTGTGAGCCACAAGCACCTGGTTCATTTTATTTTGTTGTTGTTGATGGTATTTCTTGAACTTGAGTCATAGGGTAAGCCAGGGGCACTGTGTGTGTGTGTGTGTGTGTGCGCGCGCACGCGCGTGCGTGTGTGTGTGTCAGTCATGGGATTGAACTCAGGGCCTGGGTGCTGTCTCTGAGCTTCTTTTTGGTTCAAGGTTACCACTCTACTACTTAGAGCCACAGCTCCACTTCCAATTGCTGGTGGTTCATTGGACATAAGAGCCTCATGAACTTTCCTGCCTGTGCTGGCTTCAAAATGCAATCCACAAATCTCAGCCTCCTGAGTAACTAGGATTACAGGTGCCACCAGTGCCTGGCTTGGGAGCAGGTGGTTTTAAAAGGTCAACGCTGTGAATAGAACCTCTACCCTGGTTGCTCTGCTCAGTGGGGATGTAGTTTTAGCTGTTGCTCCAAGGGTGGATGCCTGGCGCCTCAGTTTTTTATTCTGTAAAATGGAGTGCAAAGGGTGTTTTCTCTCAGAGGGGCACTGTGAGGACTAGGGAAGATAGAAAATTAGGAAATGTTTCTCACAGCTTTCTATTTCAAGACCATTTCTTGTTGTTTGTCCAGTACTGAGGATTGAACCCTGGGCCTCTCTACCACTTGGTTTAGGTTCCCAGTTCTTTTAGTTTGTTTTGCAGATATGATTTTATATTTCTTTGCTATTGTTGTTGGGACTTGAATTTGGTGCCTGACACTTTGCTTATTGGCTGGAGCTCTACTAGCTGAGCCATGCCTCCAGTCCTGACTTTATGTTTCTTGTGGCCTCAGACAAAGATCCTCCTATCTCCAGCTCTTGAATAGCTGGTATTACAGATGGGCACTATCATGTCTGGCCTTCACAAATCATTTCTGGAATTTGACAGTGAGTCATTCTGAGTCCCCAAATGTTTCTGATGAGCTGACTCACCTAGGGAGGCCTTCCCTAGATATAACTCTGACTCAGTGGCTTTGTACTGAGGCCCAAGAATTCCTCTCCCCCCTCTTTTTTGTGTGCTGGTCCTGGGGCTTGAACTCAGAACCTGGGTGCTGTCCCTGATTTTTAAATTTGTTTTCCTCAAGGCTAGCTCTCTATCACTCGAGCCACAGTACCACTTTCCACTTTTTTTGGTACTTAGTTGGAGATAAGTCTCATGGACTTTCCTGTTTGGGCTGGCCTTGAACTGCAATCCTCAGATCTCAACGTCCTGAGTAGGTAGAATTACAGGCATGAGCCACCAATGCCCGGCTCCTCCCTCCCTTTTTAGGCATTATGGGATTTGAACTTAGGGCTTCAGGCTTGCTAGGCAAGTGCTCTACTGCTTAAGTCACATGGCTTTCTTACTTAACATTTTATTTTGCTAAAGGCTCAGGTTAACTTTACCCGAGCTGGGTTTTTTTTTTTTTTTTTTTTGGTTGGCCGTGGGGCTTGAACTCTGGGCCTGGGCGCTGTCCCTCAGCTCTTCAGCTCAAGGCGATCGCTCTACCACTTGAGCTACAGCGCCACTTCTGGTTTTCTGGTGGTTTTTATTGGAGATAGGAGTCTCACGGTCTCTCCTGCCTGGGCTGGCTTTGAACCGAGATCCTCAGATTTCAGCCTCCTGAGTAGCTAGGATTACAGGCGTGAGCCACCAGCGCCCGGCTTCGAGCTGGTTTTAAATTACCAGTCCTCCTACTTCTGTCTTACCAGCAGCTGGGACTATAGGCATGTCCTACCACATTTGGCTTGTCCTGGGGACAAGGTCTTGTTAACTTTTCCCCCTGGGCTGAACTCAGAACTTCAGTCCTCTTACATCCACCTTCCAAGTAGCTGGGACTACAGAGGTGGAGTATGTTACCACTCTCGGTCAAGAATATCATGTTCAACAAACACTCTGCTCTGACAGTTCTCATGCCCAGGGAAGCTGAGGAGGTAGTATGTATCCTAACTTTATGGCATAAGTGAGAAGCCTGTGTCAGCACCCACTGTCTCTGCACTCCAACCTCTATCCTGTGCTTACAGGTCTGTTTCTGCCTGGTTTTGGGTGAGACCCTGGGCAGAGGGTGACAGAGTATTTCAAGCTGAGAAGTCAGGCCTGAGTGCCAGTCCCTGCTCAGCCACTGGCCACACATGGGCCAGAGCAGGTAACTAAAGCTCTTGGGAGCCGAACACTAGTGGCTCACACCTGTCATCCTAGTTACTCAGGAGGCTGAGATCTGAGGATCGCAGTTCCAAGCCAGTCTGGACAGGAAAGACTGTGTTATGAGCAGTTGGAATGGGGGGTGGGGGGTGAGGGGGAAGGCGGGCAGCGGGGGATTGGTGGAGCTGTCCTGGGTACTGAAATCAAAAGCATTCTGGAGATTGATAGGCCAGGAGCTAGGGGCTCTGCCTCTATCTCTGACTTCTGCCTGCTGCTTGGACCTGTGGCCCAACACTGATCTGTGTGTGTTTGTGAGGTCAGTGCATGTTTATAGGGTGTCACTCAGTGTTTACTGGTGGCAGAGGCTCTGGTCACACCAGTGACCTAGAAGATGTTTGCATTCCTGGAGGCTGTTACTGCTGACATAAAGGGAGGACATTTAAGAACACCTGCAATAAGATCGGAACTGTGAGCTCACTCAGCAGCCTTTAGATGGAAGGCCTCAGCTGGTGGCTTACTCCTGTAATCCCAGCTACTAAGGAGGCTGAGATCTGAGGATCACAGTTTGAAGGGAGCCCAGGCACAAAAGTCTGTGAGACACATCTCCAATGAACCACCTGGAAGTGGAGCTGGCAGATTAAATGGCTTCTGCACTAGCTGGGTGCTGTTCTCAGTCCCCTACTGTGTGAGGTGTGCCCTAGAAAACCCACTTTCTGGAAGGGACAATGAAGGTGGAGGCCACAGAACACACCAGGCCTTGCCTGTTACCCCCATCTACTGCAATGCCTTCTGGGATCTTGAGGTCAGCTAATGCCGGGTGTCCCGGCCCCCTCCCCCCCATCTCCTGCTGTGTCCTGGCTCTTCTCACCCCACCTGTGGGAAGTGAGACCCTAAGACGGGGAGGGGGGGGGTGACTCACACCTGTAATCCTAGCTACTTAGGAGGCTGAGACCTAGAGGGACCACGGTTCGATGCCAACCCCAGGGGAAGAAAAGTCAGCAAGATGCCATCTCCCAAATTGTAACCAGCAAAATGTTGAGCTGGAGGCATGGCTCATGTGGTAGAGTGTCAGTGAATCAAGCAAGCTGAGCAAACTAGAGCCCCTGAGTTTGAACCGTGTACTCACACAAAGGTGGGGAGCTAGAACTGTTTTCCTGGGGTGCCTGTGTGTATTTATCTGTGTAGTAGGTACACACGCGCGCACACACACACACACACACACTCCGCTGGCTAGGAGCAGGAATCAGGAGTTGCCCCCACAGGCGGACTCCCAAGTCTGCCATTCCTTGGTGGAGAGGCAGGGAAGGGCTGTGTCCTGCCTTGGCCTCTGTTGGCAGCTCTGAAATGGGCACGGTGAACACCCTGGCCTCACCTGCCATTTGTGAGACATGAGCCAGGCGGCCGTGATCAGCGCTGCCCTTGGTGCAAAACCGGGGAGCACAAAGCCCACCCACAATCCCTGGCGGCCTTGTGGGGGAAACCAGCCCGCCTACGTTCTTCTGCTCCTTCCCCTGATCCTGCGGGGGGGGGGGGGAACCTCGATTCTGCCCAGGGGTCAAAGGTGCCAGCCCCTCCCCCCTGGAGCCTCCCGCCCCCAAAACAAACCAGGGTGTGGGGTGGGGTGGGGGGGAGGCGAGGAGGATGCACTGGGCAGCACTGATTACAGGGGTACCCCGCCACTTCAGGGTGCTCCCCCCACCCCTCCATGTCCCCCTCACCCGGGCATGGCTGTCGCAAAAGCTGGACAACGGTGACATTGGTGAGGACGACGTCGCGTTTCGACATGGCCTCCCTCAAGGTCTCATGGCCACCCCAGGCCTCACGGTGATGTTGCTGAAGTGTGAAGCCCCCTCCAGACCTCCGGGAGATAGGGGCGCGAGAGCTTCCAGCTGGAGACGTCACAGTGCCCGGCGGCGACGTCACAGTGGAGGGGGCGGGGCCACGGGCGGCCTCCACCCTGCCCCCAGGGGCTTGTGACGTCAGCCCGCACCAGTCTGCGCAGGCGCACTGCAGTGCGCCCTATTCAGGCCGTCCAAGTTGGGTTGCTCCTGAGTAGCTAGGATGACAGGCATGAGCCACCAGCGCCTGGCCAGCCTTTTGGCGGCACTGGGGTTTGAACTCGGGGTCTTAAGACTTGCTAGGCAGGTGCTCTACCACTGAGGCACGCTCTGGTCTTCTAAGTCTTCTCACAGCAGCCTATTGTTTGTCCTTGTAGCTCTTCCAGTAGATAGTTAGGCTCTAGCGACAGACTCACTAGTTCCCTGTCTGCCCCCATGGGCCTCAGGCCCTCCCTGGGAGGGGGTTACTCTGGTACATGTGTTCACCACCTTTGACAGTGTCAGACACAAAGCAGGCCTTCTGTCAGTGTTTACAAGAACAGGTGGGACTGGGAAGGTAGCTCAGGGGTAAAGTGCTTGCCTTGCTTGCATGAGGTCTTGGGTTCGATTCCTCAGCACCACATAAGCAGAAAAAGCCAGAAGTGGCGCTGTGGCTCAAGTGGTAGAGTGCTAGCCTTGAGCTGAAGAGCTGAGGGACAGTGCCCAGGCCCAGAGTTCAGCTCCCACGACCAAAAAAAAAAAAAAAAAAGAACCAATGTGGGTGGTAACATTATCCAAAAAGAAATGTACCCTTTACTTGCCTCATGTAACTGTAACCCCTCTGTACAGCAACTTTATAATAACCAAAACCAAAGAGTACGGTGAACTCATGATGCCCCAGGGGGTAAGGGTTTGGTTGTACGTCAGTGACTCATGGCCAGGCACCTTCACCTGTAAGGCTGGTTAACACGTAGCTGTGACCAAAGGGGTGTGGGGCCTTGTACCAGATAGGAGTCACCATCCTAGAAAGAAGGGTGGAAGAAAAAAATAATATCACAAAGTGACATCATCTCCTTCTCCAACTCATGGGAGCTAAGGTTCTAAGTACTTCCTATGGGACCGTAGTTGGTGGGACTGAGCTGTTTGAATAGCTTGAGACAAGTAGAACTGAAAATTAAAGGGAGCTGAGTGCCAGTGCTCACACCTTTAATCCCAGCTACTCAGAAGGCTGAGATCTAAGGATCACAGCATGAAGCTGGCCTTGGCAGACAAGTCAAGAGACTGTTTGTTTGTTTGTTTGTTTGTTTTGGGTCCGGTCATGGGGCCTGAACTCTGGGCCTGGGCGCTGTCCCTCAGCTCTTCAGCTCAAGGCTAGCGCTCTACCACTTGAGCCACAGCGCCACTTCCGGCTTTTTTCTTTTTGCTTATGTGGTGCTGAGGAATCGAACCCAGGGCCTCTGGCATGCAAGGCAAGCGCTCTACCACTGAGCCACCTTCCCAGTCCAAGTCAGGGAGACTCTTATATCCAGTGAATCAGCATAAAGCCAGAAGTGGAGTTGTGGCTTTAAGTGGTAGAGTGCCAGCCTGGACCCTGAGTTTAAGCCCCAGTACCTGTACAAGAGGGAGGGAAAGAGGAAGAAAGGAGGAGGAGGAAGACGAGGAGGAGGAGGAGGAGGAGGAGGAGGAGGAGGAGGAGGAGGAGGAGGAGGAGGAGGAGGAGGAGAGGAAAAAGAAGGAAAGAATGAAAGAAAGAGGGAGAAAGATGGACAGCAAGGACAAGAGTCAAACCATTCATCACACAAGGATCCTACATAACTAAGGAGGGAAAAGTCCAGCACAGGCAAAACTAGAACTGAAAAAGAGTCACTAGGAACAACTTTTCAACCGCATGTGTGAGATGCCATCAAAACTTTTATTAAAAAAGTGTAAAGACCCATTGGGCTGGGAATGTGGCTTAGTGGTAGAGTGCTTACCTAGCATGCATGAAGCCCTGGGTTCGATTCCTTAGTACCATATAAACAGAATAAGCTGGAAGTGGCACTGTGGCTCAAGTGGTAGAGTGCTAGCCTTGAGCACAGAGAGGCTCGGGGACAGAGCCCTAGGACCTGGAAAAAAAGGTAAAGACCCAAAGTGATAAACAGCCAGTCATAGTGATGCATGACTATAATCCTAGTTACTCAGGAAGAGGTAGAGGTAGAAGAACTGAAGTCGAAAGCCGGCCTGGGCAAAAGTGAGAGGATGCATTGAACTCATAGCTTATATGGTAGAGTGCCAGCCAATGAACAAAAGTAAGCATTGGATTTCAAGTTCAAGTCCTGGAAAAAAAAAAAAAAAAACCTTGATCCTCAGATCTCAGCCTCCTGAGAAGCTAGGGTGACAGGCGTGAGCCAACTGTGCCAGCTTAGTGTGTGTTTGTTTGTTTGTTTGTGTCCAGTTGTGGGGCCTGAACTCTGGGCCTGGGCACTGTCCCTCAGTTCTTCAGCTCAAGGCTAGCGCTGTACCATTTGAACCACAGCGCTTCCGGCTTTTTTCTTTTTGCTTATGTGGTGCTGAGGAATCGAACCCAGGGCCTCATGCATGCAAGGCAAGTGCTCTACCACTGAGCCACCTTCCCAGCCCTAGTGTTGGTTTTTAAATGCATTCCATCCTTGCCTCGCTGTTCTTTGAACATCCCTCCATCACATCTCAGCCCCCATTGCTCTTCTCACATAACTGCTGTCACTTGGGACTGTTTGATGCATGACTGTAACATCTGCCTTCATAAGTGAAAAATAAAAAAAAATAAAGTGGGAGGAGACTCTATTTGAAAACCAAACTAAAAGCAAAATGGCCAAGAGTGGATGGCTCAAGTGATAAAGTAAACTCCAAGCCCCCTGAGCTTGATCCCTAATACCATACCAAACAAATAACAACAAACAGGTAAACATCCAGTTTGGTAGCATACACCTGGAGTCTTAGCACTCAGGAGGCTGATGCAGGAGTGTGTGCATACAGTTACAGCAGAGGCCAAAATGGTTCTTGAACTACTGAAACTTCTTCTTTCTGCTCTAGGATTTCCTGGGACCACCATGTTACCTAGCAGAGGCTTCTGGTAGAAGAAAGGATAAATCTAATCTCACTTATGAAGGCAGATGTTAAAGTCCTGCATCAAACAGTCCCAAGTGACAACAAATATATGAGGAGAGAAATGGGGGTTGAGACGCAATGGAGGGATGCATAAAGGATAGTGAAGGAAAGATGGAATGCATTTAAAAACAAGCTCGAAGCTGACACCTGTCAGCTGTGGCTTACACCTGTCATCCTAGCTGCTCAGGAGGCTGAGATCTAAGGAGATCAGTATTCAAAGCCAGCTGGGGCAGGAAAGTCCATGAGACTCTTATCTCCAATGAACCACAAAAAGCTGGAAGTGCAGCTATAATTCAAGTGGTAGAATGCTAGGTAGCCTTGAGCACAAAAGCCCAGGAACAGCATCCAGGCCCTGAGTTCAAGCCCCAGGCCTGGCCAAACAAAACAAAAGAAACTTGGAAACAGATCTCATGAACTCCAACCTGTCAGGGTGGCCCAATTTAGTCACCCTCTGTTGACAGAGATGGGGAAGTGGCAGAAACTTCTGGAACTCTGACCTGAGCTGGGGGTGGTGGATTCTGGGTGGAGCCATGGGTTGCTTGAGGGGAGTGGGTCCTGTGCCCTGGTTTGAAATCACATGTAGATACTTACCATACCTGGGCACCACACCCAGCTCACACACCCCATCCATTCCTCTGTGCCATGCCTGCCCACCAGCCCACCCCGGACACCCCCTCATGCAGGCTCAACCCCAAATATCTTCTACCCCTGCCACCCAGCTGTCCCCACCCACAGCCTTCAGAGCAGCTCCCAGGTAGGCATGTGGCCACGAACCCACAAGCTACCCCCAACCCATCCTTCCAACACACTTAATCACATTCTCTGTAATCACATGCCTCTGTGTGTGTGTGTGTGTGTGTGTGTGTGTGTGTGTGTGTGTGTGTGTGTGTGTGTGTGTGTGTGTGTGTGTGTGTGTGTGTGTGTGTGTTGTTTGTCCAACCCAAGCGGATCTGCCAACATATGGGAATTTAACTCAGGGCTTCGGAAGCTTTAGGAAAGGAGAGCAGGAAAGAAAGCCATCCTGGCCCCCTGCCCACATTCTGGCTGGCAGCCACAGGTCTTTTTTTGGGGAGGCCCCTCCCCAGAGTTGCCTGAACCGGCTTTTCAGGAGACACTGCGTCCTGCTTCTGCACGTGGCAATCTGCCCCCTGCCCTGGCCTGAGGGCTGGGAGGCGGGAGGCCTGGCTCTCTGTTTGGCCAACATGATCCTGTTTCTAAAATCTACCATATTCTCTAAGGGACCCTGCCCCCCACAGGCTGCTATGGAACCCCTGATGCCCTTCTTTGAGGCACCTTGAGAAACTCAGGCTTAAGCTTGGACTCCGTTCCCAGGGCTTTCTCTAATCCGTGCTGATTGATTTTTCACATTGTTGTAAATCCTTCCTTCCTTTCTTCCTTCCTTCCTTCCTTCCTTCCTTCCTTCCTTCCTTCCTTCCTTCCTTCCTTCCTTCCTTCCTCTTTCTCTCCTTTTCTTTCTCTTTTCTTCCCTCCTTCCTCTCTTCCTTTTCTTTTTTTTTTGGGGGGGGGGAGGTAATGAAACTTGAACTCAAGGCCTGTCCCTGAGCTTTTGTGCTCAAGGCTAGCACTCTACCACTTTGAGCCACAGCTCCATTTCCAGTTTTCTGGTGAACTGAAGATAAGAGTCTCATAGATTTTCCTGCCCAGGCTAGCTTTGAACCTTGATCCTCAGGTATCACTTAGCCTTCTGGGTAGCTAGGATTACAGGCATGTGCCAATAAGTGCCTGGATTCTTTCCTTCCTTCCCTCCCTCCCTCCCTCCCTCTCTCCTCCCTTCTTTCTTTCTTTCCTTTCTTTCCTTCCTTCCTTCCTTCCTTTCTTCCTTCCTTTCTTTCTTTCTTTCTTTCTTTCTTTCTTTCTTTCTTTCTTTCTTTCTTTCTTTCTTTCTTTCTTTCTTTTTCTTTCTTTCTTCTTTGCTTGAACTAGGGCCTGGGTGCTGTGATTTAGCTTGTTCCATTCAAGGCCAATGGTCTACCACTTGAGCCACAGATCTACTTCCAGCTTTTTTGGTGACTCATTGAAGATAAAGAGTCTTACAGACTTTTCATTCCCAGCTGGCTTTGAACCATGATTCTCTGAGCTAAGCCTCCTGAGTTGCTGGAATTACAGGTGTGAGCTGCCATGCCTGGTATATTGCTGTTCAATTCTGAAGACTAGCATAACAGTAATTCCGCACCATGTTCTGGGCTGTTCAGGTACCATCAGGAAAGGCTTTAAAATAGAATTGGAGGAGACCTCCTCCCCCTCCGAATCTCTGGGTTCTGTATTCTAGACAAAGAAGAGCAGAGATCCCAAGGCCACAAGGACTCGAGTGTGGGAGTCTCTGAGAAACTGACACATCCTATGTGGCTGGTGCAGAATGATGGCGGAACCTCAAAGAAAAAGATCTGATGATGGTCCCTCAATTCTCCTGGAGTACTGCCCCCCTCTTCCCTCGGACCTCCTTTTGTCTTTCTTTTATTTTGTGCCTGAGCTGGGGTTTGAACTCAGGGCCTAGGCGCTGTCCCTGAGCATTTGTGCTCAAGGCTAGCACTCTATCACTTCAGAACTTTTTGTTGGTAGCTAATTGGAGATCAGAGTTTTATAGACTTACGCCCCTGGCCTAGGCTAGCTTTGAACCACGATCCTCAAATCCCAGCCTCCTGAATAGCTAAGATGACAGGTGTGAGCCACTGGTGCCTGGCTCCATTATTTCTTTTCTTTTCCATTTTCCAGAACTCTCCATGCTAGGGAAAATTAGATGTTTGGGTCCCTTAGGGGAGAAAATGGGAGCTGTGGCTACCTATCCACCTGGATTTGAGAGAGAGAGACAGAGACAGAGAGACAGAGAAAGCCAGGAGCTGGCTGGTGGAGTAGGCAGCCTCCTCCAGGGTGGAGGAGCCTGAGTAGAGCAAGGGGAAGAATGCCAGGGCATCTTGTCTGTGCTTGACTCACTCATCTTCCTCCTCTTTTAGATTGCTCAACCCAAATCTCCCTGGGAAATACCTCCTGGACTGGGGGACCAAGTCTGTGCTGCACACAAGGGTAATTGAGTCACGAGGGGTGGAGGAGAGGGCGGGAGGCGGAGGATAAATAGCAGGCTGGCCGCCCGGGCCTCTCTCTGCACCCTTCCCTCCTCTCCAGCAACATGCATCGGGCAAGTGTGCTCAGCTCCTGCTGCCTCCTCCTGCTTTTGGGGGCGCTGCCTGCTCGGGCAGCCAGCGAGGACCCCCTGGAGAAGGTGATCGAAGGCATCAACCGAGGGCTGAGCAACGCCGAGCGGGAGGTGGGCAGAGCCCTGGAAGGCATCAACAATGGCCTCACACAAGCCGGAAGGGAAGTGGAGAAAGTGTTTAATGGACTGAGCCACATGAGCAGCCAGGCCAGCAAGGAGGTGGAGAGGGGCGTCAACACCGGCATGGACAAGGTGGTCCATGGGATCAACAATGGCGTCGGACACGCAGGAAAGGAAGCAGAGAAGTTTGCCCATGGGGTCAACCACGCTGCTGGACAGGTTGGGAAGGAGGCAGACAAAGTAATCCACCATGGGGTCAATCAGGCGGGAAGTGAGGCAGGGGGGCATGCCACGGGGCAGGCTGGGAAAGAGGCTGGGAGGCTTGGCCAAGGGGCCCACCATGCTCTAGGGGAGGCAGAGAAGTTTGGCCAAGGGGCTCACCATACTTTTGGCCAAGGTGCCCACCATGCCGCAGGGCAGGCTGGGAAGGAGGCAGAGAAGTTTGGCCAAGGGGCCCACCATGCCGCAGGGCAGGCTGGGAAGGAGGCAGAGAAGTTTGGCCAAGGGGCCCACCATGCCGCAGGGCAGGCTGGGAAAGAGGCAGAGAAGTTTGGCCAAGGGGCCCACCATGCCGCAGGGCAGGCTGGGAAGGAGGCAGAGAAGTTTGGCCAAGGGGCCCACCATGCCGCAGGGCAGGCTGGGAAGGAGGCAGAGAAGTTTGGCCAAGGGGCCCACCATGCCGCAGGGCAGGCTGGGAAAGAGGCAGAGAAGTTTGGCCAAGGGGCTCACCATACTTTTGGCCAAGGGGCCCACCATGCCGCAGGGCAGGCTGGGAAAGAGGCAGAGAAGTTTGGCCAAGGGGCCCACCATGCCGCAGGGCAGGCTGGGAAGGAGGCAGAGAAGTTTGGCCAAGGGGCCCACCATACTTTTGGCCAAGGGGCCCACCATGCCGCAGGGCAGGCTGGGAAGGAGGCAGAGAAGTTTGGCCAAGGGGCCCACCATGCCGCAGGGCAGGCTGGGAAGGAGGCAGAGAAGTTTGGCCAAGGGGCCCACCATGCCGCAGGGCAGGCTGGGAAGGAGGCAGAGAAGTTTGGCCAAGGGGCCCACCATCCTTTTGGCCAAGGGGCCCACCATACTTTTGGCGAGGCTGGGAAGGAGGCAGAGAAGTTTGGCCAAGGGGTCCACCATACTTTTAGTCAAGCTGGAAAGGAAGTTGAGAAATTTGGCCAAGGGATCCACCATGCCGCAGGGCAGGCTGGGAAGGAGGCAGAGAAGTTTGGCCAAGGGGCCCAGGATGCTTTTGGGCAGCCCGGGAGGGAAGCAGAGAAGTTTGGTCATGAATTTGGCCAAGGGGCCCACCATGCTTTTGGTCAGCCAGCAAAGGAGGCTGAGAAGGTAGGAGAGGCGGCTCACCACACCCTGGAGCAGGCTGGGAAGGAGGGAGGCAAGGTGGTCCAGGGCGCTCACCATGGGCTCAGCCATGCTGCCATGGAGGCCCAACAGTTTGGCCATGGCGGTGGTAGTTATTACTCAGCGGGGCAGGCCGGGGGAGTGGGAGAAAGAATAATTCCTGGCGTTCAGGCTGGGGTCAACCAGGTTGGGAAAGAGGTGGAGGCGTTTGGCCAGGGAGTCCACCATGCCGTTGAACAGGCCGGAAAGGAAGCAGACAAGGTGGTCCCAGGGGTCCACGATGGGTTCCATCAGGCCGGGAAGGAGGCAGAGAAGCTTGGCCAAGGGCTCAACAATGCTGCTGGTCAGGCCGGAAAGGAAGCGGAGAAACTTGGCCAAGGTGTCCACCATACTGCCGACCAGGCCGGGAAAGAAATGGACAGGTTGCATCAGAATGTTCATTATGGGGTCAACCAAGCCGGCAAGGAGGCCAATCAGGTGAACTGTGGTGGGGAATGGAGAAACCCCTGGGGGATGATTAGGGGCTGGAGGAGGGAGGGATTCAACCCTGGGGATATTTGGGGGGCCCATGGAGTCTTTGCTGAAAGAAGTTTGGGGAGCCGGCTCACACCTGTCAGCTTAGCTACTCGGGAGGCTGAGATCTGAGGATCGAGGGTGGAGGTTGGAGGCCAATGTGACTCTTGTCTCTAAGGCACCCCCCCCCACCCATGCACACAAAAATCTGGAAGTGGAGCTAAGTGTTAGATATTAACCTAAAGATGGAGAAGGAAGAAAGAAAGAAAAGGAAGGAAGGAAGGAAGGAAGGAAGGAAGGAAGGAAGGAAGGAAGGAAGGAAGGAAGGAAGGAAGGAAAGCTAAGGGGCAGGGCCCAAGCTTTGAGTCCAAATCTTGGTACTTGCAGAAAAAGAAGCTTGGGTAGCTGTGTATCTGTGCTCCCCTCCTTTCTTCTGCATCTTCTTTATAGAAGAGCTGGGTCAGATGCATCTTATCTGCAAAGCCCACTCCAGACAGAGCAGAGGGGTCCCCATCCTCAGGGAGTTGTCCTTAGTTAAGGTGGACTAAAGTAGAGGGGAACATGAAGGCCTCTCCTAGGAACAGAAATCAGATTTCTCTAGTACAGATGTGGTGGAGGGGAGCCTGGAGGTAGTGGGATGGGCCCTTTATTCCTTAATGCTCAGATAGGGAAACTGAGGCACGCCTGCCAAGGTCATGAGCCAGTGCCAGATGGGAAATTGCAGGTGCTGGCTCTTTCTCTTCTTTGCTCTGATGAGGGAAGGGGGCTTCCTAGAGGATCCATTAGCCATTTAAGTAGAGACCCCTCTGGAAGCCAAAGAAACAGTTATCTCCCATTCATTCTCCAAGCTTCATGAACAAGCTAAGATGCCATCTTGAAGAGTGATCTCAGCTTTCAAGGACACCCCTGAGTTCCAGACCAAGGGTGTCTTCCATGAGGAGAGGTCCCTAACTCAGACTTGCACATGTGGAGGCTTGGAGAGAAGCAAGTGCTGGTGTGCATGCACACTTGTGTGTGTGTGTGTGTGTATGTGTGTGTGTATGTGCATGTTTGGCTTAAGACTAAGAATAGACCTGGTAGGCATTACCTTGTGGGGGTCCTCTGGGTCCCCCCTCTTTCCATTGAGGCTCCTTTTTACAGAAATGGGGGGCTTGGCTAAATATTAACAGGAATCAGACACACATCTGAGGCTGGGTGGGCAGGAAGTTCTTCTCATTGCTTGCTCTGTGCCATGGGTGGGCTCTGGGAGGGGGATCTCTCTGGACAGTGAGTGTTGAGGTCAGGGGACAGGCCCAAGTCATCCTAGCGGGGTGCAGGACCCGGGGGTGGGGTGGGGAGGGGAATGCGGGAGGGCCTGCAGGATGGAGGGGTGGCACGAAGGATGATCTGGTCTTTGTTCACAGGGCAGCAGCCATCAAGGCGGGGTTTCCGGCCATCAAGGAGGGGCCGCCACAACGCCATTGGCATCTGGGGTAAGTCTTTATGCCCCCGCCCCCCGCACGTGGGAGAAGAGGGTGATGGAGACGACTTAGGATTCCTCCTAGGATGGCCTGGTGGGGTGGGGGGAGTTGAGGCTGGTGACTGACCTTGTCCTTGATTTCCAGGCGTCGGCCAACAAGCCTTTCATGGATTTGGGGGCTCTGTGGAGGGTGAGTACGGGGCAGGGCTGCTTCCTTTTCTCCATGATAACACTGGCTCTCCCATTGCATCCCCCAACCTAACTAGTCCAGCCCGCCGGCCCCCCCCCCCCCCCCCCGCAAGCTCTGCTCTTGCATTTTTCTTTTTGGGGGAGGGGAGGGAAAGGGAGCTTTCCATTTTCATCTAGCCAACATAAACTGGCAAACACCAATGCCAGGGCATCTGGAAGTCAGGGAAGGAGAGTGTGTAAAAAACATCTTTCAGCTGGGCACCGGTGGCTCACGCCTGTCATCCCAGCTACTCAGGAGGCTGAGATCTGGGGCTCATAGTTCCAAGTCAGCCCGGGCAGGAAAATCTATGAGACTCTTATTACCAATGAACCACCAGAAAGCTAGAAGTGGAGGTGGTTCAAGTGGTAGAGCCTCAGGTAAAAAAGCTCAGAGGTACCACCCAGCCCTTGAGATAAAATAATAAATAAAAATGGGGCACTTCATGGCGGTGAATCCTGGGTTCACCCCTCTCCTCTCCTCTTTTGCAGAGCGTCGCCGACATCATGCCATAAACTGATGCCCAGCGACAATGTCTTGGTCGCCGTGGCCTGGAGAAGCTGGGGTGGGGGGGAGGGGAGGAGGCTCCCGGATTTCCTTAGCGGGGGATGGGGTGGGATGGGGGGAATCCTGAGATTTGTGAATAAATGTCTGTGACCCATTGTCATCTCTCGGCCTGGTCAGCTGTTGCCTAGAGAGGGAAAGGCAAGAAGCACAAATGCTACTTGTCCAGAGGAATGTGTGTGTGTGTGTGTGTGTGTGTGTGTGTGTGTGTGTGAGGTGTCTATGACATAGGGAAGATTTTTTTTGGGGGGGTGGATCTGGGACTTTGGGCAGATTGAGCTGAAGTTTCCCTAGTAATGGGCCCAGCGAAGGCATGAGCCACACTTTGTGTTCAGTACTGGGCCTGGGCCTCTGGCACGGGTGTCATGGTGGAGGGCGAGAACGGAGGTGCCGAGGTGGAACCCCCCAGGGCTGGGGCAGGGTTGTCACAGGGTGGAGACAGTCAGGAGTAACAATAGTGGCTTGTGTTGGTTGTGCAATGCCCGTGTGTGTGGTGCCGGGCGCCTGACAGGCCGGACAAGCTTCACACCAACAAATCTTCCTCTTAGGTAAGAGGTTCTGGGCTGTGTCCACTTGGGAAGCAGGCCGAGGCCTGAGGAGGTGGGGAGACACACCCCAACTTCTGCGTGTGGTCGGGATGTGGAGGGAGAGAAACAGACTGGTGTGTGTGTGTGTGTGTGTGTGTGTGTGTGTGTGTGTGTGTGTGTGTGTGTGTGTGTGCACCAGTGGATCTGCATCAGAGGACAGATGCACAAGGACCAAGCATCCAAAAGATGGAGAGACATGGAAGCATGGTTCAATTAGGAGAGCGCCACCCTGGGGTGAAGAAGGAAAAAAAAAGCCAAGCAAGAGCTTGAGGTCCTGAGTTCAAGCCCCAGAACTGGCATGCACATGCGCGTGCATGCACGCACACACACGCACGCATGCGTGCACATGTACACACAACAATAAAACCACCAAAACTTTTGAAAGTGGAGTGTGGCTCAAGAGGTAGAGTGTTAGGAGCCTTCAATGAAAAAAAAAAACAAAGTGAGAGGCTGGGCACCAGTGACTCATGCTTGTCATCTAGCTACTCAGGAGGCTGAGATCTGAGGATTGTGGTTTAAAGCCATCTCAGGCAGGAAAGTCCGTGAGACTCTTATCTCCGATAAACTACCAGAAAATCGGAAGTGGCGCTGTGGCTCAGATGGTAGAGCACTCGCTTTGAGCTGAAGAGCTGAGGGACAGTGCCCAGGCTCAGAGTTCAAGCCCCATACTGACCAAAAAAAAAAAAAAAAATAGTGAGATCTTGCAAACTCTGAGTTCAAGTCCTGTTACTGAAGGGGGAAGGGAGGAGGGGGGAGGGAAAGAGGGAGAAGTAGAGAAAGCAAGAAGAAAGGAACGGAAAGAGGAAAGAAAGGAAAAAGGAAGGGAGGGGAGGGGAGGATGGTGGGAAGAACCTTTTAGCAAAGACGTGGGCCGGGACACAGATTCATCAGATTCATGGACCCAGAACCCAGAGCATGGTGTTTTGTAATCACTGTGCAATGAGTCCTTAGCTCCCCAGTGCTGCACAAAACACAGGTCTCCTCTCTCGTCTTCTTGGGTGGAAGAGGGAAACAGAGGCTCAGCAGGACACATGTAGTGAAACCCCTAAGAAAGTAGCAGAAGCTCACACCTGTAATCCCAGCTACTCAGGAGACTGAGATTTAAGGACCAGGGTTCAAAGTCAGCCTGGGCAGGAAAGGCCGTGAGACTCTCATCTAAAAAAAGATGGAAGTGGCGCTGTGGTTCAAGTAGTAGGACACTAACCTTGAGCACAAAAGCTCAGAGATAGCGCCCAGGCTCTGAGTTCAAAGCCCAGGACCCACGCAAAAGAAAGAAAGAAAGACAAAACCCTTGGAACTACATTCTGTTTGTCAGAACCCAGCCTCTCGCAGGTACCCAATGTATCTCTTATGACTCACCTGGGCACAGGGAAACCTGTATTACAGGAGGCTGCTACAGGAGGTGTCTCAGGCAGCATACTTCCCCATACTGAGGCCACAATGATAGACAACGCCATGAGATGTGTCGCCAGGCAAGAGACACCATCATGTCCTCACAGCTCCCAAACTCCAGTCATCCGAGGGACCAGAATGAAGGGCTCCTGATCTCAATGGCTTGGGGGAGAAGTGTAGTCTTTGTGGGGGAGATGAGGCCATACAGAATGGGGGTGCTCCTGCCTCTTGCTCTGTGGGACACCAGCATTTCCTTCCCTCCTTCCCTCCCCTGCCTGTGAAAGTCTGAACACACGGCTAATATGCCCCAAAGATAGAAGAATCTTACAGTGGACACCCGCTAGTCCCCCACACCACACACACTCCAATTCCACCAGTATCATTTTATTAAATTCCCCCAATCACACCTGTCAATACTTTTTTTTTTTGGTCAGTCATGAGGCCTGAACTCTGGGCCTGGGCGCTGTCCCTCAGCTCTTCAGTTCAAGGTGAGCGCTCTACCACTTGAGCCACAGCGCCACCTCTGGCTTTTTCTACTTATGTGGTGCTGAGGAATCGAACCCAGGGCCTCATGCATGTGAGGCAAGGGCTCTACCACTGAGCCAACCTTCCCAGCCCTGAGATGCTTTCTTTTTTTTTAAATAGGTGCAAATTATATACATTTATTAATAATTTAAATAACACTCGTATAAACTCTTTCATATATTCACATGATACACAAACTTAGAAATGCATCAGGAAGCCCAGAAGAGCATACATATGAGACATGTTTTTTTTAAATTTGTGTTAGAATTTTAGTGACATAAATATGTTTATTATTTCAGAAACATTCCCTAATTGCTTGGGCTAAGTTTTAACTTCTTACAGAGTGCTTGTGCCTAACATTAAAACTTGACTTTAAATCATTTAGTTTTTTTTTTTGGGGGGGGGCGGTCGTGGGTCTTGAACTCTGGGCCTGGGTGCTGTCCCTCAGCTCTTCAGCTCAAGGCTAGCACTCTACCACTTGAGCCATAGCACCACTTCCAGCCTTTTCTGTTTATGTGGTGCTGAGGAATCAAACCCAGGGCCTCATGCATGCAAGGCAAGCACTCTACCACTGAGCCACCTTCCCAGCCCCTCATTTAGCTTTTGAACTAACTTGAATCTGCAGCCCTGGGCTCCCACCCTGCAACTGCTGCTCCAGTTAGTGCATGTACTTTAGCAATAACAACACAGAAAGATTCCCAGCTGCCTTTGAAAAAGCATCATTCAAAACCATGGACATTTCAGTGATCATAACCTTCAACCTTTGATATTAGTTGATTTCTTTAGATGAATCGGTATGTTCTTCCTGCTTTTCCCCTTGGCATAGTCACTGGCTCAGGGTTCAAGGGAAAAATGCATTCACTTCCTGTTACACTCCAGCACAAACCAAACCTATCTTAGCTCTTAAACTCTTTACTAGCAAGATCTTAACAGGCCAAAAGGTCTTTTGTGGAGACGGTCAGAAAGGCTTTCTTAACTCTAACAGGTCACACTGGTTTGCTTCTTTCTTCTCTTAATATTTTGTCAGAGGGCTGGGAAGGTGGCTCAGTGGTAGAGCGCTTGCCTTGCATGCTTGAGGCCCTGGGCTCGATTCCTCAGCACCACATAAGCAAAAAGAAAAAAGCCAGAAGTGGCGCTGTGGCTCAAGTGGTAGAGTGCTAGCCTTGAGCTGAAGAGCTGGGGGACAGAGCCCAGGCCCAGAGTTCAAGCCCTACAACCAGACCCCTCCCCAAAAATATATATATATATTGTCAGAGAACTTCCCTTGTGATGTGAAATTCAACCTAACTTATCTCAAAATATAAAAATCAGGGAGTATTTGTTGTAAGTCATGACAAGTTCACATGTATAGATATCATCACATTAGGTATAGAACCAAGGCGAATGATCTAACAACCTGTGTTCGATCAAAATCTGACAAGAAGAAGTATGGCTGCTTTAGCTCTCTGATTCCAGAACAGCACAAGAGCTAAAAACTGGAGTCTGAATTCAGGGTCTTGTACTTAGTAGAAAGGTGCTCTACCACTTGAGCCATTTCTTCAGTCCAAGGGCTAAATATCTTGAAGGTACTGTTGACCCAAATGAACTAGTAGATCACTGAGTATTGCTTAATAGTCACTTAGCCTAGACATACTGGGACTAGAGAACAGCCATATAATCTGAAGAGTATACGAATTCTGCTCCTCTTTCCCCCACCCAATCTCTATCCTCTCATTCCACGTCTGCTCTGTTCTCTCATAAAACCCAGGTATCCCTGGAAAAAGTAATTCATTAAGTCCATAGGACTTTGGTACATATGAGGGTTTTACTATTTTTTTTCCTCTATAGCTGGAGAAATTCCATTAATAAAAAGAGCCCTGGAGGGCAAAAAGTAGAGAGGGGAAGGGGGAGGTAAGGGAGTACAAAGACCTGTTTAACGATACCTAAAGCATCTATCAGAAATACATAAGGGTTTGCTAAAATGGGTTAATTAAAAATGCATAAGGGGTTACTAAAATAAAATTAGTGAAGATAAAAGTATTGTTTAATAGCAGCAAACCTGACCTGCTTTCTTAAATCTGTCACTGTATAAAAATCCACAAGATCTTCTTTAAGATTTTCTTGTTTCGAAAGGAAAAAAAAATAAAAGGTAATTGCATTTTAGCAAAGGTTCTGTCCTCCCAGCAAAGCCAGCGCTGCCCCTGCAAACCCCTCACCGTAACCCTTGATGCTCCTCTCCTGTCCGCCTTTAAGTGCCAGACGAGTAAGCAGTCTGAAGCGAGGTGTCAGTGATCAAAATGGGAAGCGAGTTGGAGCCTAAAAGTGGGGAGTCAGGTGCTAACTGTATTCAGCATGATGCCAAGATGGCAGTGCTTGTGTGTGTGTGTGTGTGTGTGTGTGTGTGTGTGTGTGTGTGCGTGTGTGTGTGTGTGTGTGTGTGTGTGTGTGTGTGTGTGCATGTGTGAGCACCCATACACATCAGTCCTAGAGCTTGAACTCAGGACCTAGTGCTTTCACTTGGCTTTTACCACTCAAGGCTGGCGCTCTACCACTTGAGCCACATCTCCACTTCCAGCTTTTTAGTGGTTCATTGGAGATAAGAGTCTCACAAGCTTTTCTGCCCAGGTTGGCTTCAAACTGTGATTTTCAGATCTCAGCCTCCTGAGTAGCTGAGATTATGGGAACCACCAGTTGTTTGTGGCCTTCATTTTTTTTTTTTTTTTTTGCTGTCAAGTTGCAGTCAGGGAGCACAATACTCTCTAAGGTCCTTTAGTTTTTAGCGATATTTTATCTGTCTGTCTATCTGTCTGTCTGTCTGTCTGTCTGTCTGTCTGTCTATCTATCTATCTATCTATCTACCAACCTACCTACCTACCTTAGGGCCTTAAACTTTGGCCAGGGACTAGCCTTGGATGATGATCTTCCTACCTCTGCTGCTGCTGCTGCTCCTCCTCCTCCTCCTCATTTCTTTTCTTCTCGGTCATGGGGCTTGAACTCTGGGCCTGGGTGCTGTCTCTCAGCTCAAGGTGAGCACTCTACCACTTGAACCACAGTGCCACTTCCGGTTTTCTGATGGTTTATTGGAAATAAGAGTCTCACAGACCTTCCTTCCCTGGGCTGGCTTCAAACTGTTACCCTCAGATCTCAGCCTCCTGAGTAGCTAGGATTACAGGCGTGAGCCACCAGTGCCTGACTCTTCCTCCCTCCCTCCCTTCCTCCCTCCTTCCCTCCCTTCCCCTCTTTCTTTCCTTTGTGTGCCAGACCTGGGACTTGAACTCTGAGCCTAGGTGCTGTCCCTTAGTGTTTATGTTGTTTGTTTGCTTGCTTGCTTTTTGCTCAAGACTAGCATCCTACCACTGGAGCTATAGCTCCACTTCTGGATTTTTGTGATTAATGGGATGTAAGAGTCTGGTGGGCTTTTCCTGCCCAGGCTGGCTTTGAACTGCGATCCTCAGGTCTCAGCCTCCTGAGTATCTAGGATGCCAGGCGTGAGCCTCGGGCCTGCACCCTCCCCCATCTCAGGCTTCACATTGTGGTGGCAATTTGTCATTGTATCACTGAAGAGCTGTTTTCCTCCTAGGTTAGGAGTTCCAACACCAGGTCAAGGCCAGCTCCCAAGAGTGGTGTTTGAGCAACTGACTTGAGAAAGACTTCTGGGATCAGAATGAATGAGAAATGGGTTTCCTTGCCAAGAAGGGTGGACAGAGGCCGGGAGGCATGGAGGAGAGGAAAAGCCAGTTTGCACCCAGGCTGGCGCAGGCCGGTGGCAGGGTGAGGAGTCTGGGTGGGGTCTGCACAGCTACCTTTTATTGGCTGCTAACTGAATCTGTGCTAAGCACTTAGAGACGTGATTCATTCCATCCTGGCCACCTCCCACGCGGCCAGGACCATGATTAACCCCCTCTCCAACAATGGGCATGAGGCTGAGAGGGAGAGCATTACCTCAGGACACCCAGATCGCACAGGGAAGCCAGGACTCCAATCAAGAATATTTCCCTGTTGGGTGCTGTGCCTGATGCCTGTAATCCCAGCTATGCTGATCTGAGGCTTGCCATTCAAAGCCAGCTAGGCAGGAAAGTCCATGAGACTCTTACCTCCGATGAACCACTAAAAATCCAGAAGTAGAGCTGTGACTCCAGTAGTAGAACACCAGCCCTGAGCAGAAAAAGCTCAGGGACAGTGCCCAGGCCTTGAGTTCAAGCCCCAAGACAGACAGACAGACAGACAGACAGACAGACAGACAGACAGACAGACACACACACACACACACACACACACACACACACACACACACACACACACACACACACACACCGAGCTTCTTCTGGACATGGAGCTTCATGCCTGAATCCCCAGTAACTCTGTAGAGATACGGAGCCTCAGTATTCAAGGTAGTCCAGGCAAAGTTTGAGAGAGCTCATCTCAATAAAAGCTGGGTATGGTGGCATGGACCTATAATCCCAGCTTTGACCAGGGTGTGGCAGGAGAATGGTTATCCGGGGCCAGCTCCAGGCAAAGACTTGCAGCTCTATCTGAAAAATAAGTAGGGTCATGGCTCAAGTGATAGATGCCAGCAAGCTCAAGGCCTTCAGTTCAGACACACTCCCAAAAAAAAGCACCAGCATTTGTTTGGCCCTTTCCAGAAAGGGGTGTATGTGTGTGTGTGTGTGTGTGTGTGTGTGTGTGTGTGTGTGTGTGTGTGTGTGTGTGTGTGTGTGTGCGTGTGCCCGTGCACAGATACTGGGGCTTGAACTCAAACCCTATTGCTTGACTTTTTCCTTCAAAGTTGGCACTCTACCACTTGAGTCACAACTCCACTCTGGCTTTTTGCTAAGAGTCTCATAGACTCTCTTGCTTGGGCTGGCTTTGAACTTCAATCTTCAGATCTCAACCTCCTGAGTAGCTGGGATGGCAGGCCAGAGTGTCTAACTTCACATAGTCTCAAGTCAGAAACTAAGCTGGTGTAAGAAAGGTCTTGTTGATGGAAAGGGGGGGGGAATGGGAGGATCAGCACTGGGAATGTGGGGTTCTCTGGGAGTGGCTGGGAAGAAATCTCTGCCCAGAGCCCCTTCTCTGCCCCACATCCCTGGCTGATGGAAGTGGGGCAGGCTGGGGCCTCAGGAGCCCAGAGTTCTGCTGCAACCCGGAGCTGTTCCTCAGAGACGAAGGAAGGGGAGGGGAGGGGGCTTCCATGGGGAGGGGAGTATGCTGGAGTGATTGACAGGCCTGACACAATGGGCGGAGCTTCCACAGCCCCTGTGTCTGCCCTTAAGTGGGACAGTAAGCCAGGAGCTGGTGGCTCACACCTGTCATCTTAGCTACACAGGAAGCTGAGGTCTGAGGATCAGGGTTCAAATCCAGCCTGGGCAGGAACGTCCATGAGACTCTTGTCTCCAGTGAACCAGCAAAAAGCTGGAAGTGGATCTGTGACTCCAGGGGTGGAATGCCAGCCTTGAGTGGAGAAACTAAGTTAGACAGCATTCAGGCCTTGAGTTTGAGTCCTGGCATGCGCGCACGCGCGCGCGCACACACACACACACACACACACACACACGCACGCACAACAATCTCCCAGAGCGGCGTCCAGTTGGATGGGCTGGATCTGCCCTTATGACTACCATTATTTTCCTCATTACCACGAGCACCATTATTATCCTCATTACAGCGGGCAGAGGGCAGGGGCGGGAGGCGGGAGACGGAGGCTGCCAGGGCAGGAATGGTGTTTACCCGCCGAAGAGGGTTTGGACGGGACGCGCTGGGGTGCGGGCGTGGGGTGGAGCCGGAGAGGCATTGAGAAAGGCCCGTGGAAACTGGCCTCTCCTACCGCAGTGATGGATTCCAGCGATACGGACGGGCCGACGGGAGGCCCGGGGAGGGGAGGGCTGAGAACCGAAGCCGCCATACCTGCTGGGCAGAGGGACGAGAGCTGGAGGTGGTGACTTGAATTCTCCACGTCAGGCGAGGAGCAGGGTGCTGACAGATGCCTTCTGACCTCTGGTGACCCCTTCTGTGCCGGCTCCTGGAGGGAGGCTGGGCCCCCGGGGTGTGGTAAATCCTGGGGTGCTCCTCCCCTGTGGCAGCCCTGAGCTCACCGTGCATTTGCAACATGTGTCCCTCCATCCAGGTAAACAGGATGGAGACCTGGGTCAGGGGTCCCTCCCTTAGACTCTCCCTCCCACTGTCCGTTCCCTCCCTCCTTCCCCCCCACCTCGAGAGCTAGCCTGCCCAGCTCACCTGGCTCCACACCCAGCTTTCTCCATGACGGGGCTGAAGGGTAAACTGAGGCATGGCCACCACCAATCCCATGGGTCTGTCGCCCCATGTCCCCGGAAGCCCCATGGCAGAACTTGAACTCAGGCCTGCAACACCCGATCGGCTCTCTGTCACTTGACGATACCATGGAATAAGAAAGCAGCCATCTTTGGGGGGTGCCCTGTGGAGGGGCCCCCTACCAACTCAGACCAAGAGGGGCCAAGCCTGGCTCCCTGTACCCTGACATGTGGTTTACCTAAGATGGGGGTGTCCCCTTTAGATGGGCTCTCCTCTTTCCCTCTCTGGCTTGGGGTCCCATCTGCCTAAGTGGGACCTCTCCCTCTGATTGTCCCCAGCTGCCAGCCTCTGGGGACCCGGTATGTGGCTCCTCAGCTGGTCCCCACCCCACCCTGTGCCCCAAATTCTTAAAGGTTGGGTAACAAAGAGATTTTTTTGTACTCACCTCATCCCATTCCTTCTGTCCCTCCCCGGGCCTAGTGCGCCCTCTCCCTCTCTCTCTTTGTCTCTCTCTCTCTGTCTCTCTCTCTCTCTCTCTGTCTCTCTCTGTCTCTCTCTCTGTCTCTCTGTTTCAACACTCTCAATTAGGACTCATTACCCTATCAGTGGCTGGGCTTTGAGTCACAGGGAGGAGGGACCCAAGGCCACCCAGCCCTGTCAACTCTGTCCCCAACCAACAGTATAAGGGCAAGTGGCAGGGAACCCACATTCTAGAAAGGACCAGAAAGGGCTGTGCGTTTCCAAGGAAGGCTGAGGAAGAGAAGGCCCAGGGGGGCGGGGGAAGAAAAACCAAAGCTGCCTGGGGAGGCAGGGAGACGATCAGGGGTGTGTGCCTGAAGGACGTGGGGATTCTGGGGGGAGAGATGCAGGTGTGGGGGTCCCTGGGCTGGCTCCTGCTAGCCCTGTGTCTGGGCAGCGGGGCGGCTGGCCCCCTGCAGCACGGGGGCCTGGGCGAGGCCATTAGCCATGGAGTTGGGGAAGCGGTGGGTGAGGGCGCGGGCCAGGCTGCCAGCCAGGGCGTGCATGAGGCTATGGGCCAGGGAGGGGGAGACGCCGGCCGCGCGGGGCTCCAGGGGGCGCTGGGCCAAGGCGCTAAGGAGGCCGCCAGCTCAGGGGTGCAGGGGGCCCTGGGCCAGGAGCACGGAGGCCAGGAGCTGGGAGAAGCTGCCCGCAGCCTTGGAGAAGAGGCGGGCAGACAGGCAGAGGACATGATCCGGCGTGGACTGGAGGGGACCCACCACTCTGGGGTGTGGGTGAGTACCCCAGGGGGACCCCGGGTGGGGTTGGGAAATGGTTGTCAGGATCCCCGGGTCTCGGGTGGGAACGCTTTCTGCCCCTGGCATCTGTCCCTCGTCATTCATGAGTGGATTTGCTCTTGGGGTGCCAGTCCTGGGGCTTTGAACGCAGGGCCTGGGCCCTGTCTCTGAGGTTTTTGTTTGAGTGGCTTAAGGCGGGCGCTCTACCACTTGAGCCACAGCTCCACTTCTGGCTTTTTGCTGGTTCATTACACCTAAGAGTCTCGTAGACTTTCCTGCCCTGGCTGGCTTCGAATCTCGATCCTCCGATCTCAGCCTCCTGAGCAGCCCAGTGGGCGAGCCGTGGCCGCGAGAAGCCCCATGTGCCGTTCTGTCTTTCAGGGCACTTCTGGAGGCCATGGCATGTTCAACTCACAGGGCAATGCTGGGGGGCCCTGGTCCCCCTCGGGGCAAGCGCACCCTGGAAGCCCCCAAGCCAGCTTTGGAACCAACTCAGCGGGCGGTTCCTCCAGCCAGGGGGGGAACGCAGGAGGGTCGCTCAACTTCAGGACCAACGACCAGGTAAGGGGACGCTCCTGCCTTCCCTTCAAGCCGCATGGCACCCCCTGAGTTTTGGGGTGTTCTCTGCATCTCAGATTCCTGTCTTCCCCTTTCCTGCAGGGAGCTGTGGCGCAGCCCGGCTATGGCTCTGTACGAAGTAGTAGTTCCGAGGTAAGGGGGGGGGGGGTTCTGAAGGACAGAGACAGCCATGGGGTTGGGAGGGGGGGCTTGGCAGGGTGGGGGAGGGGAGAAACCCAGGCTGCAGCCTGGCCATGACAAAACTGTCACCTCCCCCCCCCCCAGTGCACCAACTCACCGCCATCCGGCTCCGGGGGCAGCTCCAGCAACTTGTTGGTAAGGGGGGGGGGGTCCCCATGGCACCCCGCGCCCAGTGGGGGCATGGGCAGGGGGGCCAAGGCCTTGATGATCTTGGCCTTGGCCCCACCGTCCCGTCCTCCTCTGCCCCTCAGGGAAACGGTGGTGGCGGGGGAGGCAGTAGCTCTGGTGGCAACAGCCACGGCGGTGGCAGCCACGGCAGCGGCGGCCACAGTGGCCAAGGTGGCGGCAGTGGAAACAGTGGCAGCAGCGGCAGCAGCGGCGGCAGCGGCGGTGGCGGTGGCGGAAGTTCTGGGTCCAGCAGAGTGAGTCTCGTCCCTCAGCTGAAGGCAGGGATGGGGTGTGTGTCCTGGGGGTCCCTGTCAAGGAGGGAAGTTCTGGGGTTCCCCGGGAGCCACCACAGTGCCAGTGTGGCTGGCCGCAGTCAGCCATGCCCCTCTTGGGGCTCTGTCCTCCCCTCTTTGCTGTCCTACTCATCCACCTGGGCAGGGCAAGCTTCCCCAAGAGCTGCCCTGTCAAGATGGGAAAGTTCTACCTGTTGTCTTACCTTGATTCCGGGCTTGATCAGCCTGTCTGAGCAGGGTGGGGAAGAGGAAGGAAGGCAGGTAGAGAAAAATACCAGGGCTGGGAAGGTGGCTTAGTAATAGAGAGCCTACCTAGCATGCATGAAGTCCAGAGTTCGATTCCTCAGTATCACATACACAGAAAAAGCCAGAAGTGGTGCTGAGTGCTAGCCTTGAGCAAAAGAAGCTCAAAGACAACGCCTAGGCCCTGAGTTCAAACCCCAGGACAGAGAGGAGGGCCAACGGGGGTCCACAGGTAAAGAAGGTCTAACAAAGGGCGTGCAAGTACAAGTTAGCCTTTAGCATAAGGCACTCAGGGACAGCACCCAGGCCCTGAGTTCAAGCCCTAGGACTGGCAAAAAGACAAGAAAAGGAGGTACAGAAAAAAGGGGGGGCAACTGGTCCCAGCTTCCCTGGGGTCTGTGGTATTAGCAAGAGAGGGGGCGGTAATAATGAGAAGTAATCTTTCATGTGCAGTCTCTTGTACTAATATCTTTCCTCCTCCATCTAGGACAGAGAAACTCCTAACTGTGATACGTCCTTTTCCGTTTCCAGGGTAAGGATTTGGGGGACCCTGCCCCCCACATCTGCTTTTCTTCTGTGAGGGGTGGTGAGGAAGGGCTGGGGCAGAGCAAGCTCCTGCCTGCCCCCTGGTGGTGGATACTGATAACGCGCCTCTAGAATACGAGCTCCTGCCTGCTCCTGGTGATGGATGGTGGCATGCACACTCGTGTGTGCGCTTCTGTCTGCCCCTAACCTGCCCCTGGTGGTGGGTGATGGTAATGCACCACTAGTGTGTGAGCTCCTGCCTGCTGCCTGGTGGCAGTGGTAATGGGCCTCTAGCGTATGAGCTCCTGCTGGCCCCTAGTGGTGGGTGGTGGCATGCAGCATTAGTTGCGCTCGCTTCTGTCTGCCCCTAACCTGCCCCTGGTGGTGGGTGATGGTAATGTACCATTATTGTGTGTGCTCCTGTCCGCCCCCTGGTGGCAAGTGGTGGAAACATTGTGTGTGTGTGTGTGTGTGTGTGTGTGTGTGTGTGTGAGAGAGAGAGAGAGAGAGAGTGTGTGTGTGTGTGTGTGTGTGTGTAAACCTCTGTCTCTCTGTGAGAGATGGACAGGACAAAAATTCAGATTCCCCAAATCTCAACATTTCCAAACGCAACCAGCCACACCTGGCACTCTGCTGTTCAGGTAAATGCCCCACCCCCAACCCCCACACACCTTAGGCAGCTGAGGAGGTCACGGAGGGTGGAGAAGAGGGTTGGAACTTGATGGAGGGTCTCCTCCACACAGGCCTGGAACTCAAGGCCTGGGCACTGTCCCTTGGCTTTTTCGAACAGGGCTAGGACTCTTATCATTTGACCCACAGCTCCTTCTCCATCTTTTTGGTAGATAATTAGAGATGAGAGTTCTCACGGACTTTCCTGCCCAGACTGGCTATGAACTGAGACCCTCAGATCTCAGACTCCCGAGTAGCTAGGGTGACAGGTGTGAGCCACCAGCTCTGGCTTGAAAATTGGGTCTTTTTTTTATAAGTCCTTTTAAAGATGGGGGCTCTTGTTTGTTTCTAGGGAACTGGTTCTGACTCCTCAAGCAGTAGCAGTGGAAATAGTGGCAGCAGCGGAAGCCGAGAAACTAGTGGCAGCAGCGGAAGCAGAGAAAATAGTGGCAGCAGCGGAAGCAGAGAAAATAGTGGCAGCAGCGGAAGCAGAGAAACTAGTGGCAGCAGCGGAAGCCGAGAAAGTGGGAGCAGTGGAGGTGGTGGAAACGGTGGAGGAACGGGCAGCATGAGCAAACCTGAGGTGAGTGACCAGGAAGGGAAGGAAGGTGGACATCAAAGTCTCAAACTCTGAAAGAAAAGAAACCGGGCTTAGCAAACCTTGGAGGCTGGGGGGTGTGGGCTTAGCTGACAGTGGTGGTTGCAGCTACTGAAAATATTTCCCTTTGGGGGCTGGGTGCAGTGGCTCATGCCTATAATCCGAGCTATGTGGGAGGCATAATTAGGCCAGGCTGGGACAGGGAGTGGGTGAGAAACTAGCTAGACCTCATCTCAACTGGGTGTGGTGGCTCATGTCTGTAATCCCAGCTCCCCAGATCCAGAATCTACCTCTCCAGAGGCAAAGGTAGAAGGTTTTGGGATGGAGGCTGGTCTCAGGTTTCAAAGTGCAAGATCTTATCTGGAAAAAGAAATTTAAACTGGGGGTGTGGCTCGGGTGGTAGAGCATCTGCCTAGCAAGGGTGAAGCCCTTCTGAAAAGAAAAAAAGCTGCCTTTTAGGGGCTGGGATTGGTGACCCAGAAAGGACTCAAAGTCTCCCCTTTCCACAGTGTGAGAATTCAGGGAATGACGTGTGGATGGCCAAGGAACCTGGGAGTCAGGTAAGGACCACAGACCCTGGCTTATGACTGCCCAGTGCCCGAGTCACCAGGTCCCCCCCCCCCCATGCCTGAGGCCCATCTCCAATCAACGAGCAGGAGGGCCCATCCTAAACATGGAATCCAGAACACCAGCTGTCAATCAACAGCAAGAGCAGGGCTGGTCCTAAACAAGAAATACAGAGCACGAGCTGTCAATCAAGTCTTTCTCTCACTTTACATCCAACTGGTGCTGTGAGAAATTGCTGGGCTTGGAAGATTGAGGTTCAAAGCCAGTCTGGGCAGGAAAGTCCATGAAATTTTTACCTCCCATGAGCCAGCAAAAAAAAAATCCAGAAGTGGAGGTGTGACTCAAGTGGTAGAGTGCTAGCTAGTAAAAACGCTAAGGGACAGTGTCCAGGCCCTGAGTTCAAGTCCCAGTGCCAACACACATGCACACACAGGAGGAAGAGAACTAGGGGAGAGCCAGATGCTTTGGGAGAATTTGGGGCAGTTTGTACAAGTGAATTTAACAGACAGGGATTGGAGGCATGGCTCAGTTGATAGAGCACCAGCCAATGAGCAAAAGCAGCAGGTCTGAATTCAAGTCACAGGTCTGAAAAAAAAGAAAGAACAGACAGACATTGTCCCGAAGCTACTCATGTGGTCTCTCAGATGAGAGCTGGGCACAGATCTGCCAGAGAAGATGGGCTGCTGCCCAGCGAGGAGCTCCTCTGGGGTCCCGGCACCCCCAAGTCACCCCGTACCTGCACCCTGCCGTCCTGCTGTCCCTCCTGCTCACTTCCCACTCTCTGTCCCCCTAGGAAAGCAAAGAGAGTGGTCACCCCCTGGGGAGCTCACAGAATGGCCATCAGGTGAGCCAGGGGACAGGAGGGACCCTGGGGCACAGGGTAGAACTCCAGGCCCAGGGAAAAGAACCAGAAAAATCCTTATGGCCTTCCTTCCTTCCTTCCTTCCTTCCTTCCTTCCTTCCTTCCTTCCTTTCTTTCTTCCTTCCTTCCTTCCTTCCTTCCTTCCTTCCTTCCTTCCTTCCTTCCTTCCTCCCTTCCTCCCTCCCTCCTGTCTCCCCTCTTTCTTTTCTTTTTTGCCAATCCTGGGACTTGAACTCTGGGCCTGGGCGCTGTGCCTCAGCTCTTCAGCTCAAGGCTAGCACTCTACCACTTGAGCCACAGCACCACTTCCTGCTTGTTTATGGTAATTAATTGGACATAAGAGTTTCACAGACTTTCCTGCTTAGGTTGGCTTTAAGGAAAATCAGTCAGGTCTCCATGTCCCAGATTGACCCCTGGAAAGCCAGTGTTCACAGAACATGACAGGGTATAGAAGTGGTATTTGAACCCCCACCTTTGAACCCAAAGTACATGACTTGTAGCAACTCCACAGGAACTGAGTTCAAGTACATCACACACACACACACACACACACACACACACACACACACAGAAGCATCATCCACCCAGAAATGTGGTCGTATAAGACTCAGTGCATAGCACACAGTAGGACCACACGTGAGCTATGCTTATCATTTTCAGTGGTGCTATGAGGACAGGAAGAGGCCAGAGCTAGGAAGGGGTGGGCGGAGCTAGACTGTGCCAATCACTCCAGGAAGGCGGGGCTTGGGTGGGGGCAGCAGGGGCTGAGTGAGGGACGGCATAGCTGGTGTCAGATGTGTGCCCCCTATTCGCATGGTCACCAGCACCCCCTTCCTTCACCCAGGGCCAAGGGTCCAGTGAGGAGAGTGGAAGAGGTGACACCTTCAGCGGACTCAATACAGTGGTGAGTTCAAGTCTCAACTACCTCAGTGCCAGGCCCACTCTGCCTCTGACCACCATCCTTCCTGACCCTGCCTCAAAAACACTGGTACTGGGGCTTGAACTCAGGGCCTGGGTGTTGTCCCTGAGCTCTTTTTTTTTTTTTCCTCTGCTCATAACTGGTGCCCTATCACTTGAGCCACAGCTCAATTTCTGGAATTTTGCTGGTTTGTTGGAGATCAGAGGCTCCCAGACTTTTCTACCCCAGAATGGCTTTGAATTGTGATCCTCAGATCTCAGCCTCCTGAGTAGCTGGAATGCAGCCACCGGCTTCTGGCTCTATCCTGGCCTCTTGCTCACAAAGTGACTTCTTACCCTCCTGCCTTTTCTGTATGTTTCCTCAGAACTCTCCGAAGTCTCCCGGGCCCTTCAACTTTGACTACTTCTGGAAGGTGAGTCTCACACGATTGTTCTGGGGTTCCTTCTTCCTTTGGAAAACTCACGCTGGCCATGGCCCTACAGGGCCAAGTACTTTCATTTATTTACTTGTTTGAATTCAGGGTCTGGACACTGTCCCTGAGCTTTTGTGCTCAAGGCTAGTGCTCTACCACTTGAGCCACAGCTGAAGTCTGGCTTTTTGGTGGTTCACTACAGATAAGAGTCTTAGTGACTGGCTGGGAAGGTGGCTCAGTGGTAGAGTGCTTGCCTTGCATGCCTGAGGCCCTGGGTTCGATTCCTCAGCACCACATAAGCAAAAAGAAAAAAGCTGGAAGTCGTGCGCAAGTGATAGAGCACCAGCCTTGAGCTGAAGAGCTGAGGACAGCGCCCAGGCCTAGAGTTCAGGCCCCACGACTGGGCCCAAAAAATTAAAAATTAAAAAAAAAAAGAGTCTTAGTGACTTTTCCACCCAGGCTGGCCTCTATCCTCAATCCTCAGATCTCAGCCTCCTTAGCAGCCAGGATGCTGGGTGCTGGTCACCAGTGCTCTGGCTGGTGACCAGATGTTTGGACAATTCTTTCTGTTTCTCTGCAGAACTTAAAATCCAAGATGGGCTTCATTAACTGGGATGCTGTGGACAAGGTGAGCCGGGAGGGAAGAAGGCTTCGCCTCTGCTCCAGCTTGGGGAGGGAGGGGGCCAGGAATCAAGGCTCAAATCGATCCCAACCACTTATGGAATGTTCTTGAGAAGATTTCGGGGCCATCAACCCCAGCTGGGCCATCTGGACTTGTGCAGTGATCATGGCAGCCTCAGGTCCCTGTGTACCTCAGAAGCACCATTCCTACTCCCCTGCCTTGCCTCAATGTCCCCCCCCCCAAAAAAGAAAATGCCATCTTCAAGCCTCCTTTTTTGTTTTTGTTTTTGGTCAGTCCTGGGGCTTGAACTCTGGGCCTGGGCGCTGTCCCTCAGCTCTTCAGCTCAAGGTGAGCGCTCTACCACTTGAGCTACAGCACCACTTCTGGTTTTCTGGTGATTCATTGGAAGTAAGAGTCTCATGGAGTTTCCTGCCTGGGCTGGCTTGGAACCATGATCCTCAGATCTCAGCCTCCTGAGTAGCTAGGGTGACAGGCTTGAGCCACCGGCGCCTGGCCTCTAGCTTTCTCTTAGAACACTTTTCTTTTTGCTCAGGAGGAGGGGATAGGAGCCCCCCCACACATTAACCCTACTTAAGAGTCCCCTCAAGGGTCAGGCACCAGTGGCTCATACCTGTAATCCTAGCTACTCAGGAGGCTGAGGTCTGAGGATTACAGGTCAAAGCCAGCCCTGGCAGGAAAGGCCGTGAAATTCTTATCTCCAATAAACCACCAGAAAACCAGAAGTGGCGCTGTGGCTCAAGTGGTAGAGCGCTCACTTTGAGCTGAAGAGCTCACAGACAGCGCCCAGGCCTAGAGTTCAAGCCCCATAGCCAACTACAACAACAACAAAACACTCTCCTCCAAATGCTCAGCCGGAAGCCAGCCATGGTGCTTCTCCGCCTGTCTCTCCTCCATTCTTCCGTCTCCGCTGCTGTCCTGGGTGGATGGGTGGGTGGATCAGGGGTCAGAGAGGCACTGGAGATGGGGTTTGAAAAATGGGGAGGTCTGGGTCCCCCAATTCTCCTATACAGATGTCCTGCCAAGGAAGGGGACCAAGAGAAGACAGAACATGCCTGTGTTTTGGGGACTGGGGAGGGGGGGGTGAGTTGGGCCTTAGATCAGTGTGGCCCTTACAAACAAGGCTCCCCATTTTTTCGTTCACAGGGTCACGTCCCGTCTCCCAGCACCCGAGCTCTGCTCTATTTCCGCCGACTTTGGGAGGTAGGAACTGTCCCCCTCTTGCAACAACCTGGGGGGTGGTCCTGGATCATCCCTGCCCCACCCCCCCACCATGAATGCCTTCTTTAACTGCACCCAGCCTGGCCATCACACAGTGACTCCATGGGGCCTCTCCCCCAACACCCCAGAGCCCCAAACTCTCTCTAGCTTTTCCCACCCCTATCCCCCCACCAGGAACTTGAACTCAGGGCCTGGTGCTGTCACTGAACGTTTTTTTTCCACTTGAGACTAGTGCTCACCCGCAGCTCCATTTCTGGCTTGTAGTGGTGCATTGGGAGATAAAGAGGATCATAGAATTTCTTCTCCAGGCTGAGTTTGAACTATGATCCTCCGATCTCAGCCTTCTGAGTAGCTGGATTACAGGCATGCGCTACACTGCCTGGTTCAAGATTGTCCTAGACCCTCTCAGTTTTCTGGCTTTCTGAGAGACTGCTCACCTCTCCTCCCTTCTCCCTTCCAGGATTTCAAACGCAGAACTCCTTTCTTCAACTGGAAAGAGATTGAGGTAAGACTGTAAAACTTTCCATTCTGGGAAACTGAGGGTCAGGGCCTTTGGCTTATTGATTCTGATGTTCTGGCTTCTTCCCCTCCCTCTTTTCTGATCCACCTCCTTGCTTTGTGCCACCCGAAATAGGTGGGGTGTAAGAAAGCCTGAGAGTCATGAACAAGGAGTGTGGGGATAAAAAACCCAAGACAGCTAGGTGCTGGTGGCCCACACCTGTCATCCCAGCTACTCAGGAGGCTGAGATCTGAGGATCACGGTTCAAAGCCAGCCCGGGCAGAAAAGTTTCTAAGACTCTGAGACTCATCTCCAATGAACCAGCACCAGAATTGGTGCTGTGCTGTGGCTCAAGTGGTAGAGCACAAAAAAGAAAGAGAAAGAAAGAAAGAAAGAAAGAAAGAAAGAAAGAAAGAAAGAAAGAAAGAAAGAAAGAAAGAAAGAAAGAAAGAAAGAAAGGAAGGAAGGAAGGAAGGAAGCTCAGGGCAGCTCCCAGGTCCCCAGTTCAAGTCCCAGGACTGGCATAAAAAATACACACACACACACACACACACACACACACACACACACACACACACACTAAAACAAACCACCCAGAAAGGTCTGGTGAGCATGTGTAGCTGAGCTGTGGAGTGAGCTCTTCTGTCCCTCGGTGGGGGGCAGGGGGCGTGGTATCGGCCTTGTCCACGGTGGGGTGGATGTGGGGCGAGGGCGGGCAGGACAGAGGTTGCGCACCAGCGCTGGGGTTGCCTGGATCAGAGGACCGTGACAGCCATGACAGGGCTTCTTTCTCCGCTCAGGACACAGACGTGGTCTCCTTACAGAAGAGGGCCGGGGGTGCTGAACAGGTGAGCCCCCAGGCCTTGCGCCCACCTAGCCCTCCTTCTGCACGTGGTCATTGTCCCAGCTGCTCAGGATCAAGGTTCAAACCCAGCCAGGGCAGGAAAGTCTGTGAGACTCCTGTTAAGCAGCAAAAAGCTGCTGTGGCTGTGGCTCAAGGGGTGGAGCATCATCCTTGCACGACAAGCTCAGGCACAGGGTCCAGGCCCTAACTGCAAGCCCCCAGAACTGGTACCATGCGTGCACATGCGCGCGCGCACACACACACACACACACACACACACACACACACACACACACGCAAGGGTTTCAGAACATCCAGCTGGCCTCAAATCCACAAATCTTTCTATTCCTGCCTCCCAAGTAGATGGAATTAGAAGTGTGAACTACTATGCCTAGCACTCCTACAACTGCTTTCCAAGAGGAATTAGCTTGTTTTTTTTTTCCAGTGCTCCATGGCACCCTTACACACACCTCAACAGAAAAGGCTGGGCATGGTTATGTGCACCTGTCATCCCAGCTATGGCAGGAAGTATAAACAGGAGGATTGTAGTCCAGATTGGCTCAGGTTTTAAAAAAGGAATAAAGCAAGACTGTATCTCAAAAATAGCCAAAGGAAGGGCTGGGAAGGTGGCTCAGTGGTAGAGCGCTTGCCTTGCATGCATGAGGCCCTGGGTTTGATTCCTCAGTACCACATATGCAGAAAAGCTGTAAGTGGCACTGTGGCTTAAGTGGTAGCACACTAGCCTTGAGCTGAAGAGCTGAGGGACAGGGCCCAGGCCCAGAGTTCAGGCCCCACAACGAAACCCCCAAAAACATAGCCAAAGGAAGAGGTGGTAGAGGTGTGACTCAAGGCATAGAGCATTTGCCTAGAGAATGAGAGGACCTGAGTTCAAACCCTAGAACAGCCAAAAAATAAGTTCTGGGCGCCAGTGGCTCATGCCTGTCATCCTAGCTACTCAGGAGGCTGAGATCTGAGGATCGCAACTCAAAGCCAGTCTGAGCAGGAAATTCTGTGAGACTCATCTCCAATTAACCACCAGAAAAATAAAATGGAAGTGGCACTGTGGCTCAAGTGGTAGAGCGCTAGCCTTGAGCTGAAGAGCTGAGGGACAGCGCCCAGGCCCAGAGTTCAGGCCCCATGACTGACAATAAAAAATAAAAACAAAAATTAAGAAAACCACACATGAATAGTGAGAGCAGTTTCAATGTGGGCAGGGAGGGCGTATCCCAGAACAAAGCACCTTCAACTCTTCCCCTTCTTGTCCCCCATAACCACAAGTACAACCAGCAAGCATACGCCTCTGACAAAGGCCAGCAGAACTCCATGAAGGCACCCCCGAAGGTGAGTCTGGATCCAGCCTTGTTTGACACATGGGTGCCCTGCAAACAGCTCAGAAGGCAGCAACTGGCCAGGGCTCTTTAAAACGGCTGAAAGAGCTGGGCACGGGTGGCTACACCTGTCATCTTAGTCAGGAGGCTGAGAGTGGAGGATTGCCATTTGAAGTCTGAGGTCTGTAGCTAGCCTGGGCAGCAAGCAATCTGTGAGACTCTTGTCTCCAATGAACCACCAAAAAGCAGAAAGTGGCACTGTGGCTCAAGTAGTAGAGTGCTAGTTTTGAGCACAAAAGCTCAGGGACAATGTCCAGTCCCTGAGTTCAAGTCCCAGGGCCAACACACACAAAAAAGTTGTGTGTGTGTGTGTGTGTGTGTGTGTGTGTGTGTGTGGTGCAGCCATGGTACATTGGTGGGAGGGGGGAAGCTAAATCCTTTTAGAAAGCAGTTGTAGGAGTGTCAGGCATAGTAGTTCATATTTATCATTCCATCTATTGGGGAAACATGGGTGGATTTGAGGCCAGCTGGGGTTAAAAAACCAACAACAACAATGAGATGCTATTTCAATAAACAGGCTTAGTAGCACACACTTGTAATGTCAGCTACGTTAGAGACAGAGAGGTAGGAGGGTTGCATTCTGAGAGCAGCCTATGCAAAAGCCTGAGATTTTGATACATACATATATATGTGGGGCTGAGTGTGCAGCTCAGTGAGCCTAACAAGCTGAATGAGAGCTTGAGGCCCCAGCGGCTGAGGGAGGGAAGTACGGATGTAGTGAACACGTGTGGGTGTCCATAAGAGGCCAAGATCTGTGGGCTGATTCTACCTACTCAGCAGCCAGAACGCCACCAGCCTGGATCTCTGCAGGCTCGGGCCGCGGTCAACCTCGTCTCCATGAGAAAATGTTCTCAGCATGACCAATGGGTGGGGGATAGAAATCCATAGTGAGGCTGAGGCCACACACAGAGCCCATCACGGCTGCTGTGGCCCCGAACAACCTCCTCTGCTCTTGTCTTACAGGGAGGAACCACGCCTTCTTCCTCGGTGAGTATGTGGCTGGGGACAGAGCGGGCCTGAGGCTGGAGAGGGAGGAGGGCAGTCCACGTCCATTCTCACCTGCCCTCCGCCTCCTTGTGTCCCAGGCATCCCAGGCACAGCCTGATGTGCTGAAGTGGCTGAAGTTTTGGTAGGTAAGTGCTGGGCCCGGTGGCTCACGCTTGTCATCCTGGCTACTCAGGAGGCTGAGATCGGAGGATCTTGCTTCAAAGCCAGCCTGGGCAGGAACAGCCGTGAGACTCTTATCTCCAGTAAACCACCAGAAAACCAGAAGTGGTGCTGTAGCTCAAGTGGTAGAGCATTAGTCTTGAGCTGAAGAGCTGAGGGACAGCACCCAGGCCCAGAGTTCAGGCCCCACGACCGACCAAAAAATAAATAAATAAATAAAGAGGAAAGAGAGAAAGAAAGAAAGAAAGAAGGAAGGAAAGAAAGAAGGGAAGAAAGGAAGAAAAAGAAAGAAAGAAGGAAGGAAGGAAGGGAAGAAGGGAAGAAAGAAAGGAAGAAAAAGAAAGAAAGGAAGGAAGGAAGGAAAGGAAGGAAAGGAAGGAAGGAAGAAGGAAAGGTTACCTCCAGCCAGGCCTGCTATCCTAGCTAGTCAGAAGGCTGAGAGGAAAGTCCCAGAGAGTCTTATCTCCAATGAATCCACCAAAAGTGGAGATGTGGCTCAAGTGGCTGAGTGCCGGCCTTGAGCAGAAAATCCCAGCCCCTGAGCTTGCTCAAGCCCCAGGATGGTAGCAAACAAGAGGGGGGAGAGGGAGGGAGGGCAGGAGGGAAAGAGAGGGAGGGAAGGAAGGGAGGGGAAGGAAAGAAGGAAGGGAAATAAAGAAAAAAAGAAAGGAAGGGAGAGAGGGAGGGAGGCAGGGAGGGAGGGAATAAAAGAAGTGTCACCCCTGGGGCCTTGGGGCCCTTGCCGTTTCCTGGGGCCTGATCAGGAGTGATCTGAAGTCCGAGGGTGCTCTGGGAGGCCCAGACCCCAGACTCTACACCCAGGGCCCCAGGCCCATTTGGGAAACAGGATTGAAAGGAAAATGGAACCGACATGGCAGAGTTCTGAGAAGCAGGGTGCTGAGTTGAGCATGGACCGGAAGTGGGTTGGGGAACTGGAGACACGGATGGCACTGAGGGGCCAAAGGTCCCGGAAGAGGCCCTGGCAGTGCCAGGGGCTGCTGGTTATCCATCAACCTGGGGGACCACAAAATTTGTTTTAGTGGAAGGGAAATAAAAAAGAGGGGAACCCAAGGTGGATGGAGGGCGAGGAGGGGGACAACAAAGAAGTCTCTGGAGCACTGTCCCCCCCAGACACCCCAAATCTGGGTGAAAGGTAATTGAAGTCTCAATGTCTCATTTGATTCCCCCCCCCACTTTTTTTTCCTCCTAGAAAATTCTTTCCAGTCACCCCTGAGGCCTGATGAAAGTGCCCCTTTCTTCAAGGAGCCTGACTGGGTTTCCCCCAGACCCTCCCAGCTGTGGCAGCCATTTTGGGGGAGGTGCTGACATCCCCCCATCTGCTCAGCTGGGGACTGGGGCTCACAAGATCCTCATTTCCCACCACACCCCCACCCATCTGATGTCTTCATGTCATCATCGGGTCCCCAACTCTGTGCTGGTTTAGAAGGAGAACCCCACCCCCACCCCAGCCCGCACCCCTACTTCTCTGTTTCCCGGTGGAAATAAACCAATGACCTTTATTTCCCTAGAACTTTCTCAAAGTGTGTGCTTTAATTCTCCACCGGAGGCCTGGGGCTGGGCGGAGGGGACACTGCCATCTCCCTGGGGTCACAGCAAGCACAGAAAACACACACGAGGACTTGGGGTTTGAGTTAGAAGTAGTGCTATGCCTCAGTTTCCCCGTGAGATGTACTATCTGTAATGCCAGGCCTGTAGCTCTTGGAACAAGCAGGAAAGAAAAAGAAAAGGCAGTCACTCCAGTCAGGAGTTTGGAGTATAGAGGGTGTTCAGTGAGAGGAACAGTCAGGGAGTTTGGGGGAGCAGAGGGAAGTAGGGGTACATCCAGGCAGGGGAACATACTCAGGTTTTAGGTTTGGGGGTGAAGTTGGGTGCATGTGTTTAAAGCGTTGGGAGGATGGGGAGTCACATGGAGGCAGGGGGTGAGAGAAGACAGGATGATTTAGACACCATCTCTATATCAATGGGAAGAGTCTGCGTCTTACACCTGTAATCCCAGCTACTCAGGGGGCTGAGATCTGAGGATTGTGGTTTGAAGCCAGGCCCCCCGGTAGAAAAATTGGGGGGAAGAGTCTTATCTCCAAATGAACCACCAAGAAGGTGGAAGTGGGGGTGTGGCTCCAACGGCAGAGCACCAACCTGGAGTGGAGGAAACAAACGAAAAGCTAAGCAAGAGTGTGTGAGTCCCTGAGTTCAAGTCCCAACACACACACACACACACACACACACACACACACACACACACACACACACGGAGTAAATGAGAGAAATCTACCTCCTCCCCAATTGCCTCAATCAAAAGCCAGTTTGATTAAACCGATGCCTGCCTGGGAGGAAGATGAGGGTTCTGCTCTTCCTCCCTTTCTTTGGGTCCTTGACAATTTTCAGTGTGTGGCCTTAGGTGGCCCTGCAGTACCACGCATGGACACAGGGGGGCGCACAGGACGCAGCCCCAGCTGTGTATTTCAGTTCTACCTGAATCCTCACACCTGTCCCCAGGGCCTGGTCCAAGGGCTTGACCGCAGCCAAGGCTGGTGCTCTACCACTTGATCCACACCTTCCACTCCTGGCATTTTTGCTGAATCTTTTTCTTCTTTCTCTTGGTCATGCGGCTTGAACTCAGAGCCTGGGCGCTGTCCTTAAGTTCTTGGTTCAAGGCAAGCGCTCTACCACTTGAGCCACAGCACCACTTCCGGTTTTCTGGTGGTTCATTGGAGATAAGAGTCTGATGGAGGGGCTGGGAAGGTGGCCCAGTGGTAGAGCGCTTGCCTTGCATGCCTGAGGCCCTGGGTTCGATTCCTCAGCACCACATGAGCAAAAAGAAAAAAGCCAGAAGTGGTGCTATGGCTCAAGTGGTAGAGCACTAGCTTTGAGCTGAAGAGCTGAGGGACAGCGCCCAGGCCCAGAGTTCAGGCCCCACGACCGGACCCAAAAAAAAAAAAAAAAAAAAAAGAGTTTGATGGACTTTCCTGCCCGGGCTGGCTTTGAACCATGATCTTCAGATCTCAGCCTTCTGAGATGATGATAGGCTAGGATGATAGGTGTGAGCCACCAGAGCCCAGCTGTTTCTCTTTTTTTTTTTTTGGTCGGTCGTGGGGCCTGAACTCTGGGCCTGGGTGCTGTCCCTCAGCTCTTCAGCTCAAGGCTAGTGCTCTACCACTTGAGCCATAGCACCACTTCTGGCTTTTTTCTTTTTGCTCATGTGGTGCTGAGGAATCGAACCCAGGGCCTCAGGCATGCAAGGCAAGTGCTCTACCACTGAGCCACCTTCCCAGCCCCCTGTTTCTCTTTTTGTACTTCTTTCCAGGTCCTAAATTCATGCATTCCTCTCCTCCCATCTTTATTTAGGATTGTTATTATGATCATTATCATCGTTATTATTATATCATCCTGTTTTCTTCACACCTCCTATCAATCTCCCACAGTTCCTTCATTGGTTTATTTATTCCATTTGGTTTATTTATTTATTCTTTCACGTGACTAATCCAGACATCTTCAGGGATTAGCAGACAGGCAGGAGAAGGAGGGGGAAGGGTGGGAATGAAGTGTGAGCAATCCCGGAAGTCTTCCTGGAGGAAGCCTCCGCCAAGGAAGGGCGTCCAGGGTGGGTTGCAAAGAAAGAACCACGCTGGCTGCGCCAGGCAGCTACTTTTTTTTTTTGGTGGGTGTCATCATGGCATTGGGGAGTCAGGAAAAGGGATAGGTGTCCTGTCCTGACACCCCAAATTCCAGCATCCTTGGCTTTCAGGCTGGTCACCCACGTGTTCACCGAGGTCCTGAGGAACTAGGCTCCCTTTTTTTTCAAGCTCCCTGTTCAACACCCTGATGTTGGCTCCCAGCCTGGGTGTGTGTGTGTGTGTGTGTGTGTGTGTGTGTGTGCGCGTGTGCGCGCGCGTGTTGCAATCCGGGCTGCACCCCATCTCCCGTCCACATTCAAGTCCTGGCCTATCTGGGGTGCGGTGAGAACCGACCTGTGGGAAAGCAGCCATGCACTGGGATCCTTGGGGAGACAGAAGAAGCCGACTCAGAGACGGAGGCCCGCGGCCTGCTCTGTTTCTGTCTACTCACCCTCCCTCCCTCCTCCTTCCTTCCCTCCTTCCCTTCCTCCCTCCCTTGCTTCCTCCCTCCCTCCCTCTTCCTTTCTTTCCTCCCTTCCTTCTTTCTCCCTCTCTTTCGCGCCAATACTGGGGCTTGAACTCAGGGCCTGGGGGGCCATCCTTTAGTCTTTTTTTGCTCAAAGATGATGCGCTACCAACTGAGCCACAGCTCCACTTTTGGCTTTTTGCTCATTAATTCAAGATAAAAATCTCATTGACTTTCCTGCCGGGCGCTGGCTCCAAACCACAATCCTCAGATCCCAGGCTCCTGAGTAGCTGGGATTACAGGTGTGTGACACCCCTTTGGCATCCATCTTGAGATGGGACCTCACCTCACTGGATGCCCCAGGCTGAAGGGAACTGTGCTCTTCCTAGCTCTGCTCCCCAAGTGGCGCACCCAACACCCCTCCCATGTCAGCCAGTGAATAGACACAGGAGCCACAGGAGACTGGGGGTGCTGCAGGCCCCCCCCCGCCCCGAGCCAGCAGGTGTTAGCCTAATCTGAGGGCTGACGGGGTCCCTTAGGAGTGAGGCTCACGTTTTCTTTTTAAGTTTTTTTGTCGGTTGTGGAGCTTGAACTCTGGGCCTGGGCGCTGTCCCTCAGCTCTTCAGCTCAAGCGAGCGCTCTACCACTTGAGCCACAGCACCACCTCTGGCTTTTTGCTGCTTACTTGGAGATAAGAGTCTCATAGCCTTTCCTACCCAAGGCTGGCTTTGAACCACGATAGCCCCTGATCTCAGCTTCCTGAGTAGCTGGGATTACAGGCGTGAGGCACTGGTGCCCATATCAGTTGGCCACATGTGATGCCAATGTGTGTGGTGCAGGCACTGACTAGGCCCTCATAACAAGAGCCTGGCACACGCAGAGCACTTCTGGGCTGGACCCTTATGCTTCAAGAAGATACAACCCAGTCTCAGGCTCCTGGGGCCCATCAATGTGATACTGTGACCTGGGTTTAAGTTATTGACTACTTCGTGGGCTGGATTGCCCTATCACATCCAGGTTAATTACAGTCTCTCTGGTACAGAATCTCTGCTATTTCCGTGAGGTCGTGGGCAGGAGGATATTTAGCTGGGCACGCAGCCAGTTCTCAGGAAATTAGCCACCGTGGGGGGACACGGGCGGCCGGTGTTACCTAAGATCTAGCTCTGAGCCAAACCAGGTGCTGAAGCTCCAACGCTGCATGCCAGGGCTGGTCCCTCATTAGCATATGCTAATGATGCTGGTTTGCATAACCCCTGTTCTTGGCATCTTCTTCTTTGTTCCTTCCCCGTGCTGGTGCAGGGTGGGGGTCTGATGGGTAAGAAACGTTTCCAGTTGCTGCTTAGCTAATTAGAAAAAGAGCCATTTATTCTGGGGGGGGGGGGATGTGGAACTCTGCCCACTTTCTACTTTGTTGTTTTGTTTTTGTTAGTGCCAGCACTGGGACCTGGGTCTTGCCCCTGAGTTTTGTTTGTTTGTTTTGCTTAACTCTTGCACTCTACCACTTGAGCCACAGCTCTACTTCAGGCTTTTTGCTGGTTCATGGGGGATAAGAGTCTTGTAGACTTTCCTGCTCAGGCTGACTTTGAACTGTGATCCTCAAGATCTCATCTTCCTGAGCAGCCTGGATTACAGGCATGCGCCACCAGCCCTGTCCACGCTTCTTGCGTGTCCCCCTGCAGTCCCCCTCTTTGGCTTGGGCTGCTGACATCTCTAGTCATCGGGTCATCTGAGATGACACAAAAGGGGACAGACACAAGACAGGGGGCAGCCCTGGAGGACTTGACCGGGGGACCCAAACTCTGGTGGCGGGGGAGTCGTCCTAAAGATGGCCCACGTGGGCTCTGTAGGCCTCCCACTCCAGGCCGCCAGGCAAGTGGGCTGCGGTGGGCTGGGGAGGAGGTACCGCACCCTCAGATAAGGGCTGGTTCTGCCTGGGGGCCCCAGCCTCTGTCCTGACCGATCCCAGGCTCATGCGGGGAACCAGCCGGGCCAGCAGAGCCGCATTGTGGAGCGGACATTGTGCCAGGCTGCGCGGCGCAGGGTTGGAGGCAAAGCTGAGGGTGGGGTGGGGGGAATGGGCTTGCGGGGTGATCAGGCGCCGGCAGCCAGCATGGCGGCCGCCTCTCTCCACAGGGATCGCTCAGAGCCTCGCTGCAGTTTCTCCAAGCCCCCCCCCCTCTTTTTGAGCCAGCCCTGGGGCTTGAACTCAGGGCCTGGGCGCTGTCCCTGAGCCTCTCTGTGTTCAAGGCTAGCATTCTACCACTGGAGCCACAGCACCACTTCCGGGCTTTTTCTGTGTATATGGTATTGAGACATTGAACCCAGGGCCTCATGCATGCAAGGCAAGCACTCTACCACTGAGCCACCTTCCCAGCCCCTGAGACATCGTTTCTAATCACATCCTCGGGTCCAGGCCCAAGTTAGGGCAGCAAAGAAGTATGATAGATGAATGCTCACCATGGATTCCAACATGCCTCTGCTGAGCAATGCGAGGGCTTCCTGTAGTCTGCATGAGGCCTATGCGGAGCCTAGAGGCTGGAAGGAGGGCCAGGCTGGGAGAAAGCAGCATGGAGACACAGAATGGGGAAGATGGGCAGGTATGGCCAATAGGAAGAGGTGGAGAAGTCAAGGCAGGCTGGCCAGGGTGAACAAGAAAAAGGCCTGCTGGGAATAAGGGAAAGCCTGCTACTCAGGAAGCTGAGATCTGGAGGATCACAGTTCTTTTTTTCATTGTTGTTGTTGTTGTCGGTCATGGGGCTCAACCTCTAGGCCTGGGCGCTGTCCCTGAGCTCTTCAGCTCAAGGCTAGCACTCTACCACCTGAGCCAGAGCATCACTCCCAGTTTTATTCTGCTTATGTGGTGTTGAGGAATCGAACCCAGGGCCTCATGCGTGCAAGGCAAGCGCTCTACCACTGAGCCACCTTCCCAGCCCCAGCATTGGGGTTTTAAGCCAGCCTGGGCCAGGAAAGTCCATGAGACTCTTATCTCCAATGAACCACCTGCAAACCAGAAGTGGTGCTGTGGCTCAAGTGGTAGAGCACTAGCCTTGAAAGAGCACAGGACAGGCCCTGAATTCAAGTCCTACACACACACACACACACACACACACACACACACACACACACACACACACACACACACACACACACACACACACACACACACACACACAGAGCTGTGTGAGTGACAGAAGGTAAAAGACACAAAGCCGAAGGAGCGGTGGCTGGGTGTGGCGGTGGCTCGGGAGGGACAGGTCCAACCTGCCCCCAGCCTACGAGGCCCACGGGTGCCCCGGGCACGCAGGCCCCAACCCGCCAGCACCCCGGGTGGGGCAGCGGGCGAATTGCGAAATCCACGGCAGTTGGGGAACCATTGCAGGCCACCCCTCCCCGCCCGAGGGTGGGGGTGACTCACGGGGTGCGGACCCCACTTCTGTCCCATCCACCTCCTGGGGGAATATAAGAGCCAGGCCCTGCCTGAGAGCACCCCGAAACGCGCACCATGAAGCTCCCCGTCCTCCTCGCTCTGGTCCTCTTGTCCCTCCTGGCCTTCCACTCGGTCCAGGGCGCCGCTCTAGAAACTTCCAAGGTGAGCTCAGCCCTCATCTTCTTATTATCGACCTTCTCTCTCACTTCTTTCTTTTTTTTTAATGCTGGTCCCTGGGCCTTGAACTCAGGGCCTTTGGGTGCTATGTCCCTGAGTTTTTTTTGCTCAAGGCTGGCACTCTACCACTTGAGCCACAACTTCATTTTTCAGTTGTGGTTGTTGTCTTTTGGCTGATTCATGGGAGATTAATAAGAGACTCACAGATTTTTCCTATCCTGAGTCTGTCTTCAAATGGTGATCCTCCAGATCTCAGCCTCCTGAGTAGCTGGGATTACAGGCGTGAGCACCAGTGCCCAGTGCATCTCCTCACCTGGCTTTTCTTACTCTTCTACCACCCCAGGGACAAGGGGCTCTGGTGTTTGGCTATGGCGGAGAAGGGGGTGGTGGGGGGAGGTAGTTAGAAGCCAGGGCTCTGGGAGAGAGAAGGGAGCAGCCGGAGGCGGCCAGGAAAGCCTGGGGTGGAGGCAGGCCTCCGGACTCCTGAGAAGGGACTCGGGGCTCAGGTAAGTTATTGGGGTTTCACATTGCCTATCAAGAACACCTGGCATCCTAGCTACTCAGGAGGCTGAGATCTGGAGGGCTGTAGTTCAAGCCAAGCCAGGGAAGGAAAAGTCTGAGAGACTCTTTCATCTCCAACTTAACCACCAAAAAGCTGGCAGTGGCACTGTGGCCCAAGTGGTAGAGCACCAGCCTTGAGCAAAAAAAAAAAAAAAGCTCAGGGACAGCGCCCAGGCTCTGAGTTCAAGCCCCAGGACTGGTACAAAACAAAAGGAAAAACCAAAAACCCAAACCCCAAAGCATGATGGGATTGGGGCTGTTGGGCCTGGGGCTGCACGGTCGGGTTCTGTGAAGAGGAGCTCTGGGTGGTAGAGGAAGGAGGGGTAGGGAATCCAGCATGCTGGGGCAACTGAGTCACAAAGCCAGTTGGCATCCTTCACTGTCTATGGTGAAGGATGGATGTTTCTGGAACGTGTCCCACCTGGCAGGAAGTCAAGGGCAGCATGGGGGGGGGGGATTGGGGGAGGTGTGGTGTGTTAGTCCTGGGGCTCAGACTCTTCCACTCAAGGCTGGCACTCTACCAGCTTGAGCCAGGCCTCCACCTCTGGCTTTATGCTGGCTCATTGAAAAGAAAAAAGAAATCTCTCCTGTTTGTTTTGCCCAAGCTGGCTCTGAACAGCGATCCTCCGGATCTCAGCCTCCTCAGTAGACATAAACCACCCACCAGCCCCACCCCAGCTCATGTGCTTTTTTTTTTTTTTTTTTTTTTTTTTTTGGTCAATCGTGGGGCTTGAACTCTGGGCCTGGGCGCTGTCCCTCAGTTCTTCAGCTCAAGACTAGAGCTCTACCGCTTGAGCCACAGCACCACTTCCAGTTTTCTGAGTGGTTAATTGGAGATAAGAGTCTCATGGACTTTCCTGCTCGGGCTGGCTTTGAACCGTGATCCTCAGATCTCAGCCTCCTGAGTAGCTAGGATGACAGGCGTGAGCCACGGGCTCCAGGCCTCATGGGCTTCTTGTATTCTCTCCCTTCCCAGGAAGAAACCACTATGGCCAATTATGACGCGAGATCGGAGGTAAGGCGCGGCTCCTGCACTCCAGCTTGGGCCTCTCCCCTTCCGCCAACTCTGGTCTCTTGGCCTCTTGATTAACACCCTGCTTTTCTGCCTAGGCTTTTAATAACCAGTTCCTGAACCTCAACAAGATGCAATCTGTGAGTACGGCCTGCTCGCTAGAGCGGTGATCAGCTTGCTAGGCCGCTGGCCCTTCGCCTGCTCCGTTATTTGGGCTGGGGCTAACTTCAAACCCCCCTACCCCACCCAGACTCACCTGCTTCCCCCCCTCTTTCTCCCCAGCTGCTGAAGAGTGATGACTTCCTAAACTGGCATGCTATTATGGAGGTGAGCCACATCGTAGGGTTTGATCAGAGGGTCTTTAGGCTTGTCCCTGCGTGTGTGTGTGTGTGTGTGTGTGTGTGTGTGTGTGACTTGATCTCAGGACCTGGGTGCTAGCCCTGAGCCTTTGTGCTCAAGGCTAGTGCTCGATCACTTGAGCCACAGCTCCACTTCTGGCTCTTGGTTGATTAATTGGAGATGAGAGTCTCAGGGACTTGCCTGACCCCGTTGGCTTCGAACGGTGATCCTCCAGATCTCAGCCTCCTCCTGAGTCACTGGGGGGACAGGCACGAGCCACGGGTGCCAGGCTGAGAGCTGGAGTGTTCTGGAATGAAGGAGGATGGTGGGACCTTCTTGGAGGCTGAAGGCCCAGGGCCACAGCACAGTGAGACCTTGGGGGTGGTCTATAAACAGAGCCACAATGGCTTCTGGGAGTTTCTCTGAGAGTGTATACTGATCCCTGTTCCTCCCACATGCACACACCAACACACATGGCTCTTTTTGTCTTGTCTTCTTGCAGGCAGTCAAAAGGGCATTTCCCTTTTTTAACTGGGAGGCGTTTCCTAAGGTAAGAGTGGGATCCTTTTAGGGCTAAAGAGGAAGCTGGAGGGGAGCAAAGCTGGGGGAAGAGGGGGAGGGGAGGGGGGGAGGGGAGGGAGTCAAGGAGATGTGTTTGGAAGAGAATGAAAACTTAGAAATCGCTTGCTGCTGGGGCTCACACCTGTCATCCCTCCTATTCAAGAGGCCGAGATCTAGAGGATGGCTGTTCAAAGCCAGCAGGGCCAGAAAAGTCTGTGAGACTCTTCTCACCAATGAACCACTAAAAAGCCTGAAGTGGTGCGGTGTGGCTCAAGTGGTAGCGTGCCAGCCTTGAGCACAAAGAGCTCAGGGACAGTGCCCAGGCCCTGAGTTCAAGCCCTCAGCCCAGCACCAAACATGAAGTAAAACAAAAGACAGAAAATCAATTGCCTCCCATCTTGTGCTGGCTTCCTCATGGGGCTCCCCAGCCTGACGCTCCCCCTCTTCTTCCAGCTGAAGGGCCTGAGGAGTGCCACCCCGGATGAACAGTGAGACCCCAAGACTTCCAGCCCCACCGCCACCCCCTACTCTGGCCTCCATCTCCCGGCCTCCAATGACTTCCCCTGGTTCTGCGATTCAATAAAATGTTTTCCATCTAAACACAATCTCCTGTTTCTGGCCTCAGCCCCTGTGCTCTGGAGGTAGGGGAGGCTGAGGGTGGAAATCTTGAGCTGGGAGAGAAGAGTGAAGGAGAAAATTGGAGGAGAGTGGCTGGGAGTGTGGCTTAGTGGTAGCGTGCTTGTCTAGCATGCATGAAGCCCTGGGTTCCATTCCTCAGTACCACATACCCAAAAAGCCAGAAGTGGTGCTGTGGCTCAAGTGGTAGAGCACTAGCCTTGAGCAAAAGTAGCTCAGGGGCAGTGCCCAGGCCCTGAGTTTGAGCCCCAGGACTGACAAGAGAGAGAAAGAGACAGACAGAGAGACAGAGAAAGAGAGAGAGAGAGAGAGAAAAAAAATTGGAAGGATAGAAAGCAAGAGAAATAATGGAAGCCAGGTGCCAGTGGCTCACACCTGTCATCCTAGCTACTCAGGAGGCTGAAATCTGGTGGATTACAGTTCAAAGCCAGCCTGGGCAGAAACGTCTGTGAGACTCTCATTTCCAATGAAAAACCAAAAAGCCTGAAGTGAAGCTGTGGCTCAAAGAAGCTCAGGGCCAGCAACCAGGCCCTGAGTTCAAGTCCTAGGCCTGGCACACACACACGTACAAGCAGGTGAACTACAGTGTTCCAACTGCTTTCCCCTGTGTTCTATTGCATTTGGAGCCTTTTATCTAGGAGGGAGAATGGGTGGAGCCTCCTGTGGGAGAAAACAAAATGATGTATTCATCTCATGATGGAGCCTTGGGGACAAAAACCAACCTGTTGGGGGTCCCCTGGCATCCCAGCCCCTTCTCCCTAAAGCAGCGGGGACACCCAAAATGCTTGCTTCCCCTGCGTTATCTTCCCCTACCCGCCTTTCCCAAACCCTAGACCCTTCGTGCAATGGTGTGTGTGTGTGTGTGTGTGTGTGTGTGTGTGTGTACGCGTACGTGTGTGCACACTGAATCTGGGGCTTGAACTCAGGGCCTGGGCACTGTCCCTGAGCTTCTTTGGCTCAAAGCTGATGCTCTACCACTTGAACCACAGCTCTACTTGTGGCTTTTGTTTTGGGGGGGTGGTCCATTGGATATAAGAGACTCATAGACTTCCCTGTCCTGGCTGGCTTTGAACCATGATCCTCAGATCTCAGCCTCCTGAGTAGCTAGGATGACAAACGTGAGCCACTGGTGCCTGGCTTAGATTTTTTTTAAAAAATGATATTTTCCACTTCGTCTTGCTATATTAAGTCCTAGAACTGTCACCCCATGGTGCTCCCTTGAAATGCTTCACCTGAGGATCTCAAGCAACCTGTGCTTCTGAATGTAAGTGGGGAAACCAAGGAAGCCCACATCTGGTGACCAAAGGAGTGAGAGAATAAAAGAGAATGTTAAGCAGGGCCTCAGGGAGCCTCATTCATCTATCCATCCCCCACCCATTCATTCATTCATCTATCCACTCATCCATCCATCCATCCATGCATTCATTCATCCATCCACCCACCTGCCAACCACCTACTCATTCATCCATCCATCCACCCAACTATCCACCATCCACCCAGCCACCTATCCATTCATCTACCCAGCCATCTATTCATCCATCCATCCATTCATTCATTCGTTCATTCATTCATCCACACATCTATCCAGCTACTTTGAAGGTGCGAAGACATGAGCTAATGTCCTTGTGGCCGTGGTTCTGACTGGTCTGATCGCTGCCCTTACAGCGCCACATTACTTGAATTGATGTCTGGTTTTGTGCTTGGTGTTTTTCTTGAACATATGGGGACACAGAGGCACATTGGGCCTACAGTGAGCCCAAAGGCAGCAAGGCCTCTCCCGGTGTCTGCCCCACCCGGCTCTGTTTGTTTAGGCTGAATCTGGACCTTGATGAGCAGCTGGCTTGGCTCACAGCGGCCCTGCTGGTTAATTGAGGAAGTGGATCATCTGAAGGACAGTAAACTCAGTTCCTGCTTTCAAGGAGTTTATGGATAGCTAGACAAGACCATCACGCGAGGAACAGACAGACAGCATTTTTTTTTTTTTTTTTTGCCAGTCCTGGGGCTTGAACTCAGGACCTGAGCACTGTCCCTGGGAGCTTTTGCTCAAGATGAGTGCTCTACCACTTTGAGCCACAGTTTCATTTCCAGTTTTCTGGAGATAAAGAGCCTTACAGAGTTTCCTGCCCAGGCTGGCTTTGAAATGCGATCCTCCAGATCTCAGCCTCCGAGTAGCTAAGATGACCGGTGTGAACCATCCACTCGTGACCAGCTTTAATTTTAATTTTGGTTAGGGTGAGATTAGGACTCGAACTCGGTACCTGCCACTTTTGCTCATTGCCCTAGCTCTCTACCAACTGAGCCATGCCTCCCACAGCACTTTACAAGTCTCTTGCAGGGATGGGGAACTTTTTCTCTGTCCAAGAGCATTTTAATAGCACAGCATTTGTGGGTCACACAGAACAATCCATATGGGGAATGGTACAAAGCACCCCCAGAACCCTCTATACCTGGCCCATCATGTAGCAAAAGGTATTGTGGGCTATTTATGTAGAGGAGAACTGATGGAGGGGTAGACAGGAGTGAACAAGGTGCATGAATGTTCTGGTTCCATTTCTGGCCTGCGAAGCCTTGATCTCTGGATGGCTGTTCGGTCTCAGGGATGGGGAAGTCTCTGCAGCCTGGGGTGAGTACAATGCGTGACAGCTGTGGGGCCATTAGCCCTGCAGTTGTACAGAGCTGCCTGGGGAAACTGAGTCACAGACAAGCCCAATCGCAAGATGGATCTACCCCTTGAGCCATAGCTCCACTTCTAGCTCTTTTTTCTAAATTTTAATTTGGTGGTTTGTTGGACACAAGACTCTCATGGACTTTCCTGCCCAGGCTGGCTTTGAACCGCAATCCTCAGATCTCAGCCTCCTGAGTAGCTGGGATTACAGGTGTGAGCTACAGAACCCGGCTTCTTGCTCTTTCTGTGCTTTTTACTGATGAACTTTCTTGGGTTTTGCTTGGATGTGTCTTAGGGTTCTATCCCGGGGCAGCATCAAGAACATGGGGTCAGGTGGCCTCCCCATTTCCTTGTGAAGACTTTCTCCCTGGGCCATCTGGGGTCCCCGATCTGCCTTGGAAGCCGGAGCTTCAAAGCTGACTGGATTACCGCACGGTCTTCCGAAGGTTCAAAGAATCTTTGACCCAATATCCGGGCTGGCATGCCTCATTCACGGCTGAACAATGTCCCCACTTCCTGCTCACTACAGGCAAAGGATAAAAAGCAGGCAGGGGGGGTGAGGAAAAAATGGGGGTTAGGCAAACACAAAGAGAAGAAAAAAAAAATCTTGAACCATAGCCAGGCGCGGAGGAAGCTCAGAGGCAGGGAGAGAGCGATCCGAAGGAGAAAGCTGCCATCCTGGATACTTTTCTAGAACCTTCCATGCCCACCCAATAACATCTTCCCTCACATGGCAATTGCCACAAAGCCAAGCCAGTTAGTTTTTTTGGGGGGGCAGGGGGAGGGGCATCTACCAATTCCTGCCACCTGCGTTTCCTGGTAGCTGCCAATTCGAGGCTACCCTCCACGTTATTCATTAACCATGCCTTCCTATTTCTGTTTACCCATCTGTCCTCTTGCTCGGGGGCCCCAGGAGTGCCGGGGGAGGGGGGAGATGGACACCCCAGAACTATGCAGGTACCCGGATGTTCACAGAAGGAAACTCAGCCAGCCCCATGAAGTTTACTATGTGCCAGGGTTAGAAGCCTCGATTTTCCCTCCTGGCTACTGGGTTCCTGTCTTCTTCTTTAGATCTGAGAGCAGGACTCAAACTCGGTACCTGATGCCTGCTTTCACGCAATGGCTGGCACTCTACCACCTGAACCACGCCTCCAACCACTCTTTTCTCTCTTTCTGTCTCTCATTCTTTTCTTTCTCCCTCCTTCCCTCTTGTTCTCTCTTCCTTTCTCCCCCCCCCCCTCTTTCGTTGGCAATGCTGGGGTTTGAACTTGAGGCCTCACACTTGCTAAACAAGTGCTCTGCTTCCTTTGGCCAGGCCCCACCTCGGGAGCTCTGTCCCACTTTGTCTGTTTCAAATATCCCCAGGCTGGCCCCAGCCCCCATCTCCTGATGGATAATCCCCTCACAGCAGGCACCCACCACCACACTCAGCGTCTTTGTTGAGATGGAGTTTCACAACTCTTCTTCCTCTCTCCTAGCCGGCTTTGAACCATGATCCTTCCGATCTCTCCCTGTGGAGTAGCTAGGATTACTGGCCTGAGCGGCCCACTTGGCAGGTCCGGGCCTTGTAAGCATGGAACTAAAGCTCTGCCCTGTGAGTCTCAGACCACTTCTGGCAATGTTCTCATACCTCTGCAAAGTGCAAAACCCTTTATTTTTTATGTAATGGGGGTGAGTGTGCGTGCACATGTGTGCACACCAGCCCTGAGGCTTGAACCGGGCCTGGCCACGGTCCCTAAGCTCTTTTGCTCAAAGCTAGCACTCTGCCACTTGAGCCACAGCTCCACTTCTGGTTTTCTAGTGGTTCATGGGAGATAAGAGTCTCCAAGATTTTCCTGCCTGAGCTGGCTTTGAACCTCAATCCTCAGATCTCAGTCTCCTGAGTAGCCTGGATGACAGGCGTGAGCCACCGGCATGGGGCAGAGCGCTTTATTTTGTACTTCCTGTGGCTGAGAACCTCAGGGTTGGCGGGGATTTGGCTCAGCCCTGAGCAGGCGTGAGTTTCTTCAATGTGCCAGGATGGGAGGTGGTGGACGCCTGGATGGTAGAGAGCAGTCCAGTCACTTCCTCTCGGCCTGGGCTCCTGTTCCCCCCCCCCATGGCCTCCCAGAAGCCATTGCACCTGTCATCCTAGCTACTCAGGAGGCTGAGATCTGAGGATCAGGGTTCAAAGCCAGCCTAGGCAGGAAAGTCCATGAGACTCTTATCTCCCATAAACCACCAGAAAACCGGAAGTGGCATTGTGGCTCAACTGGTAGAGCACTAGCTAGCCTTGAGCAAAAGAGCTCAGGGACAACACCCAGGTCCCGAGTTCAAGCCTCATGATTGACAAAGCAAGATTGGGGGGGGAGGGGAGCACCCGAGAGGGGGCGGGGCTCGTGAAGGCAGAGAAATGAGGGAGGCCAGCCCAAAGCCAGCCAAAAGACTCTGCACTGGAGGAGAGCAGAACAGATGAAATGTTCCTGAGCGGCACAGAAAGTGTTTCTAGGCCCAGGAACAGACCAGGCAGACAGACAGACAGCTCAGAGCCGGGCTCCACTGCCCCCTCTTTCTGTGTCCCTCCCGGGTCTGTTGGGCTGACAGTGGAGCTGCGCCTGTGCACATCATCTGTGCACATCTGTGCACATCTGTCCACATTTCTTCCTCTGCTGTGCTGTCTGGATCTCAACACCACGGCGATCAGGGTCCCACCCCTCAGAGTTCATATTTATTTATTTATTTATTTGTGCCATCTTCTGGACCAGCTTGGGCCCAGGGGCGGGGGGTGGGGGGAAAGGGGGTGGCCGGGGAGGGGGAAGCCATTGGCCCAGGATGGGGTATAAAGACGACCCCTCCATATCTTGCTCCGCTCCAAGCTGAACATAGAAGACACAGCACAAACCCTCAGGAAGCTGCTTCTAGAACTCAGCCAAGCAACCCAGAGTCCAACCATGAGCGGCCCGAGCCCCTGAATCACCCTCCCCTGCCCCATCCCAGATTAGGATTCCCCCAAGCCTGCGTCTTTTTCATTACTGTGTAGTACTCTTCCATCTCTGGCCATCCATTTCTTTCCAGCACTGACAGGGTGAAACCAGACTCAGGGCTTGCTTCAAAGCTTTAAGATTCTGCCCTTTGAGCTGGGAAGGTGGCTCAGTGGTAGAGCGCTTGTCTAGCATGCATGAAGCCCTGGGTTCAGTTCTTCAGTACCACATACACAGAAAAAGCCAGAAGTGGCACTGTGGCTCAAGTAGCAGAGCGCTAGCCTTGAGCAAAAAGAGGCTCAGGGACAGCATCTAGGCCCTGAGTTCAAGCCCCACCGCTAACAACAACAACAACAACAAAATCACATTTCTAAGAGCCACCCCCATCCCTCCCCACCTCCAACTCCAAGTTTTCCCAACTTTTGGGGTTGCCCCCCCCAACCCTCCAAATCCTCAGCGGGTAGACGCGGCTAGCCTGGGGAAGACTCTGAGCCCAGAGTGGCTTCAGCATGGCCCGGGCCTGGGCTCCCACTGGCGGCCTCCCCCCTCTCCTTGGCTCTACAGCCCCACAGAGAGGCACCCTGGCGATGGCACTCCTTCACCCCTTTCCAGAAAGTTCTGCGCACCGTGGAAGAAGAGAAATAGAACAGCAGCGGGTCGAGGCTGGCATTGAGGGCCGTGAAGATCAGGGCGTCCACGCGCCACGGGGGGCTTGTGTGCAGGTAGAAGCCCACGGCGTGGGACACATTGTAGGGCCCGAAGCAGAGCAGGAAGCTGAGCAGGCTGACCACGGCCAGCCCGGCGGCCCTGCGCCGCCGCGGTCCCGCGTGGGCCTGGCCCCACACCAGCCGCACCAGGCGCCAGTAGCAGAAGGCGGTGATGATCAGCGGCAGCAGGAAGAGGACGAGGCCCAGCTCCAGGCGCACGGGCAGCAGCACGGCCAGCTGGGCCGCCGAGAAGTCGCCGTAGCAGCTGCGGCCAGCGGTGGCCAGCTGCGTGGCGTTGACGTACTCAATGACGATGACGATGGTGCAATGGCCGCAGGCCAGCGTGCAGGCCAGCAGGGCGGCCAGCACGCCGTGCAGCGGTCTCCGGGCCAGCTTGTACCTCACCGGGAAGGCCACCCCCAAATAGCGCTCCACGCTGATGGCCGCCAGCAGCCCGGTGCTGCAGTAGATGCTGCTGTACTGGGCGAAGGCCGTGGGCGCGCACAGCGCCCTGGGCAGCGGCCAGGCGAAGCCCGACGCCGCCTCTGCCATCTTAAAAGGCAGAAGGAGCAGCAGCAGCAGGTCGGCCAGCGTGAGGCTGAGCAGCAGGACGTGCACCGGGGCTGGGTGTGGCTGTTGGAGTCTCCCCAAAAAGGCCCGCAGAGCCACAAAGTTAGCCGGGAGGCCGGTGATGAAGATGACCACGTAGGCCGCCAGGATCCACGTGCTGTACCGGTCTGCCATGGGTCCTGGGAAGGTTGGAGTCTGGGAATCCTCACTTCTCCGGGAGGCTGTGATCTAGAGGATCGTGGTTCCAAAGCCCAGCCCGGGCAGGAAAGTCAGTGAGCATCTGATCTCCAATGAGTCACCAAAATAGATTTTTTTCTAAAACAAAATGCCAGAAGTGGAGCTATGCCTCCAAGGAACTCAGGGACAAGTGTCCAGGCCCCAAGTTCAAGCCCCACAACTGATTTTTTTTAAAAAGGAAGAAGAAAAGCGGATGTTTGAGGTGTGGTTCTGTTGGGAGAGCACCAGCCAGTGAGCCAAAGCAGCAGCAGGTACTGTGTTCGAGTTCCAGTCTTGGACCTAAAAAGGAAAGAAAGAAAGAAGAAAAGAATAGAATAAAGGGCAGAGTCAGGAGACACCCCCCCCCTCCCCACATACACCCACATAGCCACACACACATGCCTTGATGTCCTGGGTTCGAGGTTGCACGGTGAATGCCAGCCCCCTGGCCCATTCCTACACCGTCTGCACACACCGCTGTCCACTGCCCACCCCGGGGCCGCGGTGCCACCTGCCAGCACTGCCCAGAGCAATTATTGACTTTGCTGTGGGGCGGGAGAAGGAGCGGGTTCTGCCCCACCATCCTGCGTCTCTGAGGAACCAGGGCTCACTGTGTCCCAGGGACTCAGCCCTGGCCGGGGCAAGGGGGGAAGTCCCCCCCTCGATCTAACCCAGCCTCCCTCAAATGCCAGTCTCTCTAGGAAAACAGCCCCGGGACACAGGAAAGCCAAAGAAAATAAAAACAACATAAAAATAACACATAATGAAAAGCTTTACTCTCATGAGTGCGGGGGTGGGAGGGTGGGCGGTGGGGGGGTGGAGATATGTTCCAGAACTCCTGGAAATAGCCAGCCTCAGGCAGGGTCCCCTAGATTCCTGGTGGCCACCAGCTTCTCAATCTGTAGTTAGACTCTATAACTAGACTTCATTGTCCTGGAGTGACTCAGTTTCCCCTTGGTGCCCCTCCTTCTCTCTCTCTCTCCCCTTCTTTCTCTTTTTCCTTCCTTTATTTTCTTCATTCTCTTTCTCTTTTTCCCTCCCTCCTTCCCTCCCTCCTTTCCTCCCTCCCTGCCCCTCTCCTTCCTTCCCTTCCTTCCCTTCCTTTCTTCCTCTTTCTTTCTTTCTTTCTTTCTTTCTTTCTTTCTTTCTTTCTTTCTTTCTTTCTTTCTTTCTTTCTCCCTGAGATTCTTTTAATCTCAGCTAGGGCTCCACCACAGCGCCACTTCCACCTTTTTCTAGGTAGTTTGAGATAAGGATCTCATGGACTTTCCTACCTGGCCTGGGATCGAACCACAATCCTCCAGATCTCAGCCTCCTGAGTATCTAGGAGGACAAGCATGAGCCACCAGAATCCAGCTACTTTTTTTTTGGTTGTTGTTGGTCGTGGGGCTTGAACTCTGGGCCTGGGCTCCGTCCTTGAGCTCTTCAGCTCAAGGCGAGCTCTCTACCACTTGAGCCACAGCGCCACTTCCGGTTTCCTGGTGGTTAAGTGGAGATTAGAATTTCATGGACTTTCCTGCCTGGGCTGTCTTTGAACCTGGATTCTCAGATCTCAGCCTCCCGAGTAACTAGGATGACAGGAGTGAGCCATCAGTGCTCAGCTTTTTTTTTAATTGGAAAAAGCCAGGAGGCCTTGAACCTCCTCTCTCCACCTCCCAAGGGTCTGGGATGGCAGATGAGAACTAAGGAGCCCAGCCTCTTTCCTCTGTGGCCGGCTTCCTCTTTGCAGCAAAGAAGACACGGAATTCAGAATGTCACAACTCTTCCTAAAACCCGGTCTTTCACAGTCTCTTTCTTTCCCTCCGCCCCAGGGCAGCCTGGCTCGTTCTGTTGTGCACCAGAACCATATTTAAGTGTGGCACCGTTTCCCTCTGGTCTTTATTTCTCAGGGACCCTCGGCCCATTGGTGCCTGGCTAAATTAGCACCCTCTCCTATCATTGATAATCCTCTTATTATCAACCCAGCCTTCCCTCCTCTTGCTTCATTTTTTTTTTTTTTGTCAGTCCTGGAGCTTGAACTCAGGGCCTGGGCACTGTCCCTGAGCTTCTTTTTGCTCAGGGTTAGCAACTCTACCACTTGAGCCACAGCACCACTTCTGGCTTTTTCTATGTATGTGGTACTGAGAAATTGAACCCAGGGCTTCATGAATGCTAGGCAAGCACTCTACCACTAAGCCACCTTCCCAGCCCCTAAGACCCAGACTCTCTGTAGCCCCGAAGGGGCTCCTACAGAAGGCTCTTATAAAAGGAGCCACGTCCACCCCCAAACATTTAACATTAGTGAAAAAGTTACATATAAATATGAATGTACCTGATATGCAAATCAGGGCCATCTATTTGGCTGGCCTGAGGTTCCCTGGGTGGGGAAACAGGAAGGACATAAAGTAAGAAAATCAAGGAATGAAGCTGGCGCCAGTGGCTCACACCTGTCCCGGTTATTCAGGAAGCTGAGATCTGAGGATCATGGTTCAAAGCCAGCCCAGGCAGAAAAGTCTGTGTGACTATTTCTTTTTTTTTTTTTTTTTGGGTCCAGTCCTGGGGCCTGAACTCTGGGCCTGGGCGCTGTCCCTCAGCTCTTCAGCTCAAGGCCAGCACTCTACCACTTGAGCCACAGCGCCATTCCGGCTTTTTTCTTTTTGTTTATGTGGTGCTGAGGAATCGAACCCAGGGCCTCAGGCATGCAAGGCAAGCGCTCTACCACAGAGCCACCTTCCCAGCCCCTGTGTGACTATTTCTAATTCATCAACAACAAAAAGAAAAAAACCAGAATCAGAGCTGTGGCTTAAGTGGTAGAGCACCAGCCTTGAGCAAAAGTAGCTCAGAGACAGAGCCTGAGCCCTGAGTTCAAGCCCCACGACTGACAAAAGAAAAGGCCAGGCAAGGCCTGGGAAGGTGGCTGAGTGGTAGAATGCTTGCCTTGCATGCCTGAGGCCCTGGGTTCGATTCCTCAGCACCACATAAGCAAAAAGAAAAAAACCGGAAGTGGCGCTGTGGCTCATAGTGGTAGAGTGCTAGCCTTGAGCTGAAGAGCTGAGGGACAGTGCCCAGGCCCAGAGTTCAGGCCCCGTGACTGGCCAAAAAGAAAAGAAAAGAAAAGGACGGTCCGCTGATCAAAGTCTTTCTGGTTAGGCACCATCACCTAGCTCTGGGTTTGCCATTGCCTCTGGAATATATGAGGCTCTGAGTTCAAATCTCAGCACCACCAAACGGGAGTATTGTATGTGTGGTTTGTTTGGTTTCTTTTCTTTTCTTTTCTTTTCTTTTTTGTCAGTTGTGGGGCTTGAACTCTGGGCCTGGGCGCTGTCCCTCAGCTCTTCAGCTCAAGGCAAGTCCCTACCACTTGAGACACAGCACCACTTCCAGCTTTTTCTGCTTATGTGGTGCTGAGAAATCGAACCCAGGGCCTCGTGCATGCAAGGCAAGCGCTCTACCACTGAGCCACCTTCCCAGGCCTTGTTCGATTGCTTAATGCAGGTGGCGCCCTCTGCTGGTGGCAGGCTTGCGGCTGAGCCGGGCCGCGGCGCCTCCACCCCAGGCCCGGTGGCCATGTGCAAAGGAAATGAGGCAAAGACCGCACGCCGTCTCTCTTTTGTTTGTTAGCTGATTTATTAGGGCACATTTTTTTTTCTCTTACTGTTTATCATTGTCCCTGCTACATCTGAATTTCTCGAGCTGTGAGAACTTTCTAGAAAAGTCCATGAGAGAAAGATTGCTGCCTCATTTCCCCCCCCCCCATCCTTCCCCCCTCTCCTGTCCTAAACCACTGGACAGTCCCTCCACTCCCTCTGCCCCTCACCCCCCCCCACCACCACTGGTATGAAGTCAAGAAAGAGGGCGTGGCCTGCTGCTGGGCCTCTAACGGGGTCCCTTGCCCCATGGGCTGCCTGAAGGAGGATGAGCAAGGGGCGGGGGAGGAGAGGCAAGAATTGGCTTGGTGGTGACACCCTGAGAAAGGCAGGGTTTGAGGGTCAGCAGTGGTAGCACACACCTGTAACCCCAGCTCTGCGTCAGGGCTTGGGAGGGGCAAGGAGGGAATGGAAATGGGGGGGGGGGAAATGGCAGTTCTAGCCAGTCCCGGAAGTACAAACAAAACCCAAAACACAACCAAAGAAAAAGTTATCAAGACCCCATGTCAGTAAGCTGGCTGTGGTGGTCCATTCATAATCATTTCTAATAGGAAGGCATAAATAGGCGGATTACAGTCCAAGACTGGGCCCAGGCCCCAAACCAAGCCAAACCAAAAACCATGGAGACCTTATCCAGCTGGACGTTGGTGGCTCACGCCTGTCATCCCAGCTACTCAGGAGGCTGAGATCTGAGGATCAGGGTTCAAAGTTAGCCCAGGCAGGAAAGTCTGGGAGCCTCTTATCTCCAACGAACCAGCAAAAAGAAGGAAGTGGCGCAGTGGCTCAAGTGGTGGAGCACCAGCCTTGAACCAAAAGGGCTCAGAGACAGTGCCCAGGCCATAAACAAAAGCAAAAAAGGGGGGGGGCTGAGTGGGACATGACTCAAGTGGTAGAGCAACTGCTTACCAGAGCTAGACCCCAAGTTCAAATCTCAGTAGCCCCTCCTTCCCCGCAGAAAGAAAAACGATTTAGAGCTGGGTCAGCTGGGTCTTGAGTCACCCCAACCTGCCGCTGTGGGGTCCTGCCTGCCCATCCGCAGCGAAGCGCTCTCCTGGGTGCCCCATTTCCATCTCCCAGGCCTGAGAGGGGTGGGAGAGCTCCCCTCAGGCCTCCCTCTGCCCCTCTCCCCCCTTCCCTTTCAGCTCCAGGCTGCTATCCACAGCCAGGGGGCTCCTGCCCCCTACCAGCCTCTGCAGAAGGTTCTGGAAGTCGGCTTGGAAGCGGGAGGAGGAGAAGTAGTAGACGACGGGGTCCACGCAGGAGTTGAGGGTGCTGAGCAGCAGCACGTAGCCCCTCCAGGTGGGGCTCACCCCCTGCACGAACCCCACTATATGGGACACATTGTAGGGTCCGAAACACACGGTGAAGTTGAGCAGCGTGGCGATCAGGAGCCCCAAAACCCGGGTCCGCCGCCGCCGGCTGGCCCCCCGGCCCAGCAGCCACACCAGGCGCCCGTAGCAGTAGCTGGTGATGAGCAGGGGTACCCCAAAAAGCAACACGGCCATGGTGAGCCGCACGGGCAACACCACGGCCAGCTGGTCATCTCGGAACTCCAGGTAACACGTCCCATCGCTTCCTTGGCTCTCGGAAGAGTTTCCAGAGAATTCCGCCACGTAGATCACGCTGCAGTGGGCCCCGGACAGCAGCCAGCAGCCCACGCTGACCATGATGGCCTGGCCCAGGCGGGGCCGGGTTCGATACCACAGCGGGTAGGCCACGCTGAGGAAGCGCTCAACGCTCACGGCCGCCAGGAAGAGGGAGGTGAGGTAGATGGTGGTGAAGAAGAGGAAGCCGGACACCGGGCACAGGATGAAGGGCAGAGGCCAGCGCAGGCCGCTGGCCGCCTCCACCATGCGGAAGGGCAGGAAGAGCAGCAGCAGCAGGTCGGACAGCGTCAGGTTGAGCAGCAGCACGTCCACGGCCACCGGGCGCCGGCGGAGTTTGCCCACGAACACCACCAGCGCCAGCAGGTTGAGCGGGAGGCCTACCATGAAGGCCACGAGGTACACAGAGAAGTAAAGCCAGTGATGGCCCACAAAATACGCCCTGTCCATGTGCGACCCCATGATGCCAGGCGCTGCAGAGAGAGAGAGAGAGAAAGTGGTCATCTGGGTGGAAAATGGGGGGGGGGGCTGGTTAACCCAGGGCTCAGGACTTCATAATAACCGTCAGTGGCTCAGGCCTGTTATTCTAACTCCTCAAGAGGCTGAGATCTGGAGGATCGCAGTTCTGAGTCAGCCTAGGGAAGGAAAGTCCCAGAAACCTTTATTTCCCATGAATCACCAAAATCAAAAAAAGCTGGTAAAGGGCTGGGAAGGTGGCTCAGTGGTAGAGCGCTTGCCTTGCATGCATGAGGCCCTGGGTTCCATTCCTCAGCACCACAAAAGCAGAAAAAGCCGGAAGTAGCTCTGTGGCTCAAGTGGTAGAGTGCTAGCCTTGAGCTGAAGAGCTGAGGGACAGAGCTCAAGCCCAGAATTCAGGCCCCACGACCAACAGCAACAAAAACAACAAAAAGCTGGAAGATTGGGCTGGGAAGGTGGCTTAGTGGTAGAGTGCTTGCCTAGCATGCGTGAAGTCCTGGGTTTGATTCCTCAGCACCTCATACACAGAAAAAGCCTGAAATGGCGCCGTGGTTCAAGTGGTAAAGTGCCAACCTTGAGCAAAAACAAAAAAGCTCAGGGATGGCACCCAGGCCTGAGTTCAAGCCCCAGAACAGGTACAAACAAATACTAAAAGAAATAAAGAAGCGTTTTATCCAATCGCCAGGAGCAATATCACGCCGGCAGCCTCTGAAAGTCACTCACCTCTCTGAGCTGGGCCGGCCTGGATTCCTGGGCTCCCAGCTTGAGCCCTGAGCGGCCCCCGGTACCCTTCTCTGGGCTCCTCCCGTCCACCTGCGCTGCACTATTTATCCTCACGGAGCTCGAAGGGGCGGCCCAGGAGCAGAGGCGGGAGATGTCTGTCATGGGCTGCATCAATCAGTCCATATGCAAAAGAGGAGAGCAAATTCCACCACAGGGCCGCCCCAGCGGCTGGCCCTCCCCATCTCCCAGGTCTCTTCTCCACTTTCTAGAGCGCTGATGATCCAGGTCGTGGGGGGCCCAGTGCCCTGGGGGACCCTGGGACAGTTGCAGAGATGATCATGATGGACACAGCCAAGCCGGGTGCGGTGGTTCATGCCGGTCATCCCAGCCACTCAGGATCTGGAGGATCGTGGTTCGAAGCCAGCCCAGGTGGGAAAGTCCATGAGACTCTTATCTCCCAGGAACCACCAAAAGCTGGAAGTGGAGGTGTGGCTCAAGTAGGAGAGTGCCAGCCTTGAGGGGGAAAAAAATTCAGAGATAGCAGCACCCAGGTCCTGAGTTCAAGCTCAGAGAGGGGGGGGGGGAGAGGGAGAGGGAGAGGGAGAGGGAGGGAGACAGAGAGGAAGAGAGAGAGAGAGAGAGAGAGAGAGCCATACATGCTACCACCCACCCCTCTCCAAGGGGAAATGAAATAGGCAGTTCACAAAACAAGCTGGACACAAAAGGCCACACAATCTATATAATTTCATTTCCATGAAAGACTCAGAATAGGCAAATTTTTTTAAAGAGCTAGAGATTGTCTTGGGAACCTCGTGTGGAAATGAACCGAACAAGAGCAAAATAGGGATCGTATTGGGAGGGTGGAATGTTCTAGAACAACATCATCTTCTGGCCTATGCCTCTGTAAATGTACTCAGAATCGCTGGCACCTTTTTGAGCTCAGGTCGGGTGAATGTCACCATAGATAAACTGTGTCTCCAGGAGGTCGTTAAAAAGTGTAACAGGGAGGGCTGGGAAGGTGGCTCAGTGGTAGAGCGCTTGCCTTGCATGCATGAGGCCCTGGGTTCCATTCCTCAGCACCACATAAGCAAAAAGATAAAAGCCGGAAGTGGTGCTGTGGCTCAAGTGGTAGAGCGCTAGCCTTGAGCTGAAGAGCTGAGGGACAGAGCCCAGGCCCAGAGTTCAGGCCCCACGACCAGACCCCCCCCCCAAAAAAAAGTATAACAGGGAATAAAAACTCTTTTTTTTGGAGGGGGTGAGGGGGTGGGGCGGATGCTGGTGGTTCACCTCTATAACCCTAGCTACTCAAGAGGCTGAGATCTGAGGATCACCAGCCCAGGCAGAAAAGTCCATGAGACTCTTATCTCCAATGAACCACCAGAAAACCAGAAGTAGCACTTTGGTTCAAGTGGTAGAGTGCTCATATTGAGCTGAAGAGCTCAGGGACAGAACCCAGGCCCTGAGTTCAAGCCCCATAACAGACAAACAAATAAAAACCTCTTTTTTGGAAGATAAGGGAAGGTGTAATAAAGATACCATATTAAGCTGAGCATGCTGGTAGTTTATTTCTGTAATACCAGCTAACTCAGGAGGATGAGATCTGGAGGATCCTGGTTCAAAGCCAGCCCTGGGGGCAAGGAAATCCATGAGACTCTTGTGTGTGTGTGTGTTGTGTGTGTGTGTTGTGTGTGTGTGTGTGTGTGTGTGTGTGTGTAGTTGTGGGGCTTGAACTCAGGGCCTGGGCACTGTCCCTGAGCCTCTTTGTGCTCAAAGCTAGTGCTCTACCACTTGAGCCACAGCACCACTTCTGATTTTTGAGTGGTTAATTAGAGACAAGAGTCTCACTGGGACTTTTCTGCCCTGAGTAGCTTCAAACCATGAGCCTCAGATCTCAGCCTCCTGAGTTGCTGGGATTACAGGCGTGAGCCACTGGTGCCTGGTTTTTATCCAACCAGCAAAAAGCCAGAAGTGGAGCTGTGGCTCCAGTAATAGAGCAGTAACTTGGGTAGAAAAGCTCAGGGACAGCACACAGGCCATGAGTTCAAGCTCCAGGACTGGCACGCACGCACGCACACACACACACACACGCGTGCACACACACACACACATATGCACACATGCATGCACAAGAAAGACAAGCACAAATTAGCTGTATATCATAGTCAGCCACTGTCACCAACTTCCTGTTTGCATGCTGCCACCTTGTGGTCGCAAGGTGGTATGACAGAGGCCTCTACATTTTTCTTGCCTCCTCTCTTCTTTCCAGACTCAAAGGTTCTTTCCTGGGGTACGGTTTCTTGGGGTGATTTCTAAAGAGAATCACCAGGCTGGCACCGTCCCCACCACCACCTCACCTCCAGAGCCTCCTTCCTATGAGTCCAGCCTGTGGGCAGACAATCAGAAGGACCGGCAGGCACCCCTCTTTCCCCTTGCCTCCTGACCACCCGTAGGCCCAGCTGGGGCAGCTACTTCTGGGAGGCCCCTCCCTGGGTTCTGGGCCCACACACGGTCCCCCGTCTGGGGCCAGCACCCAAATATCCAGTCACCAGTGGGTTGAGGACCACACTCCAGGCCCCGGTGATGAGTCCCAGCTTCCTCCAGGGTCCGCCCAGGTTGGGGTTCAGGAAGTCAGCCACGTTGGAGGCGTTGTAGGGGCCCAGGCAGAGCAACAGGGTGAGCAGGGCGCCCCCCGCCACCCAGGCCGCATGCAGCTTCCGCCGGTGGCTGAGCCCCGAGAGCGCCAGGGCGCGCAGGCAGCCCGCGTAGCTCAGCCCCGTCACCCCCAGGGGCACGAAGTAGAGCAGGATGGAGAAACTGAGGCGGGCAGGCCCAGCCGAGGCTGGATCCCAGGCCTCCAGGCAAACCGGGGAGCCATTGATGGGGACGCTCATGCCCAAGGAGTGGGTGCTGTTGTCTAGCCAGCCCCCCGGGGCCTCCAGGCCCAGGACCAGGCCCAGGTGGCAGAGGACCAGCGCCCAGATAAACACGCAGACACCCCAAGAATAGCGGGGCCTCCGGAGGGCCTGATACCCGAAAGGGAAGGCAGCCCCCAGGTAGCGGCCCGCGCTCAGGGCGGCCAGGAAGCCCCCGCCCGCGTAGAGGGGTGCAAAGTGGGCCAGGGCAAACACGGGGCAGAGGCTAGGGGTCAGGGGCCAGGTCCCCGAGGCCAGGGCCTCCACAGCCTTCAGGGGCAGCGTGAGCGCCAGCAGGAGGTCGGAGCAGCCCAGATGCAGGGCGTAGACCAGGCTGGGCGTGAGGCGGCGGCGGGTGTGGGTCATGGCACCCCGGATGGCCAGCACGTTGAGCGGGAACCCCAACGCGAAGGCAGCCACGTAGAGGGCAAAGGACAGCTGTGGGGGCAGGTCCATGGGGACGGCGGGAGGGGTGGGGGGACTCGGGTCCCCCAAATCCCCTTTCTCAAGCCGGCCTGGATCTCTTGAGGTCTGATCTGTGGGGCCCTGGATCAGAAGCGGGGCCGTCCAGCCCTCCGTCCTCCTCCTCCACCTCCTCCTTCTGGGCTGTCGTCCCACAGATCGCTTCTAATAAGATCGAGGCTCCGTGGGGGGGTCATGCGGGAAACCCCCAAAATCAAGGTGGCTGTGTAGTCCTAGAACGGGTAGAGGTGGAATCTCACTTAATCCCTGACACTCTGAGGGAAGAGCAGGGGCAGAGAGCTCAGAGCAGATAAGCAAGAGCACCCTCAGGGCGCTCACTGCCCCCCTCCCCTCCCCCCCAGCAAGGGGGACTGTGCCCCCCGTGAATGGGGGCCCCCGATGACAGGCACCAAGGCCCAGAAGCAAAGAAGAGACGCTGGGGGAGGGGGGCGGCAGACAGAGGGGCAGGCGAAGGGTCCCCAAGGAAGAGCTCTAAGGACAAGCCTCTTGGGGGGAGAGGGCATGTCAATTCTGGAGACCCCTGTAGATCAGGGGGGCCTGGGGGGATGGGGTGGGGGTTTTAGGGGAGAAGAGCAGTGGAGACTCACCTGACGCTGTAGATGTCTGTGGGGTTCACTGGCCCCCTTTTCCAAGCAGCTGGAGAGCACCCCTGAGCTAGGCAGTGAGCCGGAAGGAAGGAAGGCAAGTACAGGAGTGGCCATTAGCCCCGCCAGGCTAGCAGCTTGGGTGAGCAGCTAATGGGGCATCTCAGACAGGCAGGGGGGCGGGACAGCAGGAGGGGAGGGGGGGGAGGCAGAGAGGAATGGGGTGGGGGGTGGGGGGGACTAGATTCTCCCTCCTCCCAGTTCTTTTTTTTTTGCCAGTCCTGGGGCTTGAACCCCGGGCCTGGGCACTGTCCCTGAGCTGCTTTGGCTCAGGATTGGCACTCTACCAGTTGAGCCACAGCGCCACTTCTGGTTTGGGGTGGTTCCTTGGAGATAAAAGTCTCACAGCCTTTCCTGCCCGGGCTGGCTCTGAACTGTGATCCTCAGATCTCAGCCTCCTGAGCTGCACACAACAGACAACAAAAGAATCTTTCCAGGGCTCATGTGGGAAGCTTTGCTTCTCTCTCCCCCTTTCTCTCCCTCCCCTAGCTTTGAGGATTTTTGTTGTTGTTGTTTAACTTCTTTGTGTGTAGGGTGGGCACTAGGATTTGAACTCAGGGCTTGGCACTTGTTATATAGGTACTCTACCACATAAGCCACATGCCCCTAATTCTTTTGTGCTTGCTTTTTTTTTCTCTTTTCAACTTTTCTAATAGGGCTTTGTGTTTATACCCTGGCTGGTTTGGACTGTGGTGATCTTTCTCTGGAGGTTCCTAACTGGGATGACAGGTGTGAATCACCATGCTCTGATTTTTATTGGTTGAGATGAGGTCTTGTGTTTGTTGTTGTTGTTGTTGTTGTTTGGGGGGTATTTTGTTTTAGCCTCAGTTGGCCTTCAACTGTGATCCTCCCAACTTCAGCCTTCCAAGTCTTAGTCAAGATTACAGGTTTCACCCACCATACCTGGCTTGTTTTCCCTTTTTATTCGTTTCTTTTTTCTTTTTTTAATTAGAATTGCCAGAGTGCTGGTGGCTCACACCTGTCATCCTAGCTACTCAGGAGGCTGAGATCTGAGGATCACGGTTCAGAGCCAGCCCAGGTAGGAAACTCCCTACGACTCTTATCTCCAGTGAACCACCAGAAAACCGGAAGTGGGGCTGTGGCTCAAGTGGTCGAGGGCTCCCCTTGAGCTGAAGAGCCCAGGCCCAGAGTTCAAGCCCCACAACTAAAGAAAAGAAAAGAAGAAAAGAGACAGGAAACAGTTCAAGGCTGGCCTCAACCCTCAATCTTCCCCATCTCTGCCTCCTGAGTAGCTGGGATTACAGGCATATCCCACTGCACCTGGAGAAAGTAATTCTTACTGCCTTGCAATTCACCTCCATGGCAGCCTTCCTTGACCCTCTCCCCCACCCCACCCCCATCCCCTGCACCCCAACCTCTATTTGCATCTTGCTTTGTGCTCCTTCAGAGTCCCAGCACTGTCACCGGGGGGCTGGTCCTCCCTCGAGGGCTGTGAGGACTGAGCCTTCCGGTGTGGGGATTCACCTGCCCCCATCCCCCCACCCCTGAGATCTGCTGTGGTGGGGAGTCCCCAGCCCCTGAGTTTCCTGGACACCTGCTCTTTGCACCTCAGAAAAACTGTTGACATTCTCTCTCCATGGCTACTGGGCCCCAAGCAGCGCCAGCCCCGCCCAGGACAGCGAGGAGACCACGCGCTGGAGTTGCCAGGAAGCCAGGCTGGCTCTGAGCGGCGCCAAGGGCTCCCGCAAGAGGCCCCCGCCCTGGAGACTAGAGATCACACAAAAAACTGGATCTGTGCAAGTTCAAGGTCTGTGTGTGTGTTGGGGGGGGGTGTGGCAGAGCAGGGGGGGGGTAAGCAGCTCAGTTTAGCTTAGCAGGAAAATCATGATTAAAACTCCCAAGCCGGGTGTCAGTGGGCTCCTGCCTGTCATCCTAGCTACTCAGGAGGCTGAGATCTGAGGATCACAGTTCAAATCCAACCCTGGTTAGAAAAGTCCATGAGACTTTTTTTGTTGTTGTTGTTGTTGATCCTGGGCTTGAACTCTAGGTCTGGGTGCTGTCCCTCAGCTCTTCAGATCAAGGCCATCGATCACTCTACCACTTGAGCCACAGCACCACTTCTGGTTTTCTGGTGGTTCATTAGAGATAGGAGTCTCACAGACTTTCCTGCCTGGGCTGACTTTGAACTCTGATCCTCAGATCTCAGCCTCCTGAGTAGTTAGAATGACAGGCGTGAGCCACCAGCACCCAACTTCCTGAGACTTAACCTCCAATGACCCAGCAAAAAGCTAGAAATGGAAATGTGGCTCAATGCAGTGGAATGCTAGCCTTGAGCAAAAATTGTAGGGACAGTGTCAAGGCCCTGAGTTCAAGCCCCATGACTAACCCCCAAAAAAGGACTATCTTATTGTCTGACTTGTGCACAGAAATCACCATGCCCCCGCCCCATGCCACCCCACAGACAGGACAGAGACCTCTGGCTCTCCGGAATTGTGTGCCTGTGTTTATTGAGCAGCTGCTGCCCTCCCCCCTCCCCAGGGCAGCACGTGGGCCTCTCTGTGGAAGGCCCAGTTTGCTGGTGGACATGTTGGAAGAAGAGAAGGCAGCTGGGCACTGGGCCTCTCTCTGCCTCATTTCCACCCCTCCTGGAGACTACCCCAGGGGCAGAAATTAGACATTGAGTTATTGACTGAGGCCAGATACTGGTGGCTAATGCCTGTCATCCTAGCCACTCAGGAAGCTGAGATCTAGGGATCGTGGTTCAAGACCAGCCCAGTAGGAAAGTCCGTGACACTCTTATCTCCAATATATTACTCAGCATGGGGAGGAAGCTGGGCGGGGGGGTGCACAACACGGGTGGGAGGGGAGGGCAGATGGCTGGGGTTGGGGGGACACAGGAAGTTGTATGGTCTGGAATTGGGCTTGCAGAGTGCTGAGGAGGAAGGGGCTGTGTGTGTGTGTGTGCGTGTGTGTGTGTGTGCACTGGCACACATATGACACATGTTCGCATGTGAGTGAATGTGTATGAGCACTGCATGCGTGTGCACGTGTGTATGTGAATGTGTGTAGGTGTGTGATTAGCATATGTTCCTTGCACATTCATTTGTGCATGTGTGTGCATGAATTTGTGAACATGTATGTGTCTGTACATGTGTTTGTGTGTGCATTGTATACAAGTGTGCACGTTTGTGTGCGTATGTGTGTATTGTGCAAGTGCACAGTGTATACACACGGGTTGCATGGTACATGTGTGTGCATACTGCATGCACGTGTGACATGGTACATGTGTGTGTGTGCACAGTGCATGCACGTGTGACATGGCACATGTATGTGTGCAAGTGTGACATGGTACATGTGTGTGCATGCACACTGCATGCACGTGTGACATGGTACACGTGTGTGCATGCACACTTCGTGCACGTGTGACATGGTACATATGTGTGCACGTGTGACATGGTACGTGTGTGCGTGTGTGACATGGTACGTGTGTGTGCGTGCACACTGCATGCATGTGTGACATGGTACATGTGTGTGCACTGTGACATGGTACATGTGTGTGCGTGCACAGTGCATGCATGTGTGTGACTGTGTGCATATGCTGTGTACGTGTGTGCGTGTATCTGTGCGTGCTTGCACACACACGGGCATGCGTGTGCGTGAATGTGTGCGTGCGCAGCCCCTGGGCGGCCCGCCAGTGGCGGCGGCGGAGTCAGCTCTGGGCGATGGTCACGTAGTCCACCTCCTCCGGCCGCGGCCGCCGCTCCCCAGCGCCAAACAGCACCAGCTCCGAGTAGTGCACGCCGTCCTCCCCCGCGCGGTCCTCCCCGCGCGCCCCCGGCGCCCCCGCCGCCTTCTCCACGTTCTCGTAGTCGCCCTGGGCAAAGGCACAGGCCGGGGTCAAGGGTCAGCCGGGCTGTCCCGGCCCCCCTGCCAGTAACCCCACGGGTCCCCCAAATCCCCAACAGGGACCCCTGGTCCACCTCCCACGGTGCCGAGACCCTCAGACTTGGGGGTCCCCCCTCCGTGGGGGTCCGAGCCTCCCTGGGGGTGCCAGGCCTTCCAGAATACACCAAACCCCTCCCACCTCAGCTGCCGGCCCCCCGACTTGATCAGCACCAGGACCTCCCCCCTCCCGGTTCTCCCCACCCCCAGGTCCCCCTCCCATGACCCCCCACCCCCCTCCCCCCACGGCCCACCCCTCACCACCAGAGGCCTCTGAAGCACAGAATACGTGACCGCCTCGTCCCCCATCAGGAGACATTCTGGGGCCTTGGCGTCCGCGGTGCCCAGGTCCCTGCGGAGGGAGAGGAGATGGAGGGGCACCCCGGGCTGGCCACCCAGCACCCCAGGAAAGAAAGGCCAGATAAAATGCAGCACAGAGCCGGCCTGACATCTTAACTACTCAGGAGGCCGAGATCTGAGGATCAAGGTTGGAGGTTCGAAACCAGCGAGATTCTGATCTCCAAGAAACCAACCCCCCCAAAAAAGTTGGAAGTGGAGGTATGGCTCAAATGGTAGGGCACCAGCCTTGAGCAAAAAAAAAAAAAGGACAGCTCCCAGGCCATGAGTTCAAGTCCCAGGACCGACACATAGACACACAGTGTGATACTGAACACGCAGGCTCCTCGCTCATTCTGGGGCTGGGTGCCCCCCGAGGGATGCCGGGGGCATGGTGCAGGGGCACCTGGCACAGGGGTGGCAGACGGGCGCTGGCGCTGCCCCCACATCCGGACTCAGTCCTCACCCCTGCCTCGGTGTGTCGGCCTCCGGAAACCGCAGGACAGCGTAGCTGACCTCGTCATCCATCATGGGGTTCAAACAGCCCGTGGATGGGGGGCCTTCGGAGCGGCGGGCGTGCCGCACCTGCAGGGGAGAACACCTTACAGCCGGCTGGCCCCCATTTCCTTCTGCAGCCTCTGGACCCCCCAAGATCTCCCGTGTGTGTGCACATGTGTGAGTGTGCGTGCATATGCATGCGTGTGCCGGGGTTTTTCTATGCAACCCAGGCTTGGTAATTGTGGTCCTCCAGCCTCTTTCTCTTGAGTAGCTGGGATTACAGGCATGCGTCCTCACTGCGGGCCCCAAAAGATATTATATATATAATACATAATATTATATGTTTATATATTATATAATATATTACATAGATTGGTGTGTGTGCATTCCTGAGCTTTTTTTCACTTAGGGCTGCCGTTCTACCACTTTAGCCATAGCTCTACTTCCAACTTTTTGGCGGTTCATTGAAGATAAGAGTCTCATAAACCAGAAGCCTGGGTTTACGCCTGTCATCCTAGCTACTCAGGAGGCTGAGATCTGAGGATGGAGCTTCAAAGCCAGCCAAGGCAAGGAAAGTCCACGAGCCTTTTATCTCTAATAAATCACCAGAAAACCGGATGTGGCCCTATGGCTCCAGTGGTAGAGCGCTAGCCTTGAGCTGAAGAGCTGAGGGACAGCGCCCAGGCCCAAAGTTCCAGCCCCATGATCACCCTCCCCCCCACACAAAAAAAAAGAGTCTCATAGTCTTTCCTGCCCACGCTTTGAGCTACAATTTTCAGATTTCAACGTCCTGACTAGCTGGGATTACAGGTGTGTCCCACCATTCTCCACCTCCCCCCCCCCCACACACACACCTTCACCAAACCTACCTTTTTATTCCTCACAAAGAAGCTCTGATTGCTGGAACCTTCCTGAAGCCCCTGCTGGCTCTGGCTCCTTTTCCATCTGAGAAACAAAGGCTTTCGTGAGGGCCGCATGAGGTCAGGGAAGGGAAGCAGAAGCCCGCAGACTTTGGGGTGGAATGCCAATGCCAGGGAGGAGGAGGAGCCGCTCAGGGAAAGGAGGAGGGCATCAGGGCTGGCGGGAGGACCTCACTTGTGCCGAAGTTTTATCCCCCAAATGGCCAAGATGAGAAGGGTTATGCAGCCCCCAATGCCGACGGCTGTTCGCCTCCCGATGGTCTCCGGACTATCTAATAGAGAAATAAATCCTGGGAAGCCAGGCACTGTAGCTCACGCCTGTAATCCCAGCTATTCAAGAGGCTGAGATCAGACGATCGTCGCTGTCCCCAGCCAGCCCAGGTAGGAAAATCCCTGCAACTCTTTTCTCCAATGAACCAGCAAAAAGCCAGAAGGGGTGCTGTGAATCAACATGGTAAAGCGCCAGCCTTGAGCATCAACAAAGCTCAGGCCCTGAGTTTGAGTCCCATGACCACAAATAATAATGATGATGATGATATGGGGAGTGGGGAGGGTCACCCCAGGAGCAGCCAAGAAGTGAGAGGTGCTTACAGTAGACGGTGAGGGTGTGGGGGGTCGAGCGGCCGCTGCCCAGCCGGTTGGCACCCTGGCACCAGTAAGGCCCCGAGTGCTGGACCTGGGCAGGCTCCAGTCTGAGTGTCGGGCCGGAGAACTGGAGCTGGTGACTGTCGCCGTAGAACCAGGCATAGTGCCACACCGGGGGGTTCGCGTCACTCTCACACGTCAGGGAGACCTTCCTGCCCTCCACCACGCTGGCCTCGGGGCTAATGGACACGCGCAGCCTTCGCGGAGCATCTGCAGGGGGAAACTGAGTCAGGCTGGTGGCCACATGCAGCCTTGGGGAGTGTCTGCAGGGGAAACTGAGTCATGCTTCACAGGTTGTCTGCAGGGGGAAACTGAGGCTGACGGATACGCACAGCCTTGGGGGGGTCCATCTGCAGGGGGAAACTGAGTCAGGCTGACAGACATGTGCAGCTTTGGGGAGCATGGGGAAGGGGAAACTGAGTCAGGCTAACAGATACACAAAGTCTTGGGGGTAGGGGGTCTGCAGGGGGAAACTGAGTCAAGCTGATGGCCACATGTAGCCTTCGGGGGCATCAATGGGGGGAAACTGAGTCAGGCACCACCCCCTTGCCCCCTTGGGCCATGTCCCCCTCACTCACACAGAACCTGGACAGCATGGGCCTTGGACACTGTGGGGCCCACGGCATTGCTGGCCTCGCAGCTGTAGTCGCCCGCGTCCTCGGGGGTGATGGCGGCCAGGACCAGCTGGGGCCCCTCGGCCACGCGGCTGCCGTTCCTCATCCACAGCACGTGCACGGCCTCAGGCCGGGCCCGGTCCACGCTGCAGCGCAAGAGCACGCGCTGGCCCGCGTGCAGCTCCCCCAGCGGACTCTGCCGCACCTCCACGCCGCGCGGGGCGTCTGCAGACACGGGGGAGACAGGGAGATGGCGGACAGGGGGACAGGGGGACAGGGGGACAGGGGGCTCTTCACCTTCCCACCAGCTCCTCTCCTGTACCCCAGGAGCAGGGTGACCTGCCCGCCCCAGTGCTCTCTCTCTCTCTCTCTCTCTCTCTCTCTCTCTCTCTCTCTCTCTCTCTCTCTCCCTCTCTGTCTCTGTCTCTTTCCCTCTCTCTTTTTCTCTCTCATCTCTTTCAGTCTCTTCTGCTCTCTGTGTCTGTGTGGTTTTTGGTATGTGTGTCGGTCGTGGGCCTTGAACTCTGGGCCTGGGCGTTGTCCCTCAGCTCTTCAGCTCAAGGCGAGCACTCTACCACTTGAGCCACAGCGCCACTTCCGGCTTTCTGAATGGTTTATTGGAGATAAGAGTCTCACGGACTTTCCTGCCTGGGCTGGCTTTGAACTGCGATCCTCAGATCTCAGCCTCCTGAGTAGCTAGGATGACCTGTGACCAGTATCTGGTTTCAGCTGTATTCTTGAAGATGTTGAGCCCGACACCCCGAGACTGGGGTCCAGCCCCCCCCCATGCTTACACTGGACGTCCAAGTTGACAGGCGCCGCCCACGAGCACCACTGGTTACACGCGGCACACGCCACGGGCCCGGCGTCCCAGGCCACCCTGGGGATGGTCAGCACCCCTGGGATGGGCTCTTCCCAGGGACCACGGGGGCGCCACTCGAAGTGGGAGACTTGGGGGTTGCTGGAGTTGTAGTGGCAGGACAGGGTCACGGGGTCCCCTTCCCGGATCTCAGCGGGGCTCTCCACCATGGCTTCCACCATCTTGGGAGCATCTGGAACAGAATGGAGAGTCCAGGCATGCGCCGGGGTCGATTCTCCTCTCTTGCCTCCTTCGCTCCCTCCACTCCCACCCCAACATTTCTATCCAGTTCCCCCAATGTATCCCAACAACACCAGCTCGCCCAGGGCTTCTGTCTTAGGCCGGGCTGTGGGCCTCAGTTTACCCATCTGTCAAATGGGTTCTTGTCTAGACCTGCAGGGTGAGGAGTCTTTGCCCACTGGAGTTTGTTTTGGGGAAGGGGCTAGAGGGTCAAGCTGAGGGTCTGAGGATCAAAAGTAGGGCTTCTCTGTGTCCTGAGTTCAAGTCTGCCCCAAGATTGAATTAAGGAAGAGCTGGCAGTGACACCCCTGAAGATCTCAGGAGAGTCATGCTATCTTGCAGTTCATTCACTCATTCATTCATTTCACTCATTCATCCAACAAACATATATCTAGCTGGGCACTGGCGGCTCACGCCTGTCATCCTAGCTACTCAGGAGGCTGAGATCTAAGGATCTGGTTCAAAGCCAGCCGGGGCAGGAAAGTCTGTGAGACTCTTATCTCAATGATCTAGCAGTGGAGTCATGGTCCAAGTGGTAGAGCACATATCTAAGGGATAGCATCCAGGTTCTGAGTTCAAATCCTAGTACTGGCAGGTATGCATGCATGTACACACACACACACACACACACACAATCTACCATTGCTGGTGGCTCATGCCTGTCATCCTAACTACTCAGGTGGCTGAGATCTGAGGATCATAGTTCAAAGCCAGCCCAGGCAGGAAAATCTGTGTGCCACTTTTTTTTTTTTTTAATGTCAATCCTGGGGCTTGAACTCTGGACCTGGGCGCTGTCCCTGTGCTCAAGGTGAGCGCTCTATCTACTGCTTGAGCTACAGCGCCACTTCTGGTTTTCTAGTGGTTTATTGGAGATGAGTCTCACGGAGTTTCCTGCCTGAGCTGGCTTTGAACCTCAATCCTCAGATCTCAGCCTCCTGAGTAGCTAGGATGACAGGCGTGAACCACGGGCACCCAGCTTCTCTTATCTCCAATGAACCAGCAAAAAGCCAGAAGTGGCGCTGTGGCTCAAATGATAGAGCACAAAAGCTCAGCAACAGTACCTAGGCCCTGAGTTCGAGCCCCAGGACTGACACCACCCCCCAAAATAACACACCACACACCCATGAACCCACACAATTTGTTGGGAGGGGACTGGCTATATTTTCCTCCTCATGCACACTCTGGGGGCCCCATGACCCCCATTTCCCGCCCCCCCCCCGGCCCTCCTGGAGCCTCACACTGCACGTCCAGCTCGGCCGGGGAACCCATCTGTCCTGCGCCCAGGCTGTTGTACGCCAGGCAGGCGTAGGCCCCGGCGTGGCGGGGGAGGACGCTGGGGAAGTGGACCTTCTCCCCCGTCTCCCCCTCCAGGGCTGCCCCGTTGTGGAACCAGCTGAAATTCCTCGCCGGGGGATTGGCAGAGGCCGCGCACACCAGCTCCACCGACGTGCTCTCCTGAGCTGGTGATGGGTGGATGTGCACTGTGGAAGGTTCTGGAGCATCTGGAAGAAAGGGGAGGGCCAGGGACAAGTGGGAGAGGTGAAGATCTGTCACTTCTTGAGAGGGGGCTCTGCCCCCCTCCGGCCCTCCTCCTCCCTCCCCTCCCCCCCCACTCACACAGCACGTGCAGGGTCAGCTCCTCCGACAGCCCCAGACCCACGTCATTGGTCGCCCGACACTGGTACTTCCCGCCCATGGCCCTGGTGACGGGGTGCAGGACCAGCGTGAGCGTGCCCTGTCCCTCTAGGGGCACCCCGTCCTTCAGCCATGACAAGGCCGTGTACTCGGGGTAGCTGCTGGCCACCTGGCACGTCATGGTCACCAACTCCCCCTCCTTGACGGTGGCTTCATGGGGGCTGATACTGATGTTCAATTTCGGGGTGTCTGCAGGACAGATGGAGAGTGAGGAGGGGAGAAGACAAGCTGTCTTCTGCCAGGGTCCCCCTCCCCGCCCCCTCCCCACCCCCTCCCCACCCCTCCCCACCCCCTCCCCGCCCCCTCCCCACCCCCTGCCTGAGGCCAGTCCTCCAGGATCGCACACTCAGGGCCTGGGCACTGTCCCAGAGCTTTTCACTCCAAGCTGGTGCGCTACCACTGGAGCCACAGCTCCACGTCTGGGGTTTTTTCCCCTGTAGTTCATTGGAGATAAGAGTCTTATGGACCAGCTGGGAAGGTGGCTCAGTGGTAGAGCGCTTGCCTTGAATGCCTGAGGCCCTGGGTTCGATTCCTCAGCACCACATAAGCAGAAAAAGCCCAAGCAGCATTGTGGCTCAAGTGAGCTGAACAGCATCCAGGCCCAGAGTTCAGGCCTCACAATGGACAAAAAAAAAAAAAAAAAAAAAAAGAGTCTCATGGACTTTCTTGCCTGGGCTGGCTTGGAACCACAGTCCTCCTTTTTTTTTTTTTTTTTTTTGTCAGTTGTGGGGCTTGAACTCTGGGCCTGGGCGCTGTCCCTCAGCTCTTCAGCTCAAGGTGAGCACTCTACCACTTGAGCCACAGCGCCACTCCTGGCTTTCTGAGTGGTTTATTGGAGATAAGAGTCTCACAGACTTTCCTGCCTGGGCTGGCTTTGATCCTCAGATCTCAGCCTCCTGAGTAGCTAGGATTACATTCGTGAGCCATGGCCCCCTGGCTTACAATCCTTCTTATCTCAGGCTCCTGAGTAGCTGGGATTACAGGCGTGGACTATCAGCACCCAACTAAATGCCAGCTTCTGAAAAAAATAGAGATCTCTACCTGAAATGATGTGCTGTGTTTCTTTGCTAATCTACCTCTCACATAGTGCTAGCTCACCGCTACTTCCTCCAGCCCCAAGCGGGCAGCCATGTTAATGCCTAGGGCCTAGCAGGGCCACTGTAAATATGTTACTGAATGCATGAATGCATGAATGAATGAATGAGGTACAAAATAAACTCTGTGGAAACTTTTTCTTTAAGAAGAGACCAAAGACAACTCCTCGGATGATCCTAAAGTTCACCATGGCTTGTGGAGAGACTAGTTCATTCTTTTTTTTTTTTTGTCAGTCATGGAGCCTGAACTCTGGGCCTGGGCGCTGTCCCTCAGCTCTTCAGCTCAAGTGTAGCACTCTACCACTGGAGCCACAGTGACACTTCCGGCTTTTTCTGTTTATGTGGTGCTGAGGAATCGAACCCAGGGCCTCATGCATGCAAGGCAAGCACTCTACCACTGAGCCAACTTCCCAGCCCCTGGTTCATTCTTTTATTTATATATTATTTAGATATTTATTTTTAACTTCCGTGGTGCTGGGAATGTGTTTGTTCCTTAAACACCAAGACTGATCTACTACCTCTCCAGCCTTTGGTTTTATGAGATAGAGTCTCTCTATATACAGCCTCAGCCTGGCCTCACACTTGACGACCCTCCTGCCTCAGCCTCCCTGAAGGGCTGGGATTACAGGTGTGTGTCACCATGACTGGCCGGGCTGTGGGGAGGGAGGTGACAGGGACGGGGGAGGGGGAACAGGACTCACGTTTCACGCACAGCTGCACAGAGTCCTTAGAGAGGATGGTGGAGAAATTCCTGACCTGACAGGTCAGCGTCTTCCCATGGTCAGTCCACTGGGCCTGGAAGGTGAGATCGCTGCGGGTATAGACGGACTGGACGGAGAGGGAGACAGAGGTGTGAGCAGAGCCCTCCTGCGACCACCACAGCTGGACGGGGTACCCGGGGCAAGCAAACTCCAGCAGACAGGTTGCAGTGAGGGTCTGTGACTCCCTGATTTCCGAGGGGAGCTGGATCCGAGGTGGGAGAGGCGTCTCTACAAGACAGAAGGGCGGGGCCAGGCTCATTGCCTGCCACCCTAGCTACTCAGGAGGCTGGGATCTGTAGGATCGGGGTTCAAAGCCAGCCTGGGCAGAAAAGTCCAAGGGACTCTTATCTCTAGTGAACCACCAGGAAACCAGAAGTGGGGCTGTGGCTTGAAGTGGTAGAGCGCTAGCCTGGAGCAAACAAGCTCAGGGACGGCGCCCAGGCCCTGAGTTCGAGACCCACAGCTGACAAAAAAAAAAAAAAGACAGCAGGGTGGGGCTGGAAATGGTGGAGCAGAGGAATCATCCACACAGATTCTGCCCCCCGCCTCCATCGCTTCAGAGGGTCCCCCTTCCAGCTCACTCCACTTGCCTGCCCAGCCAAGAGAGCGTCACTGGAGTAATTTTAGGGAGTGGTGTTTGATACTTAACTTGGTCCTGGTGCTTCTCTTCTGGGTAGTTTCAAAATTCTCCCTCCTATCCCCTGAGTATTTTTCTTCTTCTTGTGTGTGTGTGGGGGGGGGTGTCTGTGTCTGTGTGTGTCTATGTGACAATATTGGGACTTGAACTCCGGGCCTCACACTCACTCTTGGCTTTTTCACTCAAGACTAGAGCCAAATCTCTTCAGGGCCTGGGCCGCTGTCCCTGAACTCTTTTGCTCACAGCTGACGCTCTACCACTTGGGCCACGGCGCCATTTCCATCTGTTTCGGTGGGCCACGGGAGATAACAGTCTCATAGACTTTCCTACCTGGGGCTGGCATGGAACCACAGTCCTCCAGATCGCAGCCTGCTGAGTAGCTAGAACGGCAGGTGTGAGCCACCAGTGCCCCTGAGAGACACAGCCTGGTCTTGTGCCGCCCTAAGCCCTGGCGGCTGGGCCTCTGTCAGCTGCTCCTCCCTGTCCTCCTGAGAGACTTACTGGAGACATTGAGAGAAAATTTCTCCATCCATTTTAACTTGGGCCCTGACGTCAGCCTCAGCCCCAGCCGGCCGCTGTCCCGTATTGACACGGAGTCGAGACTCAGGGTGCAGTTCTTATCCTTGTCTCCCAGGAAGTGGGTCCTCCCCTGCTCAGGGGGGAACATCCCAGGCTGCGTGTTTTTGTAGAGGACGGTCCCACTGAACTCCTTGGTGACATCATTGAACTCGTAATCATGCAACAGGATCAGATTATCCAGGGTCGTCCTGAACTTGGGGATGGAGTACTGGCATGGAATCCACAGGCACACGCCTTCCCAGGTGTAGAGGGTTTGGGGGACCTCAACCTTCCAGGGCTGGTCCCAAGTATTTGAATCAGACCAAGGCAGGTGCTCTGAAACGGTGATCAGAAAGCCAGGAGGAGCCATGGGGACCACAGAGAGGCCAGGCACAAACAAACAAACAAACAAACAAACACGGATCCTCTCCCCACCCCCACCCCCTCAGAGCCAGGCTCCTGCCCCGCCCTCAGTCCTTACCCAGAAGGAGGAGGAGCCAAAGGAGAAGGAGGGGCATGGCGTCCTGTCTGGATGGGGGCCTGGAGGGGGTAGGGGGAGGAGATTGTCTTTGAGGCCTGCCTGGAATTTTAAAAAAGCAAGATTCGGGCTGGGAAGGTGGCTCAGTGGTAGAGTGCTTGCCTTGCATGCATGAGGCCCTGGGTTTGATTCCTCAGCACCACATATGCAAAAAGAAAAAAGCCGGAAGTGGCGCTGTGGCTCAAGTGGTAGAGCACTAGCCTTGAGCTGAAGAGATGAAGGACAGCACCCAGGCCCAGAGTTCAGGCCCCACGACCGGACCCAAAAAAAAATAAAAAGCAAGATTCCATCTTCAAACCAAGCCAAGACTAGACTTGGTGGCCAAGATCTGGACGATCTCCATTTGAAGCCGTCCTGGGCAAGATAGACTGTGAGACTCTTATCTCCAATGAAGCACTAGAAAGCAGAAAGTGGAGCTGTGGCTGAAAGTGGTCCAGTGCTAGCCTTGAACAACAAAAAATAAAGAGTGCAGGACAGCACCCAGGCCCTGAGTTCAAACACTAGGACCGGCAAAAAAAAAAAAAAAAGCAGAGAGAGCATGAGGTCCTGAGTTCAAGCCCTAGTAGTCACGCACACAGACACACAGATACACAGACACACAGGCACACAGGCACACATCTACACGCTCAAAGCCAGATACACACTGCCGGTTAATAGAATATAGCTGTAGGAGCTGGGAAGTTGGCTCAGTGGTAGAGCGCTTGCCTTGCATGCATGAAGCCCGGGGTTCGATTCCTCAGCACCACATAAGCAAAAAGAAAAAAGCCGGAAGTGGCGCTGTGGCTCAAGTGGTAGAGCGCTAGCCTTGAGTAGCCTTGAACTGAAGAGCTGAGGGACAGTGCCCAGGCCCAGAGTTCAGGCCCCACAACTGGACCCAAAAAAAAGCTGTGAGCTAGTGACCGGGGGGTGGGGTGGGGGGGAGAGGGACTCCCAATTTTGCAAACATATTCTGGTGTCTCTTGCTCTTGATCTATGTTAGTAAGTTTTTCTTCTACTGTTAGTGTGTGTGTACATGTGTGTGTGCATGTGTGCATGCATGCATGTGTGTGCTGGTCCTGGGGCTTGAACTCAGGCCTGGGCACTGTCCCCGAGCCTTTTGCTTGAGGCTAGTTAATGCTCTACCACTTGAACCACGGCTCTACTTTCAGCTTTTTTGCTGGTTCATTGGAGATAAGGGTCTCACGGACTTTCCTGCCCAGGCTGGCTTTGAACTGTGATCCTCCAGATCTCAGCTTCCTGAGTGGCTGGGTTGATAGGTGTGAACCACCCTTTTACATAAGGCTAAATTTACAGAGTGAAACTGAACTCTCTGTGGCAGTTGGGGCACTGGAGGGTCCCCGGGGGAGCGGGCAGGATGTGCCTTCCGAGTGGAGTGTGTCTCCGGTGTCAGCAGGTCCCACACATGCATAGGGCTGCTGGTGACCAGCGGGCGGGGGGAGAGGGGGGAGGAGTCCGTCCTCAGGTACCCAGCTGGCCAGGCAGGGGGGCAGAGGGCCTGAAGGACTGAAGGACCACCACATTACCATGTTTTAGCCACAAAATAGTCTTCAAGCTGCCCATCACTTGAGTTCAAAAGTGAAACAAAGCTGGACACCGGTGTCTCCCGCCTGTCATCCTAGACACTGAGGAGGCTGACATCTGGAGGATCCTGAGTCGAAGCCAGCCCAGGCAGGAAAATCCATGAGACTCATCTCTAATGAGCTGGCAAAAAAAGCTAGAAGCATGAGGCTGGGAAGGTGGCTCAGTGGTAGAGCGCTTGCCTTGCATGCCTGAGGCCCTGGGTTTGATTCCTCAGCACCACATAAGCAAAGAGAAAAAAGCCGGAAGTGGCGCTGTGGCTCAAGTGGTAGAGCGCTAGCCTTGAGCTGAAGAGCTGAGGGACAGTGCCCAGGCCAAGTTTAGGCCCCACGACCGGACCAAAAAAAAAAAAAAAAAAAACAGCTAGAAGCAGAGCTGTGGCTCAAATGGTAGAGCATTAGCCTTGAGAACAAAAGCTCAGAGACAGCACCCAGGCCCTGAGTCCAAACCCCAAGACTGGCACCAAAAGAGAAAATGTATACATATATAATATTATCTATAGATATAGAGAGAGGGAGATATCTGCATTCCAAACTATTGTACCTCACACCAGAGGGAGAGAGCAGGACCCCTCCCCAATCCTGACCACCCCATTCTTGCTTGATTGCAAAAAGAAAGCAAACAACAAAAGCAAACACACACACACACACACACACACACACACACACACACACACTCACTCACTCACAGAAACAAAACTCAAGCATCCCGTACTTGCCACCCGTCCCTGTGACTCCGCCGCTCCAGCAAGTTCTAAGGGTGAAAAGGGGAAGAGCAGAGCCTTGTGGACCCGCTTGGCCACGCCCCTTCCTCTCTGTGGTTCCCAGGGGACACACACCCCATGGTGACCTGGGAGTGTGGGGGGTGAAGGTGCACTTGACCATCATCTGCTGGGTCTGAATTGGGGGAACCATTTCTTTTCTTTTTTTTTTCCTTGATGGTCCTGAGGCTTGAACTCAGGGCCCAGGCACTGTCCCTGAGGTCTATTGCTCAAGGCTGGTGCTCTACCGCTTGAACCACAGCTCCACTTGTGGTTTTCTGGTGGTTCATTGGAGATAAGGGTCTCACGGACTTTCCCAGCTTTCAAGAAATGCTGAAGACTCAAGCCAGGACAGCCAAACAGCTGGAAGAGAAACGTGTCCCCTCAAAGGACTGGCTGACACCACCCCCTCGCAGCCAGAATGGGGGCCTGGCCCTGACACTGACCCTCCACAGCACCTCTATGGCTGAGGAGCACTGGGGCTCAGGGGGGAGAAGGCAGTTTGTCTGAGTGAAGCACTGAAGCGTGTGAAAGTCTTGAGGTTGAAACCCCAGCACTTTTACCAGGTCACTGTGGGTCTCAGAGGCAAGACTGAGTCAGCAGGTAGGCAACGGTGCTCACGCCTGTAATCCCAGTTACTTGGGAGGTTGAGATCTGAGCATCATGGTTTGGTTTGTTTGTTTGGTTTGGTTGTTCGTGGGGCCTGGGCACTGTCCCTCAGCTCTTCAGCTCAAGGCTAGCGCTCTACCACTGTGAGCCACAGCACCACTTCCAGTTTTCTGGTGGTTCATTGGCGATCAGAGTCTCACAGGGACTTTCCGGTCCAGGCTGGCTTTGACCCATGATCCTCAGATCTCAGCCTCCTCACAGGCATGAGCCACTGGTTCCCGGCTCCTATGAGACTCCTATCCCCCAATGAACTATCAAAAAGCTAGAAGTGGTGCTGTGGCTCAAGGGGTAGAGCGCTAGCCTTGAGCAAAAGAGCTCAGGGACAGCACCCAGGCCCTGAGTTCAAACCCCAGTAGCTGCCTTAAAAAAAAAAACAAAGCAAATCCAAACTGAAGTAGGTTATGTCCTTAAGCCTGAAGCCTGACCGAAGTAATGCCATTTTGTCCCCCAAGGGTAAAGGCTCCTCACCCCAGAACCGTAGACTGCTCTGCAGAGTCTGCACAAAGTTGTTTGCTGAGCAGATTTTGCAAAAACTACCTCAAAATGTTCTAGCCAGCCAGTAGTTTAGGAAGTAAGGCTACATTTACCAGTAACACTCAGATTTCCTTCTGTCTATGCTTTGCAAAACCAAAATGCCCTATACATTGCTTGCCAAAAAGGATGTGGTTTTTGTCTTTAAAAGACTAACTCTGAGCTGTCTCCATGCGGCACAATTGGATACTCATGTGCAGCCGCCGGCCTGGAGAAGAAACACTAAAGACTCCTATAATTTGGCTTATTAATTGTGGCATCCTTTGTTTTCTTGCTGGTTGGCAAACAACAAAACCAATCAGCATCCAGCTATGCAAATCCTGTGGGTGGTGGGAGGAGCCTATAAGAAATCTCTCAGGCTGGAGACTGGGGCAGAGTCAGGAGGGAGAAACTTCAGGCCAGGCACCGGTGGTTCACACCCGCCACCCCAGCTACTCAGGAAGCTGAGATCTGATCATCGTGATTCGAAGCCAGCCTGGTGGGCAGGAAAGTCTGTGAGGCTCATACCTCCAATGAACCACCAGAAAACCAGAAGTGGCGCTGTGGTTCAAAGTGGTAGAGCGCTAGTCTTGAGCAAAAGAGCTCAGCCACAGAGCCCAGGCCCAGAATTCAGACCCTAGGACTAGCATCAAAAAACAAAACAAAACAACATCAAAAAAACCTACCTCAGAAAGTTCTGGAAAGGTGAAATACAAGTAGATCATAGTTGTGATGATAGTCCCTGCTGTGTAAATGTACATTGGTACAAGTCAGGACCACATTTTGTCTGTTTCTTTAGAAAGTGAGCAGAATGCGGTAGCCACATTACGCACCTGTCATGATCTCTGCACATTTTTTTTGGGGGGGGGTGCCAGTACTGGGACTTAAACTAGAGTTCAGGTGCTGTCCCTGAGCTTCTTTACTCAAGGCTGGTGCTCTACCATTTAAGCCACAGCTCATCCACTTCTGGCTTTTTGCTGGTTCATTGGAGATTTCCCTGCCCGGCCTGGCTTTGAACCTTGATCCTCAGATCTCAGCCTCTTGAGTAGCTGGGATGACAGGTGTGAACTCCAGTACCTGGCACATCTACACAAAAGCCGATGTTAAAGGGTCCCAGGCAGAGTGAATGTTTGCGACGGGAGGTCGCAGGGGCAGGTGGAGGGGGGATAATGGCCGGAGTAGGGGTGGGACAGGGGCATGACCCGGATGTCCGGTTCACAGGATTACCCGATGCTTTATGTGGTTTGCTGCTGTATATACGGACTCGTGATAAAATAGCACAGCCCTGCACCCACGCCAGCGTCAGGTTCCTGGGTTTGATTCTGTGCTATAATTATGTAAAACAACTGTGTCAAGTGCCAAGCACATGAGCTCTGTTCTATCTTTGGGACTTCCTGTGTGCATAATTATTTCAAAATAGCAAGTTGAAAAAGAAAAAAATATATATATATATACATATAGCTATGTATATATAGAGTTGCTGGGCGTCTGTGGCTCACACATCATCCTAGCTACTCAGGAGGCTGAGATCTGAAGATCTTGGTTCAAAGCCAGTGCAGGCAGCAAAGCTTGTGAGATTTCATTTCTCCTATAAGTCAGCCAAAAGTCAGAAGTGGAGGCATGGTTCAAGTGGTAGAGCACCAACCTTGAAGCAGAAAAAGCCGAGCAAGAGGCTGCGGCGATGAGTTCAAGCCCCAGTATTGACATGCACACATGCGCACTTGTGCACGTGTGTACACATACACACACACACATACCACCAACATCTAGACAGGCAGGGAGGCCATTTGTTTATTTCATGTCCTTTGTATAGAGGTCCTGGGGCCGGGCGGAGGGGGGGAGGGGCAGAAAACCAGGCAGGGGTAGCAATAAATAACACAGATGGACAGAGCTCCCCTCAGACAGACAAGGTTAGAGGAGGATTGAGGGGTGCTGTGGTGGGGGTAGGGGTGCTGGGGGGGGGCGGCAGGGAAGGAGCAGGGGGGGGCTGGGCCCCCAGGACTTTGCTGTCCCCTGCCTCAGGCCCTTCCTGCCCCATCTCTCCCCCACGCAAGCACGCATGCGCACGCACACACACACACTCACTCACACTCAGGAGCAAAGGAGGCCGGTGAGGGAGGCCAAGGGCGGCCTCTGGCCTCGTCACTTGACGCGGATCTCGGCGTACTCAGCCAGCTCCTCTGTCAGGGTGTAGCTGTCTTTCGTGGGTCGTTTTCCCAGCTCCGAGTGGGAGTAGCTTAGGTCCAGCTCTGGGAGTTCCCCTCGAAGGCCTAGAAGTCTCCTCTCTGAGCCCGGGCGCCTCTCGCTCTGTGCAGGTAGAGGTGGGGGGGGGCCCATGAGCAGAGCCTCTCCCCATCTTTCGTCCTGCGTGAGCACCCCACTCTGGGATCTTTGCTACAGCTCACTTGAAAGGCTTGTGGGGGGAGGTGGAATGTGTTTGCTGTTTCCGTAGTGCTGGGATTTGAACTTAGGGCTCGAGCTTGCTAGACACCTGTTCTATGGCTTAAGCCACACTTCCATCTCTCTGTCTGTCTGTCTGTCTGTCTGTTCTCTCTCTCTCTCTCTCTCTCTCTCTCTCTCTCTCTCTCTCTCTCTCTCTCTCTCTCTCTCTCTCTCTCTCTCTCTCTCTCTCTCTCTCCTATCTATACTGTTTTTCAGGCCAGGTCTTTCACTTTTGTCCCCAGGACAAAAGTCATCTTCTTAACCTCTGCTTCCCTGGGGTAGCTGGGATTACAGGCAGGTGCTGCTAGGCTGGGTCCTGCCCTTGAAAATTTGCTACGTGTTTCAGAAGCCTCCTCAAGAGAGGCTCGCTCTTGGTGGAGATCACTGTAACCCCGAACGCCCTTCTTGATGGGTCTCTGTGGTCAGGTCTCAGCTTGCAGGTCCTGGGTTCGATTCTTTGTCCCTGGGAGCTCTTGTCCAGATGGCCTCTGCCGCCCGCTCTCCAAGCTCTCCACCCCCACCCACCTGCGTCGGACACACAGGACAGTGGCCACAGACAGAAGGCAAAGTGGACAGAGTGCACAGAGCGGACAGAGGCTGGGTCTGCGGGGCAGGGCTGCCCGGGATCAGATGCTGTCTGAGCTGACAAGGACACACACGCACATGCACACCTGCCCCAGGGCCCAGCCAGGTCCCCGGGGGTCGGCACACTGAGGCCCGGACCTACCTCGGGGCTCTCAGTGACTTTCCAAGGGAGAGACCTCTTTGGACTATTGGAGAAGGAAAGTCAATGACAGACAGCAGCGAGAGTTAAGGCCACCCTCGGTACCACCCTCTGTAATCCCTGCCACAGCAGCCTGAGCCAGGGGCTCCAGGAAAAGTGGGGCTGACCCAGCCCTCCACAATGCCCCCCCCCCTCCCCACCTCCACCCAGCTCCTCTGGGAAGGCATGGTCACATGACCCCGGCCCTCACCTCGTATTTGTCGGGTGCCCCAGAGATGCGGAAGTCAGTGCTGTACAGGACGTGGGGGTTGTCCCCTGCGGAAAAGCTGGAACTCTCTGTCACGTTCTTTCTGCAGGGCACAGCAGCCCCCGGTGACTCCCGAGTGGTCTTCTCCTCACCCTTTCTGCACCCCCCCCCGCTCTCTCTTAAGACTTTGCCCACCCCCACCCCCACTCCAGTTCTCCAAGAGACCCTCTTCAGAGTGGCTGGTTTGGAATGACGAGCCTTGTGGCTCCCTGCTTCTGTCCCTGCCCACCTGCCCTGAGCCTCTGGCCGGGGGTGAGCAGGAAACATTTCTGGGGTTGGTTTTTGTTTGTTTGGGCAAGCTAGGAAGACAAAGAGGGTCTATGGCAAATGCTCAGCCGGGCTTTGGCAGGTCCCGAACCACCAGTGGCAGGAGTCCTTGTCCCCCAAACCCTCTCTCCACAGACGGGGTGCCTGGCCTCGCTTGCCGCCCAGGCCTCTCACAGTCCCTCATCCCCACTCACTTCCTGCGGGTCTGGGTGATGTAGCACACAATGGCGATCAGGATGGCAAAGGCGACCACAGCGCCCACAGGCCCGATCTTCGCCCACATCAGCCGATCTGAGGACAGAGAAGACAGAGGCTCCCAGCGCGTCTGCTGATGGGGACAGACCCAGGCCCAGAGGGCTGGTCAGGCTCCGCCAGAAGGTGGCTGATGCCTGCCATCCCAGCTACTTGGGAGGCTGAGATTGGAGGATCGCAGTTCAACACCAACTGGAGCTGGAAAGTCCGTGAGACTCTTATCTCCCATGAACCACCAGAAAACTGGAAGTGGTGCTGTGGCTCAAGTGGTAGAGCGCTTGCCTTGAGCCCCACGACTGACAATATATATACATCTATACTGACTCAGTAGGCCAGGGCTAATTGGCTGGGAGACTCCAGGCTTTAGGCTGTTCCTGTCATTGCTGGTTTGGGGGCAGGGCCCCCCATGAAGAGCACACACAATCTGAAGGCTGTTTCTACCCATTGCACAGAAAGGACATCTTTGGTTTTTTTTTTTTTTTTTTTTGTCGGTCGTGGGGCTTGAACTCTGGGCCTGGGCGTTGTCCCTCAGCTCTTCAGCTCAAGGTGAGCGCTCTACCACTTGAGCTACAGCGCCACTTCCAGGACATCTTTAGTTTTTTGTTTTGTTTTGTTTTGTTGGTGGTGGTAGGACTTGAACTCAGGGCCTCCAAGCTGACCCTAAGCTTCTTTTGCTCAAAACTAGTGCTCTACCACTCGATCCACACCACCACTTCTGGCTTTCTGGTGGAACACTAGAGATCAGAGTCTCTCGGACTTTCCTGCCCAGGCTGGCTTTGAACCACAATCCTCAGATCTCAGCCTCCCGAGCAGCTGCGATGACAGGTGTGAGCACCGGCACCCAGCATCTTCATCGATTTAACCAGAGGCCCAGCTTTAGAGGTAGGGTAGGGCTGGACTTAAGAAGGACCCCCTCCTTCCTGGAGCTCCTCTTCACCCTCAAAGCCCTTCACTCACGGGCTCCCTGGAAAGGCAGCTCCAGGCTTTTGGTGCCATAGAAGTTTCTGGAGGTGCAGATGACGCGGGGCGGGGCCTGCGCCTGGCCACGCAGGGTGAGGATGCTGGTGAGCAGGAGGCCGCTGCGCTCTGAGTACACAAACTCGCGTTCGGTCTCGTTCACTGTCACGTTGCGGGATGGCAGCTCGAAGGCCACGGATGGCTCTGGGTTGGATTTTACCACACACAGACACTGCACCGTGTCCCGCGCCGCCGCGCAGTGTGACTCCAGGAGGATCATGGGAGCGACTGCCAGGCCAAGAACAAGAGCAGCGGAGTTAGAGGCCTCAGGGAGGAGGGTTGAGGCTGGAGGGATCCAACGCTGGGGGGAACAGAGGCAGGGGAGTCCCCAGTCCTGCTGCTGATCTGACCCAAAGCCATGGAACTCCTTGATTGAATGATCCACAGACACATTCAAACCACCAGCTTGCAGGATTGAACTCCAAGTCATGGCTGCTATCCCCAAAACAGCAAGAAACACCCACCTCAGCCCTGAATCACTGGACAGAAACCTTTAATAGTATATTTTTTTTCCTTTCTGCTGATGCTGGGGCTTGAACTCAGGGCCTGGATGCTGTCCCTGAGCTTTTCTTCCTTCTTTCCTTCCTTCCTTCCTTCCTTCCTTCCTTCCTTCCTTCCTTCCTTCCTTCCTTCCTTCCTTCCTTCTTTCTTTCTCCGGTCAGTCATGGGGCTTAAACTCTGGGCCTGGGTGCTGTCCTTCAGCTCTTTAGCTCAAGGTCAGCACTCTACCACTTGAGCCTCAGTGTCACTTCCGGTTTTCTATAAGAGTCTCACGGACATTCTTGCCTAGGCTGGCTTTGAACCGCAATTTTCAGATCTCAGCCTCCTGCGTAGCTGGGATTACAGCTGTGAGCTATCATAAGCTCCTGGCTGTGTGTAGTTTTGTAGACTGACTCAGAGAGCTATGAATCCTCCCACTCCCACCCTATCCACCCACCCTTCCAGGATGCTAGATAAACACCGAGGAATGGAGATTGGGCCAGCACTGCCTTGGCGGGAGTGCCAGCTCTGCCATCTAGTGGCTGGGTGAGGTCTCTCAGCTTCCACAGACTCCAAGATGGAAGCTCCTGATGTAGACAGAGCAGCCGGGGGTCCTAAACTTGCAAAGGACTATGGGACTCCAGAGGTGGTGAGTTGGAAACACGCTGAATCCATACAAGGACTTTCAGCTCCCATAGGGGAGCATAGGAACTAAAAGCTATAACCAGCCAGTAATCCTAGCTACTCAGGAAGCCGAGACCTGATCATCTTAGTTTAAAGCCATCCTGGGGAAGCAAGTCTGGGAGATTTTATTTTAAATTGTTGTTGGTGGTAGTGGTCATGGAGCTTGAACTCAGGGCCTGGGTGCTGTCCTAGAGCTTTTTCCGCTCACAGCTGGCACTCAATCACTTTGGTCATATTTCCACTTCTGACTTCTGGCTGGTTCATTGGAGATAAGAATCTCATGGATTTTCCTGCCCCAGGCTGGCTTCGAACTGTGATTCTCCAGATCTCAGCCTCCTGAGTAGCTGAGCTGCCAGGTGTGAGCCACCGGTACCTGGCTGGATTTTGATTCTGTTGCTGTGGACTCTGCTTCCCTGAAAACCCCTCCCCACCCCCTCCCTGCCATCTTCTGATGAGTAGAGTCAGCACCAGCACAGGCTTCAGGCTGGGATGCCAGGAACCCCGTGGCACCCCTAGATCTCCCCTACCCCGGAACCACGGGTCAGCAGCCTGGGGAGGCAGGGGGAAGGAAAAGGACGGTACGCACACTCCACGGACAGGTTGAAGGCAGTGGCCCGCTGACCATACTGGTTCTCAGCCACACACCAGTACTCCCCGTCATCCTCGGGGCTGACGGCGGGCAGCTCCAGCTGCAGCTGGCTCTCGTAGATCACTGTGGCCAGGATCTGCTTCTCCTTGAAGATGGTGAGGATGGGGTCGGGGTTGCTCTGGGTAGAGCAGATGATGGTCGCCGTCTCCCCCTCCACGGCCACCCAGGTCCCGTTCACCGTTGGCTTCCAAGGGGCATCTGGGGGGAGCGGGGGAGGTGGTCAGGCCGCCAAGTCCCACCTTCACATGTGACCCTTGACATCCTAAACCTAGTCCACCTCTTCAGGGGGGCCCCAAGAGAACCCCAGGCCTGGTGAGTTTTATTTACACAAATGGCCATGCTGTGCCCGGCAGCTTGTCTTTTTTGGATACTGGAACTATTCACCCCTTCCTACCTGTGTGCAGGGCCCTATGGATCCCCGGGTCTCACTTTTCCCATCTGGAAAATGGCCTTCTTCAATTTCCATCGCACAAACAAGGCCCCTGGTGGCTTACGCCTGTAATCTTTTTTTTTTTTTTTTTTTGGTCCAGTTGTGGGGCCTGAACTCTGGGCCTGGGCGCTGTCCCTCAGCTCTTCAGCTCAAGGCTAGCGCTCTACCACTTGAGCCAAAGTGCCACTTCCGGCTTTTTTCTTTTTGCTTATGTGGTGCTGAGGAATTGAATCCAGGGCCTCAGGCATGCAAGGCAAGTGCTCTACCACTGAGCCATCTTCCCAGCCCCTCACGCCTGTAATCTTTAGCTACTCAGGAGGCTGAGATCTGAGGGTCATGGTTCAAAGCCAGCTCGGGCAAGAAAGTATGTAAGACTTTTTTTTTTTTTTTTTCTGATCCTAGGCCTTGAACCCTGGGCCTGGGCGTTGTCCCTAAACTCCTTTTGTTCAAGGCTAGCACTCTACCATATGCGCCACAGCACCACTTTCTGCTTGTTCTGTGATTAATTGAAGAGTCCAAAAAAAGTCAGAAACTGGAGCTGTGGTTCAAATAGTAGAGTACAGGCCTTGATTGAAAAAGCTAAGGCACAGCGCCCAGGCCCTGAGTTTAAGACCTAGTACTGGCAGAAACACGCGCGTGCACGTGCACACACACACACACACACACACACACACACACACACACACACACACACACACACACGCCTGCATAAATCCAACCTCAAGCTATTATCCCTCACTTGATGAGAACCTGCCTAGTAACAGATACATTTTTAGCTTAAATAAGGTCTATGTGGGATGCCGTAGAATAAAAAAAAATGCATTTCCAACTCAGGACTATGAAAACCAAAAGTCAGGGAGGGGAGTCAGGACCTCCATGGTTGGAAATATGAGAATGAGAATGAAGGAAGGCTTGGGGTGCAGAGGGGTGAGCAAGGGGACCCTGAGAAGCGCATGTACCGAAAGCATTCCAGAAGTGCTGCATATATGTGGACTGTGCTATTATGATGAGCCCCAGTTCCTGGGCACTTTGCTTCAATAGCTATTTATGAATGAGTGTATGAATGAAGAATTAATGAACACCTTCTTCCAGGTGCCGACAGTGCCCCTGTCCAATATCCATACATACCTGATGAAGCTAGATGAGACTTGATAAGGCCCTCAATCTTACTAGAACTACAACTGCCGGGCGCTGGTGGCTCACGCCTGTAATCCTAGCTATTCAGGAGGCTGAGATCTGAGGATCGCGGTTCAAAGCCAGCCCGGGCAGAAGAGACCGTGAGACTCCTATCTCCAATAAACAACCAGAAAACCAGAAGTGGCGCTGTAGCTCAAGTAGTAGAGCGCTTGCCTTGAGCTGAAGAGCTGAGGGACAGCGCCCAGGCCCAGAGTTCAAGCCCCACAACCAACAACAACAACAAAAAAAAAACAGAACTACAACCAAGCCAGGCACCAGTGGCTCATGCCTGTAATCCTAGCTACTCAGGAGGCTGAGATCTGAGGATCACAGTTCAAAGCCAGCCCAGGTAGGAAAGTCTGTGAGACTCTTATCTCCAATAAACCATCAGAAAACCGGAAGTGGTGCTGTGGCTCAAGTGGTAGAGCACTAGCCTTGGCTGAAGAGCTGAAGGAGAGCGCCCAGGCCCAGAGTTCAGGCCCCACGACCAACAAAAAGAAAAAGAAAAGAAGCCTAGCATAGTGGCAGAATTCTGAAATCCCCCTACTCAAGAGGCAAAGGTAGGAAGGCTGGCACCAGGATAAGACCCTCTCTGAAAAATAAAGCAAAAAAAGGAGCTGAAGATATGACTCAAGTAGTAGAGCACCTGCCTAGCAAGCATGGTGCCCTGAGTTCAATCCTCAGTGTCATTCACTCCTATCCCCCTTCTTCTGCTGGTACTGGGTCTTGAATACACAGTCTGAGTGCTGTTACTTAGGTGTTCTTTTTCTGCTTAAGGCTTGTGTCCTGCCACTTGAACCACACTTCCACCTCTGGCTTTTTGCTGGCTTGTTGGAGATAAGAATCTGGCCGACTTTCCTGCCAGGGCTGGCTTTGAACCTTGATCCTCTGATCTCGGCTTCCTGAGTAGCTAGGATGAGGATGTCTGGTGTTTAAGAGCCATCTTGCATTTATTTTAAAGCACAGATCGCCTGGGCTGTGACCTCAGGCTGGGTGAAGTAGCTCAGGCCCAGAAGAGGAATTGTCTTCTCACTGGCGGGCATGCACCAGTACAAAGGGAGGGAGGGAGGAAGCCCTGGGCCTGCACCCTCCTCTCCATCTTGGCCTCTGTGGCTGGTCCAGGGGTCCCTGAGTTGGTCCCCCCACCTAGGCCTGGCTGCTCCGGGGGTCCCTGAGCCCCCTGCGCGCAGCGCGGACTCACACATGACGCTGAGCTCCACGGTGCGATTGTCCTGGCCGTAGGCGTTCTCGGCCAGGCAGGCGTAGACGCCATCCTCCCCGGGGGTCACCTCGTCCAGCTCCAGGTACAGGCTCTCGGCCACCGCCTCCCGGAGCACCGTGCCGTCGCGCATCCAGGTGAGCAGCGGCGGCGGGTTGCTGTCAGCGCCGCACAGCAAGCTGACCTGGGAGCCCTCGATGGCCTCCACCGAGGTGTTCATCTCCACGATCACGGGCGGGTCTGAGGCCGGGGACGGGGGTTCGGGGGAACGGGTCATCCCCCGGGGGGGCAGCGGCCGGCCCCACCCACCGCCCCCAGCACAGACTCCGCCCTCCCCCGCCACAGCCACACCCCGTCCTTACCTGGTCCCATCCTGGCCGGCCGGAGCCTAGAGCAAGCCCCGCCCCTTCCCGTTATAGCCCCGCCCTATCAGTCTAGCCACACCCAAGTCCTTGGTCCCGCTCCAAGACTCGGCTCCGTTCATCTAGGTCTGGGCCTGAAGCCCCGCCCAGCCCCCCCCTCGTGGCTCTTCCTCTAGCCCCGCCCAGGCCCCGCCCACAATTAGCTCCTCCCAGAGGAGGCCCCGCCTCTCAGAGGCCTCGCCCACTCCTGCTTAACCCCGCCCACACCCCTCCCGTTCATACCCCGCCCATCTATCACAAGTCTATCCCCCCTCCTTCCCATCTTACCCTCACCCCCTCGTGTACGTAGCCCCCCTCTTTTTCTTTTTTGCCAGTCCTGGGGCTGGCACTCAGGGCCTGGGCGCTGTCCCTGAGCTGCTTTTGCTCAAGGCTAGCACTCTACCACTTGAGCCACAGCACCACTTCTGGCTTTTTCTGTGTATGTGGTGCTGAGGAATGGAACCCAGCCTTCCTGCATGCAAGGCAAGCACTCTACCACTGAGCCACCTTTCCCAGCCCCAGGTCCCACTCTTTAGTCCCGGCTTGGGCCACCATGCGCCCATCCTTAGCCCCTCCCTGACCGGGCCCAGCCTCGCAGAGGCCCCACCCACACCACGCCACGCCCACACCCAGTCCTGCCCTAGCCCCATGCCTTGGCGCGTACTTAGCCAGGGCCACATCCAGGCCCCACGCGAAGTCCCCGGCTTGGCCCGCCATGCCCTCATCTAGCCCCGCCTCTGTCCACACTTAGCTCCTCCCTGACCTGGCCCAGCCTTGCAGAGGCCCCACCCACTCCGTGCTGACCACGCCCACTCTCACCCTGCCCACACCTCCACCTATCCCCGGCCTGGCCCCGCCCCCGGCCCGCCCCCAGGCTCACATTTGACGTCCAGGCTGGCGTAGCCCTCGAACTGCAGGGTGGTGTTGGGGAAGGCAGCCTGGCAGCCCAGCCGGTGCCCGTTGGCCTCCCTGGTGGGCACGAAGTGCAGCAGCGACACCTGCACCCAGGTACCCTCGTCCTCACGCAGCCGGCCCAGCACGGTGGGCTCCCCCAGCCCCACGTGGCCCAGCCAGCTCAGCTCCGGACGCAGCTCCGGACAGTTATCCGGCACCATGCAGCTGACCTCCACCTCCTTGCCGGCCACCACCTCGGGGGGCACCACGATATTGGGGGTGTCTGCGTGGGGAGAAGAAAGAGAAGGTGAGGAGGAGGTACTGTATTAGGGGCCACGCCTCCCTGGACCACCATGATCCTGGCACCTTGTTTCCTGAGAGTGAACTTGAGGCAGTGTGGGGGATGGAACCCTAGCACACGCTAGGCAAACGCTCGACCACTGAGCTACAGCCCAGCCCAGGAGTATACACACACACATACACGCATGCGCATGTACACCTATGTGTATATACATGCATGTATATGTACATATTTGTGTGTGTATATGTATACACACACACACATATATACACACACATATATATAGGTCGGTTGTGGGCCTGAACTCTGGGCCTGGGCGCTGTCCCTCAGCTCTTCAGTTTAAGGCTAGCGCTCTACCACTTGAGCCACAAGACAACTTCTGGCTTTTTCTGCTTATGTGGTGCTGAGGAATTGAACCCAGGGCTTCAGGCATGCAAGGCAAGCACTGTACCATTAAGCCACCTTTCCAGCCCTTGTTTTCTTTTTTTTCTTTCTCTTATTTTCTTTTGTCAGTCATGGGCCTAGGCACTGTCCCTCTTCAGCTCAAGGCTAGCAAGGCTAGCACTCTACCACTTGAGCCACAGCACCACTTCTGGCTTTTTCTACCTATGTGGTGCTGAGGAATCGAACCCAGGGCCTCATCCATGCAAGGCAAGCATCTACCACTGAGCCACCTTCCTGACCATGTGTATATATATTTATATATTAAGTAGCAGCCAATAGTAGACAATCTTGTTCCTGTGGAAAATTCTGAACAGCCAGGTGCAGTGACCTGCAGCCTGCAAGCTAGAGCTGGGCGCCCAGTGCCAGGCGCAGGCAGCAGCCCTGACAACCATTCACTCACAAAGCTGTACACTCTGTTCTTGTGTGTGTGTGTGTGTGTGTGTGTGTGTGCCATTACAGGGCTTCACACTCTTGTTCATAGCTGACACTCTACCACCTGAGCCACACCTCCAGTCCAGCTTTGTGCTGGTTAAGTGGAGATAAGAGGCTTTAGGACTTTATGACTTGAGCTTGTTTCCAACCTTTAGCCTCCAAACCCATCCTGAGTAGCTACAAGTGTTCTCATCTCCACTTTACACCAAAGGAAAGCCAGGCCCAGGGAAGACAATTAACTTGCTTAAGGTCACCCAGCAAAAGCAGAGACACCCAGCCGCCCCCTAATCATGGCCTACTGCCTTGAGTCACCCCCTCTCCGTGTGCTCCCAGAATAAAAGCAAACGTTTCACCAGACACTGATAACTGGCGCCTGTCATCCTAGCTACTCAGGAGGCTGAGATCTAAGGATCACGGTTCGAAGCCAGCCCGAGGCTTAAGTGGTGGATCTCCAGCCTTAATTTCCAGAGGTGCCAGGCGGGCGGGGGGAGCCCCCTTACCCCACCCAGCCCCGGGGACTCACTGATGATGTCCAGGACGCTGTGCTCCGAGAATGTGTACTGGTTGTAGCCCCCCAGGTCTCCTCGGAAATAGTACTTGCCCCCCAGCTCCGGGCTGAGGGTGCTGAGCAGCAGGGTGCAGTTCCGCAGGCCCAGGTCCCCCAGCAGGCGGCTGCGCCCCTGGAAGCTCTCGTGGACCACTTGCGTGCGGGACTTGAAGACCACCGGGGGGTAGTTCTTGGGGTAGGGGCTGTTGAAGTACCAGACCCCGTGCACCACCGCCGGCCGCAGCTCATCCGGGAAGTCGAAGCGACAGGGGATGGAGACACAGGTGCCCTCGAAGGCCGAGATGGACGCGGGCATCCACGCGCTCCAGTGGCCGCCCCGGGAGGCTGTGGGCGGGGCAGAGGCGCACGGGCTGAATGACAGCTCTCCTACCCAATGAATGACCAACCTCCAGCTCCCATCACCTGCCAATCAATGGCCATGGGGCTGAGGACGGGGCAGAGGCGCACAGGCTGAGTGACAGCTCCCGTACCCAATGACCAACCTCCAACTCCCATCACCTGCCAATCAATGGCCTAGGGGCTCTTAGGACCATAATAATAATATAATTAGGACGCCAGCAGCCCCATATACCCCCAGTTTTGGGGGCGGGGGGGGTTGTTACCTGAAATCATAATCCAAAATAAAGGTAGTGTTGTGAGGAATATCATTTTGGATAGCAAGCCAGTAAGCCGGAGCTGGGGGAAAAAGAGGGATTCATGAGTAAGCCAGGGAAAGTGACAAATGAAGCTTCTGAAGGCCCCAAGATGCACAGAAGTAGCTGCTACTCTCGTGTATATACTTTTTGGTTTGAGTTTTTTTTTCAGTATTAGGATTTGAACTCAGGGCTCTGTGTTTGCTGGGCAGGCATCTACCACTTACACCACGCCCCCATTCTATCTGCTTTCATCTATTTTTTCAGGAGGATTCCTGGCCTTCTTTATCCTGGCTGCCTACCAATGCAACTCTCCTAAGCCTCCTGCATAGCTGTGATTAAGGATATGATCACCACACTCAGCTTGTTGGTTTAGATGGGGTGAGGGTATCTCACTAACTTCTTTTTCTGTTTTTAGTTGGTCATGAGGCTTGAATTCAGGGCCTGGGTACTGTCCCTAAGGCTAGCTAGCACTCTTCCACTTGAGCCATTGCTCCACTTGCGGTTTTCTGGTGGTTCATTGGAGATAAGTCTCACTGCCTTTCCTGCCCAGGCTGGCTTTAACCCGTCATCCTCTAGATCTCAGCATTCTAAGAAACCCGGTGTGAGCCACCAGCAGTGTGTGGCCAGCCTTTAGTCTCAGCCACCCACTGTCCTGTCTCTGTGTGGTCATGACATGTAGAATATAATATTGAATGCTATTGTGCCCCTGGATAGATCAAGAGCAAGCGGGATCTGGGCTAGTGGCAGGAAAGTAAGAAGTGAGGAAAGCCAAGGAAAGGGAGGGGGGATGGTAGTACCCTGGCCCCTTACCTCGTTCTCCCTGAGTTGACAATTATATCCTGATCTCCAGAAGGTGCCAGTCAGTTCACCTGGAGTAAGAGTTTAGAAAGTGCCAGGGTTGGGGGGTGAGAGGCTGAGCACTTGCTGCCCCCTCTTTTATCACGTACTCTGGCCCTGTAAGCTCCCCAGGAAGCTCCCCCACCCCCTCCAGCCAGGAGATAACAGAAGCCACCACCCTCTCCTTTCCAGACTGGATGGATGACACGTGGGAGAGCCGTGGGGAAAGAGATCGGGGGAATGGCAGCCGTGGGCTGGGGTGGAGGGGGGCCAGGAGCAGTGGTGAATGGGGCGAAGGAGCAGTTGTGTCACCCCTGAGGACCTGGGGGTGGCAAAGCAGGGACCCCATCAATGACAGGGTTTCACAGCATCAGCATTCTCCACATGCCGTGTGAATTCCTGCCGCCCTCTGCCACCCTGCGGGCCCGGCCCCTGCGGCCCCACCCTCCCCAGAGCTGGGAGCCCAGCACAAAAAGAGGCCTGTTCTGTTCCCTTGGGGGTACTGGGGGACCCCCAGGGTTGACAGTGAGGGGTGGGGCATTTTTGAGGAGGCTCAGAGTAGGGCCACGAAGGTCCAGAGGGGTGAGCCCCCCCCCATTGCCACCGATGCTCTGTGGGTTGCTTGGGTCTAACACCAGGATTTCCAAGTGGCCACTTAGCCCGGCCCAGGCCACCCACTTCCCACAGACACAGACGCATGCTCAGACACATGCCAAGGCTGGACGTGGACAGACAGGACACTCTCTGCCCCATGTGTGATCAAGAAGGTGCCAGCGTATTTGAACTCCCGACTTGGGTGCTGTTCCTGAGCTTTTTCTTTTGACTCAAGGCTAGCACTCTACTACTTGAGCCATAGCTCCACTTCAGGGGGTTTTTTTTGTGGTTCACTGGAGAATGAACTGTGAGCCTCCAGATCTCAGCTTCCTGAGTAGCTAGGATGACAGGTGTGAGCCACCAACACCTGGCAGTCCTGCCTTTTCTTGGGCATGCATGGAGTGGCCCTGCAGGGTACACACACGGTCCTGTGTGCCCTGCTCTCTCTCTCAAACACACACACACACACACACACACACACAAACACACACGTCTAACAGCAACCACAGCCCCGGCCCCAGTGATAAGCAGATACTTAGATAAGGACTGGCCACACATTCAATGAGCATGTGGAACTTGTATTCTCCATAGGGGATGAAAATTAGTAGTGGGGTAGGGACCCAAACAATACTAGCTGTGACTGATTTGTGGTCTCCCCAAAAAAGCCCAGTGCTCAAGTGTAAGTCCAGGTAGCAAGCTTGTCCTTACTCCACTTCTGAAGGAGGGGCCCGTGGTTAAAAACGCATCTACAAAGATGATGAGAAAACCCACCAAGCACGAGTGGCTCACCCCTGTCACCCCAGCCACTCAGGAGGCTGAGATCTGGAAGATCATGATTCAAAGCCAGCCTGGGGCAGGAAAGCACCACAAAAACGATCAAAAGCACAAAAATGGAAGTGGAGCTGTGGCTCAAATGGTAGAGTGCTAGCCTTGAGCAAAAATAGAAAATAAAAAAGCTCAGGGACAGCATCCAGGTCCTGAGTTCAAGCCCTAGGACTAGCAGAAGAAGAAAAAAGGAGCAGTGGAAAAGAAAGAGGAAGAGGAAGGAAGAGGAGGAAGAGGAGGAGAAGGAGAAGAGGAGGAGGAGGAGAAGTGGAAGGAGGAAGGAGAAGGAGAAGAGGAGGAAAAAGAGGAGCTATGTATCTGGATGCACAGATGTTTGTGCACACACACACACACACACACACACACACACACACCTGCTGTGCACTCAGTTCTTGAACATTCTCATTCACAGCCCAGCGCCCTCAACCACCTCCTACATGACAACATACAGGTGTCTCACACCCCTTCCTTTCCTTGCCCCAGCCCAGACCACTGCCACATCACGTACCCCAAACTTGGGAGCCCCAGGGAACTGTTGTCCAGAACCCCTCTTCCTGTGATCCCTTCCCAGAGCCCCAGGGCTGTCCCCAAGAGCCCTCTAGCATCTTCTCACCAGGGCTCAGGGTACCTGGGCTCCCACAAAGTCATCCTTTCAGCCCCCCTGGGGCCTCAGGTCTGCCCTGCACCCCGGTCCCCCACTACCTTGCTGCAGTACTTACTGGGTGCGGTGGCTTCTGACCTTCTGCTCTGCTAGCCAGGCTCACAGTGGCCCCTGGCCCCCCACTTGCCAGCCCCTCCCTGCCCTGGGGTGCCAGGGGCCGCCTGCCTCCAGGGCCCAGCTCCTCCCTGCTCTGGGATGGGCACAAAGAGCCCTTGTCAGCCTGAGCAGCCTGACGCCCGGGCTCCGCTGGGTCCTTCCTGCGGGGACAGGGCGCTACTGCACCCCTCCGTCCTCCACCCTCATGCAGGGGCCAGGGGGGACAGGAAGGTTAATCTGTCAGTCCCAAATTGAAGGCACAAACCATTGTTTTGTTTTTGTGCCAGTCCTGGGGCTTGAACTCAGGGCCTGGGCACTGGCCCTGAGCTTCTTGTTGTTGTTGCCCAAGGCTGAGGCTCTACCACTTGAGCCACAGCTCCATTTCCATCTTTTTTGGTGACTCATTGGAGATACGAATCTCAGACTTTCCAGGCTGGCTTTGAACTATGATCCTCCAGATCTTAGCCTCGTGTAACTAGGATGACAGGTATGACCACCAATGCCCGGCTCAAACCATTGTCTTTTAAAGGTCTGGTGGTGATATTGGTTGTATTCCTGAGGCCAGCAGAGGCGGGGGTCCACAGGGAGACGAGACAAGTCTCCCCCCCGCACGCCACACCCCTCCCCCCACACACACACAGTGTTACCCTGCCATGTTTCCAGTCACTTGCCCATTTATTTATTTAGTTGCCAGTCCTAGGGCTTGAACTCAGGGCCTAGTGCTGTCCCTGAGCTTCTTTTACTCAAGGCTAGCACTCTACCACTTGAGCCACAGCACCACTTCCAGCTTTTTCTTTTTCTTTTTTCTTTTTTCTTTTTTTTTTGAGGGGGGGTCCAGTCGTGGGGCCTGAACTCTGGGCCTGGGCGCTGTCCCTCAGCCCTTCAGCTCCAGGCTAGTGCTCTACCACTTGAGCCACAGCGCCACTTCCAGCTTTTTCTGCTTATGTGATGCTGAGGAATTGAACCCAGGGCTTCAGGCATGCAAGGCAAGCACTCTACCACTGAGCCACCTTCCCAGCCCACTTCCAGCTTTTTCTGAGTAGTTTATTGGAGATGAGTCTCACAGACTTGGCTGACCAGGCTGGCTTTGAACAGCGATCCTCAGATCTCAGCTTCCCACGTAGCTAGGATGACAAGCATGAGCCACTGGCCCCCAGCTCCTCATATTTTTCTTGCATCCAGAATGACCTTCAGTACCCAATGCCTCTTCTGAGAATACAATGCCCACTCCTACCCCCAAAGGCCCGGGCTTGGCTTTGCCCGCCTCCTTCTGATCAGTCCTGCTTGTGAGGTAGGGCCCTGGATGGGTTTTTCAAACGTCCCTGGGCTCCTCTTTCCTGGAAAGCAGGCCCCATCCCAGACTTCTCCATCTCTTAGGCTTTGGTGCCATCTCCCTAGCTGCAGCCCTGCCCTGCGTGCTGTGCTTTTCTTTTCTTGTTGTGGTTTTGTGGGTACCCCAGAGGTTCAGCCACTACTTCATCTCCTGTCCTGGGCAGGTGGGTGGATGGGGGGGACGGGGGGGGGGTGCGGAAGGTGGTGGAGAAACAGCCTGGCTGTCCCCCCCCCCCAAGTGAGGCTAGAGTAGTGGCCAGTGGAGGAGGGAGGGAGAGGGAGGAGGGAAGGAGGGAGGGAGGGTCCTCAGTCCCCCGGGAGAATGGGGAAATCCCTGGTCCCAGCGTGCCTTGCAGGACTCAGAAGGCACAGGGTCCCGCCCCACCCCCACCCGGCCTCATGAGGTCAGCCTCTGCCCGTGCCTCCCATCGGGGCACAATGGCCCATTGAAGGAGGGGCGGGGCTTCCACAGCCCCACGGATCCCAGAGAAGAGTGAGACCTGGTGCCTGGGTTTTGGGGGTGAACACGGAGATTGTGGGGCGCTCTGTGTCCTAGCTTTCCATCTGGCTGGCTGTCAGCAGCTCGGCTGAGGGTGCTGGGGAGAGGTGGGGGAGGACATGTCTGTGAACCCCACAGCTGGAGGCGGGGGGTTGTTGCTGCTCAGCGCTGCAGTGGAGGGGGGAGCCCCCTAAGTTCAGGCCGATGGTTCCAGTGAGGGTGACTGAGGGGATGGATGGGGGGGGAGGGGCGACAGACTCAGAAACCAGACTCACCCGCCTGGCTGTGGAGCTCATGGCTTTTCAAAAGACTAGGTGGGATTCGATCCCTGGGCTTCGATCCCTGGGCTTCACACTCAGACGGTGAAGCCAGCAGCTAATGGTTCACGCCTGTCATCCTAGCTACTCCAGAAGCTGAGATCTGAGGCTCACAGTTTAAAGCCAGTCCCAGTAGGGAAGTCTAGGAGATTATGTCCAATTAATTACCAAAAAGCCATAAATGCTGCTGTAGCTCCAAGTGGCAGAGCACTAGCCTGGAGCACAACAGCTCAGGGACAGTGCCTAGGTCCTGAGTTCAAGCCCTAGGACCAGCACAAAACAAAACAGAAACCCTCAGAATGTGAGCCATGTGAGCCAGGATGCGGTGGCTTATGCCTGTAATCCAGGCTACTCAAGAGGCGGGAATCTGTAAAGATTACAGTTCAAAGCCAGCCAATTTGATAGACTCCATTTTCTTCCTCCTCCTCTTCCTCCTCCTCCTCCTCCTCCTCCTCCTCCTCCTCCTCCTCCTCCTCCTCTTACTCTTCTTCTTCCTCTCCTTCTTCTTCTCCTTCTTTTTGTTGTTGTTGTTGGTAGTCTTGGGGCTTGAACTCTGGACCTAGGCGCTGTCCCTCAGCTCTTCAACTCAAGGCAAGTGCTCTACTACTTGAGCTACAGCGCCACTTTTTCTAGTGGTTAATTGGAGATGAGTCTCACAAACTTTCCTGCCTGGACTAGCTTTGAACTGTGATCCTCAGATCTCAGCCTCCTGAGTAGTTAGTATTACAGGTATGAGCCACGGGCACCTGGCTTTCCCTCTTCATATATTAACCAACAACATCAAAAGCCAGGCTGGAAGTTTGGCTCAAGTGGTGGAGTACCAGCTGTGAACAAGAAAACTAAGCAAGAGTAACAGGCCTTGAGTTCAAGCCACAGTACCAATACACACACACACACACACACACACACACACACAACCAGAATGTGGCCAAGCTTGGTGGCTCATGCCTATAATCTGAGCTACTCAGGAGGCTGAGGATTGCGGGACTGTGGTTTGAAGCCAGCCTGGATAAGAAAGTTTGTGAAACTCTTATCTCCAATGAACCAGCAAAAGCCTGGAAGTGGAGCTGTACCTCAAATAGTAGAGAACCAGCCTTGAGCAAAACACACACACACATGCATGCACATGTACACACACACCCCTCAGGGACAGGACCCAAGTCCTGAATTTAGGTCTGAAGACTGGCACGAAAAGAAATGAGAAGCTTGGGATCTGGAAGCTTAGTGGCATTTATGAAGCCCTGGGTTCAATTCCTCATTACCACATCAACATCAGAAGTGGCGCTGTGGCTCAAGTAAGTGGTAGAGTGTTAGCCTTGAGCAAAAGAAGCTCAGGGACAGTGTCCAGGCCCAGAGTTCAGGCCCCAGGACTGGCAAAAAAAAGAAAAAGAAAAGAGAAAGGAAGGAAGGAAGGAAGGGAGGGAGGGAGGGAAAGGAGAAGAAAAGAAAGAAGCACAGCGACTCACATTTGCAAAATAACAGCGATTTTATTCCAAAATCACCAGTGAGGGGGTAACAGGTATAAATAAGGGGGGGCTGAGGCTTCAGGTGGGGAGTGGGGAGCGGACCCCACTAAGTCTTGCAGCAAATGCCACAGGCTGATTCCATCTTGCAGCAGCCGCAGCAGAAGATACAGATGGGGAAGTGGCTGTCTCTCCGTTCTCTCCTCTTCTGGGGCACAGGCTAGAAGAAAGAAGAGGGGGTGAGCCTGGGGGCCTGGGGGAGTCTGTGCACAAGAAGGTGGACTTGGGGGCTGGGAAGGTGGCTCAGTGGTAGAGCGCTTGCCTTGCAATGCATGAGGCCCTGGCTTCGATTCCTCAGCACCACATAAGAAAAAAGAAAAAAGCCGGAAGTGGTGCTGTGGCTCAAGTGGTAGAGCGCTAGCCTTGAGCTGAAGAGCTGAGGGACAGCGCCCAGGCCCAGAGTTCAGGCTCCATGACCGGACCCAAAAAAACAAAAGTCACTGCCCTCCTTTGCCGGGCGCTGGTGGCTCACGCCTGTAATCCTAGCTACTCAGGAGGCTGAGATCTGAGGATCGCGGTTCAAAGCCAGCCCGGGCAGGAGAGACCGTGAGACTCCTATCTCCAATAAACCACCAGAAAACCGGAGTGGCGCTGTAGCTCAAGTGGTAGAGTGCTCGCCTTGAGCTGAAGAGCTGAGGGACAGCGCCCAGGCCCAGAGTTCAAGCCCCACGACCGACAAAAAAAAAAAAAAGAAGGTGGACTTGGGGAGCCAGGGTAAATTGCTCTCACCTGCAAGCCCGTCCTGGCTTCCGCTGTGTGCTGGGGCTGGAGGGCGGCGAGCTCTCCTGTCTACAAGGCAGAAGGGACACAGATGACAGCAGGGGCCACGGCACTCAGCCCTGACCTCCCCATCCCCCAGTCCTCCCCACCCTCCTCACCCCCACCCCCAGTTCCCCAGGAGGACCGTGATATCTTGATTCCTTCACTCTCCCCCCAATCAATTCTTCCTAAAAATGCTGCTGCGCGCCGGTGGCTCACACCTGTCATCCTAGCTACCCAGGAGGCTGAGATCTGAGGATCGCAGTTCAAAGCCAGCCCAGGCAGGAAAGTCCCTGTGAGACTCTTATCTCCAGTTAACCACTCAGAAACTGGAAGTGGCGCTGTGGCTCAAGGGGTAGAGCGCTAGCCTTGAGCACAAAGAAGCTCAGGGACAGCGCCCAGGTCCTGAGTTCAAGCCCAGTCCCAGATCTGTCTGTTCCTCTCTTTCCCTCCCTTCTCCCCCCCTCTCTTGCCAATCCTGGGGCTTGAACTCAGGGCCTGGGCACTGTCCCTGAGCTTCTTTTTGTTCAAGGCTAGCCCTCTACCACTTGAGTCACAGCGCCACTTCCGGCTTTTTCTGTGGATAGGGTACTGAGGACTCGAACCCAGGGCTTCATGCGTGCTAGACAAGCACTCTACCACTGAGCCACCTTCCCAGCTCAGGATACAGGTTTTGATAAGAAGGAACTCTCTCCTCTGCTCTCCCCGCTGGCCACGGAGGAGCTGACCCTGGGTGACCCAGGATGACGCCCGTGTCACTAGGGCAGGCTTCCCCTAGTGCACCACTCCTAGTCTTCCAGCTGCAGTCTGGATCCCAACTGTCCTGCATGGTGCAGGGTGGGGGACCCCAGCACCCCCGAATCCCCCATGGCTCTCACCTGTTGCTGGAGGTCAGCAGCACTGGCCAGGCTGGAGAGCAGGAGCAGCAGGAGGCAGGCGGCAGGGACCCGAGCGGACAGTGACATGGTGTCCCGTGCAGTCCGTGTGCTTGGCTGGGATCTGCTCTGAGTGTCCGTGGCACAGTTCGTGGACTTTTATGCGGGTGGCTGGAGGAGGAGGGGTGGGGGGCGGGAGTCTGAACCCCCACCCCTTCACCCTGACTCATTTCTAAGAAGGTGGTGGCGCCAAAAGGTCTGGAGAGATAAGCGGGAATGGTGACAAGGGGATTGTGTCATCTTCGTCCCCGGGAGATGTGGGGGGGGGGCAGGGTCAAGGTGACCCAGATACCTGGGACTCTGGCAAGCTCCCTTTTCCTGCACATGATGTCACTCTGTTATCTTAGAAAATTTCCCATCTTGTGTCTTGCTGCACAAAGGTCTGGTGCCTCTCACCTCCCCCACACAGACTTTTTTTTTCCTGGTCAGTGGTAGGACTTGAACTCGGGGCCTGGGCACTGTTCCTGAGCTCTTTTGCTCAAGGCTGGGGCTCTACCTCTTTGAGCCACAGCACCACTTCATTTTCCGGTGGGCACTTTCCTGCCCAGGCTGGCTCTGAACCATGATCCTCAGATCTCAGCTTCCTGAGTAGCTGACAGGGGTGAACCCCCAGCACCCGGCCCCCTCACCCTATTTCTGAAGTCATTTCATTGTTCATGGCTGTCTGTAGCCCTCAGAAAGGGTGCGCAATACTAGGGGTCAGGACATGGGTTTCCTGATGCTGCTATCATTTGAGCACGGGTGGAAGGAGGGGGGAAGGAGGGGAACATAGGGTTCCCCAAGGGCCAGAACTCTGGGCTCTCTTTTGACAAGAATCCTCTCAGGCTGTACCTGGTGCCATTATCTTACACACCAGTGTGATCACTAACTCTCCCAGTGCAGCCTGCCCCATCGGTGGCCCCACAAGAGGTTTTAGATTGTTGGCTGTGTTGTAAAACAATGATCCCAGGACCCTGGTCTCTGACACTGTGGCCTGTGATGTTTGTCATCAAGCTGTTCTGATTCCTGCTATAAACAAGTTTGTGGTGCTCACCGGTACCATCCCCCCCCCCCCCCCCGCCCCGTTTGTTTGGGGTTATTTTGGTCTGTTGTGGGTTTTAACAGCCTGGGCACTGTCCCTGAGCTCCTCAGCTCAAGGCAAGTGCTCTACCACTTGAGCCACACTTCGGGTTTTCTGGTGGTTTACTGGAGATGAGTCTCACAGACTTTCTTGCCCCAGCTGGTTTTGAACTGTGATCCTCAGATCTCAGCCTCTTGGGTAGCTGGGATGACAGGCGTGAGCCCCCAGCTCCCGGCTCACTCCAACTCTTTAGCACCATCATGCTGGCACCTGAGACTGGCAGTGGTGGGTGTTTCTACCACAGAACTGGCAGACAGACAGACAGAATTCGGTGTTTTGTGTGCAGGTACTGGGGCTTGAACCCTGGGCCTGGACACTGTCCCCTATTAGCTTTTGTTTTGTTCAAAGATGGTGCCCTACCATTTTAGCCACACCTCTATTTCTATCTTTTTGGAGGTAAAGTGGAGAGGAGTCTCTTTCCTGCCCAGGCTGGCTTTGAACCACGATTCTCAGATCTCAGCCTCCTAAGTAGCTAGGGTTAGAGGTGTGAGCAACAGTGCCCTGCTTAAAGTTTAATTACTACGGTGATGCCTTCACTTATCTGCTTATGGGGATCCCCTCAGTACACGTGGCCCAGAGTACCCTAAAACCTGAATTCAAGATCCTGGAGGGGAACTGCTAGGGGATGGGGCTGGCGAGGGGCTCAGCAAGGTGAGCAGAGCGCGGGCTTCGCACCAGGGGCTGCACAGGCCTCCCTGGGGGGCACGGCCGGCACCCCAGCCCTGCTGCCAGGTTTCGTCATCGGCCAGGGGCAGGGGTCACGGTGGAGGCGCCAGAGGCGCGGTGCGAGGCGACAGGCTGCCGGGCCAAGCCAGGCTCCCTGGCCACCTGCCCTCCCAGGGGGGCGGGGGGCTCAAGGCCGGGCCCCCTCATTGGCTGCTGCAGAGGGGAGGGCGGTAGCCAGCTGGGCTGGAACTGTTGACATGGGGGACCCCAGCCTCTTCTACCCCCTGGCCCTGCATCTCACCCCCTGGGGCCTCGAATTCCCCTATCCACCCCCACAGCAGACTGGGGACCTGGTAGTATGGGGGTAGCAGGGCCTAGCCCCTTCCCACCCCCCCAAGATGGCCAGACACAAAGACAGACAAGGCGGGGGCCACAGGGGGCCAGTTTATTGCAGTTAAATACCTCTCTATTTTTTTTGTCCACTTTTCCATAAAGAAAATTAAAACACACACACACACACACACACACGCACACACGCACGCACACACACACGCATACACGCGCGCACACACTCAGGGAGCAGGGATCCAAAAACAAGAGGTGGGGTGGGACAAGGCCTCCCTGCATAGGCCCAGGGCCCAGAGGGCCCCCCTCCCCCAAAGCTCCTTTCTTCCCATAAGCACCCTGTCTCAGTTCCTCTAGAGACCAAGGAGGCAGTGGGAAGGGCAGGGCCTCTGTCCTCTGGAAGGGGGGGGGGCGCCTGGCGCAGACCGGGAGACAGACAGACAGACGGACGGACGGACGGACAGGGACTCATTTCCAAGTTGAGGAGGGTGGTGGGCAATGTATCCACAGAAATGCATGTATGTCTCCCCGTGTTTGTTAAAAATCTACTATAAAAAAATCGCAGCTGGGGGAGGGGCGTCGCCCCTCTGTGTGCTAAGGGCTGGGGAGGGCAGCGAGGCCGGCGGCGCGCGGGCACCGGGCGACGGGCACCGGAGGGTCCACCCTGCGTCACTGCCGGGTACCTTCGCCCACCAGCTCCAGGTTGTGCTGCTGTAGCTGGGCTCGGAGGAGGGCGTTCTCATTCTTCAGCTCCTCGATCTGCAGGTGTGTGACATGGGGGGGATAATGTGAGGTGGGGCGGGGGCCCCGGCCGGCGGTGTCCTAGCCGAGCTCCAGGCCTGGCACCCACCTGCTGTCGGAGAAGCTCATTGTCCACCTGCAGCCGCTCGGCCTCCTTGAAGGTCTCCTGCATGCGCTGGTTGGTCTGCCTGAGTTCCCGGATGTAATCGCAGGCCTTCGACAGGATCCCCCCTTTACTCTGGGGTACGGGGTGGGCAAGAGCATCAGCGCCAGCGCTGCCCAACCAGCCCAGCCCCAGGACAGCGGTGGAAGGCAGGCGCCGTGGCCTCCTGGCCCCAGGGAGCGGGGACACTCACCGCTCCTGTCTTACTGTTGTCCGCGTTACAATCTGGAATGATTTTGGAAAGTTGCACGATCCAGTTGTTGATTTTGTCCCTCCGCCTCCGCTCTACTGCAGGGAAAATGGCAGCATCCATGGCTACGGGGACCCGGGCTCGGTGGGTCCCTTTGGCGGGCAGATGGTCAACATCGTGACTTGGCTACAGGCTGCCCTGCCGAGGCCTGGCCCTCCAATGCCAGGGCAGAAAGGAAAAGCTAGGCCTCCGGGTTTGTGCTGCTGGGCCTGCCTAACAAGCATCTGAATCAATGTTTAAAATAAGGCCATTTCCTGTCAGCATCAGCAGCTTTGGGCTTGGGTCAACAGAGCTCTGGACACTGTGGGCTCATATTCCTGGGGGATAAGAAAGGTCTGGAAGCAGCCTGGTGCTGGTGGCTGATGCCTGTAATCCTAGCGACTCAAGAGGCTAAGACTGGAGGATCACAGGTCAAAGGCAGCCCAGGCAAAGAACGGAACGACTCAAGAGGCTAAGACTGGAGGATCACAGGTCAAAGGCAGCCCAGGCAAAGAACGGAAGTGGTGCTGTGGCTCTAAGTGGTAGAGCACTAGCTTTGAGCAAAAGAGCTCAGGGACAGCGCCCAGGCCCTGAGTTCAAGCGCCATGACTAAGGAAAAAGAAGGGAAAGAGAGTGAGCGAGCGAGAGAGAGCGAGAGCAAGAAAGTAATGTCCAGAAGCCCAGAAGCTTTCCCCCCAGGACCTTTGGCCCCCACAGCTCTGCTGTTTCTGTTTCATCCTCTCCGTGTCCCTGGGACCTATGAGGGCCTGGCACCCCATCTTCCTGCTGAGCAGTGTGTGGAGAGGGGGGCCTATGCCCAGGTAGGCCTTGGAACAGAGGACAAGGGAGCACTGGAGGAGGAGCACTCTGGCTGGGCAAGGGCACCGCGCTTCCTCCTCACATCCCGTCCCTGCACCTCCGTTCCATTCCTTCAAGGGAACCTCGTGGAGCATGAACAAGCGGAGGCCGAGGCCTCATTGGCTGAGCCAGGTGCCCCCCATCCCATCACCAGCCTGAGTGTCAGAGGGGGGCGCCCCTCTGCTGCTGACCATGCCTCCCCTCCCCCAGTGAGCCCAACACCAAGGGTATCTGCCATTCAGCTCGGCCAGGGTTGGGCTCCTATGGGCTCTCCTTCACTGACTTGGACCCTGCCATCTCTCTGGTGCGCCTCACTCCAAGCCATTAGCGGCAGGGCTGTGTGTGTGTGCGCTCGCACGTGTGTGTGTGCACACACATGCATGTACTTCAGATTATATTTACTTCTGAAAAGGTGCGTGCCCTGCACAAGGCTGGACCCTGGGGGTGGGTCAGGCCCAGCTCTGTTGTGCACTCCTGCAGCAACCCTGGGAAGCAGAGGACCACACATGATGCTCACCCCACAGCCATGAGAGAGGGAGGCAAGGACACGAGTGACAGGGAGTCAGGGGATGGAGGATCTTCAGAGGAGGCCCAGGAAATGCTGAGGCTGCCTTCCGAGAAGAGGATGTGACAGCATCCCCGAAATGACCACACAGAGCGGCTCTGGGGCGGAGCGCCTGGCCTGCTCTGGAGGCCTGGCCTGTGAGGTCAACCTGTGGCTTGGGAAGATCAAGGCCAAGGCCACGTCCACCCCCTAGAAGCTCTCAGATGCTCACGCAGCACTTAGTGCAACCAGGCAGTACGGAGGGGAACGACACACCTGCCAGTGGACTTGACCCCAGTGACTGATCGCCTCCAGCAACTGAGAACACAAGCAGACTGCAAAAGCAGGGGGGACAGAAGTGGAGGTGTGGCTCAGGTGGTAGAGCACCAGCCTTGAGCCAGGAGGAAAAAGCCAAGTGAGAGGGGGAGGCCCTGAGTACAAGCCCCAGTAAAGACACAAACTAATCAAATGTAATAAAAAGCAAAGAAAGAAAAAACCACTCTGGAGAGAAATCTCAACATTCAGTTAGGTGGCCTGTAATACAGAGGGACTGTCTACCTACCACTGTCTCTGTCTCTGTCTCTCACACAGATACACTCTCCAGGACACACTATCAAGGCCAAGGTGACTTACAACACAGAGACTCACAACCAGAGTACAGCACGTTCTGACAACAGATCTGCAAGGACAACAATGAACAAAAGCAGCCAGAAACTTCATGAACATTAAGCAACGTACCCCCAAATAACCCAAGTCAAAGAAATCACAAGGAAAACCAGAGAACAGGTCAAACTGAGATTGAAAAGAAGCTATTGTAACAGTGACACAGCCTGTGCAGATCCATCAGCCAAGAATAGTGGCTACGTGTGTCATTCTAGCACCCCAGAGGCAGAGGCCGGAGGATGGAGGAGAGGCCAGTCTGGACTACACAGTGAGACCCTACCTCAAAAAACAAACAGGGGCTGGGAAGGTGGCTCAGTGGTAGAGTACTTGCCTTGCATGCATGAGGCCCGAGGTTCGGCTGGATTTCTCAGCACCACATAAGCAGAAAAAGCCGGAAGTGGCACTGTGGTTCAAGTGGTAGAGCGCTAGCCTTGAGCTGAACCACTGAGGGACAGTGCCCAGGCCCAGAGATCAGGCCCCACAACTGACCAAAAAAACACACAAAAAAACAAAAAAACAAAACTGCAGGGTACCAGTGGCTCATGCCTGTCATCTTAGCTACTTAGGAGGCTGCGATCTGAGGATCACAGTTCAAAGCCAGCCTTGGCAGAAAAGATTGTGATACTCTTACCTCCAATGAACCACCAAAAGCTGGAAGTGGTGCTGTGGCTGAAGTGGTAGAGTGTTAGCATGGGGTAAAAAAGCTCAGGGACAGAGCAGAGCCTAGGCCCTACTAGGACTGGCACCAAAAAAAAAAAAAAGGAGTGCATGTGTGAAACAACAACAACAAAAAATCCAGCAAGTAAATAAAAGTCAAAGTAAAGAGAAGTGAGCGACTTCACACAGTGTTGTCAGTGGAGCGCAAAGGCGATCAGGCCTGGCATGGAACACCAGCTTCCCTGCAAAGATCCAGACTTCTAGCTCTGGTCAGTCCCAAATTCTGCCCCAGCCACGGTGGGCTAAGCCACACACCCTGGTTCACTCGGGTCCGGGGTCCTGCTCCCCGGAGTGACACACCAGAGGCCTTCCTTCCTTGAGCCTCCTTAGAACACAGAATGGGATTCCCGGAGCCCCCAAAGCAGCCTGGGCTGTGACAGGGATCTAAGCACAGGGAGCCGTGTGTGCAGCATGGGAAGGGGGAAGCTGGGCCCGCAGCTCTGTTGGGGCCGAGCGGAGTGCAGGCTGCGCACAGCTCTGAAGGGGAGTGTGAATGGAGCCGGAGAGGAAGATGGAGGAGAAAGACGATTTCAGTATCTCTAGGATCGTGGAGACAGTGAGGGTTGGGGTTCATTTTTCTCAGTCACAGACTCACATTCCTACATGGAGGCTAACTTTGTAGGAGGACTGGGAGCAGGTCCTGGGGCTTGAACTCAGGGCCTGGGCACTGTCCCTAAGGTCTTTTTGTTGCTGGTTTTTTTCCTTGCTCAAGGCTAGTTAGTGCTCTACCAATTGAGCCACAGCTCCTCTTCTGGCTTCAGTGGAGATGAAGAGTCTCAAGGACTTCCATGCTCCGTTGGCTTTCGAACCATGATCCTCAGATCCCTATGTTTTTCTGCTCAAGGCTAATGACCTATCACTCTTCTGGTTTTGTTTTATCCACTTAATTCAGTCATTTTTTGGAGTTGAGAGTCTCACAGGTTTTGCTGTCTTGTCTGGCTTCCAACCACGATCCTCAGATCTCAGCCTCCTGAGTAGCTAGGATTGCAGGTGTGAGCCACCAGCACCCAGCTGAGGCTAATTTTTGCCCCAGCAGAACTTCTGAGGGCCAGGCCTGCCTGCCCTGAACCCCCTGTACTTCTGAGGCCCATGAAAGAGGGGCCAGGCCTTAGATCCCTGATCAAGGTGGCTTGTATGCTAAGTATGAATCAACTTCGGCCCCCTCTGATACACTCATCAGAAACTTCTAAGGGAGAGCCAGACTGGGAAGAAAAGTTGAGGAGCCTTGCCTTGCGGGCAGGTCAGGAGCACAGGGGACTCAGAAAGGGCGGAGCATTAAGAACATTCCTGAAACAGAGGGACAGGCCAGATTAGATGCTTGGCCCACAGACAGGAAAGGGAGCCAGTGGATTTGGCAATCAGTTATCACAGGTGATGTTTAATGGAGCCGCTCTGGTAAGGCCAGACTGCCAGAGGACTGAGTGAGGGGTGGATGGTGGGTCAACCTGGGGGCGGGGGAATGAATGGATCTGGGCACAGGCAAGAGGTGGGAACCCTACCCTCCAATCCTCAAACTCCTCCAAGTTCCTGTTAACCAAACCCTAACTCCTCCTTTCTCTTTAGAACAACCCACCCTCAATGTTACGTCCAGATCCCACAGCTCTGAAGCGCACCCAGCTCTTCGTTCCTGCCCAGGCCAGGGTCCTACCTGAAGTCACCTCCAACTTGCCTATCCTTGAGTCCCACAATCCCCCCCCCCCCACCTTCAATCTAATATCCAGCTAAGTACAATTTCTCATGTCTGTAATCCCAGCCACTCAGGAGGCTGAGATCTGAGGACCTGGATTCAAAGCCAGACGAGGAAGACAAGCCTGTGAGACTCTTCTCTCCAATTAAACACCAAAAGAGTTAGAAGGGGAGCGGTGGCTCAAGCGCTAAAGTGCTACCTTTGAGCACAAAAGCTCAGGGACATCATCCAGGACCTGAATTCAAGCCCCAGAACTAGCACACACAGAAAATAAATAGCCAGGTGCCGGTGACTCACACCTGTAATCCTAGCAACTCAGGAGGCTGAGATCTGAGGATCAAGGTTCAAAGCCAGCCTGGGCAGGAAAGTCTGTGAGACTCTTATCTCCAATGAATCACCAGAAAATGGGAAGTGGCGCTGTAGCTCAAGTGGTAGAGTACTTGCCTTGAGCTGAAGAGCTCAGGGACAGCACCCAGGCCCAGAGTTCAAGCCCCATGACTGACAAAAAAAAAAAAAAAAAAAAAAAAAAAAAAACAAGAAAGAAAGAAAAAGAAATAATAGGGCTGGGAAGGTGGCTCAGTGGTAGAGCTCTTGCCTTGCATGCATGAGGCCCTGGGTTCGATTCCCCAGCACCACATATGCAAAAAGAAAAAAGCTGGAAGTGGCGCTGTGGCTCAAGTGGTAGAGAGCTAGCCTTGAGCTGAAGAGCTGAGGGACAGCGCCCAGGCCCAGAGTTCAGGCCCCACGACCGGACCCAAAAAATAGAATAAAATAAAAATAAATAATAAAAATCAATCCACAAATCCTCAGCTGGCTTCCTGTCATACCAGGCAGCCCTCCAGGACCAGAGACCAAGAGGAGGCTGGGGGAGCTTCAGCCCCTTCCCTATTCCCAGAGTCCCACACTTCCAACAGCTGAGGGCCTCAGCAGACCCTAGGCCTGTGGCTCTTCCCCACCCCAACCCTCGTCATCGCTCCTGCCTTCAAGGCCCCTCCAGGCCTTTGCTCTAAGACCTCTCAAAGCGTCTTTGAAGTCAGCGATCACTCCTCCCACTCAGCTCTCATCTTTCTCTGGGTGCCCAGCCATGCACCCCAATGCTTGTGACAGCAACATGGCCAGTCTCACCCTGTAGCCCAGGCCCAGCACACTGGGGGGCCAGGGAGCTGCACAGCTGTATCACAGCTGGAAGCCAGATGGCACAAGCAGCTTAGAAGAGCAGAACAGGCCCCTTACCCCACATCCAACCCCCTCAGCACCTGACATGCCATTCAAGGCTTCCAGGGACCTTCCTGAAAAGTTCTTCCTCCCCAGCCCGTGCCCCGCCCCCCCCCCCCCCAACCACCATACCCCTTCCACCCACCATCCCAGCCTTCCTTGTGTGGCCTTGCCTCGCCTCATCCCCTTTTTCCGCCCCTCCCCAGAGCTTCAGATGCTCCAGGCTGGGCCACAGACCTGGCACAGGCCCCATGCCGCCCTGCCAGGTTCAGTAAATATTTGTTGAGGGCTGGCTATTTGGGTGTCAGGCTGCCATGTGTGCCAGGGTGGCAAAGGACCAAGGCAGGGAGACGAGGGACAAAAGACCTCAGGGTGGGATCTAAGCGTTCTGGGAAGGGATAAGGGAGACATATGCTGGCCTTCCCAGCCAGAGCACAGCTCGCTCTTCACAGCTGCCGCTGCTGCAGGGCAGCTGGCAGGGGAACGGGGGACGGGGGCACAAAGGCACTCCTACGGAAGGCCAGTCTGGGACAACCAGGCCAAGCCAGCTTTTCAAGAGGAACAGGAAAATCCACATGTGATGGCAAAGCCTGCCATTTTAGACACTGGTCATCAATACAAGACAACTGGCCGGACTGAAGTCACAACCGGCTGACCTCTTTCTACTTCCTTCCTTGGCCTCTCCATTTCCACCATGCTAGCCTGCCACGAATGCCTCTCCAACACTTGGAGCATGCCAGGCGATGGGCCTGTGCTGCCACCCTGCCCCTGGCTGGGCCCGGAGTGTCCTTACCCTCATTGTGCTGGGCTCTCCTCCTCTCATCCCGGGGCGTTCTGGTTCCATCGATTTTTCTAGAAAAAGGAAGACAAAACGCATACATATTGTCTCAGGCCCAGTGTCTCAGATTTGACAATTATGTTGTCAAAGTAAACCCATGTATAGAAAGGTAAATGGCACCAATGGCTCATATCTATAATCTTAGCTATGCAAGCGGCTAAGAGCTGAGGATCTGGGCTTGAAGGAAGTTCAAGAAGGAAAGTATGTGAGACATCTCCAATTCATCAAGAAACTGAAAGTGGAACTGTGGCTCAAGTGGTAGAATACGAATCTTAAGCAAAAAAGCTCAGCTCCAGGACTGGAAGAGAGAGGGAGAAAGGGGGGGGGGGAGACAGACAGAAAATGCGCATGTACACGCAGGCAGTTTCTAAACTGGCTTCTTAGAAGCAAAACCCAGCTTAAAAAAAAAATACAGGCTGGTACCAGTGGCACACACCTATAATCCTAGCTATTCAAGAGGCTGAGATCTGAGGATAATGGTTTGAAGCCACCTCAGTCAGACAAACCTGAAACTTTTTTTAAAAATTTATTTTGGTCTACCATGGGGCTGAACTCTGGGCCTGGGAGCTGTCCCTCAGCTCTTTAGCTCAACGCTAGCACTCTACCACTTGAACCGTAGTGCCACTTCTGGTTTTCTATTTTATCTTGTTGGAGATAAGAGTCTCACAGACTTTCCTGCCAGGGCTGGCTTTGAACCACGATCCTCAGATCTCAGCCTCTTGAGTAGCTAGGATTACAGGCTGAGCCACCGGTGCCTGGCTAAACCCGAGACCCTTAACTTCAATTAACCGTTAAAAGCAAGAAGTGGAGCTGTGGCTCAACTAGTAAAGGGCTAGCCTTGAGCACAGAAACTCAGGGCAGCACCCAGGCCCTGAGTTCAAGCCCCAGAACTGGCACCAAAAAAAAAAAAAAAAACAAAGGGAGAATTCCAGCCTGTCCCTGCTGTGAGCTAACCTGCTCCTAGGTCCCAAATCCCTCTCTTCCCCCAGTCTCAATATGGGGCCCTCCCAGCATCCTCTGTTCCTAAGATGGAGAGTCCTACACATACGGAGAGTAGGGGTGCGTCCGGGGTGCAATTGTTCTCTGTGTTCCTGTCTGAAGCACATCCTGGGGCGTCATCATGACATAGAACTGGCCTGCAGAGATGCAGGGAGGAAAGTCAGCACAGGCTGAGGGGCTCCCCTCCCCCGCCCCCAGCAGCCCCTTCCTCTCCTTACCTCCTGCCTGCAAGCTCTGGTCTGTGGTCTGCACCGACACAGCTGTGGAGTCGCCCACACTGGACGCTGGGAAATAGGCAAATCTTGCCTCTCCACTGACAGCCTCAGCTGCTGGGCTGCCACCATTACTAAAGGGGTTTTGGATTACAGCCTGCAGATAACAAGTGAGACAGACAGACAGTCAGACAGACAGGCTAGCCTCAGCTACCCTTGCCACCTCACCCATCCCATCTCCCTTTGTTCCTGAGCATCAAATTATTTGTCATGGGGCTTGAACTCAGGGTCTGGGCACTGTCACTGGGCTTTTCTGCTCAAGGCTAGCGCTCTACCACTTTGAGCCACAGCGCCACTTCTGGTTTTGTGGTGGTTCATTGGAGGTAAGAGTCTCACGGACTTTTCTGCCTGGGATGACTTTGAACCATGATCCTCAGATCTCAGCCTCCTGAGAAGTTAGGATGACAGGCATGAGCGTCCAGCACCTGGTACCCTGCTTGGTGTTTATTTAGTGTGTTCTCTGTTGGGTGGAGAAAGTCCAGTATGTCCCATTCTGTTCCCCCATTTCAGTCCTTGCTGGCTAGATACACAGCTGTCACTTGCTAAACAGTATCCCATCTTATATATTAAGAAGCAAAAAAGAAAACCATACACACACACAAACACACACACACATATACACACACAGGGCTCATGCCTATAACCCTAGCTATTCAGGAGATTGAGATCTAAGAATCATGGTTCAAAGATTCCTTGAGACTCTTATGTACAATTAACCCTGTGGAAAAAAAAAAGAAAAGAACAACATAAAACTCAGGGACAGAGCCTAGATTCTGAGTTCAAATACCAGGACAGGCCTATCTCTGGACCTGACCAGGTGTACACTTCCTGTTGTGCCTTGGGGGGGAGGGGCTCCCCAATGGCAGAAGCAATGTCCCTTCTCCATGTGTTCCCCTCCCTCTTACCCACCCCGGATGTTGCTGGTCACCTACCAGGGGGAAGGGGGCTGCCGGACCTGGGGGCACAGAGGAAGCGGTAGGGCCGGGACGCTGGGTGGCCCCATCCACACCCACCTGGGCCACAGTCTGCTGCCCCCCAGCAAAAGCAGCGGTGGACACGACGCTGACAGCACCAGCCGTGTCCCCCTGGCCGTCCAGCTGACCATCAGTCACCTGGACTACGCGGTATGTCACCTGCAGGGGGCCGTAGAGAGACAAGGACTGATGCTGGAGGGAGGGGGGCCGGCCCCGGGCGTGGAGCGGGGCGGGAGCTGCTTCTCCCCAGGGCCTGCCTTGAGCCCACCTTGGGCACCCCGACTTCCGGCTCACCTGTCCTCCATTATTCTCTGTGCGGAATTGGTACTGGATGTTGTGGTCACCGAACGCCGCCTGCTGGACGCTGGCGATGGCCACCGCCGTCTGCTCCTCCGCCCCAGGACCGTCCCCGCCTGAGACCCGAAGGGCAAAAGTGTTGAGAGGGGTGGGGCGGGGGTGAGACACGATCAAGGGGGCGGGGGGTGTCGCCATGACGGGAACCCCAGCACCCCCAGGTCTCAGTGGCACCCCCAAATAGACGCCCTCACCTTCTTGCAGCTCGACGCCCTCCTCAGCCTCGGGTCCCTTGTCGTGGCTGCGGGGAGGACAGGAGGCAGGAAGCGAGGTGGCGGAGGGGGCGAGGGGGGTCACGCCTGGCTGTGCACCCCCGGACTAAGTGCAACGCCCCCCCACTTCCCTGTGCTTCACCCGGGTGCCCGGCCCTGTCTGGAGGCGGGGGTGGGAGTGGGGGGGGGTCGGGAGGCACCGGTGGGGGGGGCGGGGGGGCAGGGAGGGGGGCGGTCCCCCTCCCTCGCGGCCTCCATTTTGAGCCGGGCCGGCGGCGGCGGCGGCGGGGCCCCGCTCGGGATCATGGCGGCCCCGAGCCTGCACTGGGGAGGGGAGGGGGGGGACCGGGGCGGGCACGGGGGAGGGGGGTCACGGGGGGGGAGGGAGGGAGGGAGGCCTCACCTGGCGGCGGCGGCGGCGGCGGCGGCGGCGGCGGTGGCCGAGGCTGCGGGGTCCAAGCCCGGGTCCAGCATGTCCATGGGGGGGTGGGGGCGGGGGGGGCGCGGGGCCCGGGGGGAGGGGAGGGGGAGGGGAGGGAGGGGAGGGGGCGGGCGGGAGGGGGGGAGCCCGGCGCTCACGCCGCGCCGCAGGAGGGGACGGAGGAGACACGGGAGCCGCTCGCGCTGATCACGGGGACAAACAGTGGGGTCATGTGAGGCGCCGCCGCTCCCGCCGCTCCCGCCGCCGCCGCCGCCTGTGCGCACGGCCCGGAGCCGCCCGCGCCGCCCGCACCGCCGCCCGCACCGCGCCGCCGGCCGCCGCCGCACTTTTTGTTTTCCACCCGGCCCGCCCTGGAATGGCCGCTGCCGCGGGGATCACCGAACGACCCAACCACCAGCCCGGCCGCGGCGCCGGGCCGGCTCCCGCGGGGCCGATCGCTGCAGCTGCAGAACCTCCGCCGCCGCCGCCGCTTTCTTTTTTCCTCCTTTTTTTTTTCCTGTTTTTTTTTTTAACCCCCCCCCCTCTTTTTTTTTTTTTCCTCTCTTCTGTGACTGGAGCTGCGCGCGCGCGGCGGCGGCGGCGGCGGCGGCGGCGCGAGCCCGGGGCCGGGACGTGCGCGCGTGCGCGCGGGGCGGGGGCGGGGCGGCCCCCCGCCGCTTCCGGGAGCGCGCACGCACGCACGCACGCTGTCTGTCACGGATCCCGCGGACCCGGGGCCGGGCCTACCCCCAGGCCCACCCCCCCCGCCCCCCGCGGCGCGCGCTGCCTGCGGGTTGGAACGCGGGCCCGGCTGGAACTCCGGGACACCCTGAGGTGGTGATGGGAACCGAATGGGGAGGGAGGTGGGGGGGAAAGGTGGCGGCGGGAAAGGCCAGAGAGGCACATCCGGGGTTTTGGAACGAGTAAAGTAGGTCGGCGAGGGAGGGGGGGGAGTGAATGAGGTGGAGAGGAGCGCGCCTGCGCGTCCCCGATGACCCAAGTGCCCGTGCGCGACGGCGCAGGGCTCGCAAGGCTAGGCGCATGCGCACGTTGGGGCGGGGCCCGGGCTTGCGCGCTGGGGGCGGGACCACGGCTGCGTGGGGGGGGGGGCATACGTAGTCAGCCTGTGCAGCAGCCGGCAGGATGCATGCAGACCGACGGGGGGGGGGGGGGGGGGGGGGGGGCGGGGACGCTTGACTTCCTCTTGTTTTAGGGGAACCCCCCTCACTCAGCCTGTGGGAGCAGACTGGACATGGCCTTCATTGGTCGCACCTACACAGCAGCTTTTAGGGGTTGGGGCTCACCCAATGCAGCCAAAACTTAAAACGCTTAGACTTGTGATTTGTAAATTTTATTCGACTTAGGTGGTGAAGAACCTCATCAAATATTCTCAAAAAAAAATATACAAAAGCTACATAACACACACACACACAAAAGTGCCAGGCACCAGTGGCTCACACCTGTCATCCTAGCTACTCAGGAGGCTGAGATCTGGGGATTGCAGTTCAAAGCCAGCCTGGACAAAAAAGGCAGAAGTAGAGCTGTGGCTCAAGTGGTAGAACGTAGCCTGAGCAAAAAAGCTCAGAAACAGCACCCAGGCTCTGAGTTCAGTCCCAGAACCGGCACCAAAAAAAAAAAAAAAAAAATTAGACAACTAAACTTTCCCGACTCAGGGCCAAATTCTGCAAAAAGAGAGAAAGAAGATTGTGAGCTGGGTGGGAAGGGGAAGAGGGGTCACCCACAGGGACCCAGAGCTGGGAGGGGGGAGCTCTCACCTTCTTAAGCCTGCGCTCCCTGGAAGCCTGAGAATCTGTCTCAGAGTATGGAGGAGGAGCGGGAGGGTAGTAGCCTTCCTCCTCCTCCTCCTCCCTGTAAGGCCTTCTCTTCTCCCCTGGCCCCTTTTTTCTCAAGGCCTCTTCTATTAGCCGTCCATCATACTGGGGATCACTGGGCCTGGAGCCATCCTCTCGGGGTCGGGGATGGCGGGACCTGAGGTCATTTTGAGGACGGTCTCTGGACCTGGCATTGTCGTAGTGAGGATCCCTCGAGGGTGGAAAGTCTCTTGGGTCATCTGGGTCGTAGAGATCATCACGGCTGCGGCTCCTGGGGGGTGCATAGGCCCGGCCTCTCCTCCCACTGTTTGGGGGAGACCTCCTCCCTGATTCAGCAGAGCTGGGCCTGGTGTAGTCATCCAAGGCATCCACAGACCGAGCCCGAGGCCGTCCAGCCCCCCGGCCCCCTGTCCCTGGGTGCTCAGGGACAGTGTCTTGCTCCCATCTCCTGGGACTCCGGGGGGAGTGGCGACCCCACTCCTCATCCCGGATCGGGGTGAGGGCAGGACCCCTGGAAGGCCGGGCTCTCCAGTCGTCTTCATGAAGGGAAGTGACTTCACTCATGGCTGTAAGGGAGGACTGGGAGTCACTGATGGGGAGGGGTGTGGGGGGGCACAGGAGGGTGGGTACTGTGCAAGAATGATCCATCCGCTGGCCCCTCCCCTACCTGGGGACCACAGGAGGGAAGGAGGGACCATACCGGAGGTGTGTAACAACCTTCCCCCTCTTCCTTCAGACCCCAGGTTGGAAAGGGGTGCTGCTCACCCCTCTCTACACGGCCATTGGGCGGTCCAGGTCGAGAGGGATCGAAGTTGGCCAGCTCTTTCTCCATGTAGTACAGGACGCGCATGGAGTCATCTTGCTGGTTAGCCTGGATCCTGTAGCCACTACGGACTTCTGGGGACAGGAGAGGGAGGAGGGGGACACACACGATTGGCTTGGGAGGATGGCTGGGGTCCCAGCCCCTCCCTGTAGACAACCTCAGGATAACAGCTTCTCACCGGAGTTCACACTGCTGTCTGTGTCTCGAAGCAATGGTACATGGGAGCCATGGCCAACTGCGGGGAGAGGATGGCTGCTGAGGGTGGTACAGCTGGAGCAGGACCTTCCATCCCCAGCCTCCCTTGCCAGGGCCCAGCCCCTCCCACCCCACCCCCAGGCCTCACCTGAGCTGTTCCGGTCAAATTCTCCAGGGTAGCCATTGTAGACAGGGCCCATGGGAATGAGGGCAGGCGGTGGGGGCGGGGTCTTGGCCGGGGAGAGGTGGGTGTAGATGCTGGGGGCGTAGATGCTGGGGACCCCTGACGTGGCTGCTTTGCCTGCGGCGTATACTGAGGGCACACAACGGGCATGAGAAGGCGGCCAGGAAGGCTGGGCAGCCGATGGCCCACGCCTGTCATTCCTAGCTACTCAGGAGGCTGAATCTGAGGATCATGGTTTTAAAGCCAGCCAGGCAGGAAAGTCTGTGAGCCTCTTATCTCCAATAAACTACTCAGAAAAAGCTAGAAGTGGCACTGTGGCTCAAGTGCTAAGAGGTGCTCAAGTATAGTGCTCAGGCCCCAAGTTCAAGGCCCAGGACCAAAAAAAAAAAAAGTATCCAGGAGCCAAGCTGCCCTGTGCTGTGCTAGGATCTGGAGAATATGCCGTTCCTACCGATGTCTGCAGTACCCCATAAGGCTAAGGGTCGCTGGCTTCCCAAGCCCTCGCCTATGTGACTCCTGGAGCTTTCAGAAAGGGGAGGGGCGGGGTATGCACTGGGAGCTCACCCCCCCCCCCAGCTCGCTTCACACACTTTGGCTGGACATTCCAATGGCATTCTGCCATTTGCCAGTCAAACTGTTGCCCATGCAATTGCTACTGTAAGACATTATCCAAAGACAGTGGCTGTTCCCAGCCTCTGTGCTTTTAGGGGCCGGGGTCACTGCTGCCTCTACAGCAAGTAACCCCCGTGTTGGGCCCATCCCTGTCCCCTAGTTCCAACTCCTAGCCACCCCCCCCCAAGCACCCACCAGCTTCCTCCCTCCCTCCTCCCCCCCCAGCTCAAGGGCAAAGCCTTCTGTTCCTTCCTCCCCAAGGTGGGAGGCTAGGTCTTTCTTTCTTGGTGGCTGGGCTTAGGACAAGGTCACTGGCTTATGCAAATCACTTCCTCTTGAGGACTCTAGAGGCTCAGCCAGGCTCCCTTGCGCCCCTAGTTTCATTTAGAAGCTGAACACTTCAGCGCTCAACTCCACCCAGGAGAAAGCCTTCATTATCTCAAGTGACTTGCCATGGTATAATTAGCAGGGGGTAGCTGCTACTTCCTGTGGGCATTAGAAATAACAGGGAGGGACGGTGGCTCATGCCTGTAATCCCAGCCACTCCTAAGGATGAGATCCTGAGGATCTGTTTAAAGCCAGCCCCAGCAGGAAATTCCGTGAGACTCTTATCTCCCAGTAACCAGCAAAAAAGTTGCAAGTAGAGCTGTGGCTCAAGAGCGTGGGCCTGGAGTAGAAAAAGTAAGAGTTGGCCTTAGGTTCAGCCATAAACTTCCTTATCTGGGAAAAGATTTATGTGTGAGAGGAGGCCTAAGGTTCAGCCATAAACTTCCTTATCTGTGAAAAGGTAGGGTGTGTGTGTGTGTGTGTGTGTGTGTGTGTGTGTGTGTGTGTGTGTGTGTGTGTGTGTGTGTGTGTGTGTGTGTGTGTGTGTGTGTGTGTGTGTGTGTGTGTGTGTGTGTGTGTGTGTGTGTGTGTGTGTGTGTGTGTGTGTGTGTTGGGTGTGTAGGGTGTGTGTGTGTGTGTGTGTACGTACTTGAACTCAGATCCTTGCCCAGCTTTTTTTTTTTTTGGGGGGGGGGTGGGGGTCTGGTCGTGGGGCCTGACCTCTGGGCCTGGGTGCTGTCCCTCAGCTCTTCAGCTCAAGGCTAGCGCTCTACCACTTGAGCTATAGCGCCACTTCCAGCTTTTTTCTTTTTGCTTATGTGGTGCTGAGGAATGGAACCCAGGGCCTCATGCATGCAAGGCAAGCGCTCTACCCACTGAGCTACCTTCCCAGCCCCGCCGGCTTTTTTTTTTTTTTTTTGCTTATGTGGTGCTGAGGAATCGAACCCAGTGCCTAATGCATGCAAGGCAAGTGCTCTACCACTGAGCCACCTTCCCAGCCCCTTGCCCAGATTTTTGGCTCACATGCTCTACCATGTGGGGCTTGAACTCTGGGCCTGGGCGCTGTCCCTCAGCTCTTCAGCTCAAGGCGAGCGCTCTACCACTTGAGCTACAGCGCCACTTCTGGTTTTCTGGTGGTTTATTGGAGATAGGAGTCTCACGGTCTCTCCTGCCCGGGCTGGCTTTGAACCACGATCCTCAGATCTCAGCCTCCTGAGTAGCTAGGATTACAGGCGTGAGCCACCGGCGCCCGGCAACACACCTAGCTTTTTTGCTGGAGATAAGTCTCACAAATATTTTCTGCTCAGAAACTTAGCTTTGAACTATGATCCTCAGAGCTCAGCCTCTTGTGTGGCTGGGATTACAGTTGTGAGCTACTGGTACCTGGCAAACATTTGATTTTTAAAGGGGATTTTACTTTCTTGTGAATATCTTAAGACTGTTGGATATACTCTCTTCCCACACGCTTTTTGTTGGTGGTGGTGGGGATGGGGCTTGAACTCAGGATCTGGGCACTGTCCTTGAACTTTTGTGCTTAAGGCTAGTGCTCTACCACATGGAGCCACAGCTCCACTTTTGGTTTTCTGGTGGTTCATTGGAGATGAAGAGTCTCACAGGACTTTCCTGCCCAGTCTGGCTTTGAACTATGAATCTCAGATCTCAGCCTCCTGAGTAGCTAGGATTCCAGATGTGAGTTACCACCACCTGGTGCCTGTTTGTTTAGTGTGTTCTCTGAGGGAAGGAGATAGCCCAGTGTGTCCTATTCTGAGCCATCAGTGCCTGGCTGAAATTACACTCTTTTTTTTTGTCGGTCATGGGGCTTGAACTCTGGGCCCAGGCGCTGTCCCTCAGCTCTTCAGCTCAAGGCTAGCGCTCTACCACTTGAGCCACAGCACCACTTTCGGTTTTCTGAGTGGTTTATTGGAAATGAGAGTCTCAGGGTCTTTCCTGCACGGGCTGGCTTTGAACTGCAATCCTCAGATCTCAGCCTCCTGAGTAGCTAGGATTATAGGCACCGGCGCAGGCTGAAATTACACTCTTAAAAGAACAGGGCCAGGGCTGGGAAGGTGGCTCAGTGGTAGAGAGCTTGCCTTGCACGCATGAGGCCCTGGGTTTGATTCCTCAGCACCACATAAGCAGAAAAAAAAGCCGGAAGTGGCGCTGTGGCTCAAGTGGTAGAGCACTAGCCTTGAGCTGAAGAGCTGAGGGACAGTGCCCAGACCCAGAGTTCAGGCCCCATGACCAGACCCAAAAAAAAAAAAAGAACAGGGCCAGGCACCGGTGGCTCATGACTGTAATCCTAACTACTCAGGAGTCTGAGATCTGAAGATCATGGTTTGAAGCCAGCTTGGGCAGCAAAGTCCCTGTGAAACTCTTATCTCCAATTAATCACAGAAAAAGCTGGAAATGGAGGCTGTGGCTTTATGTAGTAGCACATTAATTAGCCTTGAGCACAAAAGCTCAGGGACAGCACCTAGGCCCTGAGTTCAAGCCTAGGAACAAAAACAAAACAACACAAACCTCAAAAACAAAATGAAAAATCAAAGTTGAAGTAAATAAATGATGAGCAGGTTCTCCTTTTTTGGGGGGGAGGGGGCAGTACTTGGATTTGAACTCAGGACTTTTCCCTTGCTAGGCAGACGCTCTGTCACTTAAACCATGGTGCCCTAACCCAAGAAGTCCTTTGGGCCTGGTTCTCCTTGGGCTCACCTTACCACCCCACCCCCGGGCAAGGAGTAGGAGTGGCAGGTGAAATCTGGCACCAAGGCCAAATAGAGGGTGCAAGAGACGGGCACTTACAGGCCTCGGGGCAGCAGCACTTGTCCGGGCAGCAGGGGCATCTGACGTAGCAGCAGCAGGTATGCGGGCAGCACTGACACCAACAGATGGCTAGGAGGAGGAAGACGAGGAAGGCGGCCAGACATACCACGACCACAAACAGCCAATCTGTAAGCAAGAAGAGAGTGGGCCCTCATCCAAGAGATCCTGCAAAGAGACCAGGACAGAAGGGACAGGAATGGCCAGGGACAGACACACAGAACCAGCAGGACTATTTGCAAAGCTGTTAGAAAACCTGCTACCCTCACCACTAAAACCCATGCCCTTCCAACGCAGGCTGGCTCCTCCATGTTACAGGAGGGCGTCACAAGGACACAGCAGAAGAGAGACCGGCCTGCAGGAGGCGACAGAGAGCCATGGCCCCATCCACCCCTGGAGAACAGGGCACGGCAGGGGGAGGAATGCCAGTCACTCAAGAAACTGTATGCACCCCAGGCCCTCGGCCAGCCAGGAGAAGTATGGGGTATGGTTAGGGGAAGGGAAGAGGGTTTACCGCGAGCAGAGACGATGAAGTTGGGGTGAATACCAAAGACAGAATGTTCAGGGGACTCCAGAGAGAAATCCAACTTTAGTAGACGCCACGAGCCCCACCCCCACCCCCATACCTTCCATGGGCCCCGCCCGAAAATCAGGTAAGAGCTCAGTCACCACCCCTGAGGTCCTCCCTGGAGGGACAAAAGAAAAAGACAGATTATGCTGGCCTTAGCCAGCCAGGCCACCCCGCCCCAGGGGAAATGCCCTTCCTCTGGCCTCATCAGTGGGGGGGGGGGGGAATCTGGCCACCTTCCATGCTGCCAGAGGCACATTGCTCTCCCTGACCCCCAAACACATTCTCATGGGGTCCCCAACAGTGTGACCCCAGGACTGGCTTCTCGCATGGGCTCTAACCCAGGCGGCGCAGCCCATACATGGCAGGGACCATCTTAGATTCTGCCAGAATGTTCAAGCTTTTCAAATCTGGAGGGGGGAAGGGAGAACGCATATATAATACTGAAGTCTCTTGAAAATAACACAATCACTAAACAAAATTTTGTTTGTTGTGTTTTTCTTTTTTGCCAGTCCTGGGGCTTGCACTGAGGGCCTGCGCGTTATCCCTGAGCTCTTTGGCTCAAGGGCAGCGCTCCACCACTTTTGAGCCACAGCGCCACTTCTGGCTTTTTGCTGGTTTAAGTGGCAATAAAGAGTCTCATGGACTTTCCTGCTCAGGCTGGCTTTGAAGCGCGATCCTCAGATCTCAGCCTCCTGAGCACCTAGGATGACAGGCGTGAGCCACCGGCGCCTGGACTTCTCTTCTTGCTTAATTTCCGGTGTATTAGACAAATTGCACGTTAGGAAAAATGGAAAAAGGTAGAAAGACGGGACTCAGTCTCAACAGGCTAGCAATGTTTGAGGAGCCGTGAGGGGCCACAGCCTTCCCACAGGATCCGAGTTGTGCAAGGAGGTGGGGTTGGAATTAGGCTTTCATGGGATCTGAGCAAGGAGACAGACAGGTTATTGAAAAAGCCCTGAGGTCTGGGGAAGTGGGGGCTTCCGGTTGGACTCACAATAGGATGTGTACAGCCAGACTCGGGTGGAATGTCACACCTGCATCAAACAGTCTGTGCATATCTGGTGTAATAGGGTGGGGGTCAATCCTTCACATATAACCAAACCCCCCCCCAAAAAAAAAAAAAGAGCTGGGCACCAGTGGCTCACACCTGTAATCCTAGCTACTCAGGAGGCTGAGATCTGAGGATCTCAGTTCAAAGCCAGCCTGGGCAGGAACAGCCATGAGATTCTCATCTCCAAAGAACAACCAGAAAACAGGAAGTGGCGCTGTGGCTCAAGTGGTAGAGCGCTCGTCTTGAGCTGAAGAACTGAGGGACAGCATCCAGGCCTGAGTTCGAGCCCCACAGCAGACAAAAGAAAAAAAAAATCTACCCAGTACCCAGAGGACAAAAGCAAAGCTGCTGTGTGTGTGTAGGTGCGGTGCATGGTGCCCCGGGGCCAGGGCAGAAGGCGCCAGTCTCTTCCCAGGTCTGCCCTCAGCCCTCCACAGCAGGGGGTGTGGGGTATGAAAACACTTTGGGTGCTGGTGGCTCACGCCTCTCATCCTAACTATTTAGGAGGCTGAGATCTAGAGAACTGAGGTTCAAAGCCAGCCCTGGAAGGGAAAGTCCGTTAAGATTCTTTAATGAACCACCAGAAAGCCAGGAGTGCAGCTGTGGCCAAGTGATAGAGCATCAGCCTTGAGCAGAAGAGCTAAGGACAGCACCCAAGCATTGAATTCAAGCCCCAGTACACACACACACACACACACACACACACACGCACACGCGCACACATGCACACACAGCTTTTTTTTTTTTTTAACACCAAGTCCATATGCAGCCCAAGCTGGCTTTGAACTTTGTCTTTTCTGGTACAGAAACTTGAACTCAGGGCCTCAGGTTCTCAGCGTTTTTTCCTCACATCCTGTGCCTCTACCACTTGAGACACGCTTCCAGGCCAGCATTTTTGCTAGTTCATTTTTGCTGCATATGTAGTCTTTTTTCTGCCTTAACTGGCTTTGAACTTTAGTCCTCTAGGTCTCAGCCTCTTGAGTAGGTAGGATGTCAAGTGTCAGCTACTGGACCCAGCCTATTTGGGGGTGGGGGGGATTCTGGTACTAGGGTTGGAACTTCCTTACACTTGCTAGGCAGGCCTTTCCTGCCTGAGCCGAGCTCCCACCCCACCCCCCCTCCAGAAATACATTGTAATAACTGTTTCCTTTGTGTTTACATTGTATCAGGAATTGAAGGAATCTCAGGACTGAAAGTTTCCCAGAGGATCTGTTAGGTCTTACATAAATGCCCCAATTTTACTTTGCTTATCTTGTGCCAGGGCTTGAATTTAGGGCTTTTATAGCTCAAAGCTAGCACTCTACCACCAGAGCCCCAGCATCACTTCCAATTTTCTAGTGTTTAATTGAAGAGAAGCTTCTCATGAGCTTTCCTGCCTGGACTGGTTTCAAATGGCCATTCTCAGATCTCAGAGTAGCTGGGATTACCCAAGCCCATCCCCGTTTCATCCAGGGGACTGAGACATGTTGATCTGTACAAGGATCAACTCTGATCACATGTCTGCCTAAAATGGGGTGATTTCCCCAGATTCTCCTTGACAGTGCTGGTGGGCGGAGGGGACCCTGCCTGGGGTGCTGGCTAACACAGAATCCCAGTGACTGGCAACACCACGAGGGGGCAGCAAAGCGAGAGAGCTGCAGCACAGACAGTGGACAGGAATGGACAGAAGTCAGGCCCTGTCCCCAGGGCCCTTGGGGGCCACTCACCAAGAACAATCAGCTCGGCGTAGGCCTCATTGTTTCCACCCAGGTCCTGGGCTGAGACCACCGAACAGTAATATACCCCGCTGTCCCCCCAGGCCGTCTGCTCAAAGGTGAGGTCAGCATCTGGGGGTGGAAGGAGACAGGGTGAGGACATCTGAGGGTTCAGGGGGACAATTCCCAACAGGGCCTGAGCCCCCCAACACACACATGCACACGCACGCACGCACAGGCCAGAGAGGCAGGATACGGCCTGACTGTTCAAATGAATCCTGTGGAAATTAAAAATAGGGAACCGCCGAGCGCCGGTGGCTCACGCCCGTCATCCTAGCTACTCAGAAGGCTGAGATGTGAGGATCATAGTTCAAAGCCAGCCTGGGCAGGAAAGTCCCTGAGACTCATATCTCCAATAAACCACCAGAAAACTGGAAGTGGTGCTGTGGCTTAAGTGGTAGAGCCCTTGCCTTGAGCTGAAGAGCTGAGGGACAGCGCCCAGGCCCAGAGTTCAAGCCCCACGACCAATAAAAAAATAAGATAAAATAAATAGGGAACCAAGCAGGCTTGCTTCTAGACAATGAACTTGAACTACTACAAAAAAAAAAAAATCCAGCTGGGGGTGGGAGGGATGCATGGGAACAACAGTTCTCACCTGTCATCCTAACTACCCAGGAGGCTGAGATCTGAAGATCAGAGTTCAAAGCCACCCAGGCAAGAAACTCAGTTAAGACTCTAATCTCCAATGAACCACCTGAAAACTGAAGTGGCACTGTGGCTCAAAGTGGTAGAGCGCTAGCCTTGAGCAAAAGAACTCAGGGACAAAGTTCCCATGCCCTGAGTTCAAGCCCCAGGACTGATGCGTGCGCGCACACACACACACACACACACACAGACACACACACACACAGCCAGTTTTGGGGGGTGGAGGGAGTTCCCAGCAAGGAGACAGCATCAACTAGGTCAGGTCCCAGATAACAGGGAGATGGGCAAATGGGCGGGGAGGGCAGCAAGGGTGAAGCGTAGGAGTCTCCCAGAGTTCCTGCTGCACCCTCCCTTTCTGTCCCCACATTCTAGGTCAGTCCTGGGCTTGGGGACGCCCAGGGCCGCGGCAGCCCCAGGCCAGGCGAGCCTGCCCATTACCCCGCTAATGAAAGTCCCGCAGTACATCCGGCTTCCTCTCCACTCCTCAGGACCTCATCAGATAAATGTCTCCAGCGCACCAGCCGGGGCTGATGGCATCTGCTTGGTGACTCTGCTTAGGTCCAGGCAGAGTGGGGGTGGGGAGATCCAGGACAAGACTTAAAACACCCCAGCAATTTCCACAGAGTCAGAACCACTCTTTTTCTGTTTTTCCTTTGTTTTTGTTGTTGATCATAGGACTTGAACTCAGGGCCCGGGCACTGTCCCTAAGCTTTTTTTCTTTCAAGGCTGGCACTCTTTACTAGTTGAGACACAGCTCCACTTCCAGCTTTTTGGTGGCTCATTAGAGTTAAGAATCGCACAGAGTTGGGACTGGGAATGTGGCTCAGTGGCATGCATGAAAGCCCTGGGTTCGAGTCCTCAGTACCACATACACAGAAAAAGCCAGAAGTGGTGCTGTGGCTCAAGGGGTACAGTGCTAGCCTTGAGCAAAGGAAGCTCAGGGACAGTGCCCAGGCCCTGAGTTCAAGCCCCAGGGCTGGCAAAAAAAAAAAAAAAAAAGTCTCACAGACTTTTCTGCCTGGGCTGGCTTTGAACCATGATCCTCCTGAGTAGCTAGGATGACAGGCATGAGCCACTGGCACCTGCCATACTCCAGATTTTTCTGCAGCACCCCCTTGGCCTCTTCATTTCCCACCTGGGTCTCTTACAGTCTGTCAGTGGGCACAGGGCACCGTGGCCTGGATCACCCACATTTTCTGCTCTGGGCTGTGATGGGTCCATGGCACTGGCGGAAGGAGGTCACCGGGAGGTGACTGGCACTGAGCACTATGTGCTAGAGACAGGGGAGCTCTCCTGGCTGCCATGCTATCTCTAGCTTACTCTGTCCCTAGCTGGGGGGGGGGGGTTAAAGAGGGGTACCAATGAAGATCTAGGTTCACTCTACCCTACCCCCCCAACACAACAGCAAGCAATGATTCAGATCTGACAGCAACCCCAGTCTCCAAGCAAGGAAGTCTTGCAATATTTCTGCAAGTCTCACGCATCAGGGTTTGGCCTACACGGTATTTTTGTGTGTGTTCCCCCACCCGGTGTGAAGCATGGCTTGTGAGCTTCTTTGGCTCAATCCTGAGCCCTAGGCCCCCATCCTTCCTGCAAGGGAGACACCCAGTTCCTGCTCCCTGAGCTGCCTCTGAAGTTCACACCAATTGTTTTGTTTTGGTTGTTCCTGGGGCTTGAACTCTGGGCCTGGGCGCTGTCCCTCAGCTGCTCAGCTCAAGGCAAGGGCTCTACCACTTGAGCCATAGCACCACTTCCGGTTTTCTGGTGGTTCATTGGAGGTGAGAGTTTCATGGCTGTTCCTGCCCAGGCTGGCTTTGAACTGAGATCCTCAGATCTCAGCCTCCTGAGTAGCTAGGGTGACAGGCATGAGCCACCAGCTCCTGGCACAAGCAGTTGTTTTAAGCACAGGGAACAGATGTTGGTCTGGGCAGGAACAGAAGAAATAAGGCCCCCACGACTCCAGGCTCTAATTTCCTCCCCTCCACATGTGAGAGGTGGGCCCCATACTTTCAGAGGTACCAAGATTACTCCAGTGCTAGTCAGTGGATACAGAGCCTCTGAAGTCATGGGTACCCCACAACTACAGAAGGGGGGCCAGGACCCACCCTGAGTGGAAAGACACTATTTGATTTTCCTGGAATTATGTGAGCATTTTGCTGTTGATACTGGGGCTTGAACTTGGGGCCTGGGCACTGTCCCTGAGCTCTTTTGCTCAAGCCTAGCCCTCTACCACTTTGAGCCACAGCACCACTTCTGGTTTTCTGGTGGTTCATGGGCAATAAGAGTCTCACGGACTTTTCTTCTCAGGCTGGCTTTGAACCGTGACCCCTCAGATCTCAGCTTCCTGAGTACCTAGGATGAACAGGCGAGTTTTACTCTTAAAGCCAAGATGGTGGGCAATTCTAGGGACAGCACTTATAAGTGCTTGCCCCACAATGAAAGTGGAAGAGGAGGAAACATCATGGCTACAGGGTTTCCGGAAAAGGGCAGAGACACAATGGCTGTTTACCTAGCACGGCCTTTGGCGCAGCTCCCATCAGAGAGTGAGGAAGACCCAGACGCTTTGAGGGCTCTGGACAATGCAGGCCCCCTCTGTCTCCCCCTACATCCAGCCTTATCCAGCTCTGCAGTTTTGTGCCCAGCAGGGAGCCAGTTCCAGCACGCTGGCGCTGGCATGGAGAAGCCAGGCATGGGTGGCTCACACGCCTGTAATCCTAGCTATTCAGGAGGCTGAGATCTAAGGATTGAAGTTCAAAGCCAGCCCGGGCAGGAAAGTCTGTAAGACTCATCTCCAATGAACCACAAAAAAGCCAGAACTGGCTTTAAGATCCCCAGAAGGCCTCCCATGCCACCCCAACCCCGGGGTCACCTACTTCCGGTGATGGTGATCCTGCGGCCCTGGTAGTAATCCCCCAGGGTCACCGCATTGCCCTGCTTGGTGGCCACTACCCGGACGGTGCGCACGCTGTCCTGGCACTCCACATACGGGTTATAGCCGGGGTTCCCGGCCGCGATCTGCGCGTTGAGCTGGTTGTCTGAGCTGGCCGGGGAGAAGGCATCGGCGATGCGGTCTCGGCAAAACGATTTATATTTCCAGATCACAATGGGTGCCGTGAGAGATGCGGCCATCTGGTAGCTGCAGGGCAGCGTCACCGGCTGGAAGAGGATGACCACATGGTATGGGTCCGACACAGTCACTTGGACGGCGCTGGCTGGAACTGAGAACAAAACAAACATCAAGATGGGCACTGGTGATCACACCTGCAATCCTAGCTGCTAAGGAGGCTGAGATCTGGAGGATTCGTAGTTCAAAGCCAGGTTCAAAGGCAGCCCGGGCAGAAAAGTCTCTGAGATTCTTATTTCCGATGAACCACCAGAAAACCGTGAGTGGTTCTGTGGCTCAGTGGTAGAGAGTTAGTCTTGGGCAAAAGAACTCAGGGACAGTGCCCAGGCCCTGAGTGCAAGTCCAACAAAAAGAGAAGAAGAAAAAAAACACACACACCAGCAGAGGGGGCTGAGAGATCAGGAAGTCACTTCAATACCAATGAGTAAGAGGCTTTGTCACCTGCTGTCATCTGCCTGACACTTGGGAATGACTTTCTATAGCACTTAGCATCCACTGATCCTCAGGATCCGTTGTCCCCATGGGTGCTGAAAAATGGCCTGTCACGCCTGGTTATCTGTGGCTCCTGCCTGTCATCCCAGAAGGCCGAGATCCGAGGATCTCAGTTCAAAGCCAGCCAGGGGCTGGGAAGGTGGCTCAGTGGTATAGTGCTTGTCTAGCACACATAAACCCCTGAGTTCGATTCCTCAGTACCACATACACAAAAAAAGCCAAAAGTGGCCCTCTGGCTCAACTGGTAGAGTGCTAGCCTTTTGAGCAAAAGAAGCTCAGGAACCATGCCCATGTCCTGAGTTCAGGCCCCAGGACTGGCAAAAAATAAATTAAGGCCAGCCTGGGCAGGAAAGTCCGTGAGAGTCTTATTTCTCAAGAGCCACAAAAAGCTGGAAGTGAAGCTGTGGTTCAAGTGACAAAGCACCAGCCTTGTATGGAAAAAAAAAACAACACCTCAAGGACAATGCCCAGGTCCTGAGTTCAAGCCCCAAACGTGGTGTGCGTGCGCACGCGCACACACACACGCACGCGGCACACACACACACACAGAGCAGGATCCATCTCACACATCCCACAGTGCCTTGAGCCCCCTCCCCTGCCCGCTCACCCCTCCTCTGTGGTCCCAGTTCCTAGCCCGCCCCCAACCTCTCCCTCAGCCTCCCCCTTCCAATGCCCCACCCGAAGTCAGCTCCGACGCACCCCTAAATGCGCTTTGTTAGACAAAGAAAAATGTCCCCACTTCCCCCTTTCCTCCCTCAAGCCGACTCAGGATCCAGAGGAGAGGCGGGCGGGCTGGTTTCAGGTCCAGAGGTCCTTCCCGGCCGACTGACGCACAGATACCACATCAGGTGGGGACTACACGGACGCCCGCGGAGCCCGGGGGTGGGTGGGGCTGGCGGCCTCTTCCCCGTTACCCCAACACTTCAGAAACCCCGGGGTGCGCCTGAGAACCCCTCTTCCCCCAACCCCACAGCCTTTTGTGTGACCGACCCCTTCTAATCCACAAAACACCCCACACATACTCTTCTCTCTAAAACCCGGGCAGCTTTCGGGGCTCCAGATCTGAACTTCCTGCAGCCTCTGGGAACACTGTGGGAGAGGCCGGGGGTGGGGGGAGGACCCCTACAATTCCTGGGGGTGGAGGAGGGAGCAGATCCGAGGCGCGAACTCTGCGCCCCCCCCAACTCCTCACCTGCCCAACTCCCCTCCTCGGGTGCGGAGTCCCTGGGAAGTTCCCCGGCCCACCCACCGTCCCGGCACCCCACCTCCGGGCCCCCCATCCTGTACAGAGCCCCCCCATACCTGTACAGCAGGTGCTCAGGAAGAGCCACAGGAGGACGGCGGCGGCCGGGCGGGAGCCGGGCCTACAGCAGTGCGCGCCGGGCCGCGGCGCCATCGCCACCTGCGGGGCGCGTCCCGGGCACCGGGAAGAAAGCGGGGTCACCAGGGGGAAAGGGGAGGCCGCCGAGGCCGCGGGAGGGGCGCACCGAGGCCGGGAGGGGGGCGCCCAGCTCCTCCCTTCCGGATCCCCTTCCCCCGTCCCGAGCCCCGGGCGGGATGCCCTGGGAAAAACTTTCAACAAAGAGAAACGCGGCGGGGCACCCGCAAGTTTCCAGACTTATTTCAGGAGAGGGTGGGAAAGAAACGGGAGGAGGGGGAGGTCCTGGGGGACCGGGCCACCCCCTGCGCCTCCGGGGCAAATGGATCGGCCCAGGTACACAAGGCATTAAAAGGGCTGGGCCTGGGGGGGCTGGGGAGGGCGGGGCTCCCGGCTCCGCCCCGGAAGTGGGTCTGCCCAGGTGTGCACCGCCCCCGGGAGGGGGAGGGGAGGGTGGGCGGAGGGCGGCGCCACCGAGACCCTGGACCCACCCTCCCACCGCCAGTCCAACTTCTGCTCCTCCCGGCGTCCAAGACGATCGGGGGGGGACCGAGCGCTGGGCGGACGCGGCTCACCTGTGGAGGGGAGCCCGCTCCTCCCCTCGCCCCCCCCCGCCCCGCGCGCACACACGGGGGCCGCCCAGGTGCGCCCCGAGGGCGGGGCGCGGGAGCTGCGGGGTGAGGTGGGGGGTGGAGGTGGGGAGAGCACTGTGGTCCCCTGTGGCCCAGCCCCGGGGCCGGCCTCACCCCCTCCCCGGGTCAGGCCTCCGGTCCCCGCCCTCCCCCCCTTCCCGCTCCTCGCTCCCCCCATCCCCTCCGGACCCGGGATCCGTTTCCGCCCGGACGGCCCCGGACCTCTCCACCTGCGCGCAGCCCGAGCGCTCGCGCTGCGGCGCGGCTGCCCCCTGGCGGCGGCCGGCGGGAGTGCAGCCGCGGCCGGCCTGGGAAAGGCGCGGGCCTGAGCCCCGGCGCCCGCCCACAGCGTCCTGAGAACCTCCAGGCGGAGGGTGCAGCGCTCACCCAGGCATTTCCGGGGATCCCCCCAGCTCTGCCCCTCCACCCCCGCCCGCCCTCGGCTGGGCCCAGTCGATTTCAGCCACCTTCCCGGATGCTGACTCCCGCAGGCCACTAGGATTTGAAGACCAGGGTGGAATTTATTTATTTACTGATTTGTTTTGGTCGGTCGTGGGGCTTGAACTCGGGGCCTGGGCGCTGGCTGATGCCGAGCTCTCCAGCTCAAGGCGAGCGCTCTACCACTTTGAGCCACGTCCGGTTTTCTAGTGGTTTATTGGAGATAAGAGTCTCACGGCCTTTTCTGCCCGGGCTGGCTTTGAACCGCGATCCTCAGATCTCAGCCTCCTGAGTAGCTAGGATGACAGATAGGAGCCGTTGAGACCTGGCTTCCAGCCTGTCCTTTTGCTGCTTAATTGGAGAGGGGAGTATCAGGGACTGTCAGCTACTCCGGAGGCTGAGATCTGAGGATCGCGGTTCAAAGCCAGCCCGGGGCAGGAAAGTCCGTGAGCCTCACCTCCCATGAACTACCAGGAAACCGGAAGTGTCGCTGTGGCCCAAGAGGTAGAGCGCTCGCCTGGAGCGGAAGAGGCTGGGGGGGGGGAGGACAGCGCCCAGGCTCCGAGTTCAAGCCCCACGACGGCCAAAAACACCAGAAAAATGTTTTGTTCCTCTGGTTCTTTTTTTGTCCGTCGTGGGGCTTGAACCCGAGGCCTGGGCGCCGTCGTCCGGGAGCCCTTCCGGCCTGACGGCCAGTGGGGACGGAGGGAATCCCCCCCCCCAGGCTGGGAATTCCCCCAGGCCGGCTGACGGCGGCGGCGGCGGGAGGTTCCGCGGTGACGTCACAAGGCGGGGCGGAGCCTCGGCAGCAGCCATGGCCTGGCTGCCCGCGCTGGGCGCCGCGCTGTGGCTCAGCCTGGCGGCGGGCGCCGTGTGGACGCAGACCCTGGTGAGATGCCCCCGGGCCGGCCTGTGCCGCCGGGCGCTGGTGTCGGGCAACGACGTGGTCCTGCAGTGTGACAGCCACCGGGCGCGGTGGTACTTCACGTCGGTCTGGGGGGAGCAGCTGGCCCTGCTGAGCCCCCTGGCCCACTTCAGCCCGCTGCCCGGGGGCGGCCTGCAGCTGCGGAACCCGCAGCCCTGCCACGCGGGGCTCTACCGCTGCCAGCAGGACGACGGCACCCCGCTGGTGGAGTACGAGGTCGACTTCCAGGACGCCAGCGGCCTGCACGTCACCCACCGGGGCCTGGGCCAGCTGCCTCTCTGGAACCAGACCCTGGTGGTGGGGCCGGCGGCCCTGGAGATCTTCACCCAGTGGGGCCCCTGGCAGGACTGCAACCGCTGCGGGCAGCCCGGCGAGCGCAAGCGCCTGGGGTACTGCTACATACACGACCCCCCCGAGCCCCCCACGGCCTGCGGCCTGTACCTGGGGGACCGGAGGCTGTCGTACCCCCGGGCACAGCCCGAGCTGCAGGTGGAGGCCTGCCACACGCCCTGTGTCTTCCCCAAAGAAACACACCAGCCCTTCTTCGTCTTCGACATTTACCCGCTGGGCAGGCTGACCTCGAACCTGTGGCTCAGCTGCCCTTTGGCGTCCATCTACAGGTGACCCCCGGCGGGGCTACAGCCCTCCCTGGGGCCCTCCTCCCAGCTCCCCCCCCCCCCCCAGCTCCCCTTGATACCGGTCCTGGGACTGGAACTCAGAACCTGGGTGTTGTTATTTTTGTTGGTGATGGCGGTGGTGGGGCTTGAACTCAGGGCCTGGGCACTGACTGTCTCTTGAGTTTTTGTGCTCAAGGCTAGTGCTCTACCACGTTAAGCCCCAGCTCCACTTCCAGCTTTTCAAACTTCCTCCCTGGGCGGGCTTTGAACTTTAATCCTCAGATTTCAGCCTCCTGAAGGGGATTCTGGGTGTTAGCCACTGGCACCCATCTGGGTGCTGTTCGTCAGTGTTTTGGTTGTTGCTGCTTTGCTTTTTGTGCTCAACGTTGGTGCTCTACCACTTGAGCCACATCCATTTCCAGCTTTTTTTTTTTCTGGTTCGTTGTAAATGAACCTACCTGGGCTTACTTTCAAACTATGATCCTCAGAGCTCAGCCTCCTGAGTAGCTGGGATTCAAGGCATGAGCCATGTGGTTTGCCATCTCCCTTTTCAGAGGCGGACTTAGATGACACAAAAGAAGCTGGAGATCAGATCCCAGCCCACCCAACGGGAAAAGTGGAGCTCTAAGAGCCCCCCCATTTTACCACGTCTCCCCTGCCCCCAGACTCCATGAAGGGAGATCAGTCTTTGCTGTTTCCCCAGTGGGAGGGGGGTCTCTCCTGTGCTGTCTCCACTTTCTCCCTGCTGCGTGGAGCTAACCTTGTTCCCTTCTGCAGGCCAGTACGCTGGGAGATGGACGGCAGGCCAGTTACTTGGCAAAGCCAGCTGTCTGGCCAAAATAACCACACCTTCCTGTCCCCCCTCACCGGCGGTGAGCAGCTGCAGATTTCCCAAATGGCCACCTACACGTGCTTCGTGGAGCAGGAACTCGTGGCCCAATTCAATCCAGTCACTCCAGAGAGGCTGGAGGCCCGGAGGCCGGGGCCAGAGGCTAAGCCATGGAGGCTGGGTGAGGCCGAGGCCCTGGCTGGGCAGGCAGATGCTGTCCTCCAGGGGCTGAAGCTGGCCCTGTGTGTGGGGACCATCCTGGCTTTGTTAGGTTTGTTGTTCAAGGTCCTGCGCCCCGCTCAGGGCCAAAGAAGCAATCCAGCAGTGCTGGTGACATAAAATAAACCCTGGGGCCAGAGGGGCCCTGGGCCTTCAGTACTGGCTGCCATTCTGTTCTTCATTGTTGGTTTGGGGTTTGGGGGTTGTTTTGTCAGTGGTGGGATGAACTCAGAGCCTGGGTACTGCCCCTGAGCTTTCTCATTCAAGGCTAGTGCTCTACCACTTGAGCCACAGTGCCACTTCTGGTTTTCTGGTGGTTTATTGGAGAGAAGAGTCTCAGGGATTTTCCTGCCCAGGCTGGCTTTGAGCTGCGATCCTCAGATCTCAGCCTCCTGAGTAGCTAGGATTACAGGCGTGAGCCACTGGCTTGGACAGACTTTTAAAACACTTTTTTGGCAATAGGTTCCATTACTGTCCTCATTATTTGTTGACTTGGCCTGCCAGAGGCTCATGCGCATTTTCTCAGAGACCACTGGCTCCTGCAGGTGTCTCTGTCTCCGGGAATCCTGGAGCCCTGTCTGGTTCAGGGTGAAGGTAGAACCGATCTTATTCTGCAGAGGCCCCTCTTCTCTAGGAGACTCTTCCATTTGGCGTCTTCATTGCTTCATTATAGTAAAATTTTAGGGCAATGAATTTGAAAAGGTATTAATATTTCATTTCTTATTCTTGAATTCTGGGAACAGCCTGGCCTGGTGATTCCTGTGTATCAGCTGAGGTTTGCTCTTCCCCGCCCACCCTGAGCCGTGCCCAGGCTTCCCTGGGGCTTGGGTTTGGTGAGTCTGGCTGGGCTGGCAGACCTGGAAACAGTTGGGAGGGGGCACAGGACAAGTAGGGAGAGCCATCAGGGCCCAGGGTGGAGCCGGGGACTAGGGTTCTGTCTCCCTCTACTGTCCTTGTCCTTGAGACAGTGGGTTTAAGAAAGAGGCTGTACATTAGGAAGGACAAAATAATGGTATTCGCAGGGAAATGGATGGAACTAGAAGAAATCATGTTGAGTGAGGTAAGACAAGAGCAAAGAGACAAATGACACATACTCTCCCTGATAAGTAGATGTTAAATCCAAAACATAAGGGGATACGACAAAGTAAATGACTCGAGAAACAAAGGACCTCCACTCATCTGGTCGAATCATTACTAAATGACCCCATGCTGCTGACCATATAGATAGTATATTATGGTATATATGTGCACACCAGAGGGAAACTAGGAGGAGGACACAGGACTAGAGGGAATCAGGGAAAAACATACAACAGCGGGACCCATCAGCTGCACTGGACATTGATCAAAACGAACTAAGCAACTCGATGGGAGGGAGGGAACAAGTGGGAAAGAGGGAACAGCTGACACTATGCAAAAGGAAAGAAATGTACAAATCACCCGATGTGGAAGAAATAACTATTGTCAAAGATAGAATTCATAAACTTAGCCGGGCGCTGGTGGCTCACACCTGTAATCCTAGCTACTCAGGAGGCTGAGATCTGAGGATCGAGGTTCAAAGCCAGTCCAGGCAGGAAAAACCGGGAGACTCCTATCTCCAATAAACCACTGGTGGTTTATTGGAGATAGGAAGTGGCGCTGTGGCTCAAGTGGTAGAGCGCTTGCCTTGAGCTAAAGAGCTGAGGGACAGTGCCCAGGCCCAGAGTTCAAGGCCCATGACCGACAAAAAAATAAATAAATAAAATAGAATTCATAAACTTTTTAAACCATGATAAAGACAATTTGCCCCATGAAGGTTAGAATGTGTTTGTGACTTTAAGTATCACTATCCCACTATACCATGAAATTTGTGAAATTTATGTAATCACATCAAATTGCAGAAAGGAAAAAAGGGAAGGAAGGGAGGGAGGGAAGGCAGCAGGCTACAGTTGACTGGGTACTGTGGCTTACACCTGTAATCCTAGCTACTCAGGGCACTGACATCTTAAGATCAACCTGGGCAGGAAAGTCTGGGAAACTGATCTCCAACAAGCTACCAAAAAGCCAAAAGTCAGCCAAGCATCCTTGGTTCATGCCTGTGATCCTAGCTACTCAGGAGGCTGAGATCTGAGAATTGAAGTTCAACGGCAGCTTGGGCAGGAAAATCCAACTTGGCACCAATAAAACCAGAAGTGGAGCTGTGGCTCAAGTAATAGAGGACCAGCCTTGAGCTGCAACAGCTGCGTAGGAACAGCGGTCAGGGCCTGAGTTCAAACCCTAGGACTGGCACAACCCAGGTTTGCCCACAAAGGGACCCAAATAGCAAGTGCCAAGATTACATGAGTGTCAGCCCAAGAACAGCACACTGCCCCTGGCTCTGGCTGGGGAGGCCCCCACTGGCCACGTGAGCCAAAGGTCGGCGTTTGGGAAGATTTAGTGGAATGTGATGTAGCAATGACTGGCCACAGACAACATCAATGTACATTGTCTTCACTCAACTGGTGTTGAGGTTTGCATATAATGTCATTTCCCCCAACATTTAGGCCATGGGGCTTTGGACCCCGAAAGAGGAGACTGGATTCTTAGGACTTCGATCTAATCAATAGATTCAGCCACTATGGACTTGCGATTTGATGGTATTTGGGGAGGTGCTGGAAACCTTCAGCCTCAACTTCAGACCTTTCCTTTGGAGGAAGCTGGTCACTGGGAGGATGGTCTACTAGGAGGTATGGCCTGATTTGGAGGAAGTGGGTCTATGGCTGAGGCTGCTTAGGAGGCAGGGCTTGATTAGAGGAAGTAGGTCACTGGAGATGTGGTCTATTATAGAGGAGGTAGGGCCTGATTGGAGGAAGTGGTCTCCAGAGGTGTGGTCTATCTGGAGGTGGGGCTTGTTGGAGGAAGCGGACTACTGGGGGGTGGGATTTATGAGGAAATGGTGTGGTCTACAAGAGGCCAGGCCTGATTGGAGGAAGTGTGTGTGTGTGTGTGTGTGTGTGTGTGTGTGTGTGTGTGTGTGTGTGTGTGTGTGTGTGTGTGTGTGTGTGTGTGTGTGTGTGTGTGTGTGTGTGTGTGTGTGTGTGTGTGTGTGTGTGTGTGTGTGTGTGTGTGTTACTAAGAACTTGATTGGAGGAAGTGGGTCACTGGGTGTGGTCTATTTTCTTTTCTCTCTCTCTTTTTTTTTTGGTGGGTCGTGGGGCCTGAACCCTGGGCCTGGGCGCTGCCCCTCAGCTCTTCAGCTCAAGGCAAGTGCTCTACCACTTGAGCCACAGTGCTACTTCCGGTTTTCTGGTGACTTATTGGAGATAAAAGGCTCATGGACTTCCCTTGTCCTGGCTGGCGGCAATCCTCAGATCTCAGCCTCCTGAGTAGCTAGGATGACAGGCGTGAACCACTGGCACCCTGCTGAAATGTGGTCTGTTGAAAGAGTTTGGTCTACCAGGAGTTGTGGCCAGTTTGGGATATCGCTGAGATCACAAACAGACACCATCATGCTCAGCTTCTTCGTTAAAATGGGGTCTTCCCAAATTTTTGCTCAACTAGCTGCAAAATTTGTTCCTCCAGATTTGTGCCTTCAGAGTAGCTGGGATTACAAACTATGAAACACTGCCCTGGGATAGATGCCATCTATTGATGAGAGATAGGCATTTATTTGGGTATGGAGGGGGAGGATTAATGTATTCCTTCTGCAGGATTTAAATTAAGAAGGAATACATGGGCTGTTAGAACTGAGAATTCCAGGCTGGGAATGTGGCTTAGTGGTAGAGTGCTTGCCCAGCATGCATGAAGCCCCAAGTTCAATTCCTCAGTACCACACAAACAGAAAAAGCCAAAAGTGACACTGTGGTTCAAGCAGTAGAGCACTAGCCTTGAGCAGAGAGGCTCAGGGACATGTGGAGCCCAGGCCCTATGTTCAAGCCCCAGGACCACCAGGGGGTGGGGAGGAGAGGGGGCGTGAAGAATTGAGAATTCCAGGAATGCTGTCTGCTTCAGGCCCAGTTCAATCCAGGTGTTCACACAAAGTCCCTCCAACCCATCAGTCTTTCTCTCTATTGCATTGTCCTGAAGCAGATGCTTTCCCAGAGCAGACAAGGCATCTTTCAGCAGCTCAGCCTGAAATCACAGCCTCCCAGCGGCCTCATTTCTAACCTTATCAACAGTGCTCACCTTGTGCTGGGTGTGGCGCGGAGTGCTTGTCAAGTGTGAACTTAGTTTCTCATCCTCACACACTCCCAGACCTAAGAACTACCTCTTGTATTTCACAGATAGGGAAACTGAGGCCCAAGGGAGTTGACAAGCCTTGGCTTCCAGCATCTGCATTGAGTCCCAGTCTGGAGCCAGGGTCAAGGCTAGCTTCTGGAGACTTCAAGGTGGGGGGGGGGGGGTCTCCCAGAAGAGCCACAGGACAAAGCAATCAGCCATGTGTCTGCCTCTTCCTCCTCCTCCTCCACCCCTGCTGCCTGGCACAGCCTTCCCAGAAATCCCTGGGAGACAGACTGACCTCATGCAGGCCGGGCGGGTGGGGTGACTCTGGGGGGAGCTGGCCAGTGTGTCCCCAGGCCTGAGTCACTGGGCAGGGCTGGCCAGGCCGGAGCCTGTGCCCAGGACGGGGTGGCAGAGGGAAGGAGTGGGGGATGGGGGGGAAGGTAGCAGCTAGGGCATCACCCCTTTTACATGTAGCCACAACTGATTACCCAGAAGACCCCATGCCCTTGCCCCCCCCCCCCCCAAGAGGCCTGGGCTAGACGCCAGGGCCTACTTAACACATTTATGAGAAAGTCAGACGTGGCTATTTATAACCCTTTGATCTGCCTGCCAAGGGCAGTGGGTAACTGCTGGGCCAGGGCCTCCAGCGAGCTGGGCTGTAGGGCTCCGAGGGGAAACTGAGGCTCCAAGAGGCCTAGGAACCTGCACATAGCCTCACGGGCGGTCTGTGGCGGGGGCTGCACTGGAACACAGGAAGTGGTCAAGTCCATGGCTTCACGGGGCCAGTAGCACTTTCGCTCAGTGCTTGGCTTTTAAACCTTTTTCTGCCTCTATTTTCTTTCTTTTTTTTTGTCAGTCGCTGGGCTTGAACTCAGGGCCCGGATGCCGTCTCTGACCTCTTTGCTCGAAGCTAGCTCCACTTTCCAGTTTCCCCGGTGGTTCATTGGAGATTAGAATCTCAGAGACTTTGCTCCCTGGGCTGGCCTTGAACCACGATCCTCAGATCGCAGCCTTCTGCGTAGCTGGGGGTTACAGGTGTGAGCCACAGGTGCCTGTGGCTCTCCTTAAGCCTCCACTTTTGGGGGGCAAAGTGGGGTGAGTGCCTGACACCCCTCATTGCTACAGTCAAGAGGCGGGACAAAGGCCACGCTCAAGACGGGGCCTGGCACAGCAGATCTTCAACACCAGCGTTTCCTGTTGTTGCCGGGCTGCAATGATTCAAGCCTGACGCTTAAGGGTGGGCAGGACCGGCTGGCTGCACAGCGTCCTGTGGAATATTCCAGAACTTCCCAACTGACCCTCCCCCACATCCCTCTGCTCAAGGAGACAGGGACCAGCACCCATCTAGGGGCTGTGGACGCAGGAAGATGAGGTCACCATCCCAGCCTCTGATCCTCAGGGACCTGTGGTTGGGTTTCCCCCATGTGCCTGTCACCCCATTTCTCCCAGGACACCCCTTCTCTCTTCCCAGGCCATCAGCGGCCTGCCCTGTGCTGAGAGGTGATTTGGGGCCTGGCATGGTTTGGTTTGGGTGGTTTGTTTTTGGGGGGGGGGCTTTCATGTGTTTGCCACTGGGGTATGGTTCCTGGGTGTTGCCCACAAGGCCATTCTCCACTCACTTCCTCACCAGGAAGTGGAGGCTTGCATTCCTAAACAGGCCCCTTCCTTCCGGTGCACACAGCTTTAGTTCCTCCCCGGCCCCACCCGCTTCCACACCCCTGGGGAAGGCAAATGCCCACCTGGCGGGGCTGGGGTAGGCCTGACTGCAGTCATTCATTCACGCACAAATACATTTCTTCTTTCCTTTTCCAACCTGGTCTGCTCTGTGGCCTGGTGTTCTGAGCTGCGGGGGGGTCACTGTCTGTAAATGTGGGGGACCCCTGCCCCACAGGGTAGCTTTACTTCCAACCCTAGCCTCAGGCTGCTGCATCTGGGCTTGTTTGTTTGTGCCAGTACTGGGACTTGAACTCAGGGCCTGGGCATGTGTCCCTGAGCTTTTTCACTCAAGACTGATGCTTTACCACTTGAGCCACAGCTCCACTTCTGGCTTTTTTTTGGGGGGGCATTGTTTATTGGAGGTAAGAGTCTCATAGACTTTCCTGCCCTGGGTTGGGTTTGAACTATGATCCTCAGATCTCAGCCTCCTGAGTAGCTGGGATGACAGGGGTGAGCCAACCGATGTGTGGGCTGCCCTGGTTAATTCTGAGATGGATCTTGCTTTCTGCCCAGGCCTATTTGGACTGTAATCCTCTCGTTCGCCCTCTACCATGGCTGGGATGACAAGTGCGTATCACCAGGCCCAGCATTTTTCTATTGAGATGAGGTCTCGAAAACTTTTGGGGTTGTTTTGTTGTTGTTGTTTTTGGTTTTGGTTTTGGTTTTTGTCTTTTTGGCTAATGCTGGTCTGGAGCCATGATCCTTCTGATCTCTTCCTCCTGAGCAGCTGAAATGAAAATATATGAGCCACCAGAGCCCAGCTTCCACTTTGTTTTTGAAGTAGGAAAAATGGCCCGTAGCCGGTGGCTCACACCTGTCATTCTAGCTATTCAGGAGGCTGAGATCTGAGGATGGAGGTTCAAAGCCAGCCCAGAGCTGGAAAGTCCTTGAGACTTTCTCAGTGAGCCACGGAAACCTCTGGACAGCGTGTGGAAGGAAAGCTTTCTGAAGGCTGCAGTTCGGAGTGGTTTGCTTGGTACGAAGTAAGTGAGCAGAGAGGATAATACTGAAATTGGCATGTAGACTGTACAAGATAAATATTTATCAGAAGAACCCTCGTCGCTGGTCTGCCTATCGGTGTGGGTGGAGAAAAACGGAGGGCTGCTATAAAGTTACATCCAGCTGAGAATTGCAGACTCAAATTTCATACCATGTAATGCAATGTCTCTTTATGTGGCTTGCTGGAAGAGGGCGGGGGTGGGGGGGAGAGGAAGTTTCTTTCTTCTGCTTTTTTTTTTTTTTTTGAGATACTGGCTAGTAGTACAGACTGGTCTCAAGGTTGCCTCTGACTTCCCAAGGGCTGAGATTACAGGCATGCGCTACCATGCCCATCCATCCTGTATTTGAATTTTTATTTCTATGTCAGCATCAGTGCTTGAACTCGGTCAGGGCCGTGTGCTTTTGCTTAGTTTTTTCCCCTCAAGGTTGGTGCTATAATTTCATGAGCCATGGGGCTGGGAAGGTGGCTCATTGGTAGAATGCTTGCCTTGCATGCCAGTGGCCCTGAGTTCGATTCCTCAGCATCACTTAAGCAAAAAGAAAAAAGCCAGAAGTGGCGCGGTGGCTTAAGTGGTAGAGCACTAGCCTTGAGCTGAAGAGCTGAGGGACAGCGCCCAGGCCCAGAGTTCAGGTCCCAGGACTGGACCCACCCAAAAATAAAATTTCATGAGCCACATGTGGCTCTGTGTGTGTGTGTGCGTTCGTGTGTACACACACACACACACACACACACACACACACACACACACACACACACACACACACACACACACACACACACACACACACACACACACACACACACCATCCTGGAGCCTGAACTCTGGGCCTGCATGCTCTGAGCTTTGTTTTTAACTCAAGGCTAGTGCTCTACCACTTGAGCCACGTCTCTACTTCCAACTTTTTGCTGATTCATTGGAGACAAGAGTCTCACAGACTTTCCTACCTGGGTTCGCTTTGAACCACGAACCTCAGATCTCAGCCTCCTGAGTAGCTAGGATGGCAGGCGTGAGCCACTGGCACCCCCCGACTTCTGGCTCTTTTCTGGGTTAATCAAAGTTTAAGAATCTTTTGGATTTATCTGCCCAGGCTGACTTCAAACCACAGTGCTCAGTTCTCAGCCTCCAGAGTAGCTGGAATCACAGGCGTGTGCACCTGCACTCGGCTGCATTGCTTTTGATTAATAACATCATTTTCATTTGCTAGCCAGTTCCCAGCACTCTGCCCCCCACCCCTCACCCCGCTAGGAGTGAGTGGCCATCCACCCTTTCCAGGAGATGGATGGCAGGTATAGATCACTCATGAGCAGCGGCTGCTTCCCCCACACAGTTAATAGACTAATAAAATGAGGGCTCTGCCTACACAGCAGAGTAAAAGAAAATGGATTTGCTTATCAATAATGCAGGCTCCCGGCTCCTGCGCCCGGGAGTCTTACGCTGCCTTGGCAGCTGCTTGCCTCTGACCTGATTCTGCTTCTGAGCCGCAGGCAGAGTGAAACTCAGGTATTCTCAGGAGGTGGAGCCTCTGGAGGGGGCGGGGTCTCTGCCCACCTCCTCCCTCTGGGGAAAGAGATCCAAACACTGTGGCCTGCCTACCGAGTTTTGTTATCAACCAAGCCTTCTGCCCCAAGTGGCAAAAATGCAAACTGGCTGAAGCACAGGGGGGATTCACTGGTTCTTACCAGTCCAAGGACAGTGTGGATTTCAGGAATGGCTAGATCCAGGTGATGAAATAAATTACTGATTGGGCTGGGAAGGTGGCTCGGTGGTAGAGTGCTTGCCTTGCATGCCTGAGGCCCTGGGTTCGATTCCTCAGCACCACTTAAGCAAAGAGAAAAAAGCCGGAAGTGGCGCTGTAGTTTAAGAGGTAGAGTGCTAGCCTTGAGCTGAAGAGCTGAGGGACAGCGCCCAGGCCCAGAGTTCAGGCCCCACGACCAGACCAAAAAAAAAAAAAAATTACTGATTCTCTCTCCCTCCTTCCCTTCCTTCCTCCCTCCCTCCTCTCTCTTAACCACACCTTTGCTTTTCTTCACACTGATTTGATTTTTGTGTGTCTACAGATTTTCATCTCCTAGTGGCAAACATCTTTTGCTCCTCCAGCCTGTCAGCTACAGACAAGCAACTTACAGCAGAATGAAAACTGCATTTTTTCTTTCTTTTTTTTTTGGCCAGTCCTGGGGCTTGAATTCAGGGCCTGGGCGCTGTCCCTGAGCTTCTTTTGCTCAAGGCTAGCACTCTACCACTTGAGCCACAGTGCCACTTCTGGCTTTTTCTGTGTATGGAGTACTGAAGAATTGTTTTGTTTTTGTTTTTTTTTGATCCGGTCGTGGGGCCTGAACTCTGGGTCTGGGCACTGTCCCTCAGCTCTTCAGCTCAAGGCTAGCACTCTACCACTTGAGCCACAGCGCCACTTCCGGCTTTTTTCTTTTTGCTTATGTGGTGCTGAGGAATGGAACCCAGGGCCTCATGCATGCAAGGCAAGCGCTCTACCACTGAGCCACCTTCCCAGAGCCAACACTGCATCTTCAGCCCATCGTCTCTCACTGGCCCTCCTTAAAAATCTTGCTCAGGTCTAGATCCAGGAAGTAAGGTGTGCAGACTTCAAATTCAGGCCAAATTACCTCACCCGGAAAGAAGAAAGGCCGCTTCTGAGGGAAGAAAGGAAATGGATGTACATGTGGCCTTGGGCCTTGAATTCAGGGCCTGGGCCCTGTCCCTGAAGCTGCTTTTTACTCAAGGTTGGCACTCTGCCAGCTGAACCACTGCTCCACTCGGGCTTTTTGCTGGCTCATTGGAAATAAGAGTCTCAAGGACTTTCCTGCTCAGGCTGGCTTGGAACCATTTATGGGACGTACACTATGAGGCCATAATGGGAGTCGTGGGGGGGGTCCTGGGTCTGTGGGAGCGGGGAGCCTGTGGGTGCGGGGAGCCTGTGGGGGGGGTGCCCTGGACGCCCGCCCCTCCCCCCTCCCCTGTCACTGTGCGCCCCGCCAGCGTGGGGTGAGCTCCGGCTTCTTTTTCTCTTCCAGGTCCCTTCATGGCTCCGGGCTGCTCTTAGCTCAGTATTGATTTCCCGTGCATGACCCGGCCTTTTACAATACGATTAATTAACTTAAAAAGGAACTTGATTGTTTTGTGTGCGTGTGCCAGTCCTGGGTCTTGAACTCAAGGCCTGGGCGCTGCTGTCCCTGTTTTTGTTTTCTTTTTCCCCTCAAAGCTGGCGCTCTACCACTTTGAGCCACAGCTCCACTTCGGGCTTTTTGCTGCTTCATTGGAGATGAGTCTCACAGACTTTCCTGCCCAGGCTGGCTTTGAATCACGTTCCTCCACATCTCAGCCTCCTGAGTAGCCGGGGTGACAGGTGTGAGCCACCAGTACTGGGCTCCTAATGTATTATCTGCCATTTGTGGACATCTTCTTCTTCTACTTCTTTCTTTTCTTTTCTTGCCATTCCTGGGGTTTGCACTCAGGGCCTGAGCACTGTCCCTGAGCTTCTTTTGCTCAAGGCTAGCGCTCTACCTCTTGAGCCACAGCACCAATTCTGGCTTTTTCTGCATTTGTGGTACTGAGGACTCGAACCCAGGGCTTCAGGCATGCTAGGCAACTACTCTACCCTGAGCCACCTTCCCAGCCCCCCTTCTTCTATTTCTTTCCGCGTTTTTGTTGTTTTGTTTTCCTCTGTAACTCCTGACCTACCAAGGTGATGTACAGCCACCACCAGCCCAGGGTGGTTTGTGCAACTTCTTTTTTTTTTAACGCAACCAGCTATGAGAGGATCTTGTCTTTTGACTTTAGCAAGAACCAGTCTAACCACTGCTACCAGCCCTGCCCACTCCCAGGCCCCCTGGGCTGCTGAGTGACCGCAGAAGATCCCACTGGAGCCCGTGTACCTCCCTTCCCTCATTCCACCCGCCCCCCAAGCCTCCTCCATACACATGTGAAGGTGCTGGTAGGCTTGCCCTGAGCCATGGGTCACCCAGGGGCCTGGCTTATGGCATGGGGCAGTTGATTGGACTTCAGGTAGGGTTTGATCAAGGTGCACAAGAACAGCCCTACCTCAGCCTCCTGAGTAGCTGGGGTTACAGATATGAACCTCAGGTGCCTGGCCAAACTTTATTATTTTTCGTCTGAACAGGGAGACAAGGTGAGGGACAGCGCTGGGGCTGGGGAGGCCGGAGGAGGAGGAGGAGGAAGATGACGAAGAGGAGAAGGTGACTGTCAGCTGCAGGCTTGGTTCCCGGCACCGCCATCTTCCTGCTCCGGGCGTCTGGTGCGGACCACACTGTAGGCTCTGGTGAGGAGAGAGGAGGGGATGTGGGAAGCTGGAGGGGCTGCATCTTGGGGTGCCCTCCAGTTGTTGCCCCCATTTCCAGTGAACTCACCTGTGCCGGCAGAGCCGGGACATCTGCCTGCACTTGCCACCTGTGGGGGAAGGAGACAAAGTGTGTGTGTGTGTGTGTGTGTGTGTGTGTGTGTGTGTGTGTGTGTGTGTGTGTGTGTGTGTGTGTGTGTGTGTGTGTGTGTGTGTGTGTGTGTGTGTGTGTAAGCTCACGCGGGTGGGGCTTGAACCCAGGGCCTGGGTGCTTTTCACTCAAGGATGGTACCCTACCACACCTCCACTTCCGGCTTTTTGCTAGTTAACAGGAGATAAGAGTCTCATAGCCTTTCCTTCTCTGGGCTGGCCTCAAGCATCGATCCTCATTTCTCAGCCTCCTTAGTAGCCAGGTGTGAGCCACAGACACCTGGTCACTGAGGGGAGTGCTCTACACCCAGGTGATGCCACAAGCGTGTGACTGAGAAACACACACACACACACACACACACACACACGCAAAACAGCCGTGCTAGGCTCCGAAGCTGGAGCTCATCCACGCCGGTGCACACACGTGCTGTGGAGAACTCAGGCCGTTTTGTGAATCACTGCTTCACTCAGCCCAGGCAAGAAAAACAGGGTGAAACAGGGAAAAAGAAAAGAAAAATCAGTGTCCTGCCGGGCGCCCATGTCTCATGCCGGTCATCCTAGCTGCTCAGGAGGCTGAGATCCGGAGGATCACAGTTCAAAGACAGCTGGAGCAGAGAAGTCCATGAGACGCTTCTCTCCAATGAACCAGCAACAAAGCCAGAAGTGGCGCTTGTGGCTCAAGTGGTAGAACGCCAGCCCTGAGAGAAAAAGCTATGGGACAGCGCTCCGGTCCTGAGTTCAAGCCCTGGGCTCAACATTTTGATCACATCCCAGGCCTCCCCTTCCCAGTACCAGATCCACCCAGCCCTCCATTCTTACTGGTGAGGATAATGATGCCTGTGACGAACAACACAGCTGCCACCAACAGCCCCCGCTTCCGGAGCGTGCCTTCATCTGCAGACAGACAGACACAGACACAGGGGGGTCAGGTCCGGATGCCTCCACCTTTCCTCCCCAGATAACTTCCTGGGGGCACCTTACTCACCATAAAAAAAGGGGTCGAACTCATCTGCACCTGTGGGGCACAGAGGAGGACACGGGTCAGAGGTCAGGAGAGGTTTGTTGAGTGAATAAGTGAGCGGCAGACAGGTTCCCCACCCCTCTACCCCATCGCCTCTGCCCAGCTGTAGAACACCTGTGCATGCACGTGTGTGCACACGTGTGATGTGTGTGTGTGTGTGTGTGTGTGTGTAGCATCTCCATGGTAGGAGCATTCCAGAACATGACCAAGAAAAGCCCTGTGAAGTCTCTGGAGAGAGTTTTACTGACCCCGTGGCTTAGGAGTCCGGGGGTGCGTCCAGAATTGTTTGCCTGCTGACTGATCCTCTGAGAATGTTGGGGTGCCTGTAGAAGAATGAGCAGACAGAATGGGGAAGGCAGGAGGGGCCCCCTCAACCCCAGAGCTGGGGAGAAGGTCCTTCCTGACATCTGTGCGTTTAAGGGGGACAGGCAGCTTGGCCTCCATCTTCAGCCAGGCCTCCTCTCGCCACCCCACTCAGAACCCAGAGCTAAAGGGGAAGGGAACCCCTGACACGGCACACAGGACCATGGGGGAGGGGAGGACACCGGCCAGATTCTCTTCATTCAAAACAAAGCCTTGGAGGGGGGGCCCTCAGGGCTCAGGCCTGTCATCCCAGCTATTCAGGAGGCTGAGATCTGGAGGATTGCAGTTTGAAGGCAGCCTAGACAGGAAAGTCTGTGAGACTCTTATTGCCAATGAACCAGCAAAAAAAAGCTGGACTAGAGGCATGGCTCAAGTGGTAGAGCACCCGCCTCAAGTAGGGAGAAACTAAAGCTAAAAGAGGATGCCTAGGCCCTGAGTTCAAGACCCAATTCTGGTGCACGTGCCCACGTGTGCGCACGTGTGCGTGTGTGTGTGTACACATACACACAACTTTTGTTTGTTTTGTCAGTCATGGGGTCTGGTCCCAGGGCCTGGGCACTGTCCCTGAGTTTGTCTGCTCAAGGCAGGTGCTCTACCACTTGAGCCACAGCTCCACTTCTGGCTTTTTGTCATGATTCATTGGAGATAAGAGTCTCACAGACTTTCTGTCCGGCTGGTTTTGAACTGTGACCTTCTAGATCTTAGTCTTCTGAGTAGCTGGGATGACAGGCCTGAACCACTTATCTCAGAACTCTCCAACCTCCCACCAGAACCCACATAGTTCCTGGAAAAATGGGTCAGCGATTGCTGCAAACAGGTGCTGAGAGAAACTCGCCCTGGAGGGAAGGCTGAGCGGGGCAGGACTTCCACAGGGACTGGACACTCCAGCTCTCCGCCCCAGGGCCCACCTCTCTCACTGGTCCCGTGCTTGTCTGACTCCGTCACTGGGAGAGAACCAGTCCCCGCGGGTGCCCGCGTCACGGTGACAATTCCTGTCCCAGCCTGCGGCTCCATTCCCTCAGTCTCCAGCTTTGTGTGGCTTCTGGTTGTTTCTAGTTGGGCAAGAGAGCAACAAGAGAAGAGATAGTAGGGAGAAAGGCCGGGCGCCAGTGCTCACGCCTGTAATCCCAGCGACTCAGAAGGCTGAGATCTGAGGATCGCGGTTCAAAGCCAGCCCGGGTAAGAAAATCTGGGAGACTCTTATCGCCAATGAACCAGCAGCAAAGCAGAAGTGGTGCTGTGGCTCAAGTGGTAGAGAGCTCACTTTGAGCAATGAAGCTAAGGGAGAGGGTAAGGCCCTGAGTTCAAGTTCCAGTACTGATACAGGAGGAAAAGGAAGAGGAGGAGGAGGAGGAGGAGGAGGAAGGGAATGGAGGCGTCTTGGCTGCGCTATCACCCCAGGGTCCAGATGGGGACAGCACACTGAATGTCACGGCCGCCACCCCAGCCCTGCCCGGCTCTTACCTTCAGCCGGCGCCTTCAGCATGGTTGTGAAGTCTCGGGGGGCTGTATCTGGAGTGGAGGGAAAATTTGAGGTGTCAAAAGCTGGGCACCAGTGTCTCACCCCTATAATCCCAGCTATTCAGGAGGCTGAGATCTAAGAATGGCGGTTCAAAGCCAGCCTAGGCAGGCAAGTCCCTGAGACTCTTTATCTCCAATGCACTACTGAAAAATGCCAGAAGTGGCGCTGTGGCTCAAGTGGTAGCACACTCACCTTGAGCTGAAGAGCTCAGGGACAGCGCCCAGGCCTTGAGTTCAAGACCTAGGACTTGAACACACACACACACACACACACACACACACACACACACACACACACACACACACACACACACACACACACACACACACACACACACACACACAGAGGAAAAGGGGGAGAAGAGAAGGGAGAAGTGGAAAAGACCCACAGATGAAGAGTTTGGGGTGGGGTTCCCAAAGCAGCTCAATTCTGATGATGTGAGATCACCGGCCTGGTCAGCGCTTACACACAAGGAGACCCCCACCAACCTATGACAGGTCCCCCTCCCTGGAGTGCTGGCTACCACCTGTTTACCACCAGCCCTTGAGAAATCTTGCTCAAAGAAAGGCATCTGGAGCCGGGCGCCGGTGGCTCCTGCCTGTCATCCTAGCTACTCAGGAGGCTGAGATCGCAGTTCAAAGCCAGCCTGGGCAGGAAACTCCCTGAGACTTATCTCTAATGCACCACCAGAAAACCAGAAGTGGTGCTGTGGCTCAAGTGGTAGAGCGCTCGCCTTGAGCTGAAGAGCTGAGGGCCAGCGCCCAGGCCCATGGCTAACAAAAGAGAAAAAAAAAAAAAAGAAAAAAGAAATGCATTTGGCTACACATTCCAAAAGCCTCACATTGTACATGCCAGCACCCCACTTATTCTGACAAGACCCCCTCCCTCAGAATCACCCCCGAAGAACAGCCCTGCCCTGCTCCTGAGGAAGTAAAGACCAGCAGACAGCACCCAGAGAGCTTTGAACAGCCAACCTCAGATCCCAGTGTGCAGCTGCTGTTATTCGCCACATAGCCTGGTAGGCTCTTAACTACAGATCGGCCTCTTTCCCCACCTGTAACATGGTTCCCGACAGGCGTGTTTTCAGTAGTCAGGTCTACCGCAGAACGGGATTCGGGATTGTGCAATGTCTGTCCTGCAGAAACAAAGATGGGAAGAGTGAGGCCTCTTGCTCCCTTCTTGAATCGCCCCCCCCCCCCCCATACTTGGACTTTAAACTCAATAGGCTGGGAAGGTGGCTCAGTGGTAGAGTGCTTGTTTTGCATGCATGAGGCCCTGGGTTCAATTCCTCAGCACCTCATAAGCAGAAACAGCCGGAAGTGGTGCTGTGGCTCTAGTGGTAGAGCACTAGCCTTGAGCTGAAGAGCTGAGGGACAGCGCCCAGGCCCGGAGTTCAGGCCCCACCACCACCACCACCACCAACAAAACCCTCAGGGCCTTGTGATCTCACTTGGTGGGTGTTTTTGGTTTGTTTGTTGTTGTTGTTGTTTTGCCAGTCCTGGGACTTGAACTCAGGGCCTGGGCACTGTCCCTCAGCTTCTTTTGCTCAAGGCTAGCACTCTACCACTTGAGCCACAGTTCTGTTTCGGGCTTTTTCTGTTTGTGTAGTACTAGGAGTCAAACCCAGGACTTCATGCATGCAAGGCAAGCACTCTATCACTAGACCACATTTCCAGCCCCTATTATTGTTTTGTGTGTGTGTGTGTGAGTGTGTGTGTATGTTTTGCTCAAGGAATGTGCTCTACCACTTGAGCCACAACTCCACTTCTGGCTTTTTGTGTTTCTGCGTGTGTGTGTGTGTGTGTGTGTGTGTGTGTGTGTGTGTGTGTGTGTGTGTGTATGTGTGGTTGATTGAACATAAGAGTCTCACAGACTTTCCTGCCCTGGCTGACTTCAAACTGCAATCCTCAGATCTCAGCCTCCTGAGTAGCAGGGATTACAGGCCTGAGCCACTGGCGCCAGACCACAGATCAATATCTAGCATAGTCTACAAGAAACTGACTTCATGTCTTGCCTGTCTGTCTTTGCCCACGATCTGATTTTTTTTCCATGTTCACGCTTGTGAAATATGGATGTATGGAGCGCCTGCTGTGAGGCTGTGGGCTCTTAGGGGGGCACAGAGCCACCACAATCCCAGTTCCCCACTCACTAACTTCTGGCCCAGGGCTCTTCCCCCTGGCCGAGTCTCAGTTTCCTTATCCATCAGGTGGAAACAGAACACATTTGAGAACTCCCCCCCTCCACACCTGCCACCTTGGAAAAATGCTCCCCAGATAGAGTCAACAGGTTTAACTCTTTAGCCTAGACCCAGCTGAGCCCCTTTTGTCTAACGAACCACTTATTATTTTGCTGGGACTTTTGAGTCTCCTGGCTGCCAAGTAGAAAATGGACACCCCACCTCAGAGCCAAATCAAACTTCATCCCGGTTGGAGGTGAAGGGGAAGGCGTTCAAGCTGGACAGATTCTGGCTAGACTCTTTGGAAGCGCCACCCATGGTTCTGTGGTGTTCAAACAGGGTGTCACCCCGAAACTGCCTAGCAGTCCCCACTTCCTGCGGGGGCCCTCGGTAGGGGAGGGGGAGGAGGAAGGCAGGCAGAGCATCCGCTCAGGCTCTTACCTCTGCTGGGCACAACCAGGCCAACCAGGATGAAGACACATAGGCGACCGGAGGGCCACATCTGTGGGGTGAGGGGGGTCGGGTCAGCGGGGTGTGGCCTGGGGCAGCTCTGGGATGGGGGGATCTTACAGCTCACCCCTTCTTGAAGCAGACACCCCTAATTTCAAAGACCTCCCACCCCGAGCCAGGGCTGATAGCTGACTTTGGGGCCAGGGCAAGAGGGCGAGAGGGTCTCAGAGAATGGGAATTACAAGCCAACACCCCATTTCCCCTTTTCCTGCTGGTCTCTCCCCCCACCCCCACCCCCCAAAAAAAAGAACACCAAAACCCACCAAGCAGCAGCAGCAGCCAGCTCACCTGGTCCCCCCAAAGCATCCAGCACCCTGGGAGCAGAAAGGCCCTGGTTATCCCCCCCCCTCCCCCAGCACCCCCAGGTGGGACCCCAGGAACGGGGAGGGGAGGCGGAGAGGGCGGGGCAGCGGGGGGAGACTGAGGCCTGGCTTACCACGGAGCTCAGCCTGGGTCCCGGCCGCAGCCTGGGGGTCGGAGGACGCGCAAGCGGGCGAGGGTGTGGCCTGGTGGGCGTGGCCAGTGGGCGGGGTCCTGGGCGGGACTCGCGGTGGGCGGGTCCCGGATAGGCGGACTACAGCGCGCCGGGGGCGTGGCCTGGGCGTGGGCGGGGCCCCCGCGGGCGGGGCCGGCGCCCAGTCATCAGTCATTTCCTCCCGGGTTTCCTGGCCTGGAGGTGGGGCCGGTGAGAGCGGGAGGGCCCTGCGGGTAAGGGTTGGGGGGGACCCCCGGGGAAGGCCGGATGGAGAGGGGGCGGCTGGGGGTGGGAAGGATGGAGAGGGAGGACCTGGAGGGGGCAGGATGCAGGGAGGGCTGGAGAGGGTGGGATGAAGGCCTGGAGGGGGCAGGAGGGAGTGGGGGGGCCGGGGGGGGATCGGGGGGGGGGGGCTGAGTGGGAGGCACCGGGGCCACGCTGGGGGAACCTCCCGGGGCAGGCGAGGCCCTGCACCCCCAGTTCCGTCCTCCACCCCGCGTGCCCACAGATGAGAACACACAGCCCGGGGAAACCGAGTGCACGTTTATTAAGCTCAGGACGCGGACGCCGGGGCGACGTGGGGGCTGCAGGCCTCGGGCGGAGACGGTGGGGTGCAGGGCGCTGCGGGCGTCCTGGGGGGCTGGGGCCGGACGCCGGGGGGGTTCCGGGAGCTGGAGGCCTGAGTCCCTGGGTGGGGGGTGCAGACGGGCTCTTTGGGGTATTGCCAAGGCCTGGGGAGGGACAGCGGGGTGCAAGGGCTCCAGCCTTGGGATGGGTGGGGCGGCTCATTCCGGGGAGCACTCCCCAGCACCAGGCCGGGGTCCCCACCGCCTTCACCGGGTCGTCCGGGTCCCAAATCCAGGCAGGGACAGCAGAGGAAGCCGTCAGGCCGGTCTTAAACGCCACCGCCACCGCCAGGGGCTGAGGAAAGCAGGGGACAGTCAGAAAGGGACGAAGCCAGGCGCTGGGGACTCACGCCTGTCACCCGGCCACTCAGGAGGCTGAGATCCAGAGGTGAGGATTCAAAGCCAACCCCCCCCACTCCCCTGCCAAAAAAAGTCTGTGAAATCCTTTTCTCCAATGAAGCACCAAAAAAGCCATAAGTGGAGTTGTGGCTCAAGTGGTAGAGCGCCAGCCTTGGTGCAAAAAAAGAAAGAAAGAAAGAAAGAAAAAAAGCTAAGGGACAGCGCCCAAGCCCTGAGTTCAAGCCCAGGTACAGACACAAAATAACTATGTAAGAGGCAGACAGAACCCCAGCTCTGACCACCCCCCTCCTTCCCCCAAGTCCCAGGGAAGGGTGCAAAGCCAGTAAAATCAGGTCAGGATATTTTTATATAATTAGCATGAACACCCTAAGGCGCTGCCTTCCCCAACCCCATCTCCCCACCCCGCCCCCCACCTCCTCATCTCCCCACCCTGCCCCCCTCCCCCCATCTTCCCACCCTGCCCCCACCCCCTCATCTCCCCACCCTGCCCCCCACCCCCATCTCCCCACCCCCCCACCTCCCCACCCCGCCCCCTTCCTTTCTTTCTCTGTAACTCCCATCCACTTGTACCCCTCTGCCTGCCCTGCCCCCCCCCATGTCTCTACTGGGCTCTGTCTCTCTTCCTACAAGGGATTTCTCCTACCCACCTCCTTCTCCACCCTCAGACCTTCTGGACCATCCAGCTTTTTCCTCCCAGCCCTACACATTCTGGTGGTAAGATTTGAACTCAGGGCTTTGCATTCACCAGGCAAGTGCTCTGCCCCCTTGAGCTACATTCTTTGGGCTCTGGTCATTTTTGAGATGGTGTCTTACTTTTTGTCCAGGCTGTGAGCCTCCTATCTATGCTTTGCCTGGCTAGGATGACAGGTGTGTAGCACTATACTCAGACTTGTCTGTTTAGATGGTGGGTGGGGGAGGGAGTTGGAGACCTTGTTTTGTTCAAGCTGGTCTTGAACCATGATCCCCACCCTCCCACACCACACATTCCTTCCTTCCTTCCTTCCTTCCTTCCTTCCTTTCTTTCTTTCTTTCCTTTCTTTTATCCGAAACTGGGACTGCACTTAGTATCTGACACGTTCACTCACTGACTGGCGCTCTACCATCTGAGCCACACCACCAAGCTCCATCCACAGATTCCTTTTAAAGATGAACTTTAAAATCTATATCCTATGTAAATGCGTTTGGTTGTTTCAATATGCAAAAACCTTTCCTCCTTGGTTATTGCTCTTCCTTCCCCTTCCCTCCTCCCCCACCCCTCTTTTATTGTGCCAGTCCTAGGGCTTGAACTCAGAACCTGAGCGCACTTTCCCTTAGTTTTTTCACTGAAAGCTAGTGCTCTAGCACTTGAGCTCCACTTCCAGTTTTTTTTCTTGTTGTTTTTTCTGGTTCATTGGAGTTAAATAAGAGTCATAGATTTTCCTCCCCAGGCTGGCTTTGAACCTCAATTCTCAGATCTCAATCTAGGAGGGAGATCTCAATCTAGCTAGAACTACAGGTGTGAGCTACCACGCAGTGCCTGGTGTTTGAGGAGGAGAGGGAGTGATCTTTGTGACTCTTTAGGACATTTCCCACTGCCCACTGTGGGTTGGTGTGTCCCCTTGGTGAGTGGGGGTGGTGCTCAGCCTCGTGTGGAATCATCCCAGATCTGCCATGGCCTCCACAGACACTCTGGTCTTCTAAGACACCCCTCCCCCATTTCTGCAGCCCTCCTAGAACCCCCGCACTCTGGCCCTCACCTGAGGAAGGAAGTTCTGACTTGCAGGACTTACACGTTGGGCTGTGAAGGCAAAGCAGAGAGAGACAGAGACAGAGACAGAGAGAGACAGAGACAGAGAATATATAAGAGGTTATACTTTCTTTCTGGGCCCTGGGTTAAGGGAGCACCTCAGGATACACCCCCCCCTCCCGCTTTTTCCTTCCCCCACTTCCTCCAGACCTCTCAGACCTGGAGTCCGCCTTCCTGCACTTTACTTTCTTGCCTGTTGAGAAAGAGAGACAGAGCACGAATGAATGAATGAATGAACGAATGAATGGGTGGATGGATGTTCCTGAGTGCAGTGGGGACGTGGGGAAAGGCACTCACTGATGATGATGATGATGCCCAGCAAGAACATCACGGTGGCCAGGGTCATGCCCACGGTCTGCACGGTGGCGTAGTCTAGGAAGGGAGACAACAGGATGGACAGGCAGCTCACCCCGCCCAGCTGCACAGCGGCCTGCTGGAGTCTCGTCCAGAGAGGTCCAGGATCTGGGGGGCGGGCTCCCCCGGGGCCTCTCTCTCCCCCCTCTGCTCCCCTCCCCTGCCTCGGTTTTCTTTCTGGATTCTACTTCTCTGTAGAATCAACGCCCTCCACGCTGCCTCTCCCTCTGTCCTCATTCAGAGGGCCCAGGCCATTGTCCGTCACGGGCAGCTTCTCCACCGTGATCTGAGCCACACCAGGCCTCAGAGCGGCCTCTGGTGCCTGTGAATGCCAGGTGAACACCAAGGCCCTGGAGGCCCTGAATGAGCTAGCCTGCCTGCCTCCCTCCCTCCCTCCCTTCCTTCTCTCCCTTCCTTCCAACCTTCCTTCCTTCCTAGACCTCATCTCATCCACCTTCCCCAGCAGTCCCCTGCCCCACAGCCACCCTGCAGTTCTTTCCAGATGTCAACCTGTCTCAGGGCCTTTGCACTTGCTGCTCCCACTAGCTGAATGTTCTTCCTCTAAATACCCACACAGTTCCTCCCTCACCAGTCTTCCCTGGCTGTCCTGTTTAGAATGTTTGCCCCAAAGAATGATGATTATTCTGTGTGGTGGTGGTGTTTGTTTTGTGCCAATACTGAGGCTTGAATTCTAGGATCTGGCATTGTTTCTTAGTCTTTTTCACCCAAGATTAGTGCTATACCACTTGAGCCACAGCTCCCACTTCAGGCTTTTTTTTGGTGGTTCAGTAGAGCTAAGAGTCTCTCAGACTTTTCTGCTTAATCTGGCTTTGAACCAAGACCCTCAGATCTCAGCTTCCTGAGTAGTTAGGATTACAGGCAGTGGTGCCGGGCTTAGCAGTATAAGAAATATTTCTCACCAGGTGCCAGTGGCTCACACCTGTAGTCCTAGCTACTCAGGAGGCTGAGATCTGAGGATCATAGTTCAAAGCCAGCCTGGGCAGGAAAGTCCGAGAGACTCTTATCACCAATAAACCACTAAAAAACTGGAAGTGGCGTTGTGGTTCAAGCGATAGAGCGCTCACCTTGAGCTGAAGAGCCCAGGGACAGCGCCCAGGCCCCGAGTTCAAGCCCCATGACCGACAAAAAGAAAAGAAAAGAAACACTTCTCATTTCATTTGCTGGAGTGTCTGAGTCTGTTCATTGGGTCTCAAGGAAAGCAGGATTCCGGGCTAGGTCGCTGGGGTGCCTGCCACAGGGCTTGGCATAGACCCGGGGTTCCGTAAGCACCAGCAGTGGGCCAGGCTTCTGCCCGCTACTAGCTGAATTTCTTATTGTGACAAAGTGCTCATGTTAAATAAATCTGAGTCATGGCTGGCTGGCTGGAGTGTGGAGGGGGAGCCAGGCAGAGCCTCTCCTAGCCACTAAGCAGTCGATATTTGATCTGAAGCCAGAGGAAGAGAATGGAGTCTGCACCTACTACGGAGAAGGCGGAGGTAGGGTGGTGGTGATGATGGACAGCAAGAGCAAAGGCCCTGAGGTAGTAAGGAAATTGACCTACTGGAGAAACAGCATGACTGAGCAAAGATGGTGAGGTAGAAAGGTGTTTTTCACAGGAAACTGGGGTCGGATAGCAGTGGTAACTTCTTTGAGCTTTGAGTGCCATGAGTTTGATAATAAGGTATCATGCTGGAAGATTCCTCAAAGTGGGAATTAGTATGGATCTTCAATACAGAAGGGACCAGAGAGGCAAAGTTACTTGTCCAAGGCCACACAGCTACATAGTGAGTAAGCAAGGCTCAAACCCAGCAGCCTGGTGGTGTTGGAGTTATATTAAGGTTCAGTGGGGCATCTGGTCCATCCCCCCCTCCCTCCCTGGTTACTCTACCCTCCATGACCTCATCTGATACAAGCTATGCCACTCAGTATGGCCCACTTCAGCCATGACCCCTCACCCAGCCACATCTTCATCTATCCAAAACACCAACACTCACCATAGTAAAATGGGTCAGGCTCCTCCGGACCTTCGGGAGGGAAGAAAGAGACACAGAGAGAAGGAAAAAATATTTCAAGGCTGAGTCTGATCGCAGTTTTGAGTCTTGCTGTGTGCCATGGCTTCCGCCTGTCATCCTAGCAACTCGAGAGGCTGAGATTTGAGGAGCAAGGCCAGAAGCCAGTCCAGAGAGGAAAGTCTGGGAGATTCGTATCTCCAATGAGTCACCAAAAAGCTGGAAGTGGTGCTGTGGCTTAAGTGGTAGAGCACTAGCCTTGTGTGTGTGTGTGGCGGGGGGGGGGGGGGGGGGGGGGAGAGGGGGGAGCTGTTTGCCAATCCTAGAGCTTGAACTCAGGGCCTGGGCTTGTCCCTTAACATTTTGCACTCTCCCATTTGAGTCACAGCTCCACTCCCAGCTTTTTGAGGATTTATTGGAGATCAGAGTCTGATGAACTTCCCTATCCAGGCTGGCTTTGAACCATGATCCTCAGATCTCAGCCTCCTGAGTAACTAGGATGACAGGCGGGAGCCACAAACACGGGACACACTCCCCTTCCTTATCCCCCCCCCCTGCACCTTTCTGGCCTTCTGCAAACCCTCCTCCATTTTTCTCAAGACTCCTAGAGTGAGCTCCTGTCCCTGATTCCCCTTGGGTTCCTGGCTGAGGATTGGGGTTTGGTGCCCAAGATTCTCTATGCTGCCACAAATCTAGATCCTCTGGGGTGTGGCTGGGCCAAGGAGGAGTCAAGGAGGCCAGGGAAGGAATGTACCCCACTCTTGGCCACTTGCCAGGAAGCCATCAGCAAGGAGGGGGTTGCCATGGTAACTGGGGCATCTTGAAAGGTGATGCCCTCCCCCCCCCAGCACCCTGGCCCAGGTCCTGTTTATAAGGTTTGTGACTTGGGTCCAGTCTTGTCTCTCTCTCTCCCTCTCCCTCTCTCCCTGCAGAACTGGCTGGCTTCTAGCCAAACCCAGGGTCTTTCTTAGAGACCTAATTTCAAGTGTGTTCAAGCACCCCCTCTTCTCGCTACACCCCTAAATTCTCCCTCTTGGTTTTCGTTGCAGGGGAAATTAAAAAAAAAAAAAAGCGCCTCTCTTCCATCTCCTCAATAATTCATGAATCCCATTCCTTCAGGACACAACAGGCTTCTTTCCCCTCCCCGCCCAGCCATTTCCCACCCTCCACCCCCCCCCCCAGGGATTTCCCGAGGCCTGAGGTCCCTTCCCTGCCTGGTGTGACTGGGGCAATCGGGGTGGGTGTCTAGGCGTCTGCACCCCCACCTCCGCCCGTCTGCCCTCATCCATCCACCACCTCTGCGAAAAAGCAAGAGCCCTGGACCCTCGCCAGCCCCGGCGCCCTCCCCGCCTCCCCTCTCCCTAGGGTGGCTTCCAACCTCCGCAGCCCCCTCCACCCCCACCCCTGCTTCCCGCCCTGCGGAGAGCGTGCGGAGGCTGGCTGCCTGCCGCAGCCGCTGCCTGCTGGGGAAGGGGGGAAAGGAAGGGAAGGGAAGGAGAGATGGGGTGCAAAGTGGGGTTCCCCCTTCACTGCCAGGAGGCTGCCGGTCAGTGCAGGCAGCAGCGAGTGGGGAGAGGACCTGGCCTTGGCCCTTCCCCCAGGGAAGCTGGCTGTCTGGGGCTGGGGCAGCGGGGAGAGGGCGTGGAAGTGGGTTAACGGGTGTGAAGGGGGAATGGTTGTGTGACGGGATGGGGGGCGGGGGGGGGACTCTGATCCTGCTAGAACTGGAATCTGGAACTGGACCTGATAGGGAAGGCAAAGGGGAGGGGACTCCCAGCACCCCACTCCCACCTGGGAGGCTTTGCTGCAGTGGTGCACACCCCACCCCAGGCTGCCACCACACCCCACATCCATCTCTGCCTCGCTTTTCTCCCAACCTGCCTGGCAGGGATGATAGGAAACACCAACCACAAGAGACCAGGATGCTTCGGATGCTGGGAACATTAAAAAAAAATGTGGGGACCCTTCCCCTGGCCCACCTTAGGGTCCTGAAATCTTCTAGAACCTCTCTGACTGCAGAACCCCACCGGCTCCCATCCCGCATCCTTCCTATCTGCTAGCACCACGGTGCTGGACCAACCACCCCCGTTGCCATAGCAACCTGTCCGCGCATCCCTTCTCCCGGGGACAGCCCTCTCTACCCATAGGTCCCGCACCTGGATCAAAGTGCAGGGGGGGGGGATAGGGGACACCCCCCCAAAAGGGGGAGTGGAAGGGGGGTCGAGGGATGCAGCAGAGAGGTCCCCACCCATGGCCGGAATAGCCACATCCCCTCCTGACTCCTTCCCTTCCCGCCCTGTTCCCTGGCCCCCTCTTCCCCACGCCGCGCCCCCACGCGCACTCGCGCACCCACTCTCTAAGATGATGACACTCACTCACCGATGGTGGGGACCTCAGTTGGGGTCATGATGCCGAGCCAGAGCCAAAGAGGGGGGGAACGCTGCTGAAGATGTCTGTGGAGGCAGCAGCGAAGACAGGACAGACCGATGTGGGGGGTGGGGGGGACGGTGGGGGGAGCCCTGGTGTGTGGGCAGGGGGAGGGGCTGCAGCCAATGGAAGCCCGGGGATCCCGCCCCCGGACCAGCCCCCCCGCCCCCGCCCCGCCCCCCGCCGCCGTCCCCGCCCCTTCCCCAAGGGTGGGGGCCAGGGAGGGGGCTGCGGGGCTCGAGGCACGCAGACGGACTGAGATCCACACGGGCTGGAGAGAAAAAGCACGTTTTATTGGAATTCTAGCCGGCATGGGGGCCTCTGCTGGGGCGGGGGCAGGGGGGGGAGGTGGCTGGCAGGTGTGCAGATCCTGTGGGGTGGATGGATGGGTGGGAGGCTTCCAGCCCGCCTGGCCACCATGCCTCCCTGCCCCCTCCCCGGCCTCCCCCCCCCCCCAGCCCGGGCTGCGCTGCAGGATTGCTCTGGGCTCCGTGGCTTCAGGATTCTCTACCGCATGCGGGTGGACAGACCTGCGGGGAGGGAACGCACAGCCTGGGTGTCAGGAGGAAATCGGGGCGCCTGGGGTGCTGGGAGGAGGCAGGGCTGGGGCAGGGCCTCTCTTCCTGCCCCCCACCCCCACTTCCAGGCAGAGGGCTGGGGGCAACTTTCCTGCCCCCCTCCCTCCTCCAGGGAGAGCCAGGAAAAGGTTCTGAGAATCAGCTTTCACCCCCAAACACCCACAGTCTCCCCAAACTCACGACGGATGGAGCTCCGGAAAGTTCCCTCCTCTTCATCAGGCTCCCCAGTTCTGGAAAGGAAAAGGCAGAGACAGATGGAGATCCAGCCACTCCCGGGTACCCCTCAATGCAGCCCTCCTTTCCCATAGGGGGGGGACCAGGCCCAGCTCTGCATAAGAAGCAGGCTTGGGAGAGGGGGGGGCTACTGTGAACCTGTGAATGAACCCCCCCAGAAGCAGCCTAACTGTGCTGCGGGAGCCCAGACCACGCCTGCCATCCTAGCTACCCAGGAGGCTGAGATCTGAGGATCGAGGTTCAAGGCCAGCCCAGGGAAGGAAAGCCTGCCAGACTCTTATCTCCAATGGGCCAGCAAAAAGCTGGAACTAGCCGGGTGCTGGTGGCTCACGCCTGCCATCCTAGCTACTCAGGAACCTGGGATCTGAGGATCAAGGTTCAAAGCCAGCCCGGGCAGGAAAGTCTGTGAGACTCTTATCTCCATTGAACCACCAGAAAACCGGAAGTGGAGATGTGGCTCTAATGAGAGAGCCACGAGTGAAAAAGCTCAGGGACAGCACCAGGCCCCGAGTTCAAGCCCCGGGACCGGAAAAGCGGAAAGCAGGGCTATGGCTCAAGTGGTTGGGCCTCAGACGCACACATATATACATCTATGTATCTATGTATCTATGTATCTATGTATCTATGTATCTATCTATCTATCTGTCTGTCTGTCTATCTCATCCTTGTCTGCAGGTGCCCGCGCACGCCCGGCCATGGGTGGTGTCCAAGGGTCGTCTGTGCCTGAAATGTGCGTGGAAAGCTGAGCGGACCCGGGGCTGGGATCCACACGGGGCCGCGGGGTGCGGTGATCTCATCGTCCCCTGCTCGGGGCGCTCTCCCGCCCCGTGCCGGTGCCGCTGCCGCTGCCGGCCTCGGGTCACCCTCCGGCCGCCGCCGCCCCGCCCCGGCCCGGGGCCGGCCGCTCGCAGCTAGCTGGGCACCGCGGGGCGAGTGGAGAGCGTGAGGAGGGACGGGCTGCTTACTTCTGCTGCTGGTTGAACTTGCACCGGCATTTCTTGCCTGTGAGGATAAGGAGGGAGCACGGGCTGAGAGCCCCGCCGGGAGCGCACGGCGCCCCACCCCGCCGCGTGCGCTCCCGGAGCAGCGCCGCCGCGCCCGCCGGGGAGGCTTGGGAGGCGGGGCGCGGCCTGGGCGGTCCCGGAGGTGGGCGGGGCGGCAGTGGGCGAGGCCAATGTGAGACTGGAGGCGGGCACCTGGCGGGGGCGGGCCTTGAAGGGGGCGGGGCCACGGGTAGGGTGACGGCGGGGCGGGGCCGCGGAAGGGGCGGGGCCGAAGGCGGGCGTGGTGGTCTGAAGAGGGCGTGGTCGACAACAAGCTGGAGGCGGAGCCGAACGGGGAGGGGGCGGGTTTAGAAGTGAGGCGGAGCCAGGACAGGGTTGGAGGTAGAGGGGTGGGTGGAAGTACGGGCTGTTTGGGGGCGTGGCCTGACGGCCACGTTCGTTTTGAGGGCGGGGCTGGGGCGGAGTCATGACTGTGTCCACGCGGGAAAGAGGGGGGGCAAGGTAGATGGTGGGCGTGGCCCTGGCAGGCTATGGGCGGGATCGGGAACCAGTCCATGATGGGTGGGAACGGTCCGGGACGGGTGGGGCCCAGGTGGGTGCAGACACTCACTGAGGATGATGAGGATGCCCAGGATGAAGAGGACCCCGGCGATGGTAAGGCCTCCGATCCTCAGGGATTTGTAGTCTGTGGATAGGGGAGGAGGGGGGAAAGGAGATCAATTAGAGAGCAGACAGAGGAGGAGAGGGGGAGGCAGGGGGGGAGGATGGAGGGGAGGAGCAGGGCGAGGGGGGTGGGGGGGGAAGAGGAGCAGGGGACAGCAGAAGATGGGCCATCGGGTACTGTGAGAGCTTGAGTCAAAAGGGGAGAGAAACAGAAAGACAGAAACAGAGACAGACAGACAGAAACAGAGACAGACAGACAGACAGAGAAAAAAATAAAACCCAAGGCCTCCCCAGAATAGAAGCTCCCCTTACCATAAGTGAATGGGTCGTGTTCCGGTGAAGCTTCTGGAAAAAAAAGAGAGAGCTAGAGAACCCAGAGTTTGGCTGCTGCCCCGGCTAGGAGCAGGAGCTGGGAAAGACCCTTTGGGGCCGCTGGCCTTCCGGGGCTGGCATTTTGGGAACTGTGGGACCCTCAGCAGACAGCCCTGCCTGCCCTGGGTCCTAGCTGCCCTCTCCGTCCCTGATTTGAGGTGGGGTGGGGGCCCCACTAGCCCACCCCAGCCTCATATCTTCCAGTGTGTCATCGGTCCCCAAAGACAGCCTCCATCCACTCCCACCTCCAGCTGGCCCACAGGATCTTCTCCTCCTCCAAATGCCAGCCTGTGAGTGACTGGAACGGTCATTGGGACTCCCATTTCCTGTCACTCCATTTCCTTTCTTCTCCAACTCACCTGCCTTGGCCATGGCTAGGAGGCCCACACAGAAAACCAAGGTGTGGCTGACAGGTGCCATTGTCCTGAGGAGACAATAAGAATAAGTAAAAGGCTAGCACCAGTGGCCCACGCCTGCAATCCTGGCTACTCAGGAGGCTGCGAGCTGGAGGATCGAGGTTCAAAGCCAGCCTGGGCAGGAAAAGATATGAGACTGTGGGGGATGGGGGAGGGAGGGGTCACGGGGCTTGAACTCTGGGCCTGGGCACTGTCCCTCAGCTCTTCAGCTCAAGACAAGCACTCTACCACTTGAGCCACAGTGCCACTTTCTGGTTTTCTGGTGGTTTATTGGAGGTTAAGAGTCTCAGACTTTCCTGCCTGGGCTGGCTTTGAACCACCGTCCTCAGATCTCAGGCTCCTGAGTAGCTAGGATTACACGCGTGAGCCACCAACGCACGGCAATATGAGACTCTTAATTCCAATGAACCACCAGAAAATCAGAAGTGGCACTATGGCTTAAAATGGTAAAGCACTAGCCTTGAGAAAAAGAGCACACAGACAATGTCCAGGCCTTGAGTTCAAGCTCCATGACTGACAAACAAATAAGTAAGTAAGTAAATAAATAAATAAATAAGGGGAAAGTTGGCCTGTCCCTATAATGACGCCGAACTCCAAAGGGGTTAAATCCTACACAAGCCAGGGCTTAATCACAATTGTCAGTCATTCAGCCTAGTTGCCCAAGAAACAGGGGCACCGCTGGTCTCATGGGGCTGTGTCACCAAAACAACTCACACAGCTGTGGAGAGATGGACACGCAGAAGCCTCCCTGCTCCCCAGGCCTCCACCTCCAGCTTTCCCCCCCCCACACACACACACCTACCCTAGCAGGGGGTCAGAATTTCAGGTGACAGCCAGCCAGAACAGACCACACTGGGCCCTGGTCCCACGAGTCCCTGCACACCAGGGCTCTGCTGTGTCTCCTGTAGTCCCAGCACTCTAGCTCTGGGCTGCCCGCCCGCTCTCTGCCTGACCCCGGGTATAAATATCTCCCACTTCACCCCTGAGGAATTCGCACAGGCCACCGGGCCACAGCCTTTCCCTCTTCCCCCCACTTGTATGGTTTGGGGGGGGGTCACACATAGATAAGTAAAGCCTGGTGGGTCACAGGCTGCTGAGCCACCCCTGATTCTGTTAGAAAAGCGAGGGAGGGGGGAACCAGCCCATGGGGCCACCTCTGGGTGCCCCTAAGCAGTCAACACCAGCCAAAGAACCTCAGAGACAGAAGACAGATGTGCAGGGCGTGGCCGCGCATGCGCACAGGGGCAGAGCCAGCCCGCAGCCACGGCCCCCTCCCTCCCACTGCTGGCTGGAGGGACTGGGGGTGTCTCCTTGTGACAAGAAGATCTGTGTACACCTACACCCCAACAGCAGGGAGTCACCCTCGTTCCTACCCCGCAGCACCCCTACTGTTTCTGTTTTCTCCTCCCAGCCATGGGTCAGGCCTGCTGGGAGCCAGGATTGGCCCCTCCTGTTCCCAAAAATAGGCCGCCCAGGCCCAGGGGAGAGGGCCTATGGGGAGTGTGGGGGGAGGACACTTACCCTAATCTCACCGTCTCCTGCTGAAAGAAGGTCCCCCCAAATGTCCGGGCTGTGACCCAGGGGCTGACACTTCAGACCCCCTGGTCCAGGGCTGGAGCCGGGCACCCCTAGCAGGCTCCCCTCTTGGCCCCACCCTTCCCCTCCCCAACCAGCAGCTGTAATTGGAGCCCGGGCTGGAGGGGGGCCAGGGGGCGGCCCCCAGCCCAGACCGCCCTGGTCCACTCGGTTAACTCTCTCAGCTCAGACTGCATCTACAGGCCGCGCCCCAGGGCATGCGCAACAGATGGGGGACTCAATCTTACCTATGGGGCCTGCCCCAGCATGGAGCCCGTGCAACACCAGGGCAGAAGGTCAGGCGGGCTCAGGGTGAACAAGCCCAGCGACTTCGGATCACAGTGTTCTTTTTTGGTTTTAGTTTGGGGTTTGGGGGTGTTTGTTTTTTCTTGGTCCTGGTTTGGGGACTTGAACTCAGAGCCTAGGTGATGGCCCTGATTTTTTTCCCCCCTGTTCAAGGCTAGTACTCTATCACTTGAGTCACAACTCTACTTCCAGCCTTTTGCTATTTCTTTGGAGATCATACTCTCAGGGATTTTCCTGCCTGGGCTGGCTTTGAACTTCGATCCTCAGATCTCAGCCTCTCCAGTAGCTGGGATTACAGGCGTGAGCTACCAGGGCCTGGCTGACCACAGTATTCTGTGCAGTCCTTGTCAGAGTCCCAGGGTTGTTGGTTTCTTTTGGAGGTCTTTCAGTGTGTGTGTGTGTGTATGCTGTCTCCTGCTGGCTGTGAGATTCACCAGGGACTAGCGTGCACGCACGTGCACACACACAAACACACACACCACATAGACATGGCTGGCCACACAGACAGACAGGTACAGTATGTTCATACAGTGCAAACCACCAACCAACATGTTTAACCTTGAACTTTCCCTTCCCTGAGCTCATGTGGCCCTGATTACATGTATATGGGGGGGTGGGAAGGGAGCCAGACATAATCTGAGTTCACAGGCCTTGGTGACGGGGAAGCTCGGGTCAGGCCTAAACTCTGCCTCCTGGTTATGTGACATTGGGCAACCCTTGTCACCTCCCTCCCAGGATTTCCTGAGCTATAAAATGGAGAAATCAGAGGCTGGGAAGGTGACTCAGTGGTAGAGTGCTTGCCTAACATGCATGAAGCCCTGGGTTCGATCCCTCAGTACCACATGCACAGAAAAAACCAGAAGTGTCACTGTGGCTCAAGTGGTAGAGTGCTAGCCTTGAGCAAAAGAAACTCAGGGACAGTGCCCAGGCCCTGAGTTCAAGCCCCAGGAGAAAAAAGAAAAAGAAAAAAAAAAAAGGAGAAATCAAGCTGGGTTCTAAGGATTGTGGTTCAAAGCCAGCCTAGGCAGGAAAGCCTATGAGACTCTTATCCCCAGTGAACCACCAAATAATAACAATAATAATAACAGTAATGATAAAGCTGAAAGTGGAGGTGTGGCTCAAGCAATAGCAGGGGTAAAAAGCATGATCCTCAGATCTCAGCCTCCTGAATAGCTAGGATTACAGGCGTGAGCCACTATACCAGGCCTCAAGATTGTTTTCAAGAAGAGAAAACAGACATCTAGCCAAGGGCAGCTGGTTTTCCTGAGGTTCTCCCTTGGTGATTAAGGACAGAAATGCTCCCCAGCTTTAAGTGTCAGACACCACTCTCAGGAGCCTGGATTCACACCTAGGACACATGTGGCCCAGTCTTGTACCCACATGCACCTGGCCCCAGAGACGGCCAGTGGCTCTGAGGCTCCTCCATGCCTGGCTTTCTGAGCCCCCACAGCCTCTGGCCTGGGTGGCCCTGCACCCCAGGGTCACCAGCCATTTCTGGTTAATAATAACCCTAATGTTTACGCAGCTCAAAGGTGGGGACAGAGAAGGTAGGGCGCCAACAGGAGTGGGGGGGGGAGGGCACCTGGCCAGCTCCTAGCTGATCCAGCTTCCTTCCCTTCCCCGGCTCACTCCGGATCCTTGACTGCCCCCTGGTGGAGTAGCTAGGAAGTCCCTAGCTGGGTGATGCTGGGTAAATAACTCAGCGTCTCTAAGTCTCAGTTGCTCAGGAGGTTGAGATCTAAGGATCTGGTTCAAACCAGCTGGGGCAGGAAAGGCCGTGAGACTCATCTCCAATGAACCAACAAGAAGCTGGAAGTGGAGGTGTGGTTCAAGTAGTAGAGTGCCAGCTAAGGGATAGCCCAGGCCTGAGTTCAAGTCCCAGTACTGGCGTGTGTGTACCCGTGGAGCACGGGTACACGCACACACACTCACACACAAAGGCTTTAAAACCAACTGCCTGCATTTGGGCCCTGGCTCTGCCTCCGGCTGTTCATCCTCTTCCTCAGTTTCTCTCCCTGGAAACAGATACAAAATCCTCCCTCCCCCCCTTTTTTTCCCCAATTCTCAGGGCCTGAGCACTAACCCTGAGCTATTTTTACTCTACCACTTGAACCACACCTTCACTTCCAGCTTTTAGTTTGTTTGGGTTTTGTTTTGGCAGTTCATTAGAGGTAAGAGTCTCCCGGCCTTTCCTGCCCAGGCTGGCTTTGAACCGTGATCCTCAGATCTCAGCATCTTGAATAGCTGGGACAAGGGACATGAGCACTGCTGCCCAGCTATAAGAGCAAGTTTTAGCGCAGGGCTTGGGGCAGAGTTAAGAGCAGCAAGGGAGATGGCGTGGCAGTTGGCAGGACCTTGGGCTGAGTGAGCTGCGGGGTTCTAAGGGTTAATTGCAGAGGAGGGGAAAGGGGGGGGGGGACAGGCAGAGCAGGGGCCCTGCCCAGTATGGCCACCAGAGGGCACAGTTGGACCTGCGCTGGCCCTTCTATCCCCTGTGACAGCGCCCACCACACCCTCCAAGAGAAGGGGCCCCGGCTGGGCGTGGCCAGTGTCCCCCACCCCCATCTCCCATCTGTCCAGCCACCTGATCCCCGCCCTGGGGACCACCGCCTGGATGGACCGATGGGAGCATCTGGGATGGGGGTTAGCTGGGAGCGGTCTGATGACCCCCCTACCTCCCCCCAGAGAACACGGGTCCCTTCCCCAGGTCCCCAGCCTCTGACCCCCTCCCCCTCCCCCTCCCCTGCCCCTCCCCCTCCTCATCCTCTAACTCTCCCTGGCTGAACTCATCTGAGGCCATCGGGGAGCAGGGGCGCGGGCGGCAGGGAGGCCGGCGATGCAGAGGGACACACGGACACACACACCCAAAGAGCTTGAGCCCCGGACAGACGGACAGACACACCGAGGCCTCGAGATCCACACTGGAGATTCAACTCAGGAAGCGAAAAGAGACCCCATAGCAAGTCAGACGGCCGAGAGCTCATCGCAGGGCCGCGGGGCAGGCCGAGAGCAAGGCGCTCGCCCCCTCCGGGGTGCAGGGCGCCCGGCTGGCATCATGTAGTGTGTGCAGGGGGGAGCCGGCCGGGTGGAGGCTGCGGGGGCTTTAGTGGGGGGCTGGAGGGGAAGGGCAGGGGGATGGGCGGGGTGAGGCTGCTGCTGCTGCTGCTGGCTGGGGCAGGGGTAGGGGTGGCCTGGAGACCCCCAAAAGGGAAATGCCCCCCTCGCTGCTCCTGCTCCAAAGACAGCGCCCTGTGTGAGGGTTCCCCAGAGCTGCCCGAGAGCTTCACCCCAACACTTCTGTCACTGTGAGTGTGTGGTCCTCATGGGGCTGGGGGAGTGGGGGGGAAATGGGGTGCTGGGACCCCCAAGGGTGGAGGCAGAAAGTAGGGGGGGCAGGATCCCTCTCCCCAGCAGGAACTTGGAGAGCAAAGGATCTTGGGATGTTCGGGAGAGAGCTAAGAGGGTTCAGAAGGCAGTACTGGGGAGATGTGGGGGGCTCAGGGAGTGAGCAATCAGGGGGTGCAGGGTGAGTACTGTTGGGGTCCTTGAAAACTACAAGGGCAAGTAGGGGGGAGAAGCACGGAGCTCCCCGGCGGGGCGGGGCGGGGAGGTTGGGTTTGGGATAGAACCTTGAAATGGCTTTCTCCTGACCCCCCCCCCCGTGTCTCCAGCTCACTTGTGAGACTGGGGGTGCCCCAGCTGAAGGCCGGAAGCTTCCTCAAGATGCCAACTCTGCACCTGCTGTGAGTGAGGCCTGGGCCCTGGGCTGCAGGAATTCCTGCACATGTGTGTGCATGTGTGCATACACGAGGGTGTTCGTCCCATGGAGTGTGTACATGTGTATGTGGGAGCCCACCTGTGTCCACGTACCCCCACCAAAAGCCATGTGGGGGCCCATGGGCTGAGAGTGAAGACCAAAATTCCAGGGTCAGAAGGGGGTCTGAGCCCCGTGCTAGTAGTCGCTTACACCTGTAATCCCAGCTACTCAGGAGGCTGAGATCTGAGGATCATGGGTCAGAGCCAGCCAGGGGTGAAAAAAAATCTGTGTGAGACTATTTCCAATGAAATAACAAAAAGCCAGATGTGGAGCTGTGGCTCAAGTGGTAGAGCACCAGCCTTGAGCACCCTTGGGGGGTGGGGGTGGGGCAACAAACAATGCGCAGGCTCTGAGTTCAAACCCCAGCACTGGCAAAGGAAGAAAGAAGGGAGGGAAGAAGGAAGGAAGGAAGGAAGAAAGGAAAAGTTCCATCTTGCTCCTTTCTTAGACTCTTCACATCCAACTCCTTCTCTGTGATTGAAGACGATGCATTTGCCGGCCTGTCCTATTTGCAGTACCTGTGAGTCAGGGCCGGGGCGGGGCACAGGTGGGCTTGGGAGGAGATGCCTGGCGCACCTGCAGCAACCAGAGTAGCAGCAGGAGCTGATGATGGCGATAAAAATGGTAGAACTGGGCTGGGAAGGTGGCTAAGTGGTAGAGCGCTTGCCTTGCATGCCTGAGGCCCTGGGTTCGATTCCTCAGCACCACATAAAGCAAAAAGAAAAAAAGCCGGAAGTGGCGCTGTGGCTCAAGTGGTAGAGCGCTAGCCTTGAGCTGAAGAGCTGAGGGACAGCGCCCAGGCCCAGAGTTCAGGCCCCACAACCGGTAAAAAAAAAAAAAAAAAAAATGGTAGAACTGAGTCAGATCCCAGTGGGCTCACACACATCATTCTAGCTACTCAGGAGGCTGAGATCTGAGGATCAGGGTTCAAAAGTCCAGGACACTTTTCTCACCAGTGACCCAGCAGAAAACCAGAAGTGGAGGTGTGGCTCAAGTGGGAGAGCACCAGCCTTGAGCCACAGAGCCGAGAGACAGCACCACCCAGGCTCTGAGTTCAAGTCCCAATACCCCCTCCTACACACACACACACACACACACACACACACACACACACACACACACACACACACAGGTTTTTCAGGTTTCTCTGCCATCACTGAAGTGAGGGGCCCAAAGGTAACACTTCTTGTGGTCCCCCAACCCTGGGGCACCCCCTCACCCTGCCTCCCCCCCTCCAGCTTCATTGAGGACAACGAGATCGGCTCCATCTCCAAGAATGCTCTCAGAGGTCTTCGCTCCCTCACTCACCTGTGCGTGCTCCCCCTCGCCCTCCCTGACCACACCCCATGCTGCCCCCCCGCCCCGCCCCATGCCCCTGTCCCCAAGACAGCTGATGGGGTTCCCTTCTCTTCCTCTCCTTCCCCAAGGAGCCTGGCCAGCAACCGCCTGGAGGCCCTGCCTCGATTCCTCTTCCGAGGCCTGGATACCCTGACCCACGTGTGAGGATGGGGAGGTGGGGGGCCCTCCCTGCTCACCCCCATCCACCGCTCCCACCCAGGTGGGGCAGTTGGGTCCCAGCCCCTTTCCCTAAGTGGCTTTTGGTCCCAGGGATCTGCGGGGAAACCCTTTCCAGTGTGACTGCCGCGTGCTGTGGATCCTGCAGTGGATGGCCACGGTGAATGCCAGCGTGGGCACCGGGGCCTGCGCCGGCCCCGCCGCCCTGGCCCGCACGCAGCTCCAGCATCTGGAGCCAGCCAGCTTCAAGTGCCGGTCTGTAGGTAAGAGTGTGCAGCCCAAGCCGGGCACGGTGCCTCACGCCTGTAATCCCAGCCACTCAGGAGGCCGAGATCTGAGGATCCTGGTTTAAAGGCAGCCCCAGCAAGAAAGTCAGTGAGACTCTTATCTCCAATCAACCAGAAACTGGAAGTGGCACTGTGGCTCAAGTGGTAGAGCGCTCACCTTGAGCAAAAGAGGCTCAGGGACAGCGCCCAGGCCCTGAGTTCAAGCCCCACTACTGACCACAAAAACAAAAGGAGTTCACAGCCTTCTCCCACCCCCAGGACTAAGAGGGACAGCAAGGGCTCTCCTCCCCTCCCACTGCTCCCAGGAGAAGGCTAGGGGTGTAGGGGGCGCTGGCAGCCAGACGGAGGGACTGACCTCACTGCTGGTCCTGTTTTAGGCCTGTGAGATCTTGAACACATAGCATCATGTTCCCAGCCTCAGTTTCCTTATCTGCAAAATAAGAACATGAAGGCAAAGCCGGGCGCCAGAGGCTCATGCCTGTCATCCTAGCTACTCAGGAGGCTGAGATCTGAGGATCATGGTTCAAAGCCAGGCCAGGCAGGAAAGTCCGTGAGACTAAACTAGAAAACCGGAAGTGGTGCTGTGGCTCAAGCAGTAGAGCGCTAGCCTTGAGCTGAAGAGCTGAGGGACAGCGCCCAGGCCCAGAGTTCAAGCCCCATGACCGACCCCCCCCCAAAAAAGCTAAGGGTCAGTACTAAGGCCCTGAGTTGGAGTCCCAGCACTAACACACACACACACACCTTAGCTGTGACATGTTTCTGGGGACAGGACTCAAGGCACAAGGAGGTTTATCTCCAGGGTCACCCTTGTTTTGTTTTTCTTCTGGGGCTGGGGCTGAAAGCCAGAGCCCCGCCCAACCGGGCAGGCGCTTTGCTGCCCAGCCACACCCCAGGCCTGCCTGGGAAACTGTATTCAGTGACTGCAGAGGCCTTCAGTGACACCCACCCCCCTCCCCGGCCCCAGAAGTGAGGGGGACACTGTGGTGCTGACCTCATGGGACAAACAGTTCTGGGGATTAGGCAGGCGGGTGCTAAGTGAGACATGACACCAAGAAGAATGCTCTAAAGAGGGGCTGGAAAAGTGGCTCAGTGGTAGAGTGCTTGCCTTGCATACATGAAGCCCTGGGTTCGATTCCTCAGTACCACATAAGCAGAAAAAGCCTGATGTGGTGCTGTGGCTCAAGTAGCCTTGAGCTGAAGAGCTGAGGGGCAACGCCTAGGCCTAGAGTTCAGGCCCCATGACTGGCAAAAAAGAAAAAAAAGAATGCTCTAAAGACAGTGTTGGGGCTCACGCCTGTCATCCTAGCTACTCAGGAGGCTGAGATCTGAGGATCACAGTTTGAAGCCAGCCGGGGCAGGAAAGGTCCATAAGACTCTTATCTCTAGTGAACCAACAGAAGTGGTATTATGGCTCAAGTGGTCAAGTGCCAGCCAGACTCAGTGCCTAGACCCTGAGTTCAGACCCCAGACTGGCACAAAATGAAGACCATGCGATGCTTTGTGATCAGAACGTAGAGTGGAGAGATACTTTGCGAGGGTGTGCTGCCTTTTGCTGTTGTTGTTGGTGGTGGTGGTGGTGTGGTGGTGGTGGTGGTGTGGTGGTGATGGTGGTGTGGTGGTCATGGGTCTTGGGCCTGGGTGCTGTCCCTCCGCTCTTCAGCTCAAGGCGAGCTCTCTACCGCTTGAGCCACAGCGCCACTTCCCATATTCTGGTGGTTCATTGGAGATCAGAGTCTCATGGACTTACCTGGGCTGGCCTCCAACCTCATTCCTCCCATCTCGGCCTCCTGAGTAGCTAGGACGATTGGCTGTGAGTTCCCCCCCCCACCGCGTGCCTGGACAGCCCTTTGTGGGGGGGGGACCTCCCAGGCCTGCCCACCTCTCTCCTGTCCCCCCACCCCCACCCCTTAGAGCTGTCCTGGTTCCAGAGGATCGAGGACCCCGCGCTGAGCGTGGAGCCCTTCTCCTACCAGGGCGCGGCCTACGTGGTCCTGGCGCAGCCCTTCGCGGGCCGCTGTCTCATCCTGGTCTGGGATTACGGCCTCCAGCGCTTCAGGCCTGAGGAAGAGCTGTCGGGTGAGGCCTGCCCCCTCCCCTGCCCCCCTCCTGCCCCCCCTCCTGCCCCCCCCCGCCCCCGGTGACCGTGCGCCCCCCACCCCGCCCGCAGCGCCGTCCGTGGTGTCCTGCAAGCCGCTGGTGCTGGGCCCGCGCCTGTTCGTGCTGTGCGCCCGGCTGTGGGGGGGCTCGCAGCTGTGGGGGCGCGCGCGCCCCGAGCTGCGCCTGGCCCCGCTGCAGGCGCTGGGCCCCGGGCGGCTGCTGCGGCCCAACGACGCCGAGCTGCTGTGGCTGGACGGGCAGCCGTGCTTCGTGGTGGCCGACGCGTCCAAGGCGGGCACCACCACGCTGCTGTGCCGCCAGGGCGCCGGCTTCTACCCGCGCCAGAGCCTGCACGCCTGGCGCCGCGACACCGACGCCGAGGTGCTGCGGCTGGACGGCCGGCCGCACCTGCTGCTGGCCTCCGCCTCGCAGCGGCCCGTCCTCTTCCAGTGGCGCGGCGGCCGCTTCGAGCGGCGCACCGACATCCCCGAGGCCGAGGGCGTCTACGCCGCGCGCCACCTCCACGCCGCCGGCCAGGTGTTCCTGTGCCTCACGCGCTTCATCGGGGACTCCATGGTAAGGGGGGTGGGGGGTGCCGGCTGGGGGAGGGGCGATCGTGGGCCCCCCCAGCAATCCTACACCCACCCCAGCAATCCTACACCCACCCCCAGCAATCCTACACCCACCCCCCAGCGATCCTACACCCCCCCAGCAATCCTACACCCCCCCAGCAATCCTACACCCCCCCAGCAATCCTACACCCCCCCAGCAATCCTACACTCCCCCCAGCAATCCTACACCCCCCAGCAATCCTACACCCCCCCAGCAATCCTACACTCCCCCCAGCAATCCTACACCCCCCAGCAATCCTACACCCCCCCAGCAATCCTACACCCCCCAGCAATCCTACACCCCCCCAGCAATCCTACACCCCCCCAGCAATCCTACACCCCCCAGCAATCCTACACCCCCCAGCAATCCTACACCCACCCCCAGCAATCCTACACCCCCCCCAGCGATCCTACACCCCCCCAGCAATCCTACACCCCCCCAGCAATCCTACATCCACCCCCAGCAATCCTACACCCCCCCAGCAATCCTACAACCACCCCCAGCAATCCTACACCCCCCCAGCAATCCTACACCCCCCAGCAATCCTACACCCCCCCAGCAATCCTACACCCCCCCAGCAATCCTACACCCCCCCAGCAATCCTACATCCACCCAGCAATCCTACACCCCCCCCCCAGAAACAAACTTCTGACCTGGCCTGGGGGAGCCCCAGGGGCTGCTTTATTTTTTATTCTTCCGGTGCCAAGGCTGGGATTTGAACTCAGGGCCTGGGCTCTGTCCCTCAGCTCTTTCGCCCTGCCCCTTTGAGCTACTGCAGCTCCACCCGCTGGGTTTTCCACATGGTTCACTGGAGATCAGAGTCTCACGGCCTTTCCTGCCCCAGCTGGCCTCAAACCACCATCCTCAGATCTCAGCCTCCCTGAGTGGCTGGCAGGCATGAGCCACCGGTGCCACCAGGCTTCGGGTGTTACCTTTGGACTCTGAGTCCACCTCCACCACTGTGACCCATCAAAGCTGGTGGGCCCTAAAAGATTACCCCCCAAGGATTATATTCTTTTTTATTTATTTATTTGTTTTGTCAGTCATGGGGCTTGAACGCTGGGCCTGGGCACTGTCCCTCAGCTCTTCAGCTCAAGGCTAACGCTCTACCACTTGAGTCACAGCGCCACTTCTGGTTTTCTGAGTGGTTGATTGGAGACAAGAGTCTCACAGTCTTTCCTGCCCGGGCTGGCTTTGAACCACCATCCTCAGATCTCAGCCTCCTGAGTAGCAGGGTTGACAGGCAGGAGCCATCCAGTGCCTGGATGCTAAGGATGCTCTGGGAATGTGGGGGGCTCCTGTCTGGCTCCCCAGCTGCCCCGGGCTGAGCCAGCTGCACTGCCCACCCACAGGTCATGCGCTGGGACGGCTCCATGTTCCGCCCCCTGCAGCTCCTGCCCTCCCGAGGCGCCCACGTCTTCCAGCCCCTGCTCATCGCCAGGGACCAGCTGGCCATCCTGGGCAGTGACTTTGCCTTCAGCCAAGTCTTCCGCCTTGAGCCGGAGCAAGGGCTCCTGGAGCCGCTGCAGGAGCTGGGCCCCCCAACTTTGCTCTCCCCCAGGGCCTTTGCCCACGTCACCTTAGCGGGCAAACACTTCCTCTTCGCCGCCTGCTTCAAGGGCCCCACGCAAATCTACCAGCACCACGAGCTGGACCTCAGCGCTTGAGCTAGCAGGGCCCTGTTCCCACCCAACCTGCACAGTGCTGGGGGATGAGGGCTGGCGAGGGGAAGCAGGCTGCGTCTGGGGGCGTGGCCTGGCAGGCCAGAACCAATCATCAACCATAGATCCAGCCTTAGCCAGGTGGAGGATTTGCCCCGCTGGGGAAAATGGAGAATTGCTGCCTGCTGCAACTTTGAAGCTGGGCAGTTGTCCCCCCCCCAACCCCCCCCCACCTCGGGCTGACTGAAAGGGGGGGCAGATCCCCCTACCACGAAGATGATTTGAGGGGGAGCTTTACTTAGAGTCACAATACAGTGGAGATGGGGGAATCTGAGGGGTGCTCACGCAAAGGTCTGAAAGCACCCAACTCAACATTACCCTGTGAAAGAACCAGGGAATGCTAGGCGCCGGCTGGTGGCTGGCGGCTTGTCATCCTAGCTACTCAGGAGGCTGAGATCTGGAGGATCGCGGTTCGAAGCCAGCCCAGGGCAAGAGAACGCCATGAAGACTCTTCTCTCCAATGAACCAAAACAAGCCAGAAGACATGGAGCTGTGGCTCAAAGGGGTAGAGCAGATAACGCTAAGGGATAATGGCCCCCAAGCCTTGAGTTCAAGCCCTGGTCCTGGCACCCATTAAAACACAAACCACCACAACAAAAAGAATACGGTCCTTGCCTCTGAACTCATTCTGGCCAATGGCTTTCGGGCTGGCCTTTGTGACGTCACCGTCAGTGCTGCTGTACGTCCAGGGGTTCAGGCCCAGTGGGAAGAGGGAGGTAGAGCCTTGGGTACCCTCTCCCGAATACGGGGGGAGGGGGCAAGACAAGTCATATGGACTTGACAAATGTGCCAGCACCCTCCCCCCTTGCCCATGGTTGTGGGGTCCTGGGAGGGACCCTGGGGGAAGGGGGGGGTGTCTCGTGAACGGTTTTCTGGTTTCTGTGTGAATGGTTCATTGGACATAGATGAACCTCGACCCTCTAGATCTCAGCCTTCTGAATAGCAAGGATGATGGGCGTGAAATCTTGTCTGTCTGTCTCCAGGGCCTAGTAGGGGATTCTTTTGGGGGTGAAATGCTTGGAAAAGATTTGGGGGAGGGGATGAGAACATTTGGGAAGTCTTCCTTGAGTATTGGGAGCTTTGAGGTCCCCTGGGGTTCTCATATCCCCTAGGGCCACCCTCAAGGGGTGTGGTGGGGAATAATTCTTCACCTCCTGGTCCCCAGCCTCACCCCCCCCTGCCCTGTGCACCCACACAGAGTCGCCAGGCCTCCTGGGTGGCAATCAAAATCACATTTTATTCAAAACTAAACAGACAGCTCCTTCCCAGGAGAGCTGAGGGGAGAGGGGGACATGCCAGCCTGGGTGGGGGACTTCTGCGCAAGGCCAGGACCTGGGACAGAGGCCCTCCAGGCCGTTTCCGGTGAGCCGTCCTCAGCAGCTGTGGGCAGAGCCTGGGAGAGGTGAGGGAGGATGTGTGGAGTTCTACCTCCCCAGGGCACCACGGGCAGGTACACGTATGCAAATGAACGTGCCCGTATGCAAATGAACGCATGCTATGGAGGGGTACTGCCACACATGCAAATGCCAGCACACAGGCAAACGCTGCAACCCATATGCAAAGGAGCTCACGGTATACTCCTCCCCACGCACACATCCAGGCCAGTGCTGCACCCCCTGTGCAAATGAGCACACTCACAGGCAAACTGATGGGCACATACCCGCACGCACACGCAAGTGTGCTCCCTCCCCTGCCAATGCAAGCACAGGCACACAAATGCTCAAGCACACAGGCAAATACATGCACACATGCAACTGAGTGCCATGCACACCTACCCCTCACTTCCGGCTCCCCTCCCCACCAAGCTGTCTTGTCTTACCTGGAGTGATGAGGGGCGGGGCGTCTCCTGTGCCAGGACTGGGAAAATCAAAGAGGTTCAAATCCATCTCCTCTCCCATCTGGCTGTCCGTCTGTCCTGTCCTTGGCCTAGCTGGTTCAAGGCTAGGTAATTCTCAGACCATCCACACAATGGCTACTTTTCCCTTGTTGATTTACTGAGAGCTGGGATGGGACCATTTCTGAGTTTGGAGACTCTGGGATTTTTTTTTTTTTTCTCTACCACTTGAGTCCCAGCTCTATTTCCAGCATTGTGCTGGCTCACTGGAGATGAGTCCCAGAGACTTTCCTGCCCAGTCTGGCTTTGAACTAAGATCCTCAGGTCTCAGCCTCCTGGGCAGCGAGGATGTCAGGTGTGGGCCATGGGTGCCTTGCTGGCTTCCCTGTCATCCAGGATTTGGGGGAAGTGTGATTTTTCCCAACGTTTTCATACCCAGAATCCACCTTACCTGGGCTTCTGTCTGAATTTGCATTTGCATTTTCCACCTGTTGGGGGAAGGAAGGGTGGTCAGGAGAGCAGACCCCTCCCCATCTCTCATGCACCCCTCCTGCTCCCATATCTGTGTGTGTGTGTGTGTGTGTGTGTTGTTATTTCTGTGGGTTGTGGGGTTTGAACTCTAGGCCTGGGCACTGTCCCTCAGCTCAGCAGCTCAAGCCACAGCCCTGCTTCCAGTTTTCTGGTGGTTCCTTGGAGATAAGAGTCTCACAGTCTTTCCTGCCTGGGCTGGCTCTGAACCGTGATCCTCAGATCTCAGCCTCCTGAGTAGCTGGGATGACAGACGTGAGCCACCAGTGCCTGACTGGAGCTAGGGCTGGTACTCACTCAGGAGGATGATGATGCCCAGGGCGCACAGGACCCCCGCACAAATAAGCCCGCCGACTCGAAGACTGTGCCAGTCTAGGAAAAAAAAATGGCAGAAGGACACTTCAAGGTCAATCCAGTCTCCACCATCCCAAATTCTCGGGGCCTGCTGGGAGTCATAGCAATAACAGAGCAGGTAAGGCAAGTGTTCGCAGGCAAGTTTACACCCCAAACAAACAAAAGTATGTCTTGTTGAGTCAGGCAGAGATAAGCAATCAGCTTGAGGGCAAAAGGTAGAGAAGGAGGCTTCTAGAACAGACCCTTTGAGACCTTCTGATTTGTCAGGAATGATTTGCCAGAGGCCAGCAAAGGAATCCTGTGTGGATTTGAGAGAAAGCAGTTGGAGCAGAAGAACTAGCAGATACAAAGGCCCTGAGGTCAGTGGCCCTGGGCTGGGCCACAGGAGGCCATAGTGGCTAGAGCAAGGGTGAGAGGTTATGGTAGGGGATGGTGGGACCCCAGGGGATGATCGGTGGAACTTGGTGGGGGAGGGGCAGAAGCCGGTCGGGGCAGGTTCTCCCCAGCACCAGGAAGCTTTCTGAAGTCTACCTTCTACTTATCCAGTCTTCTTCAAGGCCTGATGACCACCTCTAGAGCAAGTCCCAGAGTCCCAGCCCAGCCCACCCCCACCTGCAGCCCTTGAAATAATGTGGGTTTGTAGGAGGCGAAGTGGGGGGATGGAGGGGCACAAATTCTCACCATAGTAGAAGGGGCTGTTTTTATCTGCAAGGAAAAAAAAAAAGACCCATGAATCCAGTCGTGGGCGGGGGAAGCCTCCAAGGGAAAGTTCCAGAGAAAGAAAAAACATTCAAACTCACCTTCAGGATCATTAGCATCCAGGGCAGGCAAACCTGGGGAGGGGGGACAAGCAGGAAGGAGGAGAAATGATAATGGTGGTCGCAGCAGAGCCCATAGGCCCTGAGCATCCACGGAGGGCCTCCTTGAAGGAGGGGAGAGGAGAGGAGGACAGATCCTACCTCAAGGGAACAGAGCAGCTGCCACAGTGCCAGCCATCACGCCCCCCAGCCCCACACCTGTGAGTCACCGCAGCTTTTCGCTACCTGAAATAGGTAGTAAATTTGTTCCATTTGTTTCTAGACCCACGGCCAATCCAGGCCTCCTAACAGAGACCAGGGGGAGAGACAGATGGTTCCCATTCTTAGGGAATCTGTTTCCTTCCCCACCCTCACACAACCCCGCCATTGCTAGCTGGGCCCCTCCAAAATGAGTCACTTTCCTGACCTTCAATCCCCTTTCATGCAAGATGTGACTTTGTTTACCCTGGCCTCCTCAGTGGAATTATATTAAAAACACAAAACAAGGGGCTGGGAAGGTGGCTCAGTGGTAGAGTGCTTGCCTTGCATGCCTGAGGCCCTGGGTTTGATTCCTCAGCACCACATAAGCAGAAAAAGCCAGAAGTGGCGCTGTGGCTCAAGTGGTAGAGCGCTAGCCTTGAGCTGAAGAGCTGAGGGACAGCGCCCAGGCCCAGAGTTCAGGCCCCACAACTGAACCCCAAAAATAAATAAATAAAATATAGATGTAGCCAGGCACTGGTGGCTCACACCTGTAATCCTAGCTACTCAGGAGGCTGAGATCTGAATATCACGATTCAAAGCCAGCCCAGGCAGCAAAGTCTATGAGACTCTTATCTCCAATCAACCATCTGAAAACTGGCAGTAGAGCTGTGGCTCAAGTGGTAGAGCACTAGCCTTGAGCTGAAGAGCTGAGGGACAGAGCCCAGGCCCAGAGTTCAAGGCCCACAACCGACTAAATAAATAAATAATATAGATAGATATAGATATATGTATATGTACACACACACACACACACATACACACACACACACACACACACACACACACATATACACAGACATATGAATTCTGTCAAGCGAGTGCTGGGGCACAGGCCTGTAATCCCAGCTATTCAGGAGACTGAGATGTGAAGATTAAGGTTCAAAGCCAGCCCCTCAATGTGTGTGTGTGTGTAGCCTCCAAAAGTTCTGTGAGATTCTTTTTGTTTTGTTTTGTTTTTTGGGGTCCAGTCGTGGGGCTTGAACTCTGGGCCTGGGCGCTGTCCCTCAGCTTTTCAGCTCAAGGCTAGTGCTCTACCACTTGAGCCACAGTGCCACTTCCGGCTTTTTTTTCTTTTTGCTTATGTGGTTCTGAGAAATCGAACCCAGGGCCTCATGCATGCAAGGCAAGCGCTCTACCACTGAGCCACCTTCCCAGCCCCAGTTCTGTGAGATTCTTATCTCTAGTGAACCCGTCAGAAGCCAGAGGTGGCACTGTGGTTCAAGTAGTAGAGCACCAGCCTTGAATGAAAAGATGTCAGGCAGGAGGGGAAGGAGGCCCTTGGTACATACAAGGTAGAGCCAGATGGGGCAAACCTGCATGGCCTCAGAAAATGAAGACACCTCCTTTCACCTCTGGAGGGAGAGGGTGGCTCAGTACAGCGTGTGGGGGTCACTCACCTGCCAGGATGATGAGCACGCTCAGGGCTGCCTCCCGCATGGCGGAATACGGATCTAATGGAACCCAGAAAATGGGCACTGGCTTTAGCAGAGCCGGCAGCCTGGGGCCTGGTTTCCCTGGGCTGAGAGATAAAGAGGAACCCCAACTTTTCGTGTGTGTGTGGGGGGGTGTTGGTAAGTGATCAGGATTAGCAGGGCCTCGGGTGTTTTTGTTGGGGGGGGAGGGGAAGGAGGCAGGTGGCAGGAGGCCCAGATTCTGGGGGGTGTGTGTGTCCCACAGACAGTTTGGAGCCTGCCTGGCTTGGCCCCACTCCTGGATGGGGTCTAGCGGGCACCCCAGGCCGCGGTGCAGGGGGGAAGGGGACGAGCGGGCTGGAGGCTGGAGGCTGGAGGCTGGGGAGAGGCCTGGCTGCGATCCCAGGTGCATCTTCCCTCTCATCCACCCACCACCACCTACCCCCCCTCCCCCAGTGCCAGCCTGAACCCCCTTCTGCCCCATCCAGGCCCCCCAGCTCCACCTGGCTGGTCCCCTCCGCTTCTCCCAGCCGGGCCTGGCACTCAGTCTGCTCAGCTGCCACCAGGGCCCGTGAGAAGCCAGATTCCAGGCCCAGCCCACGCCATTCCCCATTGCTCCCCACCACCCAGCCCCCAGGACCCCCAGGCTCCCCTTCCACCTGCCAGGGCCAGCACATACTCGGGGGTGCCCTGTGTGCCCCCCATGGACGCCTCAATCTCCCTCTGCCTGTTCATCCTTGTGTGTGTGTGTGTGTGTGTGTGTGTGTGTGTGTGTGTGTGTGTGTGTGTGCGTGCAGTCATGCGCCCATACTGGGGTTTGAACCCAGGGCCTGGGCACTGTCCCTGAGCTTCTTTTCTGCTCAAGGCTGGTACTCTACCACATGAGCCACGGCTCCACATCCGACTTTCTGCTGCGTAGAGACCAGAGTCTCCCTGCCTCCCTGGTGCCCCGCGGGCATGGCCGCTGTCCTCGGCTCTAAGCCCCCGAACGGCTGGGACGGCAGGCGTGCGCAGCCATACCAGGCCTGCTGCCAGCAGTGCTCGGAAGATCCGAGACCCCATTCCCACCGCCACACCCCAGAGCTCGAGACTCAGAGGTGGGGGTGCCAATGCACCCCCAAATCTCTAATCCACACTATCCATCGCAGAGCCCCAGGCAGCACCCCATTTCCTAGCAGCCCCCAGCACCCATCTTCCCACTCCTAGACCCCCAAGTTCACTTCTCACCCAACAAGACACCCCCAAACACCCTAAAATACCGCTTAGCTACCAACCAGACACCCCCAAACACCCTAAAATACCCTTCAAATACCCCCATCATCCAGACAGCACCCCCAAATCCAGACACCTCCGGTCACTCTCACAGCACCCGCACCCTGCGCAGGGCTCACCCCTAATGTCTGTCCTGGGCCCCACCAACAAGGTGGGACCTTCTCCAGTCTCCAGCCTGGAGAAGTCTGGAACCCTGAAGGTTAGAACATTCTAGAATCTTGAACCAAAGGCCTTCTGTGTGGCCAGGTTGGTGGGGCGCACAGAGAGGGAACGTGGGGGGAAGCCGAGGGGGGCTGGCGGGGAAGGGCTCACCTGTGGGGCTCACCGGGCTGCACCGCTGGTTCTCCAGAGACTGAGTCACCCCAGGCCCCAAGCCAGACTATCCACAGCCGCGCCCTGAGCAAACCAGCAAACCCGGGCAGGTAGAGGACAGGTCCGGGGCTCAGGCCTCCCCCACCCCATTCCTGTCTTAAAGAGACAGCTCCGAGCCAGACACACCTACTATCCTAGCTCCTCAGGAGGCTGAGATCTAGAGGATGGTGGTTCAAAGCCAACCCAGACAGGAAAGTCCAAGAGACTCTTCTCTCCAATGCAGCAGCAAAGAGCCAGAGTGAAGCTCTGGCTCAAAGGGTAGAGCACCAGCCTTGAGCACACAAGCGCCTAGGCCCTGAGTTCAAGCTCCAGGAGCAACCCCCCCCAGCCACAGGCGCAGCCTTGGAGAGACAGAGGGAGATGAGCAAGAATTGCTACTTGGGCCAGGCGCGGGTGGCTCACGCCTGTCATCCTAGCTACTCAGGAGGCTGAGATCTGAGGATCAAGGTTCAAAGCCAGCCCTGGCAGGAAAGTCCGTGAGACTCTGATCTCCAATAAACCACTCAGAAAACCGGAAGTGGCGCTGTGGCTCAAGTGGTCGAGCGCTCGCCTTGAGCTGAAGAGCTGAGGGACAGGGCTCAGGCCCAGAGTTCAGGCCCCACGACCGACAGAACAACAACCAAAAAAAGAATTGCCACTTGGCTCTCTAGAAAGGGGACTGGCTTCTTCCGAGGTCCTGGGCCCCAAAGGACCCTGGGAAATGATAGATTGTGGAGCACAAAGACACCTTGTAAAGAGCCAGCCTCCTTGACTTCCTCTATGTTTGTTTTTTCTTTCTGTGTTGGTCCTGGGGCTTGAACTTAGGGCCTGGGTGCAGTCCCTGAGTTCTTTGTTTTTTTGTTTTTCACTCAAGGCTGATGCTCTACTACTTGAGCCACAGCTCCACTTCTGGCTTTTTGCTGGTTCATTGGAGATCAGAGTCTCATGGACTTTCCTGTCTGGGTTGGCTTTGAACCATGATCCTCTAAATCTCAGTCTCCTGAGTGGCTGGCATGACAGAGTGAGCTGGTGCCTGCAGCTAGCTGACATGCTTTTAAAGCCAGTAGGAGATGCTGATCAGATCCGGGATGTGAGATCTAGGATCTCTAAAACCACAGCCCCCACCCTTGGCTCACGCCTGTCATCCCCGCTACTCAGAGAGGCTGAAATCTAGAGGATCACATTTCGAGTCCAACCCCAGTCAAGAAAAGTCCATGAGATTCTTCTCTTCAATGGACCACCAAAAAGCCAGAAGTGAAGTTATGGCTGAAATGGTAGAGCACCAGCTTTGAGCAAAACATGCTGAGGGACAGCGCCTAGGCCTTGAGTTCAAGCCCCAGGACTGGCATACACATAGGGCTTGTTCCCCAGCCCCTGCCCTGCTCCCTGTGGGGCCCTGCTCATGGCATTCCTTCCTGCTGGGGTCTGTGCTCATGTCCCTGCTGGGGGTGCTCCCCCCCAATTCCGCCCTTCTTAGACAGAGGGACTTTTGTCCCCGGGGCTGGATGGAGAACAAGGCAGCATTGAATGGCTGGCAAGAATTGGGGTCATGGGGAGGGACAGGGGCAGGAAAGGGGCAGCTCCAGGCTGGCCACCAGCTGGACTCCAGACGACCCCCCAAAAGCATGGTGGGGGCAGAAAGGCAGCCAGGGGCAGCCGGGTGGGGGTGCTGGAGGAGGGGACTGGGGGGGTGAAGACTCTGCCTGCCAGGGATGTGGGAGCAAAGGACCCCCACTTTTGCACGAGGGAGGAGGGTGGAGCAGGCACAGTTGCCCCCCCCATTTACACTGAGTTCTATTTTGTAAGCTCCCTCAGGCAATTTCTCAACCCCATCCCTAGACAAGGACTGCGCCTGTAGTTGCTCTCTTTAAGAGCGGGCAGATCCTTCTCCAAGGAGATCAAAACACAGGAAGGAAAAACTCTGGGAAGGGCGGGGGGAAAAAAGGAGGAAGGACCAAGTCAGCTTCAAAGGGGTCTGTGCCTGGTCAGACAGCTCCAGCTTGAATGTCCCTGGGAGAGGTACGCACCACCCCCCTCTATCCCCCCCCCCAAAAACCCACAAACAGACTGGGGGTCTCGGGAGTAGTGGTGCATTGTCCCCCTCTGCTGGAGCAATACGGAAGTGCAGCACAGTCTCTCGCTTAACATTGAGAAGAAAGCCTTTCTTCCTGGCTGCTAAGGCTCATGCTCTACTATTTGAACCACAGCTCCACGTCTGGCTTTTTGCTGGTAGATTGGAGATGAGAGTCTTACGGACTTTCCTGCTCTTGTTGATTGTCAGTTCTCAGCCTCCTGAGTAGCTAGGATGACAGGCGTGAGCCACCGGCGCCCAGCTTGAAAAACATTCTTTACAATGGTTTCATCTCAAGTGTGATAACTCCTTGGTCAGGCACCTTCCTTAAGCCAGGCACGGTTTAGGGCGACACAGTCGGGCCACAAATGAAGAGAAAAGGCTCTCATAACCCCACTGATTTTTTTCTTTTTGTGACCTCCCTTCCCAAGCAAACAAGGCTCCTTTCCTGGACCTCAGTTTCCCCAGGTGTGCAAAGGAGCAATAATAGCAAGTAGCTGGCAATTCACCTGGTGGCTCACACCTGTCATCCTTGCTATTTGGGAGGCTGAAATCTGAGGATCTCAGTTTGAGGTCAGCCCAAGCAGGAAACTCTGTGAGACTCTTAACTCCAATGAACTGTGGAAAAGCTGGAAGTAGAGCTGTGACTCAAGTGGTAGAGCGCCAACCTTGATTGAGCTAAAGCTCGAGTCAGCGCCCAGACCCTGAGTTCAATCCTGGGACCAACAAGCACACAACAACAACAATAATAATATGGTGATTGCCAGGCAGGGCCGGCTTTCAGATTCAGAGGGGAGCACTATGTGGGTGACTAACTGGGAATCTGCTCCCCTTACAGGAAGGGGGTGGAATGGAAGGGGCGGAGTTGGGTGTTTTCTAACAAGTAACAAAGGAACTCTTGTAAGTTAGCCAGGCCTTCCGGCAACCAGCACAGATCCACCCCTGAAATAAACGTTCCTGGTCTCACAGGAGAAGTTAACCACAGCAGATACATTCTTTGGAGATAGTTGTAATAAGAAAAACTGATGGGGGGGGAGGGCTGGGAAGGTGGTTCAGTGGTAGAGTGCTTGCCTTGCATGCATGAGGCCCTGGGTTTGATTCCTCAGCACCACAAAAGCAGAAAAAGCCAGAAGTGGGGCTGACGCTCGAGTGGTAGAGTGCTCGCCTTGAGCTGAAGAGCTGAGGGACAGTGCCCAGGCCCAGAGTTCAGGCCTCACAACCGACAAAAAAAGAAAAAGAAAAACTGATGGGGTACATGAGGAGATGGGGCCCCCCAGGTTACCCTCTCTCCCTGCTTAGCAGCTGTGAGCGTTGGTTGGCCAGAATGAAGTCATCAATTGATGGCTCTTGAAAATGGGGTCAACTGGGCGCCGGTGGCTCACGCCTGTCATCCTAGCTGCTCAGGAGGCTGAGATCTGAGGATCACAGTTCAAAGTCAACCTGGGCAGGAAAAATCCATGAGACTCTTCTCTAATCAGCCACCAGGAAACGGGAAGTGGCGCTGTGGCTCAAGTGGTAGAGCACTAGCCTTGAGCTGAAGAGCTCAGGGACAGTGGCTAGGCCCAGAGTTCAAGCTCCACACCACACACACACACACACACACACACACACACACACACACACACACACACACAGGGGCAAGATGGGAAATACAGACATTTCAGGATGAAGGGAGGCTGGGTAAGGAAGGGATGAATGAGAGCCCTGATTTGAGCAAAACAGGGCTCCAAGTGTCCCTAGCCATGAGAGATCTGGATTGCTTGGGGTTTTTTTTTTTTGGGGGGGGAGGTGGGTCCAACTGAGGGCCTTGCACTTGCTAGGCAGATACTCTACTACCTGAGCCATGCTTCCAGCCCCCTCCCTTTGTTTTTGCATTGGTTATGTTGGAGGTAAGATCTCGCTTTATGGCTGAAGGTCAGCTCGAAGCACGATTCTCCTACTTGTGTGTCTGGGGCTAGCAGACACATGCCATTGTACCCACATACCATGCTTCCCACGAGCTGGGATAACAGGCCTGCACTGCCATGCCTAGTCAGTAATTGAGTTGGAGTCTTAGGGGAAAACAAAACAAAACAAAACTTTTTTTGCCCTAGTGACCTCAAACTATAATCCTCCAATCTCTGCCTCCAAGCTAAGTACAATTTCAGGGCAATAAGGGTTCCAATCAGCTGGGAAGGATGGGCATCTTAGCTTGCCAAGGGCTGGAGGGGTCCTTCGTGGGAGCTGGCACGGGAGGAGGTAGGTGCAAACCTCTGTTGTACCCCAGGCAGACTCTGTGTAAAGGCGGAGCTGGCTGCTGGCCAGCCGGGCATCTAGCATACCACGGCTGATGCCATGCAGGAGTGTCAGAGGTAAGTCTGGGCAGAGGACATGTGGTGATCGTGCCAGGGCCACTGGCGAGGAGCCCAGAGCTGTTCATCAAAGTGAACGGAGCTGGCCCATCCATGACCTGCCCTGGCAGACTCAATGTCTGAGGCTCCAGTCTCTCTTTCTCTGGTCGGTTGTGGGGCTTGAACTCATGACCTGGGCCCCTGTTCCTGAGCTCTCTTGCTCCAGGCAAGTGCTCTACCACTTTGAGCCACAGCACCACTTCCAGTTTTCTGCTGGTTCATTGGAGATAAGAGTCTCAGGGACTTTCCTGCCCGGGCTGGCTTCAAACCACCATCCTCAGATCTCAGCCACCTGAGCACTAGCCTTGAGCAAAAGAACTCAGGGACCTTGCCCCCAGGACCCTCACACATGCAAAACAACAACAACAACAAAAGTTGGAAAAACTGCTTAGTGCTCTTGACCAAGTCTGTTTGGCAGCAGGACCAGGACAGGGGACATAGACATTAGTCCCTTGGGCATCAGACAGCACCCATTGCCACAGCAAACGTCACGCCAGCCTCTGCCAGGCGGTCTCCCTGGGGGCTGAGCCAGGATCAGGCAGTTGGAGAATGACGCTACCACATCCAGTGATGGTTGAAGACAGCCAATCAGAGGCTCAGAGGCACAGTGAGTGGCTGTGGGTGAGACCTGGGGCTCTTCCTGTCTGGAGGAGGAGCCAGCCTTGGGGAGCATCTCAGAGGGATGGGGGGGTGGGGGGAGGCCACAGAAATGAAGGCCTGACTGAGCTAGCCAAGACACCCACTCTTAGCACATTAATTATGTAAGCCGGCTCCAGGCTGATGCGGTTTTCTGTAAGCTGCAAACAGAAGGATGCTAGGCGGGCAGGGCCCAGGGGAGGAATCAGGCCTGGGGCAGCTCAGTGTCTTCAGGGATGCTCAGGAAGGCCACGCCCCTGGACCTGCTGAGGAAGCCACGCCCCTGTCAAGACTAGGGGTTTAAGCCACGCCCCTGGCTCTGCTGGGGAAGTCAGGCCTCTGGCCAGGCAGGGGAGGCCCCTGACAATACAGGAGAGGCCAGGTCCCTGGCCTTGGGGGAGAAGCCACGCCCCCTGACAATACTGGGGAGGCCACGCCCCTGGTCTTGCTGGGGAGATAATCCCTAACTCTCCAAGGGGGTAGCCATGACCCTGGACTGCCCCAGGATGGACCATGTTCCTTCAGAGAAATGACCGAGGTGGAGGCTGGAGGTTTCCTGGAACTCAGGCCTGGCCAGGGGTCCTGGGAGCTCCATACCCAGTTCCTATCCATCTGGCTGAGGCTTAGCGAGGCCTGGGGTGAAGAGTTGAGTGAGCCGGGAGGGAGGAGACATGGTTAGGAGCTTCCCTAATGAGCAATCTTAGCCCAAGTACCCAAAGCCTCTGAAGAGCTCAGTTTCTTCCCCATCTCCTGTCCCCCATTCACAGCAGACAGGGAAACTGAGGCACTGCTTGGCAGAAGCTAAGTCTGGGAGTGTCAAAGGCAAGAGGCTGTGGAACACTGGCTGTGGAGTCCTGGGCCACACTGTGAGGAATGCACAAGTCCTGGGGCAGCCATGATGGGAGGAAGCTCAAGTCACTCACCAAGATGAGTTGGGAGTCCCAGGGGCCCCAGCATGCAAGACTTCCAGCCCACAGGTCAGATTCTTCCCTCCCCCGCACTTTCCCCCCAGCTGGTCACGTGGGGCAGGCATACAAGCCCTGTCCAACTGTCTTAAGTCATAGACTCCATTAAGCTCTAATAAAATGGCTGTTATTTTACACTGCTGGAATCCAGGGCGGTTTGTTTGGTCGCCATAGGGCAAAAGAATGGCTCATTTAGTTAAGTGCGTTATTAAAACAGCATTGCTTTTTTTTTTAATGCGGGAATTACAATCCATCTCCCTGCCTACTCTGCTATTTGAACATAACTCCACGATTATTCCCGCATATAAAATGAATGGTTTTCACACTCCTGGTTAATCACAGTGGTTGTTCCTATTTACAATGTAATTACCAAGGAAAGAGAAACTGCACATTTCTCTCCCAAGGCTCCGAGGTGAGAATGGCAGGCACTAGATAAACACCCGCAGAGCACTCGCTTCCTAGCGGCAGGTACAAAGCCAGCACAGAGGGCTGGGCAGTTGGCTCAGTGGTAGAGTGCTTGCCTCAGATGCATGAGGCCCTGGGTTCGATTCCTCAGCACCACATAAGCAGAAAAAGCTGGAAGTGGCACTGTGGCTCAAGTGGTAGAGCGCTAGTCTTGAGCTGAAGAGCTGAGGGACAGTGCCCAGGCCCAGAGTTCAGGCCCCACGACCAGCAAAAAAAAAAACAAAAAAACAAAAAAAAACAAAGCCAGCACAGACACCAGCCCGTGTGTGTGTGCACCTGATACAGCTGCGCTCTCCCTACAGATGATTGAAACTTCAAATTCAATTATACAGAGACATGGCCTTTCCTGCCTGGGGTGGCTTTGAAGCTGAGTAGCTAGGATTACATTCAGTCTTTTTTTTTTTTTTTTAATCGGTCATGGGGCTTGATTTCAGGGCCTGGGTGCTGTCCCTAAGTTTTTAAGCTCAAGGCTTGTACTCTATCATTTGAGGTACAGCACCATTTCTGCTTCTTTTTTCTTTCTTTCTTTTTTTGCTATTTCACTGGCCATAAAAATCTCCTGGCTGGGCATCAGCGGCTCATGCCTATAATCCTAGCTACTCAGGAGGCTGAGATCTGAGGATCATGGTTCAAAGCCAGCCCGGGCAGAAAAGTCTATGAACTCTTACCTCCAATAAACCACTCAGAAAACCAGAAGTAGAGCTGTGGCTCACGAGGTAGAGCATTCACCTTGAGCTGAAGAGTGCAGGGATAGCACTCAGGCCCAGAGTTCAAGCCCCATGACCAAAAAGCAAAAAAGTCTCCCGGTCTTTCTTGCCCTGAGCTGGCTTTGAACTGTGATCCTCAGATCTCAGCCCATTGAGTAGCTGGGATTATAGGTATGAACCACCAGCACCCAGTTTGGATCTCTGTATATTTGAGGGTCTCTCTAGGAAGCAGGTGTTTTGGTGGATGAGCCTGGAATCTTATCATTTAAAGGCCTGAGATATGCCCACCACTGGCAGGAAAGTCTCCCGTGTCTCCAATTACCACCTAGAAAACCGGAAGTGGCTCTGTGGCTCTGTGGCTCAACGTGGTAGAAGTTCTAGTCAAGCAGAAAAGCTCAGGGACAGCACCGACCTTGAGTTCAAGCCCCATGACCAACTATCATAGGCAAGCATTTTTCCCACAAAGCACTGGTTTTCATCAACCCTATGCAGAAAAACCTTTTTTTCAGTAGAGGTGGAAGCGCCTCCTGGTGACCATCCATGTCATTACAACAATGTGTCTTAAACCAGACACCAGTGGCTCACACCTATCATGGCAGCTTCTTCAGGAGGCTGAGATCTGAGGAAGCAGGTTTAAAGTCAGCCTGGGCCGGAAGTCCATGAGACTTATCTCTAATGAACTTGCAAAAAGCTGGAAGTGGAGCTTCGGCCCAAGAACAGCACTAACTAGCCTTGAGCAAAAAATTTCAGGGACAGTACCCAGGCCCTGAGTTCAAGCCCCAGGACTGGCTCCATAAATAAATAAATGAATAGATAAAATGATCTGTGAATGTTCCAGAAAAGGCAGAGAAGGAGGATGGGTAGAGGTGTGGGAGGCTTCTCCCCTAGAAAAGCTGAGACCCAAGCCCAGATGGAGGGAGAAAAGTGCAGACGGGGTCTCAGGCTGTACCTGTGTTGGCCCCAAGTAGATGTCCCTACACTGGGCCTCTTTTCTAGAAATGTGTGCCTTTTCTAGAAATAAGTTTTCCGTTAGACATCTTCCCATCTTCAGCTTATGTGGTTCTCAAACTCTCTGTCCCCCATCATGCTATAAACCAGGTACACAAAGATTTCATGAGATGATCACATGACCCCTATCTGTCCAATGAGAGTTCCATCACATGACCCAAATATATCCAATGAGAGCAGGGTCTCCTTGGATATTTTTTACCCCCCTGGCCTTGGAATTTACAGGGAGGGTGTGTGTGTGTGTGTGTGTGTGTGTGTAAGGTGGCTCAGTGGTAGAGTACAGGGAGGGTGTGTGTGTGTGTGAGGGTGTGTGTGTGTGTGTGTGTGTGTGTTGGGAAGGTGGCTCAGTGGTAGAGTGCTTGCCTCACATGCATGAGGCCCTAGGTTTGATTCCTCAGCACCACATAAACAGAAAAAGTTGAAAGTGGCGCTGTGGTTCAAATGGTAGAGCGCTCGCCTTGAGCTGAAGAGCTAAGGGGCAGCACCCAGACCCTGAGTTCAAGTCCCACGACCAAAAAAGAAAAGAAATGGATCAGCCAGGTGCCTGTGGCTCACACCTGTCATCCTAGCTACTCAGGAGGCAGAGATCTGAGTATCGTGGTTCAAAGCCAGCCCTGGCAGGAAAGTCAATGAGACTCTTAGTTCCAACTAGTCCCTGGAAAATCAGAAGTGGCACTGTGGCTTATAGTAGTAGGGCACTAGCCTTGAGTGATAACGCTCAGGGACAGTGCCCAGGCCCTGAGTTCAAGCCCCACCACCAACACGAAACAAAAAAAGATCAGACAACAGTTGGATCCAGCTGTACTGAAACCTGATCCAGGTATTTCCAATGAATCAACCAGCTAAAAACTTTTATTCTCTTAAGTCAACAATTGGGAGATCACATTTCCTGCCTGCTTCATGCCAGTCCCCCAATTTTTCTCTTCCCCTCTCCCCACAATTTCCTCACTGCTGCTTACATTTGTGACTGCGGAGACCACGTTAATCAAAACCATCTTTATTATTTAAAGAGCATCCTGTCACCAGGGTCCCCTAAACAAGGGTTCCCCAGAGGGCAGAATAATATTTACACATGGTGTGGGGGGAGGCGTGGCTGGCTGGGGGGGGCCGCCACTATGGCACACGAGGAGCTCAGAGGGGGTCCTTGGACCCGTAGACTGGGCTCGAGAAGAAACATGGTCCATCCTGGACTCTGTGTGGTACGAACCACAGGCAGCCAGGGCAGCCACACGCAGGCCAGCGTGGGCGCTGGAGACACGGGCAGCACGGAGACGCCACAGGTCAGAGGTGGCTCAGTATGCCGCTGGCTTCGGAGTGAGTCTGGGGAGAGACGGCTGCAAGCTGTGGTGGGCTGAGCACCTCCCTCCCCAAGATCCACAGCTAATGCCCCTTCCAGATGCCCCAGAATTTCTGCCTCCGTGTTAGACCCACAAAACTTCCCACAGGGGCCGGTGGCTCACACCTGTCAGCTACTCAGGAGGCTGAGATCCGAAGGCTGTGGTTTGAGGCCAGCCTGAGCAGGGAAGTCTGTGAGACTCTTATCACCAAGGAACCGGCCAAAAGCCAGAAGTAGAGCTGTGACTCAAAGGGTAGAGTGCTAGCCTTGAGTGAAAAAGCTCAGGGACAGCGTCCAGGCCCTGAGTTCAAATCCCAGGACGGGCACAAGAAACCAAAAACGCAGCCGCTGCCTTCTGCTGGGCCTGGCTCACCTTAATGGCCTGGAAGATCCACTCTCGGAAGTCCATGACTTTGGTGTAGACTCCTGGCTTCTGAGCTAAGGCGCAGCCGGTGCCCCAGCTCACGATGCCGCACAGACGCCAGCGCGGGGCTCGGGAGATGCTGTCCTCACACACGAACGGCCCGCCACTGTCCCCCTGCGGGGAGGGGAAGCGCGCTGGAGGCCCAGAGGGGCGGGCGGGGGGCGGGGGGCTCCCTCCAGCTTTGAGAAGGGCGGCCCTCGCGGCTCACCTGGCAGGCGTCCACGCCCCCCTCGGGGTAGCCGGCGCAGAACATCTTGGGTTTGATTTGGTTTCCATAGAAGTCGGGGCCGTTGCAGACATCGTTGCTGATTATGGGGACCCGGGCCTCCTGCAGCACCCGAGCCTGCTGGCCTGGGGGGGCGGGAGGAGGGCGAGGCTAGAGGGAGCCGGGGAACCAGCCTGCCCCCTCCCTCGGGTTCTGCCCCCTTGTACCCCAGAGGGGGACCCCAGAGCTACCAACCTACCAGAGTGTTTGCTCTCCTTTTCCTTCCTTCCCTCTCTCTCTTCCACCTTCCTTTTTCTTTCACTGACCCCCAGGACTTGAACTCAGGGCCTGGGCACTGTCTTTAACTTTTTCACTGAAGACTGGTTGCTCTACCACTTGAGCCACAATTCCACTTGCAGCCTTTTTTCCTTTTTCAGATGGTTACTTGAAGATAAGAGTCTCACAGACTTTCCTGCCTGGGCTGGTTTCAAACCACAGTGCTCAGACCTTAGTCCCCTGAATAGCTAGGATGACAGGCATGAGCTACTGGCACTTTGCCTGCCTCCCTCCCTCCCTTCCTTCTCTCTCTCTCCCTTCCCTGCCCCTCCCCGTGCCTGTGCCGGGCAGGCACAGGGCACAGGGCACAGGCCGGACTCACCGTAGTACTGCATGTTTCCCCAGCCGGTCACTGTACAGATCTTGCCGTCCACCAGGTCCTGGCCGGCCGCAGGGAGACACACAGGCTGGATGTATTCTGTGAGAGAGGCCCCAGCCCCGGGCTGACCTGCTGCAGGCGGGGTAAACCTGTCCATCTGCAGCTCATACCCCTCCAACCCCGCCATGGGAAATCAGGGAAATTGAGGCAGGAGAAAGAGCAGCCAGGAAGTTGGAAACTGTATTAGTGAGAAGCTTCATTAGAACATCCGGCTATCGCTTTCTTGGTTTTGTCTGTGTGTGTGTGCGTGTGTGTGCGTGTGTGCACATGCGCGCGCGCATGTGTTGGTCCTGGGGCTTGAACTCAGTGCCTGGGCGCTATCCCTGAGCTTTTCTTGCTCAAGGTTGGTGCTCTACCACTAGAGCCACGGGTCTATTTCTGGCTTTTTGGTGATTCACTGGAGATAAAAGAGCCTCACAGACTTTCCTGCCCAGGCTGGCTTTGAACCCTAATCCTCCGATGGCAGCCTCCTGAGTAGCTAGGGCAGGCGTGACCGACTCACCCGTGAGGGGCAGGGGGCTGGAGAGGTGGACGAGAGCGATATCGTTGCTGTTCTCTCCGCTGTTGGGGTCTTGAAAGGGAAGGTAGCCCCCGTGGTAGATGACAGCCCGCACCCCCAGTTGCACGCCATGGGGGGAGCCCTGGGCCACGGCCCCAGCAAATACTTTCCATAGAGACAGGACTCGGTTCCTCCTGCCAGGCAATGGGAGGGACGGCTGGTGGGCAGCCTGGGCACTGCCCTGCCCCCCCCACCGGCTGGCGCTGCGCGGGCACTCACTCTGGGAAGCAGTGGGCAGCGGTGAGCACCCAGTCTCCAGATAGCAGGGACCCCCCGCACAGGTGCGCCCCGTCATAACGCAGGCTGACCTGCCACGGCCACCGGCCCAGGCTGCTGTCCTGGCCGCCCACGATGCGGTCCACGGGCAGCTTCCTGCGGCCACAGTCTGTGCCAGAGGGGTGTGGGTCAGTGGGGGGAGGGGGGACGGGGAGGTGGAGGCCAGGGGATCTGAGACCACAGGTCCCCCCCCCCCGGGCAGATTGAGGGGACACAGCCTTGTTGGAGGAGGGGAGGGAGGGGGTCCTCAGGATGATGGGTGCTCTGCCTGGGGCACCGTCCCTACGCTTTTCTTGCTCAAGGCTGGTGCTCTACCACTTGAACCACAGTGCCACTTCCAGTTTTCTGGAGCTTAATTCGAGGTAAGAATCTCACAGATTTTTCCTGCTGGGGCTGGCTTTGAACTGCGATCCTCAGATCGCAGCCTCCTGAGTAGCTAGGATGACAGGCGTGAGCCACCAGCGCCCCACACAGCCCTCTCTTTGGGGGACCCCAGAGCCCCAGCTCTGTCCCAGGGACGCCGAGTCATGGGGGTGGCGGTGAGGTCCAGGCTCACCTTGGCAGACGGTGGACAGGAAGCGGCCTCTGGGACAGTCGCTGCGGGGGGGGGGGGGGCGACAATGGAGAGAGAGAGAACGGAGGGCAATGAAGGCCTCGGGGGACGGTGAGCGGGCAGGGTCCCCGGGGGGCTCCCCGCCCCGCTCACCACACAGAGATGACATCCAGCAGGCTCTGGGCATGGGGCAGCCGGCCCTCGTCCACGCAGAAGAAGCCCCACGTGCCGTTGGCGCCCGCGGTCCTCACGTCCAGCTCGGAATGGACCAAGGCCCTGGGCAGGGCAGGGGTCAGCACAGCTCCATCTGTGTCCCTTCCCCTCTGCCCCCCCCAAAAAACAACAACCCGTCCGCTTCTGGGGTGCCCAGTACCTGAGAAAGCCCATCTCCTCGCAGCTGAGACCCGCCACCCTGGCGTTGGAGCGGGAGGAGCACAGCAGACGCCACGTCCCCTCCATCCTGTCAAACACCGTGACGCGCGCGTCCACAGGGCTGACCTGCACTGCAGGGCATAAAGGGGGCACTGGGGCCCAGGTCGCCCCAGACCCGGGCCCCCCAGCCTCCCTTCCATGACGACGGCCACAGCACAGGCCTCTCTGGGCGCCCAGACAAGCCCTGGGGACACCACGCTCTTGGTTCCCTTGGGTGGGGGTGGGGGGGGTGGACTGGCATGAAAAAAAGTTCCAGATTTCCAGAAAGCTCCTTGAAGCCACCCGTCCTGAGGAGCCTCCAGAATCACATGAGTTACTAATGGCCCCCTCCCTTTTTTTGGGTGGGTCATGGGGCCTGAACTCTGGGCCTGGACGCTGTCCCTCAGCTCTTCAGCTCAAGGTGAGCGCTCTACCACTTGAGCCACAGCACCAGTTCCGGTTTTCTGGTGGTTAACTGGAGATAAGAATCTCACAGACTTTACTGCCTGGGCTGGCTTTGAACCGTGATCCACAGATCTCAGCCTCCTGAGTAGCTAGGATGACAGGCGTGAGCCACTGGTGCTAGCTACTAATGGCCCCTTTGATCCCGCTGGCTTCTACATTTTTCACTTTGGTGTGTGTGTGTGTACACACGCATGCACACCTGTGTGGAAGACCTGGGGCCTGAACTCAGGGGCTGGGCGCTGTCTTTAGCTCTCTCATGGCTTGGTGCTCTACCCCTTGAGCCACAGCGCTACTGCCAAAGCTTTGTCAGTTCATTGGAGGTAAGAGCCTCATGTCTGTCCCAGTGTTGGCTTCAAACCTTGATCCTCACACCTCAGCCTCCTGCGCAGCTGGGCTTACAGGCGTGCCCAGCTTCCCTTTTTCTTTTGCAGCCTGAAGACTGTTGGCCATCCAAATGCTTGGAGGAGGGGGTGGGGAGGAGGGAAGAGATGGGGAAGTCCTGGGAGAAGGGGGAGGAGGAGGAAGAAAAAGCAGAAGCAGAAGAAGGTAGAGGAGAAAGGAGGAGGAGAAGGAAGAAAAAAAAAGCAGGAGGAGGAGGAGGAAGAAGAGGAAGAAAAAGAAGAAGAAAGCCGGGGACTGGGAACCCGATTGGGGGGGGGCTCTTGGGGCTGGCCAGTGGCCACTGGCTGGCAGATTCCTCAGTCCATCCCCCCCCACGCAGTTGGGGGACCCTTCCCCCCATGTCAGGTCCAACCCCAGCGCCTCTCTTCACACAGCTACCAAGCGTGGTGTGATCCAGGCTCTATTTTGGGCAATGACCAAGGCACCACAAGAAGGAACAAATGCAAACGGCCGGGCTGCTGGGGCTGCGCGGGGAGGTGGGGAAGGAAAGGGACAAATGAGGGACAAATCAGAAAACCCAGTGGTGCTCACCTGGGAGGGGCCCTGAAGCAGGCGGTGTGGGGGAGGGGGCAGAGAAGACAGATGACCGAGCAGAGTGGGGAGAGACAGGGAATCAGGTAGGACACAGGAAACAAACACCGAGAGCAAGCAGCAGCAGAGCCGGGGTGGGGAGGGGAGGAAGGAGAGAGGGAAGGAGGGAGGGAGGGAGGAGGGAAGGGGTGACAGAGGGGAGGAGCAGAGATTTTTGATCTCTTAGCCAGAACAAGTTGCTGGTGGCTCACGCCTGTAATCCTAGCTACTCAGGAGGCTGAGATCTGAGGATCGCGGTTCAAAGCCAGCTGGAGGAGGAATGTCCACGAGACTAACCACCAGAAAACCGGAAGTGGCACTATGGCTCAAGTGGTAGAGTGCTAGCCTTGAGCTGAAGAGCTGAGGGACAGCGCCCAGGCCCAGAGTTTAAGCCTCAGAACCAACAAAAACAAAAAAACAAAACCCCAAGAAGGTGCCATGTCCAAAACACATGAGCCACGGGCCCTCGGCTATATTTTGTGTTTGAGATATGGTCTCCATAATGTGACATTGGCACATTCTTCTTTGAAGCGGCTCTAACTATGTATCCCAGGCTGGCCCTGAACTTCCACCCGTTTACCCCAACTTCCCCTGGAGCACACCGCCATTCTTGGCTCTCCTCCAATTATTTTTAAAACGATGTTTTATGCCACGGGCCTCTCACTTTTCAATTCTTTATTCTTGTCCATATTTTAAGCAAGGTAAGAAGTCTGTTCTAGATCACCTGGTGTGCTTACCAGATTGTGTGATATATTTAGAGCTGTGAAAATCCCAGGAAAAACAAGGTAGGGACAGGGAGAGGGGTGTTGTTGCTTTTGTTTTTATTTTATGCTGGTCTTGGGCCTTGAACTCAGCTCTTTCACTCAAGGCTGGCACTCTTACCACTTGAGCCACAGCTCTACTTCTGGCTTTCTGGGCAGGTAATTAGAGATAAGAGCCTCCTAGACTTTCCTGCCCCAGCTGCATTTGAACCATGATCCTCAGATCTCAGCCTTCTGAGTAGCTAGGATGACAGGTGTGAGCCACTGGCACCAGGTCCATTGCCCCATTTGTAAAGTGAGGAGAATGAAAGTCCATGCTCACTGGGTTTGGGGAAAATCTCATGAGATTAGGACCATGGCATGGGTCAGTAATGGAAAGCCAACCTGCCTAGGAAGTGTGAGTTCAATCCCCAGTACTGCAGGATCACACGTGTATGAACACCATATTGATACAAAAAAGGAACAAAATCATTTTGTTAACTGGGCAACAGTGCCCAGGCAGTAAAGTCTGTGAGAAATGTATTTCCAATGAACCACCAAAAAGCTGGAAGTGGAGCTGTGGCTCAAGCAGTAGAGCACTAGCCTTGGGCACAAAAGCTCAGGGACAGCTTCCAGGTCCTGAGTTTAAGCCTCAGAACCAGCACAAAAACAAAACAAAATAAAACAAATGTGTGTGTGTGTGTGTATGTATATATATATATATATATATATATATATATATATACACAAGTAAATAAGTAGATGCATCATAGAAAAATGAGTAAATATAAACAAGTAGATAAGTGATTGATGACAGATGAACAAATAAAAACTAGTAAAGGTGCTGGGCGCTGGTGGCTCACACCTGTCATCCTAGCTACTCAGGAGGCTGAGATCTGAGGATCGCAGTTCAAAGCCATCTGGGGCAGGAAAGACCGTGAGACTCCTGTCTCCAATAAACCACCAGAAAACCGGAAGTGGCGCTGTAGCTCAAGTGGTAGAGCGCTCACCTTGAGCTGAAGAGCTGAGGGACAGCGCCCAGGCCCAGAGTTCAAGGCCTATGACTGACAAAAACAAAACAAAAAAAAAATAGTAAAGGAGCAAATAGATAGGTGGATAAAAATAATCAATGTAAAAGGGTGCTGTGTGCCTGACTCAAGTCAGGCAAGGCTCAACCTTTAAGAGCATCAACAAAAAAAAGAAAATACTTTCACACACATACGCAAACATGCACATGCGCACACACAGGCCCGCTTCCTCCAGCCCTGTGTACTCACCTGGGTACAGTGGCTGCTGATCACTCCTGAGTAGGGTCACTGTGGAGAAGGTGGAGGTGAGGATGGGCTGGTGGGAGGCCCAGTGTGTGTGTGGGGGGAACCAGCCAGGGAGTCGGGGGAGACCCAGCAAGGGGGAGGTCAGAGGTAAATACTATGCTCACCAACAGCCCAGGAAGCTGCTCCGATGGCCGTGAGGAGCAGCAGGGTTCCCACGGAGAGTGCAGCCACCTTGGGTCCAGAGCAGCCGTGTACCCTCCGGCCACCTGTAACAGACACCAGGCTGCAGCCACGGCCAGGCCCGGCCCCAGACCTCACCTGGCCCCAGTGTCGTGGTGTCTGTGCCACTCAGAAGGCTGAGATCCAGAGGATTGATGTCCAAAGTTGGCCCAGGCAGAAAACGCACAGGAGACTCCATTTCCAAAATAATCAGTTAAAAAAAAAAAAAGCTGAGCTGGAGGCGTGGCTCATGTGGTAGAGTGCCAGCCAAGCAAGCAAGCACAAGCAAGTGCAAGGACCTGAGTTCAAACACTGGCAAAAAAAAAAAAAAAAAAAAGGGAGAGAGAGAGAGAAAAAAATAGAGAAATTCAGGTTTGGAAACATGGCTCAGGTGAGTGAGTGAAAGCAAATGTGAGCTAGCAAGTAGAAGTCTCAGACAAAAAAAAAAAGCTCAAGGATCCCTGCCCAGGCCCAGAGTTCTTGCCTGGGCTGGCTTTGAACTCTGATGCTCAGAGCTCAGCCTCCTGAGCAGCTGGGCTGACAGATGTCTTCTGAGTTTTGAGTCAGCATCTTATCTGGGAGTACCCGGATGCCAACACACGATCAGATCTCAAACTGCCCTCTTGCTGCGCACAGGCCTGTCTCCAAGGCCCTCATTCCTACTGCTTGGCAGCTGCACAGTCCGACCAGCCCTATCTAACCATTGGGCAGTCTCCCCCTCCGCTCCCCAAGATACAGAAGCCCGGTAATCTGCCTTTCAAGTCCACAGCTTCCCAGTCCCCTTACCGCCCTCAGACTAATATGGCTTTTAGAGATCTGAGGTTTGAACTTGCTTCCTCAAATCCCCAGACAGCAATGTGGGTCATTATCAGACATTTAATAGAACTTCTGCAGAGCAACACAAACCACGGAACTTGTAAAATAACGTATTAAATAGCTGGGCCCTGGTAGCTCATGCTTATAATCCCAGCTACCCAGGAGTCTGAGATTCAAGGATGGAGGTTCAAAGCCAGCCCAGGCAGGGCACTGGTGGCTCATGCCTGTAATCCTAGCTTCTCAGGAGATTGAGGACTGAGGATCGTGGTTCAAAGCCAGCCTGAGCAAGGAAAGTCTGTGAGACTCTTATCTCCAATAAACCACCAGAGAACCGGAAGTGGCTCAATGTAGAACTCTCGCCTTGAGCTGAAGAGCTCAGGGACGGTGCCCAGGCCCAGCGTTCAAGCCCCACGACCAAAAAAAAAAAAAGCCAGCCCAGGCAGAAAAGTCTATGAGACTCTTCTCTCATTAATAAAACAAGCTAGAAATGGAGCTGTGGCTCAAGGGTAGAGCTCCAGCCTTGAACAAAAGAAGGAGTGCTGACTGCAAATCCCGGTACCGCCCCCCAAATCATGATAAAAATAAAATTAAAAACAAAACACAAAGTAATAACAAAACCTAGAAAGGCAGTCATAGCACCAGCGCCATCTGGTGGGGAGACCCTGCACTGCCTCGAACCCTCCAACCTTCCCATCAGCCAGTCTCCTCCAACTTCAACTCCAGGTATACTAGTGTCCTGTGCACATATACTCAGCCCTGCTCTTCCAGCTGCCTGGTCCACCCACTGGTTCTCTGAGTTGAGACTCAGCTCTCTCTTCTGATCCCAATCCCAGAAGCTTTGGGGGAACCTTGGGTGAATTTCCACTGCACTAAGAAATCTAAAACTAGAAGCTGGTAGCTCATGCCTTAATCCTAGCTACTTAGGAGGCTGAGATTTGAAGACCATGGTTCGATGCCAGCCCAGGGCAAGAAAGACTATGGAAAAAGCTAAGTGACATCACCCAGGCCCTGAGTTCAAGACCTAGTACCGATAAATACACAAGAAAAAGAAAATTCCAGGCTGGGAAGGTGGCTGCGTGGTAGAGCGCTTGCCTTGCATGCCTGAGGCCCTGGGTTCGATTCCTCAGCACCACATAAGCAAAAAGAAAAAAGCCGGAAGTGGAGCCGTGGCTCAAGTGGTAGAGCGCTCGCCTTGAGCTGAAGAGCTGAGGGACAGCGCCCAGGCCCAGAGTTTAGGCCCCAGGACCAGCAAAAGAAAAGGAAAGGAAAGGAAAATTGCTATTTATACACAAGGAAAGGAAACCCAGAGAGGCCCAGCCACCAATGCCTACTTAGTCCCATCAGGAAAATAGTCCTCAGGATTCCAACCTCTGCTGTCCACATGCTCAGAGAGCCTGGTTTCATGCAGGACCACAGCTCAGTGATCTGGGGGGAGGTCTCTGTGCTACCTGGGTCAAGATCGAGACCCCATGGAGGAGGCCACAGAGCTGTGTGAATCATTACCGCCACATTTCAATCCTCACACCAGCCAGCACCAGAGGCTCATACCTATAATCCTAGCTCCTCAGGAGGTTGAGATCTGAGGTTTGTGGTTCAAAGCCAGCCCAGGGCAGAAAAAAAATATCCTGGATTTTTTTTTTTTTTTTGCCAGTCCTGGGACTGACTCAGGGCCTGGGCACTGTCCCTGAGCTTCTTTTGCTCAAGATTAACACCCTACCACTTGAGCCACAGCACCACTTATGGCTCTTTCTGTGTATGTAGTACTGAGGAATCAAACCCAGGGCTTCATGCATGCTAGGCAAGCACTTTACGACTGAGCCATATTCTCAGCCCCTGGAAACTCTTATCTCCAATGAACCAGCCAAAAAAACCCAAAGTGGACCTCTGGCTCAAGGGGCAAGGTACCAGCCTTGAGTGGACAAAGCTAAGGGATGGTGCCAGGCCCTGAGTTCGAGCCCTCTCCAGCTGGTCCCATCAGCCTTGGGAAGAAGAGCCTCAAGAGCCCACTGCAGGGGGTTCTGAGCCCCTGCCTGCCGGCCGACCTGTCGGATGGTTTTCCTGTCACCTCCTAAGTGGTCTCTCTCCCCTCTGTCTGGGTCTGTCTCTTTCTCTCTCTTGTCTCTGTCTCTGTCCTGGCCAAGTCCCAATCTTCTCTCTGCTCTGTCCATAGGATTAAGAAGTATCTGGAATGGGTGGAGGTTCTGAGCTTTTAGGACCCCCAAATCCACCCAACCCCGCATGACAACTGAATTGTGACTCTATCATCCCTTCTGAGCCCCGTTCGGGTGCCTTGGCCCCTCTATTCTCCCCACAATCTCATCCTCACTGGACCCAATGATGTGTATGTTACCGGGGTTGGGGAGCTGAAGACCAGAGACACAATGCTACTCACACAAAACAACACAGCAAAGAGCGGCACGAGACCCAAATGTAAACTGTGTTTCACTCTAGAATGGCCGTCCTCCGCCCCAAGCAGTGACCACCATGTCCACGCCGCTTCCCGTCTGCCACCCCACCACCTCCATCCCAAGTCCAACTGGGGGAAACTGAGGCAAGGTGCCAGCAAGGTCACACAGGGTTAGCAGAGAGGCAAGCCACACATAGAGACAATTTGGTTAATAGTTAATTAGGTAGAGGAGACTTCAGATGGGGGTGGGGATGAGGTTGGAGAGTGGGAAGGGGGGAGCCCCTGGGAGTGGAGGGGCTGAGGACAGACAGAACACAGGGGAAGGGTGTCAAAGTCGAGCCAAGGTTGGGGTTCAGAGACAAGTAGCGGACACTCACCCTCCTTCTCCGCCATGTCCCGGACTTTCATTAATGATTCCCGGACTGGCCTCCTGGGCCGGGGCGGGCCCTGTGGGGAGATGAACAGGGACAGGGGAGACAGGCCTGGGGGAGACTGGCCCCCCCCCAATTCTAGGCATCCATCTAGGTTCTAGTCAGGTCAGGCCTTGGTCATGGCCACAGCTTGGAGGCAGGTTCAAAGATGGAGTCCAAGCAGAGGCTGGGGTGACAGTGAAGAGTTTTTTAGGGCTCAGAACCTCTCCCAAAGCTAAGCCTGGGGAGGAGAAGGGGGGGGAATGAAGATCTGAACTCCTGGATTCAACTGCGGGGTTTGAGGGGCGGCTGCTCCCCTGGCATGAGAGCCAGCAGCTGGAGGTCCAGGGCCCAGGGACACAAGCCACGTCTTAGGGGTGTGTGTGGTGGGGGGAATGACAGATGGTGGGAGCCCCTTGTGTGAGTGAGGCTCAGGTGGGCTAGACAAGGGGGTGTGGACGCGTCTCCCTGAGTCTGGGGAGTATGGGGCGGGGGGGGGGGCTCTGGGCCTTACCCTGGGGTCCACCGGAGACAGTGCGGATTTGAGATTAGTCTCCAGGCCTGGGCAGGAACATGGTGCTGGCCCCCACAAGAAGTGTGAGGGGGGGCCTGCAGGGCTGGTGAAGGCGTTGGGCGGCGGGCAGGGGCGGCAGGGGCGGCGGGGCAGCGGGGCAGCGGGCTGGGCTCGGCCTGCTAGGCCCGGGCGGCCTCACCTGAGGAGGAGGGGCGGGGGAAGGGGCGGGGAGGGGCTGGCCCGCGGGATTGGTGACCGCAGAGGCCACCTGGCATTGGGGGCCGGGCTTATTAGAACAAAAAAAAAAAAAAAAAGAGGGGTGGTGGTGGTGGGAGGCTGGACCTGCAGGCCGGGGCCTCAGGCTTGCAGAGGGGTTCAGGTAGGCCTGAGAACAGACTGGGGTGAGGGTGTTTTTTTTTTTCCCCCCCAAAGCTGGAAGAATCTGAGTGGAAGGTTCTAGAAGCACGTGCTAGCCCCCTTGGCCTATGAATCCCCAACCACCTCCTGGGTCAACCCCCCCCCCCCCCGTCCCTAGCCCCGCCCCTCCCCCAACCCCTTTCCTAAAAGTCACGGGGCTGACCTGGTCAGCCGGCTGCAATGACCTCTGGGGCCCAGAGAGTCCTCCACTGGGGGGAAGGGAGGGAGGAGGGAGGACTTGGCCCGGAAAAGGTGACACAGAGTGCTAAGGGCCAGGCCAAGTGGCTGGAAGGGACTAGAGGCAGATGGCAGCACGCCGTCCAGCCAGCAGGCCAAGCGCCATCCACCGCTGACCCCGCGCCACACAAACACAGCGGGCAGGCGGGGCCTCGGGCCGCAGCCTCCTCCCCAGGCTGGCTGACCCCAGAGCGATGCACCACTGGGCCTGGACCAAGCTCTGATCACCCCCCTCTAGTGCTCAGCCTGGCTGAGGGCTTTCTATGTGTGTGTGTGTGGGGGGGAGGGTACTGGGACTTGACCTTAGGGCCTGGGCACTGTCTCTTAGCAGTTTGACTCCAAGATGGCTCTCTACCACTTGAAGCACAGTTCCACTTGTTTTTTTGGTGATTCACTGAAGAGTCTCACAGACTTTTCTACCCAGTCTGGCCTTGAACTGATCCTCAGAGTTCAACCTCCCAAGTGGCCGGAATTACAGGTGTGAACCACCACACCTAGCAACCCCAGGCCTGAATGTCTCTTTCTCTTTTTCCTGTCTTCTCTCTTCTCCTCCCTCTCCTTCCTTCTCCCTTCCCTCTTTCCTCTGGAGACCCTCACGGAACTACTGTACCCCATCAACTGTGTTGCCCTCCATGGTATCCCCAGGCTTCAGAGCCAACTCTGGGATCCCCCACTGTACCCCAAATGGGTGATGCCTGGCTCACACCTGTCATCTAGCTACTTAGGAGGCTGAGACCTGAGGATCACAGTTCAAAACCAGCCTAGGCAGGCGTCTCCCTCATCTCCAATCAATCAACCAAAAGCCAGAGGTGGAGCCGTGGCTCAAGTGGTAGAGCAGCAGCCTTGAGCAGACAAAGCTCAAGGACAGCGTCTAGGCCCTGAGTTCAAGCCCTAGTTCTTGCACACAAAAAAAAATAAAGCTGAGATTTTACAGTTTGGGGCTAAACATAGGATGAGAACAGAAGGGGGGGAGGAAGGAGGAAGAGGAGGAGGAGGAGGAGAGAGGGAAAGGGAGAGAGGCAAATCAAGTCCAAGAATCTTTATTTCCAGAACAAAACTACTTCTGTAAAGAGAAATGAGGCCCCTCAGCGGGCTCAGACCAAGGCTGGTGAGAGGGAGGATGGGGGGGCACCGAGGCGGGAATGCATTACAGGAAGGGGGACCCCAGGTCCAGCCGGAGGAAGCAAGGAGAAGATGATGATGCTAGGGGGTCCGAGGATTGGGAGGGAGGGAGGAGAAGGCCCAGAACCTTCTGTCCCCGCAGTCCTGGCCCACGCCAACCCCCTTGCTGGGCAGGGCCAGGGAGCAGGGATAAGAAAGGGCTGGCCTAGCAGTGTGTGTCTGGAGCGGCCAACGTGTGCAAATTAGCAAAAAGAGGGGTGCGGAGCCATTGGCCCCACACACACTGCCTCGCCGCCCTTCCCCTCCCACAGGCAGCAGAAGCAGGGGCTGGGGGACATGGCCAGTATTGCTTTACCCATCATGCACAGCGGCAGGGGGTGGCGGGCAGGAGGGCCACAGGGCAGGAGGAAGAAGGCTGGGTGAGGGGGTCCCCTGCCCTCCCACCCTGGAGGCTCCTTGGCAGATTTCTGAGGCTCATGGAGGCCCAGGGGCGGCCAACCCCCCCTCCGTTGTGTATGTGGGGGGAGGCTGTACCCCAATGTTGGCATTAGGGCTGGCTCTTCCTTGAGGTGGCAGCCCAGGGCCTAAAGGGAAAGGGAGAGATGAGGGGGAATTAGAGGACCGACGCCCCTTCTCAGATGCCCCCCCCCTCCCCCGTGCCCACCGGGCTCACCTGGGCTACTGAGCAACCTGGACGACCGTACAGTTCTCTTTGCTCTCCGAAGTGATGGCTAAGTATTCCGAGCTGGGAGAGAAAAACACAACAAAAAAGACCAAAATGACAGCTCATCGTAAGCCAGGCTTGGAAAATGGGGATGGTTGTTGGGGGTGGCGCTGAGGAGGTGTCGGAACCCTGAATCCCAGCCACTCAGGAGGCTGAGATCTGAAGATCACAGTTCAAAGCCAGCCCCGGGGCAGGAAAGTCCGGGAGACGCTAATCTCCCAGGAACCACGACTAAGCTGGAAGTGCAGCTGAGGCTCCCAGTGGTAGAGGGCCAGTCTTCAAGGACTATACCCAGTCCTTGAGTTCAAGTCCTGAGACGGGCACAAAACAAACAAACAAATAAAGGGGAGGGAATGCTGAGAGCAGCCAGTGGCCCTGGGCACCGCACTCAAGCTCTCTTTCTGGGCCTCTCCCCCTCCTCAATTGTAGCCAATACATTTCTGGTATGCAGGTGGCTTCCTGCTCCCACACCCCCGGCCCAGGTGGTGTGAGGGCGCTGGTGGCCGCAGCCCTGTCTGACTCACGCGTTCTCCTGTGCCGCAGCCTCCGTGGCAGCTGCGATCTTCTTGTAGCAGTACACCATCTCGGCCACCAGCCAGATGGTCAGAACCACGATGAGCACATACATCATGATCTCAGACACAATGGACGCCATGTCTCTGTTGGCTGGGGGGACAGAGGAGGGAGAGAGGCCCAAATTCAAGGACACACCACAGACAGACCCATGCACACTGTGCATGGACCAGCCGCTTGGCCTCTCTGGGCCTAGCATGCACTTTAAATCCACCTGCTGATTGCCCTATTGCCATGGTGACCGGGATGCTTGACAACCAGCCCCCAATGGCCTGGGAGTGGGGGTGTGACCTCAATACATCTCTCTCTCTGTAACTTCAGGAAGTATCTGTGACTTCCAGGGGGCAGTACAAAGGCTCAGGTTCAAATCCCGAGTCTGCTACTTGCCAGCTGTGTGATGTTGGGCAGGTGAAACAACCTCTCTGCACTTGTTTTTCCACTCTCAAAAAAAAAAAAAAAATGGGGCTGGGAAGGTGGCTCAGTGGTAGAATGCTTGCCTTGCATGCATGAGGCCCTGGGATCGATTCCTCAACACCACATAAGCAGAAAAAAAAAAAGTGGAAGTGGTGCTGTGGCTCAAGTGGTAGAATACTAGCTTTGAGCTGAAGAGCTGAGGGACAGCACCCAGGCCCAGAGTTCAGGCCCCACGAGGGGACCCAAAAAAAAAAAAAAAATGCTCATGCCTGTAATCCTAGCTACTCAGGAGGCTGAGATCTGAGGATCGAAGTTCAAATCCAGCCCAGGTAGAAAAGTCCAGAAGACTCTTATCTCCAATAAACCACTAGAGAACCGGAAGTGGAGCTGGGGCTTGATCAAGCGGTAGAGCACTCGCCTTGAGCTGAAAAGCTGAGGGACAGCACCTGGGCCCAGAGTTCAAGTCCCACAACGGACAAAAAAAAAAAAAAATGTGCATAACTACAATAGATTCTCATTGAAGTGTGTGAGAATCCTCAGAATAAGCTGGACACTGGTGGCTCACGCCTGTCATCCCAGCTACTCAGGAGGCTAAGATCTGAGCATCACAGTTCAAAACCAGCCTAGGCAGGAAAGTTCATGAAAAAGCTCAGGGACAGTGCCCAGGCCTTGAGTTCAAACCTCAGGATTAGCACCAAAAACAAAAACAGGGTAAGGGGAGGGAGAGCAGAAGCCCCTCCCCCAGGAGCAAGTGGCAGTCTGGGTGAGGGGCAGGCCAGGAGGCTGGCAGGAAAGCGCAGGTGCCCGGATGCTGGCTATGCGGGCTGCTGGCCCAAGGGACTCGTCTGCCAGGACTCTTCACTGGCATGGAGCCTGGAAATGGTTCCCTGAGTCTCTGCGCCAATGGGCCCTGGAAAATTCCAGTATATGCCAGTCAGAAGCTGGGCTCCAGTGGCTCACTCCTGTAATCCCAGCAATTTAGGAAGTTCAGATGTGAGGACCCGGGTTCAAAGCTAGCTCAGGCAGGAAAGTTGTTAAGACTCATCTCTAATGGACCAATGAAGAACTGGAAGTAGAGCTGTGGCTCAAGTTCAAGACCAAGACCAGCACACACACCAAGACTAGCACACACACAAAAAAATAAAAATAGGGGGGCTGGGAAGGTGGCTCAGTGGTAGAGTGCTTGCCTTGCATGCATGAGGCCCTGGGTTCGATTCCTCAGCACCACATAAGCAGAAAGAAAAAAAAAGCCGGAAGTGGCGCTGTGGCTCAAGTGGTAGAGCGCTAGCCTTGAGCTGAAGAGCTGAGGGACAGCGCCCAGGCCCAGAGTTCAGGCCCCACGACTGGCAAAAAATAAATAAATAAAAATAAATAAAAATAGGCCAGGAAAAGGGATCTTGAACAGCTAAAGGGCCAGGAGGGATCAAAAACATTACACACTGCTGGGCGCCGGTGGCTCACGCTGGCCATCCTAGCTACTCAGGAGGCTGAGATCTGAGGATCGCAGTTCAAAGCCAGGAGGAAAGTCCGGGTGGCACCCAGGCCCTGAGTTCAAGCCTCATGAGTGACCCAAAAAAACCCGTTATTTTCCAAACCCCCAAGGCCTCCTTTGACCTCAGATCTTTCTCTCTCCTTCTCTGCTGTGCACCCGGGCATGGAGCCAGCCTGTCCCCAACCCGCCATCTGTCCCTCGGTGAGCCTCCGCAGCGGGTAGCGCGCGTGCGCGCGCGCGCGCGGGGGGAGGGGCCGGCCGCACCTTTCTCCACCACCTCCAGGTGAATCTTCTTCACCACCGTGGTGTTGTGCTCGTAGCTGTCGAAGAAGAGCAGGCGGTAGACATGGCACTCGTAGTCGCCGGAGTGGTTGTAGGTGACGTTGGTGATGAAGATGGATAGATCCTGCAGGTCCTTGGTGCCCCGACTGCCGTTCCACACCACCCTGCCCTCGAACCGCTCATCGTCCTCTAGCTGAAGCACCTCGTTCTCATAACGCAGGATCTGGGGGTATCCAAGGGGAGAGGAAGAGAAGGGACACTGCTTGGGACTGTCTTTCCCACCCATAACCTGACCCCAATCTTGTGGCCCGATCTGACCCACACAAACACAGGATGGCCCACACACCTGGGCACAGAGATTGTCCTTGGGCCTTGGGCCAAGATACACATGCCCACTCCCAAACCCCTCTCGCTCTTTACTTCTTCCCCAGGCACCAGCTGCTAGAGACACTCCCCGCCCCCCCAACCACTGTCCAGCAGGTGCTGCTGTCATGCAATTCAAAAATACAAGCCAGGTCACCAGTAGCTTGTGTCTGTAATCCAAGCTACTCAGGAGGTTGAAATCTGGAGGAGTCCAGTCCCAAGCCAACAAGAGGGGGAAAAAAAAAAATTCATGAGACTCCATCAAGCAGCAAAAAAAAAATGATCTGGTGGCAGGGCTCAAGAGGTACAACGCTAGCCATGAGCCAGAAAAAGAAAAAGCTCAGGGAGAGCATGAGGCCCTGGGTTCATGAACAGAATCAACACACATTTAAAAAATAAATAATGGGCTGGGAAGGTGGCTCAGTGGCAGAGCGCTTGCCTTGCATGCCTGAGGCCCTGGGTTCGATTCCTCAGCACCACATAAGCAAAAAGAAAAAAGCCGGCAGTGGCGCTGTGGCTCAAGTGGTAGAGTGCTAGCCTTGAGCTGAAGAGCTGAGGGACAGCGCCCAGGCCCAGAGTTCAGGCCCCACGACCGGACCCAAAAAATAAAAAATAAAAAAATAAAACACACATTGTGCAGAAAACATAGGAAAAGTTTTGCTTTTGTTCCATGATGACAATCTAAGATTTATTTATTTGGTGTCAGTCGTCGGGCTTGAACTCAGGCTTGGGCTCTGAACCTGAGCTTCTTTTGCTCAAGGCTAGTCCTCTACCACTTGAGCCACAGCATCACTTCCGGTTTACTGGTGATTCCCTAGGGATAAGAATCTCATGGACCTTCCTGTCTGGCCTGACTCTGAACCTCCATCTTTAGATCTCAGCCTCTGCAGTGGCTCGGAGGACAGGTGTGAGCCACCAGTGTTGCCAAAGATGATTTTACTGGTGCCAAATAGTTCCAGTGACCTTTCTTTCCTGCCAGCCAGATGCCACATGACTTCCTTCACCTCCCACTGCCACCCCACCATTGCAGAAGAGGAAACTGAGGCTTGGAGACTCTCTGTGAACTGCCCAAGTTCACTAGAGGGTCAGCGTTATAACCAGAATTGGAACCTAGGTCATTCATCAGAGCTGATTATGATTATCTTGTTTTGCTTTGTTTTTGGTATGAGGGATCAAACCCAAGATGTTGTACTTGCTAGACAAGCACTTTGCAACTTAATTCTGATTTTATAGTAGTAAAACAACACTGGGTGCCAGTGGCTCATGGCTGCAATCCCAGCTACTCAGGGGGCAGAGATCTGAGGATTATAGTTCAAAGCAGGACACTCAAGGGAGATTTACTTCTAATGAACCAGCCAACAACCAGAAGTGAAGCTGAGGCTCCAGTGGTAGAGCGTCAGCCTTGAATGCAAAAGCTCAGGGACAGCGCCCAGGCCCTGACTTCAAGACCTAGGATTGGAGCAAACAGAGAAGCTTGAAATCCTCACACATGCCCTGGCCCTTGGGTGCCAGGCCCTGGCACACCTTGACGAAGTCTTCCGTGCCCTTCTGGCGGAAGGTCCATTCGGTGAAGGTCTCCGCGGTGGTCTCACTGCGCCGCTTGCAGGAGATGCACAGGATTTTGAAGGTCATCCCGTACACGGCCTCCGTCTCCGAATCCACCTCCACGCAGCCTCCCCAGGCGGAGGACACTGTGGTGACAAGGGTGCTGGGTCAGCCGAGGCACTGGCAGCTCATACCCGACCTCCTAGCTACCCAAGAGGCTGACATCTGAGCATCGTGGTTCAGGACCAACTCTGGGCAGGAAAGTCTGTGAGACTCTTATCACCCATGAACCAGCAAAAAGCCGGAAGTAGAGCTGTGACTCAAGTGGTAGAGCACCATGCTGGAGCACAAAAAGCCAACAAAAAGCCCTGAATTTCAGTCCCACGACTGGCACATAAACAATTAAATAAACAGGGGCTGGGAATGTGGCTCAGCATGAAGCCCTGGGTCTGATTCCTCAGTTACCACATACACAGAAAAAGCTAGAAGGGACACTGTGGCTCAAATGGTAAGAGCGCTTGTCTTGAGCACAGAGAGGCTCAAGGACAGTGCCCAGGCCCTGAGTTCAAGCCCCAGGACCAGCAACATAAATAAATAAAGCTCTTTTCCTGCCCCCGCAGCTCCCCTGGACTCCCAGGTCTTCTGAGTCCCCCCTCACCGTCTTCCCTGCTAATGCTGGGGCTCCAGCTCCAGCTCTGGGTCTTTTCCTGCTCTCCAAACTCCTATCTTTAATCTCTTATGTTCCAGATTCAGCTCCCCTGGGAACTCTTTTCAGTGCACCCCGTCTTTATTTCTTTTTGGAGGGGTCTTTCCTGGCTCAGATTTTCCTAAGGAAGGGGGGAGGGGGTCTCTCTCTCTCTCTTTCACCTTGGCAATGTCTCTCCCGTTTTACTTATTTTTATTTTTGATTCTTTTGCCAGGTGTGGAGACTTGAACTCGGGGCCTGGGTGCTGTCCCTGAGCTTCTCCGCTCTTACCACTTGAGCCACAGCTCCACCTCTGGCTTTCTGGTGGGTCACTGGAGATCAGAGTCTCAAGGACTTTTCTGCCGGGGCTGGATTTGAACCTCCATCCTCGGCTGTCAGCCTCCCGAGCAGCTAGGATGCCAGGCCGGCCTCGGCCTCTTCCCTTTGGTCAACTCCACTGGGCCTGCCCTCCCTGGGCCTCCACCTCCCCGTCCTCCTCCTCCCGCAACCTCCATCTCCCCCTGCCTCTCTCAACTTTCCCTCACCAACTCCTCTCCCTCCCTGTCTCTCTAGCTGTCAGGCTCGGCACCCCAATCTCCCCGAGGAGAACTTGGGGGGGGGGGCGCGCTGGCTGGGTCCTCCATCTCGGGCCTCCTCCCTCCCCTCCCCCCCCCCGTCCCCCGCAGTCCCCTCTCGGGCTGCGGCGGGGGTTCGAGGCCCACCGCCGCCTCCGGGCCGCCCCCCCACCCCGTCCCCGCGCCCCCTCCTCCTCTCCCCGCGCCCCAAACTTCGGAGCCGGAGTCGGCCCGGGCGGGGGACGCGGCCGCGCGCGGTCCCGAGTGCGAATCCCGCCCGCCCGGGCCCCGCCGCCCCGGCCCCCGCCGCCCCGGCCCCTCACCTAGCGCGGCGCCGACCACCCAGGCCAGCAGCGCCCCCATGGCGCGGAGCGGACGCGGCGCGGGACCCGCAGGAGGACGCGGCCGCCGCGCAGCAGCTGCGGCTCTGGGACCGGCGGGGGGGGGGAGGGGAGGACGGGGGGGGCGCCCCCCCTCCGCTCCGGTTACCGCCGGGGGCTGAGCCCCGGGGCCCGGGGCCCCGGCATGGCGGCCGGGCAGGGGCGGGCGCGGGGCGCGGCGCGGGGGCCGGGCGCGGGGGGCTGCGCACTGCGGCGGCGGGGCGCGCGGGGTGAGTCACCGCGGGGGAGGGCGCGGCCGCCCCGCCTTTGCCGCAGCGGCCCGGGAGGCGCCGCCCGCCCGCCCGTTAGCACCGGGGGCTCCCGTGCGCGTGCGCGTGCGCGTGCGGGCGGGCGGGCGGGCGTGCGCGTGCCCGGGGGAGGGGTCCCGGGGGGGGGAGGCGCTGCCTCCGGGGGGCCCCCCCACCCCCGGGTCATAGGTCACACACCCACCCCACTCCCTGACATCCTAAAAGGATTGAAGAGGGGGTCCCGGTGGAGAGATTCCCCCCCAAAAGTTAAACGGTGGAGGCCAAGACGCAGAGGAGGTCGGGGGCTTTAGAGGCCTGCCCCCTCCCCTCCCCTCCCCTCCCTCCCCTCCCCTCCCCTCCCCTCCTCCCCGCCCCTCCCCGCCCCTCCCCTCCCCTCCGGCCTGGGGGTGGGGGCTACACAGTATACAAACAGGAAAAAGTACCCTAGAGTCACCCCCCCAGAGGTCACCCTGGGACTGTGGAGGTGCCCGTCACCCCCAAGATCCCCACTGGCCCCCCCTGAGAATGACGTCACCTGCCCCTCCCCCTCTAGGCTACCTCCCCCCCCCCCCAGCACCAGAGGCCGTTCTGAGGCCTTTGCACAACTTCTTGCCTGGGCTCCCCTTTGTCCCCAAGGTGACCAGGAGTCTCCCTCCCTCATCTCTGTTAGCTCTCCGCAGCCAGGTGGCCATGGTCGTTCAGGATAGAGGGTGTCTTTCCAACCTGATCCCTCCCTCCCTCCCTCCTTCCTCCCCTCTGTAGGACCCGCTGCCCTGGAACTCATCATCCTGCCGCCTTTATCTATGGATAGTCTTGGACTTCCCACAGTGCTGGGATTGCAGGCGACATCGCCACTCCCGATGTATGTTCTTCCATAGGCTTCACTGCCTGACCCTCCAGCCCTGGGAGAGCACAGATGCCCGAACCCGGCCTGCTTCCCAAATGAACAGCATGAGTCCCCTCGGGTTCCCTCAAACCCATTTCTATGGCCTCCGTGGTCCACTTGCTTCGCTTCCTTCCTTCCTGGGGTTTGAACTCAGGGCCTGTTGGCTGCCGTCCCCAAGCTCTCCCTCTACCACTGTAAGCCACAGCACCACTTCTGGTTTTCTGGTGGTTCACTGGACGTGAGGCGCAGGGACTTTCCTGCAGATCCTCAGATCTCAGCCTCCAGAGTTGGGATTACAGGCGGGAGCCTCCAGCACCTGGCTCAATCTTTGGTTTTCTACAGCAAGAAACTGCGGCTGGGGGAAGTTTCTCCCTCCCCGAGGGGTCAGGTAGCTGGCCTGGCCAGCCCAGCACTGATGGCGGCCGCCTGTCTCCTGGCAGGACAGGGAGTGGGTTGGCAAGTTCACGCTGGGGGATGTGAGACTCTCAGCTCGCCAATGCTGGATGGGTTACAGTCCCAGAATTCCCTTGGCCCAGCCAGGCCAAGGGCAAAAGGAACCAAGATGTGGGGGAGGGGGAGGGATGGCAGGCCCAGGGCAGAGGGGCCCAGTGCCAAGGACACCACACCACACCTCCTAGCTCAGGCACTTAATCCAGCACCTCCTGAGCTGTGGAAAATAACCCTGAGGACGAACCAGACCTTTCTCCGGGGCGGGGTGGGGGATGGTAGGTGGAAACACAGCTTGCATGGCCTGGGGGCGGGAGAGAGGGGGGCACCCACCCCTGGGCTGGAGGTCACCAAGTTACTAACATGCTGCTGGTTCATCTTCTAGGGGGTGCGGGGAGAGGGGGAGCATTGAGCACTATCCCCAGTTCACCGGCATGGGCAACCGAGGCACACAGCTCTGAGGGTAGAAAGCCGGCTCTACCCTCCTCTGCCACCAGTGATTCACTCCCTTCCGCCATCCCTAAAGATGATGCTTACAAGATGGAGGCTGTAGTGTACACCTGTAATCCCAGCTACTCAGGAAGCAGAGATCTTCAGGGTTGTGGTTCTAAGCCAAGCTGGGGCAGGAAAGGCTGTGAAACTCTTATCTCCAATGAACCAGCAAAAAAAAAAGCCCGAGGTGTCTCTTGGACCCCTGCCCAGGCAGGCTTTGAACAGATCTCAGCCTCCTGAGTAGCTGGGATTACAAGCGTGAGTACCAGTGTGTGGGGCAGAAATAACATATTGTCAGTGCTGGAGCTTCTTGGCACAGCCATTATGTATGAGTTTCTTTTTTTTTTTTTCCCCTCTCAATTTCTCTAAAATAAGCTTAACTTTTTCGAGTCTGTTCTGGGCCTATTATCGGGAGCTACATTTGCTCACACAGGCCTTGAATTATTCAAGCCTTGAATTTCCACAATTGTAGCTTTCTTTTCCTTTTTTCTGTGCCTGTCCTGGAGCCTGAACTCAGGGCCTGGGCGCCACCCCTGAGTATGGTTTTGTTTTTCCTCCAAGGTGGCGCTCTACCCCTTGAACCACAGCCATCCCTTGGAGCTATTTTATGCCTCACAGGAGATAAAGAGTCTCATGGACTTTCCTGCCTAGGCTGGCTTTGAACTGCAATCCTCAGATCTCAGCCTCCTGAGTAGCTAGGGTGACAATTGGGGAACCCCTGATGCCCGGCAAACTGTGCCTTCTTCCCACCACCCCAAGATCGAGCATGACGGCCATCCTCCCCCCATTCCTGGGACCCCGAAGGCAAAGCCACAGCCATTTCTAACCCTTTATTAGAGCTCTGTGGCCCCAAATAAATATAATACATTATTAACCCCAGAGCTGAGGCACGCGGGTACCCGCGGGTACTCCCCCCACCCAGCCCCTCCAAACCCCAGCCGGGTAAAATAAGTTAGTCAGGGCCTGCCAAAGGCCAGGCCAGCTCTCCAACTGGGCAGGCCGGTTGCATTCGGTTCTGTGGCTCCCTGCTTCTGCATGGCCCCCATGGTCGGGCCACTAGGAGGGGCGGGCGGGGAGTTGCAGCCCTCACACTGTGCCAGCAGTGGCGGCCAGGGGGTTCACTCTGTTGTGTGTTGTGTCCTTCTGTCCATTTTGGAGGTGACGGCTGTTGGGCTGGAGGCTCTCAGGAGAAGCCATCATCCGTCTGCGGCTGCGGGTCCAATGGAGGTTCCGAGACAGAGATGCCCTGCTGCAGTTTCTCCAGGGAGAATTTCATCTGCGGGGAAGAAAGTGGGGGTGAGCTCATCCCAACACTCCCTGGACAGCTAAGCCCCCTGTCCCCCTGTCCCCCTTCATCTTCCCAAAGACAGCAGAGGCTGGTGGCTCACACCTATAATCCCTGCTCCTCAGAAGGCTGAGCTTGGAGGATCACTTTTTTACTCAAGGTTAGCACACAGCTTCACTTCTGACTTTCTGCTGGTTCACTGGAGGTAAGAGTCTCACGTCTATACTAGCTGGGACCCATAATCCTCAGCTCTCAGTCTCCTGAGTAGCTGAGATTACAGGCATGCGCTACATGCACATTCTTTTATGTCTCATTAGGAAAACCACCCAACCTAGAGACTGATTCTTCTATTTTACAGCAGGGGACACAGAGGCCCAAAGAGCAGAAGCATCTGAACCCCAGGGTCCCACGGCTCTCCCCCCCGGCCTATACCTCATCCAGGAGCTCCACAGAAGCTCTGAGAATCTGCCTCCATTTGTGCACCTCGACGCTGTGGAACTGTTTTTGGAGGGCCAGGATCTCAGCCCACTCCGCGGCCGTCTGGGGGAATTTCCTGTGCGGGACGGAGGGTCTGAGTTGCGCCACCTCGGTTTCCCCCACGATGAGCACTGACTCCCCCTCCTCGCCCCTAAACCCCCTCCCACTACTTACCCCTTGGCTAGAGCCAGGTTGTGCCAGGATTGGAACGTGTGAGCTGTCCGCTCCAAGGACCACAGACGGTAAAACAGGAGTACATTGAGGGCGATGAGGACGATGAGGCTGAGGATGGGGAATCCGAGGTGAGGAGTTTGGGGGGTCGGGGGAGGGGGCCTCAGTCTCCCTCCCCCAACCCCAATACAATCAACACTTGGCCCTTTTCAGCGGCATGAACTGTAGCTCAGAGAGGGTGAGTTATTTGCCTAGGGCCACACAGCCCAGAAGCAGAAAAGCCAAGGTTTTCACCCAAACCCATCTGGGGGGAGGGGGAGGGGGAGTAGTAAGGGGGCTTCTGGGAGGATGAAACACACAGAGGGGAGGGTGGGGAGGGGGGACCCTACCTCACACAGATCCTGGAGTAGCAGCAGGGAAGACGGGAAAGCAAAGAGGTGAGTGCCAGCCAGCCCTCCTGCAACCCCAGAGGCAGATTCCAACCAGACTACTGAAACTGCTGGTCTCGGGGAAACTGAGGCCCAGTGTAGTTGAGGGTATGAAGTTGAGGGGTGCTTCCAGCCTAGGGAATCTGACTCGTCTTCCCTCAAAGGACCCTGACTTTGCCAGGTACCCCCGATCAGGTACCAGTATAATCCCAGCTACTCAGGAGGCTGAGATCTTGAGGATCACAGTTCGAAGCCAGCCCACTGGATAGGAAATTCTGTGAAGCTCTTTTATCTCCAATGAACCAGCAAAAAAGCCTGAAGTGAAGGTGTGGCTCAGCCTTGAATCAAAAAAGCTCAGAGACAGCGCCTAGGCCCTGAGTTCAAGCCCCGGGTCTGATCTGGGGGCCTTACCTCTCTCCATTCACCTGACTCTTTTTCTTTCTTTCTTTCTTTCTTTTCCAGTTCTGGGGCTTGAACTCAAGGTCTTGGGTAGCTTCCCTGAGCTTCTCTGTGCACAAAGTTAGTGCTCTACCACTTGAGCCACAGCGCCACTTCGGGTTTTCTGGTGGTTTATTGGAGGTAAGAGTCTCACGGGGCCTTTTCTGCCTGGGCTGGCTTTGAGCCTCGATCCTCAGAGTAGCGAGGATTTCAGGCGTGAGCCATCAGCGCTCAGTTCACCTGGCTAATGCTGCATGCTCGAACCTTGTTCCTCTAGCCCTGGGTATGAGGCTAGACCAGGCTTCGCTGGGTACCCTGGCCCATCTCAGAGGGCCAGAGCTCTCATTGGCTGGCACTCTACCACCTGAACCACACCTCCAAACCTACTTTTTCTGTGCCAGTCCTGGATGCTATCCCTGAGCTTTTTCCTTCAAGGTTGGTGCTCTTACCACTTGAGCCACAACACCACCACTGCTCCCGCAATCTCCACCTTCTACAAGACAAACTGAGCAACTATTACATAGGGCGCTCTCCAGGGTGTTTGCAACATCCTGTGAGGCTGGCCAGCCCCTCTTCCCGGGTGAGCAGAGAGGCCCAGAGAGGCCCAGCACTTATCCGAGGCCACACAGCCCAGCTGCCGGTACTCACACAATGCTGATAAGAAACAGGGCGCTGGAGATGCCTGCCCCAGGACCCTGGTCTATGGGTGGTTCTGAGAAGCGGGAACTGAGGGAGCCTATGGGAGAAAACAACTCAGGGTTAGCACAGCATCCCCACCCCCACCCCCTCCACCCCCCCACTAGGTCCCTCTGCCCTCCCAGCTCCTCCATCTGTCCTGACTGAAACTCACCCGAGGTGTGCATGCCAGCCCGGGCACAAGGGTCAGTGTCCGGGTGCTGGGGCCCGTCTCCATGTCCCCTCCAGCTCAGGGGGCGCTTCCGCCTCCGGAGACCAGACAACAGTCCCCGAGTGTCCTTGCCACCTTCCTCCAGGGACAGCTTCTCCGCCTTGGCCAGCTCTCGCTCTGTGTGGGTCAGAGAGAGAAGAGAGAAAAATCCTTCAATGGCCGTGTATAGTAGCGCACACCTGTAATCCTAGCTACTCAGGAGGCTGAGATTGGAGGATGGTGGTTTTGCAGCCAGCCCAGAGAAGAAAAGTCCATGAGACTCATCTCCAAGAAACCGTTGAACAAAAAGCTAAAATTGGCCGGGCGCCAAGGGCTCACGCCTGTAATCCTAGCCACTCAGGAGGCTGAGATCTGAGGATCGCAGTTCAAAGCCAGCCCTGGAGAAAGACCATGAGACTCCTATCTCCAATAAACACTCAGAAAACTGGAAGTGGTGCTGTGGCTCAAGTGGTAGAGTGCTCGCCTTGAGCTGAAGAGCTGAGGGACAGTGTCCAGGCCCAGAGTTCAAGCCCCATGACTGACAAAAAAAAAAAAGCTAAAAGTGTAGGTGTGGCTCAAGTGGTAGAACACCAGCCTTGAGCAAAAGAAAAAAAAAGACTAGAGCATGTGGTCCTGAGTTCAAATCCCAGTACTGGCACATATAAAATAAAGAAAGAAAGCCAGGCATTGGTGGCTCACACCTGTCATCCTAGCTACTCAGGAGGCTGAGATCTGGGGATCATGGTTCAAAACCAGCTTGGGGAAGGAAACTCTGAGACTCTTATCTCCAATAAACCACTCAGAAAACCGGAAGTGGCTCTGTGGCTCAAGTGGTAGAGCGCTAGCCTTGAGCTGAAGAGCTGAGGGACAGCGCCCAGGCCCAGAGTTCAAGCCCGAAGACCAACAATAAATAAATAAATAAATAAATAAATCTAAAATAAATAAAAAGAAGGTTCTGATGTCTGTCCCCAGCCAAGCCATCCCCCCCCCCCCCCCCCCCGCGCTGGTCTGTGATCGCCTACCAAGATGGTGGAAATATTCTTCAATGCCACTCCAGGTATTCTTCTCAATGAGCGACTTCACCAGGCTCCATGGCTGCTTCCGGTAGCGGATTTCTGAGGACACCCTGGTGACACAGAACAGGATCCAGGGGTGAGGACGGGGGGCTGCTGTTCCCCACCCCCTGTAGGACCCTCCTTCCCAGGACTCAAAGGCCCCTTTGTCACACACAGGCAAAATGGGGGCAGGGGTTCTGTTGACCTGCCCCAGTGGCTTTTCTGGACCCCCACTTCTCCCCTCTCTGGTGCCCACAACACTCGCTGGCTCGACTCAGCCCCCCAAGCCTCTTCCCCACCCCCCCCGCAGTCCTATATGGGGATGGGTATGGTGGGGTTCAATGTGTTCTCCATAGTCTCCCAAGGTGGTCAAGATGGCAGCTCATCCTGCCAGAGGCTCAGGACAGATGACCGTGAACTTGGTGCTGCCCCCCGCCCCATGCCTTCCTATCAACTCACCATAAAGCTAATCTCAGCTGGCTGTTGGCTCCACTTACAAAACTTAACCAGAATCCAACTGCTCTCTGTGTGTGTGTGTGTGTGTGTGTGTGTGTGTGTGTGTGTGTGTGTGTGTGTGTGTGTGTGTGTGTGTGTGTGTGTGTGTGTGTGTGTGTGTGTGTGTGTGTGTGTGTGTGTGTGTGTGTGTGTACTGGGACTTGAACTCAGGGCCTAGGTGCTAGAGCTTTCTCCCTCAAGGATGTAGCTCTACCAGTGAATTCCACTTCTGGCTTTTGGGTGGTTCATTAGAGATAGTCTCACAGCCTATCTTGCTCTGGATGGCTTCGAACCACTATCTTCAGATTTTAGCCTCCTGAGTAGCTAGGATGCCAGGTGTGAGCTACCGGCATCCAGTTTACATCATCTTTTTCTTTCCAGCCAATTTCCCACTATTAAGTCTGAGCGCTCTGAGACCTGAGATTTTGTCTCTAGGGTCTGGAATATGTGGATCACCTAGTAGATGCTCAATAAACAGCTGAACAAATGAATCTCTCACTGAGAACTCCAACACCCTCTGCTGGGAGGTGGTTCCCTCAGGACCCTCTGTCTCCCCTTTGCTATTCAGAGGGTCCCACCATTCTTTTTATTTTTGTGCTGGTCCAAAGGCATAGCTGAAGACCTGGGTGCTGTCCCTCAGTTTTTTTGGTTGTTTTTTTTTTTCTGTTGGTCGTGGGACTTGAACTCTGGGTCTGGGCTCTGTCCCTCAGCTCAAAGCGAGTGCTCGACAGCTTAAGCCACAGCGCCACTTCCAGTTTTCTAGTGGTTATTGGAGATCAGAGTCTCCCGGACTTTCGTGCCCGGGCTGGCTTTGAACCGAGATCCTCGGATCTCAGCCTCCTGAGTAGCTAGGATGACAGGCAGTGAGCACAGCTGGCAGCGTTGGGAATCAAATGGGGGTGAGGCGAGGAGGGCACGGGGTAGCCGGGCCTGGCTGTGGCTCACCGCAGCCGGGCCTTGTTCCGGGCCAGGCCCAAGATGCAGTAGCGATGCACGGTGTAAAAGTAGTCCTGGTAGGGAATGCCCTGCGTCAGCACCTGGGAGTCCACCACGCACCCGCCGGCCTGCGGGCCCCGGCGGAACAGCGTCTGCAAGGACAGGAAAAGGGAGGGGGGAAAGGTCAGGGCCACTGCACCCGAGCCACCACCACAGGGCTGGCCAGGGCTGGCCAAGCTGGCCAAGCCACCGGGCCCTGTCCCGGGCTCCCCTCCAAGCCCCACCCACCCCACCCAAGCTATCACCCAGCCACTGGCCAGACTGCCTCCAGGCCCCGCCCTCCCCTGCCAAGCCACGCCTTTCCCTCCCAAGCTATCACCCTGCCCAACCCACCTCCAAGACCCCGCCCCTGCCTCCAGGCCCCGCCCTCCCCTGCCAAGCCACGCCTTCCCCTCCCAAGTATCACCCTACCACTGCCCAACCCACCTCCAAGACCCCGCCCCTGCCACCAGGCCCCTCCCTCTTCCCACCGGCCCCGCCCACCTGCGTCTCCACCACAGAGGCACTCTTGGGGCCCAGAGGGTTGCTGATGGGAATGGTGTAGGTCAGGACCCGACGCTGGTGGCACTTTGCATCCCCGCTCCAGGGGTTCAAGGTCACATCTGGAGAGGAGAAAGGAGCAGAATGAGAAAAATATTCTCTGTTCTCTGGCATCCATGCTGTAGGAGGCTGGGCCTTTTATTTTGTCTGTCCTGGGGCTTGAACTCAGGGCCTGGGTGCTGTCCTTGAGCTCAAGGCTCTACCACTTTGAGCCACACCTACACTTCTGGCTTTTTTTGCCGACCTTTCTGCCTGGGCTGGTTTGGAACTGTGATTCTCATAGCTCAGCCTCCTGAGTAGCTAGGATGACAGGCGTGAGCCACCAGTGCTGGCAGCCTTTTAGTTTTTGGGAGGGCCTGGACGTCAGTTCTCTGTGGACTTGCCGCTGCCCACCGTCTTCATGTCCCCACTTTGCTCTATGTTACATGTTTCTTCTAAGGAGTCTGAAAACTTTCCCTCTGCCCAGACTGGCTTTGAACCATGATCTTCAGATCTCAGCCTCCTGAATAGTTGGAATTCATGCTCAGGCATGAATCTGAGCACTGGGCTAAAAACTTTAAACAGGAATGATAGTTCTGGCTAAGATCTCTCTCATCCCAACATTTCTGGTCTCTCCAGGGTCTACCTCACCCAACCCCTCAGTCTCAGTTTTTCTTTTTCTTTTTTTTTTTTGTCGGTCAGGGGGCTTGAACTCTGGGCCTGGGCGCTGTCCCTCAGGTCTTCAGCTCAAGGCACATGCTCTACCACTTGAGACACAGCGCCACTTCTCATTTTCTGGTGGTTTATTGGAGATAAGAGTCTCATGGACGTTCCTGCACGGGCTGGCTTTGAACCACAATCCTCAGATCTCAGCCTTCTGAATAGCTAGGATTACAGGCGTGAGCCACAGGCACTGGGCTCAATCTGTTTCTTTCTCTGAACAAGTCCCTGCTTCTCTCCAGAGTATCAGACCAGAGAACATGGAACACATTTCCCTGGACCCCTCACTCTTATGGGGGACCCCCACCTTCTCTTGCTCACAAGTGGCCCCATATAAAACTACAGGATATAAGAATGCTCTGTGAGGGATGAGAATGTGGCTTAGTGGTACAGTGCTTGCCTCGCATGCATGAGGCCCTGGGTTCGATTCCTCAGTAGTACATAAACAGAAAAGGCTGGAAGTGGCACTGTGGCTCAAGTGGTAGAGTGCTAGCCTTGAGCTGAAGAGCTCAGGGACAGTGCCCAGCCTTAGAGTTCAAGTCCCATGACTAACAGAAAAAACAAAAAAAAGAATGTTCTGTGAGCCGGGGCGCTGGTGGCTCACACCTGTCATCTCAGCTACTCAGGAGGCTGAGATCTGAGGATCATGGTGCAAAGCCAGCCCAGACAGGAAAATCTGTGTGAGACTCCAATGCACCACTAGAAAACCAGAAGTAGAGTTGTGGCTCAAAGTGGCAGAGCAAAACAGCTTGATCCTTAAGCAAAAGAGGTCAGAGACAGTGTCCAGGCTCTGAGTTCAAACCCCATAACCAACCAAGGGGGAAAAAAAATACCTTTATGGAACGTTTGTGTGTGTGTGTGTGTGTGTGTGTGTGTGTGTGTGTGTGTGTGTGTGTGTGTGTGTGTGTGTGTGTGTGTGTGTGTGTGTGTGTGTGTGTGTGTGTGTGTGTGTGTGTGTGTGTGTGTGTGTGTGTGTGTGTGTGTGTGTGTGTGTGTGTGTGTGTGTGTGTGTGTACCCCAACACAGTGATTTTTCAGGGAAAGCCCACAATACTGACCTGTGAACTTGCTCTGCTTCAGGAAGCCCTGCAGGAAGGGCGAGTCGGAGAAGAGCATCTGCTGAAGCCGCTCAGCACCCACGTGGAAGACCGAGTTGATGAGGAGCCGGCCAGAGAGGTCAGGAAGCAGAGCGGCCAGGTCAGCTGGGAGACGCACACAAGGGGGAGGGGAGGCCCTCAGTATTTGGGGTCTCATTCGTCTCTCTCTCTCTCCCTTACCCTCTCCCCCTCTCTCTCTCTTTCTCTCTCCTCCTCCTCCTCCTCTCTCTCTCTCCCTCCCCTGTATCTCTCTTTGAGCAGACCCAACTTTCTAGAGCACAGAGCACTATCCAGCCCCTCGGATACAGGATTGGTTGAAAGTGACCACATTGTCCCTTCAGCCAGCCAATCAGGGCCACATAATGATGGTTCTGGGTGGGAGCACACACACACACACACACACACATCATCCTGGCCAATTACTTTCATGTGATCATAAGGTGGCCATGGGATTGGACCAGAAGTGTGGGTGTAACCCAGGCTGGACCAATCAGCCATAGCGATTGGCTCAGAGATGAGCTCCTTCTCCAAGAGGAACCAATCAGAGCCAACTCTAGGGGATGTGGTTTGGGTTTTTTTGTTTTGTTTTTGGCTATAGCCACTGGCAAAAAGCCCGGGGCTTGGGCTTGCCCTGTCTCAGTTAGAATAAAGGGTACCCCAAAATTAGATGGCACAGAGAAAATTAAAAACAACACAATAATTGGCTCAAGAGCTCTAGGCATACTTTACAAATTCATTTGCTTTTCTTAACAATCCTATGGATATAGGATCTTGAACTCAAAGCTTTACACTCTTGCTTGGTTTACTTGCTCAAGGTTCACATTCTACCACACCGCCACTTCTGGCTGGTTCACTGGAGATAGGAGGCTCAAGGATTTTCCTGCTCAGGCTACCTTTGAACCACGATCCTCCTGAGTAGCTAGGATTACAGGTGTGAACCACCAGTGCCCAGCCATGGAGTGATCATTATTAAGGGCTACCTCCATTTTTCTGGATGAGGGAAAAAAAAAAATCAGTGTTCAGAGAGGTTAAATCATGTTCACATCACAGAATGAGGGAGACACACGAGCCAGGATTTGCACCCCAGTGTCTGCCTTTGCTGTTTTCTTTTCTTTTCTTTTTTTGTTGGGCATGAGGCCTGAACTCAGGGCCTGGGCGCTGTCCCTCAGCTCTTCAGCCCAAGGTGAGCGTTCTACCACTTGAGCCACAGCGCCACTTCCGGTTTTCTGGTAGTTCACTGGAGATGAGTCTCCCGGACTTTCCTGCCTAGGCTGGCTTTGAAGTGGGATCCTCAGATTTCAGCCTCCTGAGTAGCTAGGATGCCAGGCGGGAGCCACCGGCGCCTGGACTTGCTCCTTTTGTGTTTGGAGTCTTAACAAGGCACCATTTAACCCTCATAAGTAAAGTTTGCCCTGGGATAACTGAGATAAAAAGCCATTCGGTTCCCGCGCCTCACCTTCCTCCCCCGTGGATGAAGAGGAGTTGCTCGTGTCTGTCAATAGCTCGTCTCTGGGCAGCAGATCCAAGGGGCCCAGGGCGCTGAGGTTCTCGGGTGGGGCGGGCTCTGTACTGGGGGGCTCTGTGACTGGCGTCACTGTCTGACTGGAGGAGGCGTCTGGCTGGCTGTCCGTTTGCTCTTCCTTGTCTTCCTCCACCTACACAGAAGGCTTCATCTGTCCCTTCCAAGTTCCTTATAAGGCCCACCCTAGCGCCCAGCTTCTCAGCCAGTCCTGGGGCTTGAACTCAAGGCCTGGGCACTGTTCCTGAGCTGCTTTTATTCAAGGCTAGCACGCTAACAGTTGAGCCACAGTGCCACTTCTGGCTTTTACTGTTTCTGTGGTACTGAAAAATCGAACCCAGGACTTCATGCATGCTAGACAAGCACTCTACCACTGAGCCACCTTCCCAGTCCCCTGAGGAGTTTTTATTGGAGATAATCTCACAGACTTTCCTGTTCAGGCTGAGTTTGAACAGTGATCCTCAGATCTCAGCCTCAGGATGACAGGCATGAATCACCAGCGCCTCAGCTCTTCAGCTCAAGGCTAGCACTCTACCACTTGAGCCACAGCACCACTTCCAGCTTTTTTCTGCTTATGTGGGGCTGAAGAATCAAACCCAGGGCCTCATGCATGCGAGGCAAGCGCTCTACCACTGAGCCACCTTCCCAGCCTCTCTTTCCCCTGTTTCGTCCATGTCTTTTCCTACTACATTCATTTTCTTGCCATCTTCCTAGCTCCATCTGTTCCCCGCCCACTCCTGCCCCTCAATGATGCTCCTCTGTTCTGGCCTCTGTCACTGGGCCCCTAATTCCACTGTCACCCCATGAGTGCCCCTTCCTGCTCACCCCATGGTCTGCGTCACTGCTGGCTCGGGAAAGGTTGGGAGTGACTCGGCCACGACGTAACCCCACGGGGCTGGGCTCCTGGCTGCGGTCGGTGGCCCCGGAAGGAGCGATGTCACTCAGAGCGATGACATCTCCCACCTCCTTGGGGCTGCTGCGGGGGGGGAGAAAGAAGGAAGTGACACTTCTGCTCCTTGAGACACTACATAGCTTTTTGGGGAGGGGTTGGGGGGGTGCCAGTCCTGTGGCTTGACCGGGCATGGCCTGGGTTTGTTGCTATGCGTTTTTTTGCTCAGGGCTAGTGCTCTTCCACTTCTGGCTTTGTGATGATTCACTGGAGATAAAAGTCTCATAGAAGTCAGGGGCTGCAATAGCCAGGATATGGAAACAACCCAGATGTCCCGCCACAGATGAATGGACCCCAAAATTGTGGCATCTATACACAATGGAATATTACGCAGCCATTAGAAAGGACAAAAATAATGGCATTTGCAGGGAAATGGATGGAGCTAGAAGAAATCATCTTGAGCGAGGTAAGCCAAGAGCAAAGAGACAAACGGCACATGGTCTCCCTGATAAGTGGATGTTAAATCCAAAATGTTAGGTGATACGACAAAATTAGGAGGACTTAAGAAACAAAGAACTTCCACTCATCTGGTTGAATCACTACTAAATAACTCCATGCTGCTGATCACATGTAGGGTATATATGTGTACACCGGAGGGAAGCCAGGAGGATGACACAGAACTAGAGGGAATCAGGGAAAAACATACAACAGCGGAACCCATCAGCTGCACTGGACATTGACCAAAATGAACTAAGCAACTCAGTGGCAGCGATGGGAGGGAGGGAACAAGTGGGAAAGAGGGAACAGCTGATGCTATGCAAAAGAAATGTACATATCACCCAATGTGGAAGAAATAACTGTATTGCAAAGCTCATAGAACTTATAAATGTTATAGACCATGATAGACAATTTGCTCCATGAAAGTTAGAATGTGTTTGTGACTTTAACTGAGCATCACTATCCCACAGTACTGTGAAATTTGGGAAGTTATGTAACCACTTAATCACCATAAAAAATTTGAAGAAAAAAAAAAAGTCAGATGCTGGTAGCTCATGCCTGTTATCCTAGCTACTCAGGAGGCTGAGATCTGAGGATTGTAGTTCAAAAGCAGTCCAGGAAGGAAAGTCCATGAGACTTCAATGAACTACTCAGAAAAAGCCAGAAGTAGCCGGGCGCTGGTGGCTCACGCCTGTAATCCTAGCTACTCAGGAGGCTGAGATCTGAGGATCGCGGTTCAAAGCCAGCCCGGGCAGGAGAAACCGTGAGACTCCTATCTCCAATAAACCACCAGAAAACCGGAAGTGGCGCTGTAGCTCAAGTGGTAGAGCGCTCGCCTTGAGCTGAAGAGCTGAGGGACAGCGCCCAGGCCCAGAGTTCAAGCCCCACGACCGACAAAAAAAAAAAAAAAAAAAAAAAAAAAAAAAAAGAAAAAGCCAGAAGTGGAGCTGTGGCTCAAGTGGTAGAGTACTAGTCTTGAGCACAAAGAAGCTCAGGGACAGCACCCAGGCCCTGAGTTCAAGCCCCAGGACTGGCAAAAAAAAAAAAGAGTCTCATAGACTTTCTTCCCAGGCTGGCTTTGAACTGTGATCCTTAGATCTCAGCCTCCTGAGTAGCGGATGACAGATAGGAGCCAACAGTGCCTGGCCCCATTCAGCCTCTTGAGTCTATCCAGGACTCTAGGAGGTCTGCACACAGCGCCCCCGTTCCCAGAACCGCCACGCACCACCGACTCACCCCAGTCCATTGAGCTGCAAAGGGCAGACATAGTCTTCATCTTCGCTGGTGAGACCCAGCTCCGAGCCGTAGCATTGATGGACCAGGTGCCACAGTTCCCGGGGACTCAGTGTCTGCACACACAGGACAAGATGGTAGAAGGTTGGCTTTGCTCCTTGTGGTTTTCTTTTTTCTGTCTTCTGCCCAGGCCAGTTTTTTTCTAGCCAGGTTGCCTTTCAAGTCCTTTGTCCAAGCAGTTCCCATGGTGTCCACAAGAGGGCAGCATGACTCCCTGGCCAGAGCAAAAAATGGAGGCCCAGGAAGGGAGAAGCCATGGATTCAACTCTGAGATTCCAATGCGGTCAAGACTGTGGGAGTGGCCATGATCCCAAGGTCTAAGCAGTTCTGTCCAGCGCCCCACTGTGACCCCAACTATTCCTCCAGGCATCCTCAGGACCCCCAGGGGCTCTGGGTCAACTACAGTCAGAATGGCAGGATGACAACAGGACACAGTTTTAACTGTCAGGAGCCCCAACAGCTCTATGTACTGAGCCCTTAGGAAAGGGAGCGGGGAGAGAAGACATTTCTCACACACGTTCTACAAAGCTCATGCTGAGAGCCGGTGCTGGTGGCTCATGCCTGTCATCCTAGCTACTAAGGAGTCTGAGATCTCGCAGATCAGAGTTCAAAGCCAGCTTGGGCAGGAAAGCCTGTGAGACTCTTATCTCCAATGAACTTCCAAAAAGCCAAAAGTGGATCTGTGGCTCAAGTGGTAGAGCGCCAGCATTAAGCAAAAAAGCCAAGCAAGCCAGGCACCAGAGGCTCACGCCTGTCATCCTACCTACTCGGGAGGCTGAGATTGGAGGATCACAGTTCAAAGCCAGCCTGGGAAGGAAAGCCTGTTAGACTCTTATCTCCAATCAACTACCAAAAAAAAAGCCAAAGTGGCATGTTCCCCCTGCGGAAGTTAGATCTAAAACACACTGGGACATGATGAATTACATAGGATACTAGATACTCCAAAAGAGATCTAAAACACACTGGGACATGATGAATTACACAGGATTCTAGATACTCCAAAAGAGGATATAGTCTTAGGAGAGAATCAGAAAGGCGCAATACCCAAGCGCCTCTTCATATTTATATAATATACATACTGAAATGAACTCCAAAGAGATGAAAACAAAGGATTTTTAAAATTTGTTTTCTTCTGATGACTGTATTCTCTACCTTATATACAGTGCATTCGCGTGCACATTTGTGGGTGGATGGGGGGAGGCCACAGAATCCGAGGAAAAAGGGTGAAAAAGTACAGCAGTGGAGCGCTGTGGACATTGGTGAAAGTGAACTATGCAACTCGTGGGCGGAGATGGGAGGAAGGGCAGGGGAGGTAATGAGGAAACAAGTGACACTGCGAAAGGAATGTACTTACTACCTGAAGTATGTAAATGTAACCACAGTGTATCTCACCTCTAAAATAACAATCCAAAGCTAAAACAGGCCGGGCGCCAGTGGCTCACGCCTATAATCCTAGCTACTCAGGAGGCTGAGATCTGAGAATCGCGGTTCAAAGCCAGCCGGGGCAGGAAAGACCGTGAGACTCCTATCTCCAATAAACCACTAGAAAACCGGAAGTGGCGCTGTAGCTCAAGTGGCAGAGCGCTCGCCTTGAGCTGAAGAGCTGAGGGACAGCGCCCAGGCCCAGAGTTCAAGCCCTATGACCGACAAAAAAAAAAAAAAAAAAAGCTAAAACAAAAAGCCAAAAGTCGAGCTGTGACTCAAGTGGTAGAGCTCCAGCCTTGAGTACAAAAGTTCAAGGACAGGCTGGGCGCTGGTGGCTCACGCCTGTCATCCTAGCTACACAGGAGGCTGAGATCTGAGGATCACGGTTCAAAGCCAGCTTGGGCAGGAAAGTCCCTTAGACTCTTATCTCCAATAAACCACCAGAAAACTGGAAGTGGTGCTGTGGCTCAAGCGGTAGAGCACTAGCCTTGAGCTGATGAGCTGAGAGACAGCACCCAGGCCCAGAGTTCAGGCCCCACGACCGCCAAAAAAAAAAAAAAAAAAAGGTTCTGTTGGCACCCCAATCCCTCTGCCCGGGCCTTACCCGCACCCACCTTTTCCAGTAGCGCATTCTGCCAGAGGCGGAAGATGAGAAGAAAGCAACGGTCCCGGGCCCCAAAGGAAGTGAAGAAATGCTGGAGAGGGGATGGGGGGAAACACACAGCCGAGTGAGGGGAGACCCCCAGCCTCAGGCAGCCCACGACCACCCCCGATCTGCACCGCCACGGGTGTCTCTACATTCCTCCCACAGAGCATTGATCCTGTGCCTGGCCCTGTGCTAGGTGATGCTGAGCCCTCACTGGGAAGAGGACACACTGGACCTTCCTCAGAGCAAGCCAGGTTCGAAGCCAGCCCGGGAAGGAAAGTCCGTGAGACTCTTTATCTCCAATGAACCACCAGAAAACTGGAAGTGGCACTGTGGCTCAGGTGGTAGAGCGCCAGCCTTGAGTGAAAAAGCTGAGGGACAGCACCCAGGCCCTGAGTTCAAGCCCTAGTACTGGCACAAACACACACACACACAAAGAAGTCTGCTGTGGCCTTTTCCCGTCCTTCCTGTTTCCTGTTGGGCCACTGGGGTGACATGAGCAATCTTGTCATGAGGACACTTGGATAGCATGGAGGTGCATGCCTATAATACCAGCAGTTGGGAGGCTGAGGCAGGAGGATGTCAAGCTGGAGGCCAGCCTAGGCTACATAGATCTAGATCTCGTCTCAAAAGATCAAGTTGCAGCTGGGCGCTAGTGGCTCATGGCTGTCATCCTAGCTACTCAGGAGGCTGACATCTGAAGATCATGGTTCAAAGCCAGCCCAGGCAAAAGTGTCTCTGTGAAACTCTTTATCTCCAATGAACCACTCAAAAACTGGAAGTGGGGCCATGGTTCAATGGGGTAGAGCATTAGCCTTGAGTGGAAAAAGCTCAGGAACAGCACAAGGCCCTGATTTCAAGCCCCAGGACCAACTAAATAACCAACTAACTAAGATCAAGTTGCTCAGTGGGAGAGCACTTGCCTTGCATGTACAAGACCCTGGGTTTGAGTCCAGCACTGTGGAAAGAAGTAGGAAGGGGATGGAAGGGAAAATCAAGAGGAGGGAACATCGGGGGATGGAGGGTGGGGAACTGCTGAGGGGCGGGGGGGCCTGGGGTGCTGGATCGATGGACAGGAATGATTTTTCCAGCCATTATGATCCCCTGATCCTGATGTTATTTTTTGTTTGTTTCTTCCTGGGCCTGGGGCTTGAACTCAGGGCCTGGGCATGGTCCCTGAGCTTCTTTTGCTTCTTCAAGGCTGGTACTCTGCCACTTGAGTCACGGTGACACTTTCAGCTATTTCTGAATAGTTTGATTCTCATGGGCTTTCCTGCCTGGATTGGCTTTGAACCTCGATCCTCTTGATCTCAGCCTTCTGAGTAAGTAGGATTACAGGTGGGACCCACTGTCACCTGGTTGATTTTGATGCTTGCTGGAGGGGGGGTGGGGGAGATGGGGGGTGGGGGGTGTTACTTCTTGTAGGGGCCAAGAAGGCTGGAGTCTCTCCCACAGAGAGATTCAGGTCAGAGGTGATGGGGGCCGGGGCCCTGCCAGGGGTTCGAAGAATAAAAGAAGTGGCCAGAGGTAAGAGGGGAAGTGGGGGGGGGGCCCGCCGGGTCCTCGGGGCTCACCTTCTCACTTTCTGTACAGATTTGGATGGCGTTGGGGATCAGCTTCGCTGTTTTTTCCTTCTTGAGACAAGTCACTTCTTTCAACTGGATGGAAATCTGCAGCCAGGAGATCAGAAGCAGACAAGAGTTCTAGGAACCCCACCCCACACCCTCATGCCCCATCCCCAGGCACCCTCTCCTAGTCCCAGACCACCCAGGCTCACCGTGGTCTCCCAGCGGAAGATGTTACTATAGAAACAGATCCAGTTCTCGGAGAGGTAGAGGCGGCCCTGCAGCAGGATCTCGCGCTGCAGAGCGCAGGAGTAATCTGAGAGCAAGGAGAGGGGAGAGGGCGTCAGGCAGGGGCACCGGAGGGTCACCCACAGGCAGGTGGGCTGGTCCTGGGGTGCCCCGGTTCTCACCCACAATGAGACGCTCCGCTTCAGGAAGTTTGCTGAACAGTTTCCGGAAATCTTCATTGCGTTGTTTATACGTGGGGCTGAGCATCTAAGGGAAGTAAAGTCTGAACCCCAATCCAGTCCCAGAGACGGGCGCTGGTGGCTCACACCTGGAATCCCAACAACTCTGGAGGCTGAGATCTGAGGATCGTGGTTTGAAGCCAGCCCCGATAAGAAGGTCCATAGTATGATTAACCCTGGTCTGCGGACCTCTCTGCCCACTCTGCTGCTGACTCCTGTAGTCCAGGGCTCCCACCCAGCATGTGATCCCTCGCTCCACACCCTCTGACACCCACTTCTGCCCAAATACTCACGCTGTACCAGCTCTGCATCTTCTGCAAGAAAAAGAAGGGGGGTCAGGATGAGCCAAGCACCCCCTGCCATCCTCCCGGCCAGCTGCGCACCCCCAGCTGGCTCCCACACACACCTTGCTGTTGCGGATGAAGTTCCGGCCTCCCAGGCTCTGGGTGCTGGGGGTTCCAGGCACCCCACTCTTTTCTGAGGAGCTGTCTGACCCTTTCTCCACCATGCTGCCTGCTTCTGGCTCCACAGGGGGCCGGCCTGGGGGCAAAAGCTGCAGCCGCTTCCGGAGAGATGGGGAGCTGTTTGGGGTGCTCCGACCAGAGTGGGGCGTGGTGCTGTGGGCAGGGGAGGAAGAGGGTTAGAGGGGGAACAGGTTTGGGAGTGAGTGGGCTCAGGCTCACCCATCAATCAGCCCATGGATTCTCCAGCTACCTATTCATCCATTCACTCAACCATCCACTATGCATCCATCCACCATCATCCACCATCATCCATGATCATCCATTATCCATCATCCATCACCCATCCACCACCATCCATCCACCATCCATCATTCATCCTCCACCATCCATCCATCCACCATCATCCATCCTCCACCATCCATCCATCCACCATCATCCACCATCATCCACCATCATCCACCATCATCCATTATCCATCATCCATCATCCATCCACCACCATCCATCCACCATCCATCATTCATCCTCCACCATCCATCCACATTCATCATCCATCAACCATCATCCATCCACCACCATCCATCCATCATCCACCATCATCCATCATTATCCATCCATCCACCATCTATCATCCATCCACCATCCATCCATCCATCATCCATCATCATCCATCCACCATCATCCTTATATCATCCATCCATCATCTAGTCACCATTATCCATCCACCATTCATAATCCATTCATTCATTATCCACATAACCACTCACTCATCCACTTATCTACTCATTCATTCATGCATCCATCTACCCACTACCCATCCATTCATCTATCTATCTACCTACTCATCCATCCATCCATACATCCATCTACCCATGCATGAACTAATCTATCTACCTATCCATCCATCCACCTATGCACTCACCACCCACTCATCTACCTATTCATTCATCTATCCACCCACCCATCCATCTACCTATTTATTCATCCATCCACTCACCCATACATCTAACCATCCACTTATGCATCCAGCTATCCACTTACCAGTCCATCCAGTCATGCAGCCATCCATCCATCCATGCATCCATTCATGTATACATCCATCTATCCACTCATCAATCCATCCGTCCATCCATCCATCCATCCATCCATCCATCCATTCATGTATATATCCATCTATCCACTCATCAATCCATCCGTCCATCCACTCATTCATGCAGCTATTCATCCACCCACCCACCCATCCATCCATCTACCCACCCATCCATCCACTCATTCATGCATGCACGCATGAATCCATCCATCTACTTACCAACTCACCAATCTATCCATCCACCTATCCATCCATCCACCCATCTATCCACTCATCCATCCATCCACCCTCCATCCATCCATACAGCCCTTCCTCCCGTGTCCATCCGCCCTACTTCACATCCTTACACTGCAACCCCAGAGCAGCTTCCTTAATGTGTCAGTGTCACTGTCACTTCATGAGGCACCCAGAGCATGACAAACCCAGGTCCTCATGGGGTTGTCTCAAGGGGCACAAATCAACACAGATGCCATTTGCTTCTTAAAAAAATAACTTGCTGGCCAGGTGCCAGTGGCAGCTAGCTACTCAGGAAGCTGAGATCTGAGGATCACAGTTCAAAGCCAGCCTGGGCAGAAAAGACCATGAGATTCTGATCTCCAATAAACCACTAGAAAACCACAAGTGGCGCTGTGGTTCAAGTGGTAGAGCGCTCCCCTTGAGCTGAAGAGCTCAGGGACAGCGCCCAGGCCCAGAGTTCAAGCCCCATGACCAACCAAAAAAGAAAAGGAAAAAAAAGCCTAATTCACGTATACAACATACATCTATAAAAGAATGACTTTCTAACTCAATTACTCAAGCTAATTGTAGTTTTTTTTTCTGTCTTTTCTTGTTCAGTACTGAGGAACTGAACCCAGGACATTTCACTTGCTAGGCAAGTGCTTTGCCACTGAGCTACATTCCCCAGTCCCAGTTATTTAACCTAAAAACCCCTCCTTCCCTCCCTCCATATATATTTATGTTATTTTTTTTTTTTTTGCGGGGTGGCCTATGGTTTTGTGAGCCACACCACCACGTCTGGCTTTGTGGAGGTTCACTGGGGATAAGAGTCTCATAGACTTTTCTGCCTCGGCTGACTTGGAACCATGATCCTCAGATCTCAGTCTCCTGAGTATCGAGGGTGGCGTCTGCCCAAATCCATATAATACACTTGAGCAACTGAACAAATGGCGGTGCCAGCTGCAGCTGGCAGGAGCAGAGACCATCAGATAGGGCACCTTCCCTCAGAGAGCACCGAGGCACACGTTAAACAAACAGAACACTCAGTGATAACTGAGCAAACACAAGTGTCCTACGGGCTGTGGGGTGAGACTAGGGAATTTGAAGGAGACCTTGCCGACTCCTTATCAGCACCTCTGTCAAGTCCCGTGTGATTAATGCTATTATTCCGTAAACAACCTTGTGCAATCCCTACTGTCCCCATCTCCATTCAAGAGAGGGGAGTGAGGCCAGGCTTTGGAGCTCACGCCTGTAATCCCAGCTACTGAGGAGGCTGAGATCTGAAGATTGCCGTTTGAAGCCAGCCTGGACAGAAAAATCCATGAGACTCTATCTCCAATGAACCAGCAAAAAGCCAGAAGTGGCAGTGTGGCTCAAGTAGTAGAGCACCAAACTTGAGCAAAAAATAAAAGGGGGGGAGGGAAGAAAGCTAAAGGACAGTGCCTGTACCCTGAGTTTAAGTCCTAGTACTGGGGTGCATGTACACACACACACACACACACACACACACACACACACACACACACACACACAAAACAAGCACTGGAAATAGAACTGAGTAGTAGAGTGCTGACCAGCAAGCAAAAGATCCTGGCTTCCAGCCATCCGCAGCAGAGCAAAAAACAGATGAATCCACGAAGGAACAAACTGAAGAAATGCAGGTTTTTGGATCGCCCTCCCACCCCCCACCCGGGCCCCCTGTTCAGCTTCTCTATCAGAGTCTTGGGCCCAAGAGATTCTCCTAAACGTTCAAGTGTGAAGAGGCAGACAACCGGAAACAGAGATAGCTCCTTCAGCTGCAGAGTCTGCAGAGGCGAGCCTCCCCAAGCCAAGTGAGGACAAAGAACAAAGTTGGCAGAGAGAGAGAGAGAGAGGGAGAAAGAGAGAGAGGCGGCTCTAGGTTCAGGAACACCAAGTTCAGGGCCAGAGCTGAGCTTGACAGAGCCGGGGAAGCACGAAGGGGTCAGCCAGGACGGGAGAGGAGAAGAAAGGAGGGGGCAGCTCACGCCTGTCACCGCAGCTACTCAGGAGGCTGAGATCTGAGGATCACGGTTCAAGGCCAGCCCAGGCAGAAAAGTCTGTGAGACTCTCATCTCCAACGAACCACCAAAAAAGGCAGAAGGTGACAGAGCGCCAGCCTGTCAAGGATAGTACCCAGGCCCTGAGTTCAAGTCTCAGTACCAGCACAAAAAAATATATAGGAAAGGGAGGAAGGGAGGGAGAGGGGGAGGGCCTCATGCCACAAGCCCGTGAACCCCAGTTTGGAGTCTGGCTCCACCCCCTTCCCCTGCCTCATTGGGTCTCTCTGACCTGAAACACAGTCCTGCCCTTTCTCTATAAGCCCCAAGTGTAGGGACAAGGCCACCCCAGGGCAGGTTCAAGCCCCCACACTGTCAGTTTTTGCTGTTGGGCAGGACTAGGAGGAAGTGTGTTGAGGGCTCACGCAGGAGCCACAGGGCAGCCTGACGCAGCCAGCCGTGGCAGGGAAGGGAGGGCCGGAAGCTGTGGCAGGGCCAGGACCGTTACAGGGCGGGGACTTGGAAGAGAATGAGGTTCTGCCACAGCAAATGCTTCACCTCAGGCTTCCTGGACCTGACAACGGTCCCCCCACCAAGCTGGCCCATGCCGGAGAGGGGCAGGGGCAGACACCCGTGTGCAAGAAAGAGAATGCCAGTGTGCCATCTTGGAAAACTACCTTTCTCTGTTGGGTGCTGGTGCTCATGCTTATAATCCCAGCTACTCAGAAGGTTGAGATACAAGGATCGTGGTTTAAAGCCAGCCCAGGGAAGGGAAGTCCATGAGACTCTTATTATTTCCAATGAACCAGCAAAAAGCTGGGAATGGAGCTGTGGCTCAAGTGGTAGAGCACCAGCTTTGAATAAAAAAAATACTATTGGAGGGACTGGTACTGTGGCTTAGTGGTAGAGTGCTTGCCTAGCATGCATGAGGCCCTGGGTTCGATTCCTTAGTACCACAGACACAGAAAAAGCCAGAAGTGGTGCTGTGGCTCAGCTCATGTGGCAGAGCGCTGCTAGCCTGGAGCAAATGAAGCTCAGGGACAGTGCCCAGGCCCTGAGTTCAAGGCCCAGAACCAACAAAAAATAAATAAATAAAATAAAAATAAGAGGCAGTGTCTAGGCCCTGAGTTCAAGCCCTAGGCTGGACTGGCACAAAATAAAAATTAAAAAAAAATCAGGAGAGAGGATCTTTGGTTCAGAAGGGACCACAAAGGGTCTCGCACACACAGAAAAGCCTGGGTACCCCACAATGTCACCGCTGGGAAATTCCCCACAAGGATGGAATTTGAAAAACAATCAAAGCCAGGGCTTTCTAAGCTGCACACACACGTGTGTGAGACACTTCTGTGTCACAAGGGGACACACAATATAGATTTTTTATTTTTTTTGGTCGTGGGGCCTGAACTCTAAACCTGGGCGCTGTTCCTCAGCTCTTCAGCTCAACGCTAGCACTCTACCATTTGAGCCACAGCGCCACTTCTGGCTTTTCTGCTTATGTGGTGCTGAGGAATTGAACCCAGGGCCTCATACGCGCAAGGCAAGCACTCTTACTACTGAGCCACCTTCCCAGGCCTGGATTTTTACATATGACTAAATGATCATTTCTGGGGTAAGACACAGGCACGTAGGTGACACGCAGAGCCCCGGTGGTATGCATACACACCACAGCCATAAAGCCACACATACTCGTGACCCACAGCCCACCACATTTGCAGCCACTGGTGGAAGTTTTATGGGGTTTTTTTGGTGCGGGTCCTGAGTCTTGAACTCAGAGCCTGAGCACTGTCCCTGAGCATTTTTGCTCAAGGCTAGCACTCTACCACTTGAGCCACAGCACCACTTCTGGCATTTTGGGTGACTAATTGGAGATAAGAGTCTCACAGACTTTCCTGCCTGGGCTGCCTTTGAACCATAATCCTCAGATCTCAGCCTCCTGAGTACTTAGGTTATAGGTATGAGCCACTGGCACCAGATAAGATTTCTGTGTCCCGGGGCTGGGAAGGTGGCTCAGTGGTAGAGCGCTTGCCTTGCATGCATGAGGCCCTGGGTTCGATTCCTCAGCACCACATAAGCAAAAAAGAAAAAAGCCGGAAGTGGCGCTGTAGCTCATGTGGTAGAGTGCTAGCCTTGAGCTGAAGAGCTGAGGGACAGCGCCCAGGCCGAGTTTAGGCCCCACGACCGGACCCCCCCCCCAAAAAAAAAAGATAAAAGAAAAAAAAAGATTTCCATGCCCCTTTTATGGTTTTTTTTTTTTTCCTGGTTCATTGGAGATAAGAACCTCATAGACTTTCCTGCCAGGGTTGGCTATGAACCACAATCCTCCAGATCTGAGATTACAGGTGTGAGCCACCGGTGCCTGGCTTTACCTGGTGCGGTTAATGATACCTGACTGACACAAACAGCCTCAGACACAGACCGACTCCATCTAAGCCATCATCAGACATAATTTTGTACTTGGGAGCCACAAATGGGGTGGGACACGTCCCTCCTCTCACACGCACACACACGCACACTGGCACACACAGGTAATTGAGCCTAATCCACCAGACCACGGTAAATTACACACCCACCCCTGGGCTCACCTGCTCACAGCCGATCACAATGGAGACACACAGTGGGGTGGGGGGCCACAGACAGGCGCAGAGACCCCCCAGGCCCTGGCCCCCGCCCCGCCAAGCCCCCTCCCCACCCCTCCCGGGCCCTCAGCCAGGGCGGATGGGGTGGGTGGGAGGGGACCCCCCCAAGGCCTGGGCTGACTGGGGGGTGGGGAGGAGGTGTTGGGGATCCAAGGACACCCGCCCCCCCCCCGCAGGTGCCCACCCCGGGCTCCCAGGCCTGGGACCCCCCCCTCAAACGCCGAAGCCCCCCCCCAGCTCTGGCACCCCGCCGTCTGCGCCCCGGCACTCCGGGGTGTCCCCGCAGGCACCGGCTCCGGCTGCACCCCGGGGTCCCCGGCCCCCTCCCCCCCGGCCCGGATCCTTACTCGAACATGGGTGCAGCAGGCCGGGCGCGGGCCGCGCGGGACCGGGCAGGCAGGGCCGAGCTGGCGGAGCTGGCACCCCACGCGGGCGCGGGCCTCGCCCCCCACCCCGTCCCGGCCCGACCCCGCCGCCGCGCGCACAAAAGGCCCGGCGCCGCCGAGGCCTGCGCCGGCCACCGCGACTCCCCCGGAGCCCGCCCCGTCCCGCGCGTCACGACGCCGCCCCCGGCCCGGGAGGGGCGAGGGAGGCCGGGCCTGGCGGGAGAGGCTGCCGGGAAGAGAAGGGGGGGGAGCGGGCCGGCTGACGGACAGGCTGGCAGGCGGACAGACAGACAGGCTGGCGGACAGGCAGGCAGAAAGGCAGGTAGACAGACAGACAGGCAGAGAGGCAGGTAGACAGACAGGCAGACAGACAGACAGGCAGGAAGGTAGACAGACAGGCAGACAGACAGACAGGCAGGAAGGTAGACAGACAGACCGACAGGCAGGCAGGCAGACAGGCAGGCAGAAAGGCAGGTAGACAGACAGGCAGACAGGCAGGAAGGTAGACAGACAGACAGACAGACGGGCAGGCAGGCAGGAAGGGGGGGGAGCAGGCCGGCTGATGGACAGGCTGGCAGGTAGACAGACAGACAGGCTGGTGGACAGACAGACAGGCAGGCAGTCTGACAGGCAGGCAGACAGACAGACAGACAGGCAGAAAGGCAGGTAGACAGAAAGGCAGGCAGACAGACAGGCAGGAAGGTAGACAGACAGACAGGCAGGCAGGCAGGCAGACAGACAGGCAGGCAGGAAGGCAGGTAGACAGACAGGCAGACAGACAGACAGACAGGCAGGCAGGCTGGCTGACAGACAGGCAGGCAGGAAGGCAGGCAGGCAGGCAGACAGACGGGGTTGAGAATGTGGCTTCGTGTAGAGTGCTTACCTAGCACTCATGAAGCCTAGCATGCATGAAACATTCATGAAGCCACATAAACAAAGTGGTGGTTCTGTGGCTCAAGTGGTAGGTGCTAGTCTTGAGCAAAAGAAGCTTAGTGACAGCTCCCAGTTCAAGCCCCATCACAGGCGAGAGAGAGAGAGAGAGAGAGAGAGAGAGAGAGAGAGAGAGAGAGAGAGAGAGAGAGAGAGAGAGAGAGAGAGAGAGAGAGAAAGAGAACACCGGGGAGCAAGCCTGTCCTTCTAGCTACTTGGGAGGCTGAAATCTGGAGGATCAACATTAAATGCAAGCATAGCTACAAAGTCCAGGAGAACTCTTAGCTCTAATTAATCAACTAAAAGATGGAAGTGGAGCTGTGGCTCAAAGTGGTAGAATGCTAGGCTTGAGCACAAATAAATAAATAAATAAAGGGGGGTAGAGAGGGGTTGGGAGGGAAAAAAACTGGTACAAAACTAGAGAAGACGGCTGGGAAGGTGGCTCAGTGGTAGAGTGCTTGCTTTGCATGCATGAGGCCCTGGGTTCGATTCCTCAGCACCACATAAGCAGAAAAAAAGCCAGAAGTGGCACTGTAGTTCAAGTGGTAGAGCGCTAGCCTTGAGCTGAAGAGCTGAGGGATAGTGCCCAGGCCCAGAGTTCAGGCCCCCCCCGACCAGACCCAAAAAAAAAAAAAAAAAAAACTAGAGAAGAGGTGACACTATTCAAAAAGTTTGTTCAAGGGCTGGGAAGGTGGCTCAGTGGTAGAGCGCTTGCCTTGCATGCCTGAGGCCCTGGGTTCGATTCCTCAGCACCACATAAGCAAAAAGAAAAAAGCCAGAAGTGGAGCTGTGGCTCAAGTGGTAGAGTGCTAGCCTTGAGCTGAAGAGCTGAGGGACAGCGCCCAGGCCCAGGGTTCAAGCCCCATGACCGGACCCCCCCAAAAAAACAAAAACAAAAACAAAAAGTTTGTTGAAGGCTAGAGCTCTACCACTTTGAGCCACAACACCATTTCCAGTTTTCTGGTGGTTTATTGGAGATAAAGTCTCACAGACTTTCCTGCCCAGGCTGGCACTGTGGCTTAAATGGTATAGTGCTAGCCTTGAGCTGAAGAGCTGAGGGACTGCGCCCAGGCCCCAAGTTCAAAACCCACGACTGATGACTAAATAAATAAATAAATAAATAAAAAGAGTCTCAGGGGGAGTTGTCTGCCCAGGCTGGCTTCAAACCATGATCCTCTGATCTCAGCCTCCTAAGTAGCTAGGATAACAGGCATGAGCCACTGGCACCCAGCTCATTCTCTGGTTTTATTGCATATCTACTTTGTGACTTCCAGTCAGGTCCCTGTGAGGTAAAGGGAACCTTCTAACTGACCTACCGTCCCCCCTCCATTTGGACAATGGCAGTCACAAGGAACCACCCTCTTACAGAGGGGTGGGGAGAGAGCAAAGACCATCTTTCCCTTCCCACTAGCTAGGCCTGACCTGTTCTGGGTCCTGCGCTTCAGGTCTGGAGTCCTCTGTCTCTTCAGGCCTGGAGGAGTTGGGGTGCATGGTGGTGAGTCCCCATCGCTGGATGGTGTTATTTGAATGACAGGCACCTCCAGGAATCTCCAAAGCTCAGACGCCAGGCTCTGGGCACCACCACCGCCCTCTGCCTGCTGTCCAGGTTGGGAAGCAGCTGTGTTCTGGGGACTGTCCTGGGTCCCTGGGGATGCCCAAGGCAGTAAGGGCAGGAGCTCATCCATAAGGCAGGTCTGGGTGGCTGTGTGGTTCCTGGAGGAGGAGATGAAGAAAAGAGATGAAGAAACAGGAGCCCATGGCTCACGCCTGTCATCCTAGCTACTCAGGAGGCTGAGATCTGAGGATCATGGTTCAAATCCAGTGTGGAGAAGAAAAACCGTGAGACTCTTATCTCTAATATTCCAGCAAAAATGGAGCTAGGGCTCAAGTGGTAGAGTGCTAGCCCTGAGCACAAATAAGCTCAGGGACAGCACCCAGGTGCTGAGTTCAAGCTCTAGGACTGGCCAGTCACTGGTGGCTCACACCTGTCATCCTAGTTACTCAGGAGGCTGAGATCTGAGGATCACAGTTCAAAGCCAGCCTGGGCAAGAAAGTCTGTGAGACTCTTGTCTCCAATAAACCACTAGAAAACCAGAAGTGGCGCTGTGGGTCAAGTGGTAGAGTACTCACCTTGAGCTGAAGAGCTGAAGGACAGCACCCAGGCCCAGAGTTCAAGCCCTACAACCAACAAAACAAAACAAAGAAGAAGAAAGAAGAGAGATGAAGAGGAGAGGTTGTGTTTCAGCACAGTTTGGGGGTGACAGAGCTTTCTACCTCTCCCAACATCTCCCCTTGGTGACTATGAACCTCAGTGTATTTGCATAACACTCGTGAATGGCTGGGCAGTACCTAGCCCAGTGTCCACACACAAAATGCTTGTCAAACATCTATTGGCGCCTCTAGACTGGCAGTTTATTCTGACTCTCAAAGGCCACGATCCCCTTGGATATCCTCCACCAACAGCCAGGAGTCAGCTAGGCCTCAGGCCTGGGTTAGGTGGTTCTGAGCAGGCCCCGGAGGTCTCAGGCCTAGGTTGGACAGGTCTGAGCAGGCCACAGAGGCCTGGGGCCTAGGCCTAGGTAACTGCCAGCTGAGCACAGAGCAAAGCGGAAGCCAGGATTTCTCCTTCCTGCTGACTGAGCCATTTCCCCTCTTGAGACAAAGGCCTGGCGTCCGGAGGCCTCCAGCAGGGGAGGAAGTGTGGCCACTTCCGGCATCAATATCTGTGAGGTTGGAAGCCACGTGGGCTCTGGAGGCCACACCAGAGCCCTCCTCTCCTCACACCAGGACACAGCCATGGCTTCTGGAGATGCAGCTGCCCAGAGAGAAAGAAGACAGGAACATGGGAGCCCCCCCCTCCCCCCGCCTCCCTGGGATCCCCCTGGCCTAGAGAAGACTCTGATGCTTAGAGGCTAGACCTGGACCTGACCCAGCCCCTCTGGGAGCTTGAAACCCCTACCTTTTGGATTCTTCTTCTTCTAGTCGTGAGGATTCTGATTTCTAGGCCTAAGCCTGCCCTTCCTCTCCCTTCTGAGTCCTGGCCAGGCCAACAGACATGACCTTCAGGCTGGACAGCCTGTGTGGCTGGAGTCGTGTTACCTCTGGCCAGCTGTTCCTGAGAGAAAGGAGAGGGAGGGGGTGGGGTACTCTTACTAACAAGGAGCCCAAGAGCCCCCTCATCGTCCCTTCCCCTGGACTCTAGGTCTCCCGTGGTCTGTCCCTCAGGTTAGCCTCTAGCCAAACACAGTGCAGCTCCAGCCTCAGAAATGCTCCTCCAGGAGTGGGAATGTGGCTTAGTGGTAGAGGGCTTGCCTAGCATGCATGAAGCCCTGGGTTCGAGTCCTCGGTACCACATATACAGAAAAGGCCGGGAGCGGTGCTATGGCTCAAGTGGCAGAGTGCTAGCCTTGAGCAAAAGACGCTCAGGGACAGCGCCCAGGCCCTGAGTTCAAGCCCCAGGACTGGCAAAAGAAAAAGAAAAGAAAAGAAAATGCTCCTCCAACCAGGCACTAGTGCCTCACACCTGTAATCCCAGCTACTCAGGAGGCTGAGATGTACAGTATCATGGCGTGAAGCCAGCCCTGGCAGGAAAGTCTATGAGACTTTTGTTGTTGTTGTTGTTGGTCGTAGGGCCTGAACTCTGGGTCTGGGCGCTGTCCCTCACCTCTTCAGCTCAAGGCTAGCACTGTACCACTTGAGCCACAGCACCACTTCCAGCTTTTTCTGCTTATGTGGTACTGAGGAATCGAACCCAGGACCTCATGCTTACGAGGCAAACGCTCTACCACTGAGCCACCTTCCCAACCCTGTGAGACTTTTATCTCCAATGATTCACCAAAAATCTGGAAGTGGAGCTGTGGCTCAAGTGGTAGAATGCTAGCCTTACAGCAAAAAAGCTCAAGGACAGCACCAGGCTCCAAGTTCAACCCCAGAACTGGGGCTTGAAACATGCCCCCCAAGTTGAGCAATGACTCCAATCGCCAAATCCCAACCCATTGTCTAGTTGTCTTTTGTACTCTGAGATAAGAAGCCTTGAACCTGGGAGAGCAGTCTACCTTCTGGACCTCTGTGATACATTATTATTTGTGTGTGTGTGTGTGTGTGTGTGTGTGTGTGTGTGTGTGTGTGTGTGTGTGTGTCCAAACTAGGCTTGAACTCAGAGCCCAGGCACTGTTCCTAAGCTTGTTCACTCAGAGCTGGTGCTCTACCACTTGAGCCACAGCTTCATTTCCAGCTTTTGGCTGGTTCATTGGAGATAAGAGTCTCATGGCTTTTCCCACCCTGTTGGCTTTGAACCATGGTCCTCTAGATCTCAGCCTCCCAAGTAGCTAGGATTCCAAGTGTGAGCCACCAGTACCCAGCATGATAAAATTTTCTTATCTTCCTCCTCTCTCTCTCTCTCATGTCAAGTTGACATGTCAAGTTGCAAAGGGTTGGAAAAAATTCAACAATGAGAATTTGATCAGCAGACCATAACCAATATTTCATTACAAATCCACAAGTATTCCATCATTGCTCCCAAATCAGAAACCTGAAACATTTGTTTTCTCTAGCATTTTCCATAAAGGAATGCTCAGGCTGCATTGAAGTTTCCACAGTGTCCTCAGGGGGGCGCTGGCGCAGTGATGTGGTGATGTGGTTTGCAAAAGCTCTGTCCAACTCATTGGGATCCTTGTCTGTCAGGTCATCTCAAGCCATGGGGCCCTCCCTGCCCAAGGCTCGGCCTGTGGCCCAGTGACTGAAGACACAGCAGAGAATCCCACCCAGAAGGTTTTGTAGAGAAACATTACGAATTGTAGCCCGGCATCTGTCAGCCTAGATAGTCTGGAGGCTGAGACCTGAGGATGGTGGTTCAAAGCCAGCCTGGGCAGAAAAGTCCTTCAGACTCTTATCTCCAACTAATCAGCAAGAAAGTCAGAAGTGGGGCTGTGGCTCAACTGGTAGAGTGGAGGGGAAGGAGGTGGAGGAAGAAGAGGAGGAGGAGGAGAGGAGGAAGAACTTGACCAAAGAGCCAGGTTCTTGGCAGGCATGAGCCATCTGTGCCCGGCTCAGATTCTTCTTTTAAGGTCGGATCTTGCTACGTTTTGTTTTGCCTGGGTTGTCCTGGAACTGTGATCCTATCTCCACCTCCTGCATAGCTGGGATTACAGGTATGATCTACTGTATCAGGCTTCGCTTTCTCCACTTCTGGCATAACTAGGGGCCATCTGAAAGAAAAAAAAAAAAAAAACGTCAAAGCCGGGCACTGGTGACTCACTTCTGCAACCCTAGCTACTCAAGAGGCTGAGCTCTGAGGATCATGGTTTGAAGCCATCTGGGCCGGAGACTCTCATCTCCAACAGACTACTCAGAAAAGGCGGAACGTGCAGCTGTGTGCAGCTAGCCTTGAGCAAAAGCAGCTCAGGGAAGGTGCCCAGGCCCTGAGTTCAAGCGATAGAACCAGCAGAAGAAAAAAAAAAACGTGTAACTATGCTTTAGAGGAAGGGCTGTGAACACAGTAAGAGGCTGGAGTCCAAGAAGCAGCTAAGAATGCATTCCAAGCCGTGGCTGTGACCTCAGGCTGGTCTTGCGGAACAAACCAGCAGAAATGTGGGATGCCCAGGCTGGCATCTGGAAACTTCCAGAAACTGGCTAGACCTAGAGGTGTGGGGCCAGGGAGACAGTTCTATAGGAGCGCACTCTTGTCTGGACAGGAAGCTGCCTGGTGGGGGGGGAGGGGCGGGGCTGCTTTGAAAGCTTCTTTCCTGCTTCAAGCTCTTGACAGCAGAAACCCAAAACAGGTAAAAAATAAAATACAAAAAAACAAAAAAAACCCACCCTCAGACACCATCCTCTGACTCTGGAGCTTTATTGTAAACCTAGGAGGTGTTCTGTCAGAATCAAAGATCTCCTTTCTTCCCCCTGTTATATCTGAGTTGCTATTCACTGGCAGAAAGTTCCTCCTGTGGTCTGGCCTCAGTCCCTCCTGCTGTTGGAAATTGACTCTTTCCCCTGAACCCCCTTTTCTCTGGGAAAAGAATATCCATGGGAACAAAAATGTGGGGGGGAAAAAACCAACCAAAACAGAGCAAGATTATTGATAAAGGGCAAAAATCTCTCGGTAAAGGAAAACCCCAGACAAAGGCTGACCGGTACTCAGCCTTTGTCCCTTCTCCATCCTTGCTAAAAAGCAAAACAACATCGCTCCCTCACTCAAGTTTACCAAGATGGCAGCTTTGCAGAAGGCTACTGAGAACCTTAAGCTTATTACCAGCTGCACTGAGTTGCTGTATTAGTCAGGAGCTTATAATGAAAATCATTTCTCTAATAGTGTCAATCACATTGATAGTATTGGTCATGATGACCAAGACAAGATTATGTCTCACCTATCTATGCTCCTGTGACTCAAGACTATGTGTTGCTATGTTTCGCTTCTGTAAGCTTGCTTGCCTGAGTAACAGGGCCTTAAGCCCACCAATTAAAGACCACCACCGAGCGGTCCCACTATGCGCAGCCTAAATTATTACATATGATATTTACCATAAAGAACACATAAATTTAAAGATCATATAACTATCACCAATGAAAATGTGCCAAACCTCCTCGGCTATGTAACTCTATGTAACCTACCCCACTAAAAATGCATTCTATCCTGAGCTCAAGGCTCTTCTTCTACTTTCCCAGTAGAAGGAAGCAGTCCCTGCGTGGTGGTAATAAAGTTCTTAGCTCCTTTAACTGGGTGTCTGGGAGTCTCTTTTGGATCCGGGATATTATACCACCACCACCCCCCCAACAAAAACAGAGATCCTTGGCCATTTGGTACAGAGCACGCAAAAAGAAACAAGCACACGCATCAGATAGATGTAGGGGCAGCAGGTCTTTGGTGCATGAAAAATGGTAAGGGCTGGGAATGTGGCTCAGCGGTAGAGTGCTTGCCTAGCATGCTTGAAGCCCTGGGTTCGATTCTTCAGTACCACAGAAACAGAAAAGGCCAGGAGTGGTATTGTGGCTCAAGTGGTAGAGTGCTAGCCTTGAGAAATAGCAGTTCAGGGACGGTGTCCAGGCCCTGAGTTCAGGACTTGCAAAAAAAAAAGGAATCTGGGTGCTGGTGGCTCGTGTATGTAATCCAGCTAAAGAAAGTATGTAAGCCGGGCGCTGGTGGCTCACGCCTGTAATCCTAGCTACTCAGGAGGCTGAGATCTGAGGATCGTGGTTCAAAGCCAGCCCGGGCAGGAGAGACCGTGAGACTCCTATCTCCAATAAAACCACCTGAAAACCAGAAGTGGCGCTGTAGCTCAAGTGGTAGAGCGCTCGCCTTGAGCTGAAGAGCTAAGGGACAACGCCCAGGCCCAGAGTTCAAGTCCCACGACCGACCAAAAAAAAAAAAAAAAAAGAAAGTATGTAAGGGGCTGGGAAGGTGACTCAGTGGTAGAGCGCTTGCCTTGAATGCCAGAGGCCCTGGGTTCGATTCCTCAGCACCTCATAAGCAAAAAAAAGAAAAAAGCCGGAAGTGGCGCTGTGGCTCAAGTGGTAGAGCACTAGCCTTGAGCTGAAGAGCTGAGGGACAGTGCCCAGGCTGAGTTCAGGCCCCACAACCGGACCCCCCCCCCAAAAAAAAAGAAAGTATGTAAGGATCCACCTCCAAAATACCCAACAAAAAAGTGGGATGGTGACATGGCTCACATGGTAGATCACCCACTGTGAGAAAACCAACAAGATGACTGAGAGGCTCTGAGTTTAAAGTCAAATACTAACACACACACACACACACATGCACACGCACACACACACACATATCACACACCCTAAAACATTGCTATTGCTATACCTATATCTTTACCATAGAAAAAATTTAAAGCTGGGTGCCAGTGGCAAATGCTTATAATCCTAGCTACGCAGGAAGCTAAGATTTGAAGATTGTGGTTCAAAGTCATCCAGGGTAGGCAAGCCCATGAGTCTCCTATCTTCAATTAACCAGAAAAAGGAAAAGCCAGAAGTAGAGCTGTGGCTCACGGGGTAGAGCACTGGCCATGAGAGAAAGAGCTGATTAAGAGTGTGAGGCCAAGAGTTCAAGTCCCACTGCCGGCACAAAATAGAAGAAAGACAAGACAAATGTCCTTCCTCGAGATATTTTCCCTTGGAAATACTTCTTGTTTTCAGAGGAGTCATTTTCCCAAGAATTTTTTTTTCTGGCTAGATTTCTTTTTTTTTTTTTTTTTGGTCTGGACATGGGGCTTGAACTCTGGGCCTGGGCGCTGTCCCTCAGCTCTTCAGCTCAAGGCTAGCGCTCTACCACTTGAGCTACAGTGCCACTTCTGGCTTTGTCTGCTTATGTGGTGCTGAGGAATCAAACCCAGGGCCTCATACATGCAAGGCAAGCACTCTACCATTGAGCCACCTTCTCAGTCCCTTCCTGGCTAGATTTCTATCTTTTTTTTTTTTTTTTTTTTTTTTTTTTTTTGAGTCCGGTCATGGGGCCTGAACTCTGGGCCTGGGTGCTGTCCCTTAGCTCTTCGGCTCAAGGCTAGCGCTCTACCACTTGAGCCACAGCACTACTTCTGGCTTTTTTTCTTTTTGCTTATGTGGTGCTGGGGAATCGAACCCATGGCCTGATGCATGCAAGGCAAGCGTGCTCTACCACTGAGCCACCTTCCCAGCCCTAGATTTCTATCTTTAAGATATCCTTAGCCAGGAATTGGTGATTCTTGCCTGTAACCCTAGCTATTCAGGATGCTGAATAGCCCAGGCAGAAAAGTCCCTGTGAGACTCTTATCTCCAATTAACCACTGAAAAACTGAAAGTGGCACTGTGGTTAAAGTGGTAGAGCACTAGTCTTGAGCAAAAGAGCTCAGAAACAACAACTAGGCTTGAGTTCAAGCCACACAACTAACAAAAAACAAAACAAAACAAAAAAAAGCCAGGCACTGTAATCCTAGCTACTCAGGAGGCTGAGATCTGAGGATCATGGTTCAAAGCCAGCCCAGGCAAAAAAATTCCGTGAGACTCTTACCTACAGAAAACCAGAAGTGGCGCTGTGGCTCAAGTGGTAGAGCACTCACCTTGAGCTGAAGAGCTAAGGGACAGCGCCCAGGCTTAGTTCAAGACCCAGGACCCCCCCTCCAAAAAAAAAAAAAAAAAAGAGATATCCTTGCTCTGTTCCCAGAGACCCATAATCCTTTTGGAAAGTAGGCAAGGTCAGAGGGAGAAGGCTTCTTTTCTTCTTTTTCTTTTCTTTTCTTTTTTTTTTTTTTGTCGGTGGTGGGGCTTGAACTCTGGGCCTGGGCATTGTCCCTCAGCTCTTCAAGGCTAGCGCTCTACCACTTGAGCTACAGCGTCACTTCCGGTTTTCTGGTGGTTTATTGGAGATAGGAGTCTCACGGTCTCTCCTGCCAGGGCTGGCTTTGAACTGCGATCCTCAGATCTCAGCCTCCTGAGTAGCTAGGATTACAGGCGTGAGCCACCAGCGCCCGGCTCTTCTTTTTATTTTCTTTTGCGCTAAATGTTGCAGTTTATTGAGGAAGTGGAAGGCTTAGAAACAATAATATAATCCCTGTGTAACTATTTCTTTTCTTTCTTTTATGTGTATGTGGTGTGTGTGTGTGTGTGAGAGAGAGAGAGAGAGAGAGAGAGAGAGTACTAGGGCTGGAACTCCAGCTTGGGTGCTATCCCTTACACTTTGCTGATTAACTGTAGATAATCCTACAGTTTTCTTCCTTCCCCAGGCTGGCTTTGAACCATGCTCCTCAGATCTTAGCCTCCTAAATAGCTGGGGATTCTGGCAGCTTGGCTGGTACCTGGCTTTGAACACAGTTTTTTAGTTTGTTTTTGTTTTTGTCAGTTGTGGGGCTTGAACTTAGGGCCTGGGCTCTATCCCTGAGCTCTTCTAGTCAAGGCTAGTGCTGTACCACTGTGAGCTACAGTGCCACTTCTAGCTTTCTGGTGTTCATTGGAGAAAAGAATTTCACAGGAACCTTCCTGCCTAGGCTGGCTTTGAACTTCATTCAGTCTTCCAGTCACAGCCTTCTGAGTAGCTAGGATTTTGGGCGTGAGCACCGGAGCCCAGTCACAGGTCCATTCTTTTCTTTCTTTCTTTCTTTTTCTTTCTTTCTTTCTTTCTTTCTTTCTTTCTTTCTTTCTTTCTTTCTTTCTTTCTTTCTTCCTTCCTTCCTTCCTTCCTTCCTTTCCTTCCCTTCTTTCTTCCTTCCTTCCTTTCTTTCTTTCTTTCTTTTTCTTTCTTTCTTTCTTTCTTTCTTTCTTTCTTTCTTTCTTTCTTTCTTTCTTTCTTTCTTTCTTTTCTTTCTTTCTTTCTTTCTTTCATCTCTGGGCCTGGGTGCTGTCCCTCAGTGCTTCAGCTCAAGGCTAGTGCTCTACTACTTGAGCCACAGCGCCATTTCTGGTTTTCTGGTGGTTTATTGGACATAAAAGTCTCATGGACTTTCCTGCCCTGGCTGGCTTTAAATGGTGATCCTCAGATCTCAGCCTCCTGAGTAGCTAGGATAACAGGAGCGAGCCACTGGTGCCTGGCCACAGGTTCTTATAGGGAGGTTTGCAGGTATCCTCAGCCTTGGCTACCCATTGGAGTTGCCAGGGGAATTTCGGGCAGTCAGGTGGCACCCCAGGTCAATAAAATCAGAAAGCTCTTTCCGTGATTCTAACTCATAGCCAAGTTTACAGGCGGAACCACAGAAGTTGAATGCCCTTGACATGTGTGCAAGAAATGCCTGGGAATCTTAGCAAAACACAGATACTAATTCTGTGGTCCGGTGTGAGGGACGGAGGTTCTGCATTTCTAACAAGCTCTGGGATCTGTGGCCCTGTCAGGTAACGGAATGGCAACTTGGCAGAAAGTGGCTGAGACACAGGCCCAGATGATGGCTCTTGCGCCCTCTCGTGGTCAGAACTTTCCCAGCGGTGCCTGGTCAAAATCCTGTGGAAAAAAATACCCTCTATGCCAGGCATTGGTAGCTCATGCCTGTAATCCCAGCTACTCAGAAGGCTGAGATCTGTGAATTATGGTTCATAGCCAGCCGAGGCAGAAAAATTCATGAGACTCTTATCTCCAATGAACCAGCAAAAGCCAGAAGTGGGGTTGTGGCTCAAGTAGTACAACACCAGCCTTGAGTGAAAAAGTTCAGGCAGAGCTGGGCACCTGCAATCTTAGCTACTCAAGACACGGTTCAAAGCTAGTCTGGACTTTGGACTCTGACTGTTATCTCCAATTAGCCACCAGAAAACAATAAGTAGTGCTGTGCCTCAAAGTGGTAGAGTACCAGCTGTGAGCAAAAGAACTCAGAGACAATGCCTAGGCCCTAAAGTCAAACCCCAAGAGTGACAACACACACACACACACACACACACACACACACACACACACACACACACACACACACACACACACACAAGCTAAACTAAGCTAAGTTCAAGCCCCAGGAGAGACACAAGAAACAAACAAACAAACAAGGCTGGGATGTAGCTCAGTGGCAAAGTGCTTGCCTAGCAAGTGCAACCTCCTGGGTTCAATCCCCAGTACCAAAAAAGAAAAAGACAAAAAAAAAAATAGTTTAAGCTGGGATTCAGTGGCTCATGCCTGTAATCCTAGCTACTTAGGAGGCTGAGATCTGAGGATCGTGGTTCAAAGCTAGCCGGGACAGGAAAGTCCATGTGAGACTCTTATCTCCAATAAACCACTAGAAAACCAGAAGTGGTGCTGTGGCTCAAGCAGTAGAGTGCTCTTCTTGAGCTGAAGAGCTGAGGGACAGTGCCAGGCCCAGAGTTCAAGCCCCATGACCAACAACAACAACAAAAAAAGTTTTTTAAAAAAATGAGAAAACAACCCCCCCCCCAAAAGATACAGTTTGTGAAGTCCCCTAGAGTCCAGTCAGCTGACACCTTAACTTTGGTTTGTTTGTTTTCTGGTGGTTAATTGGAGATAAGAGTCTCATAGAGGGCTGGGAAGGTGGCTCAGTGGTAGAGTGCTTGCCTTGCATGCATGAGGCCCTGGGTTTGATTCCTCAGCACTACATAAGCAGAAAGAGCCAGAAGTGGCACTGTGGCTCAAGTGGTAGAGTGCTAGCCTTGAGCTGAAGAGCTGAGGGACAGTGCCCAGGCCCAGAGCTCAGGCCCCATGACTGGCAAAAACAAACAAACAAACAAACAAAAAAGAGTCTCACAGACTTTCTTGCCTGGGCTGGCTTTGAACCACGATCCTGAGATCTCAGCCTCCTGAGTTGCTAGGATTACAGGTGTGAGCAACCGGTGACTGGCTTAACTTTGGGTTTTTAATAAGTCAAGCAGAGCTGGATACTGGTGGCTCACAACTGTAGTTCTAGCTACTCAGGAGGCTGAGCTCTGAAGATCATGTTTTAAAACCAGCCCTGGCAGGAAAGACCCTGGGAGACATATCTTTAGTAAGCACTCAGAAACCTGAAGTAGTACTGTAGTTCAAGTGGTAGAGCACTAGCCTTGAGCACAAAGAAGCTGAGGGACAGCTAGCTTTCAGGCCCTGAGTTCAAGCCCCAAAACTGACAATAACAACAACAACAAACTCACGCAGAGCCCATCCAAACCTCACTACCTCTTGACTCCTAAGATAATAAATGGATGTTTGTGTTTTGGTTGGCCATGGGACTTGAACTTGGGACCTAGGCAGTATCTCTGAGATCTTTTGTTCAAGGCTAGTGCTCTACCACTTTGAGCTACAACATCACTTCTGGTTTGGGGAAGTTAGTTGGAGATAAGAGACTCACAGACTCTCCTGCCTGGGTTGGCTTCAAACCAGGATCTTTAGATCTCAGCCTCCAGAGTAGCTAGAATGACAGGTGTGAGCCACCAGTGCCCATTGTGGATGTTTGTGTGTTGTGTGTGAACTTGAACTCAGGGCCTTGAGCTATTGCTTGTTTTTTGTTGTTTTTTTTTTTTTTCATTCAAGACTGGTGTTCTGCTGGGTGCTGGTGGCTCACACCTGTCATCCTAGCTACTCAGGAGGCTGAGATCTGAGGAGAGAGGTTCAAAGCCAACCCAGACAGGAAAGTCTGTGAGACTCTTATCTCCAATAAACCACTAAAAAACTGGAAGTGGCGTTGTGGCTCAAGTGGTAGACTGCTCACCTTGAGCTGAATAGCTCAAGGACAGTGCCCAAGCCCAGATTTCAAGCCCCACAACTGACCAAAAAAAAAAAAAAAGACTGGTGCTCTACCACTTGAGCCACTGCTCCACTTCCAGCTTTTCTCTGGTTCATTGGAGTTAAGAGTTTCACAGACTTTGCTGCCCAAGTTGGGTTCAGACTGTGATCCTTAGATTCTCAGTCTCTTGAGTGGTTAGGATGACAGGCTATATTTCTGTATTTTTTGGGGGGGTTCTGGTTATGGAGCCTGAACTCTGGGCCTGGGCACTGTCCCTCAGCTCTTCAGCTCAAGGCTAGCACTCTGCCACTTGAGCCACAGCGCCACTTACGGCTTTTCTCTTTTTGCTTATGTGGTGCTGAGGAATCGAACCCAAGGCCTCAAGCATGCAAGGCAAGCGCTCTACCACTGAGCCACCTTCCCAGCCCCATTTTCCTGTATTAATAGGGCACATTTTTCACAATTAATGCACCAAGAACAATTCATTATTATTATTAAAATGTATGTTTTCTGATTTCCTGTTTACCTACAGTCCTTTTTGTATCCTGCTTTCCCACTCACCCAACTTGTCCTTGGAACAAAATTCCCTCGTGATTCCCAAGATGGTTCCTGGGTTGGGGACCTCCAACCTCTCTTCAAATCAATTTTTTAATTTTTTATTTTATTTATTTATTTATTTATTTTGGGTCCAGTCGTGGGACCTGAACTCTGGGCCTGGGCGCTGTCCCTCAGCTCTTCAGCTCAAGGCTAGCACTCTACCACTTGAGCCACAGCGCCACTTCCAGCTTTTTCTGCTTATGTGGTGCTGAAGACTCGAACCCAGGGACACATGCATGCAAGACAAGCACTCTACCACTGAGCCAACTTCCCAGCCCCTTCAAATCAAATATTAACCGCAGTTTCCAATGTGACATGTAGGTGACAGGTAAAGGGACCACCAATGCTCATCAGGGCAAGAAAAGGAAAAGGTGGACAGGGTCTTTCCAGAGCCCGGGAGCTGCTCCTTTAAGAGAAATGTCAGGGGCGCGGCTTGAGCGACGAAGAGGGCGGGACAATACCCGAGGAGGCGGGGCCTGAGCCACGCTAGGAACTAGCCCGGTGGAATAACTGCGGCTGCGCACAGCGTGGCGGCTGACTGCGAGGGGGGCGGGACCGTAACTGCCGCCGTCCAATCGGGGTCTGCGCCGCGGGGGCGCTGAGGCTCGAACCCTCCGCCGCGCCTTTACACCGGGGATCCGGGCGTTGCTGAGGCGGCTTGGGTCTGGGCTTGCACATTTTGCACGCCTTGGGACCTCAGGCCGGCGGTGGAGACTTGGCTGGGTGGTGGTGGGGGACCCGAAGTTGGGGTCCCAGCTCTCCGGAGGGAGGGGCGGTGCTCCGCCCGGTCGGTGGCCGAGCCCGCCGGATCTTCCCGGCCTGGGCCCGATGGATCCTCCCGGCCTGGGCCCGGTGTCGGCGGCGCGGGCGGCGCTGTGCGCTCGCGCCCCGGGGAACGGACGGAGTCAGGTACTGCAGGGTCACCCTCGTGGCCCGTCTGCGGCCCACCCTCTAGCGGGGGTCTCGGGGAGCCTCAGGCACAGTTTTGCATGGTAAACTCCGAAGGAGGAGGGAGAGAAAGGGGTTTTCCAAACCCAGAAATGCGGGGCGGTGGGGACCCCCCGAGTCAGCTGGGATCAGGAAGAGCCCGTGGACGGCGGGCTGAGGAGCTGGCCTGGTTTTGTTTTGTTGTTGTTGTGCATTTGTTGGTGCTGTGGGTGGGCCTTGAACTCGGGGCCTGGACGCTGGGCTAGCGCTCTACCGCTGCTTGGGTCACAGCTGGCACTTCCGGTTTTTTCGGTGGATCCTTAGAGGTTAAGAGTCTCATGGACTTTTCCTGCCCTGGACATGGCTTCCAACTTTGATCCTCAGATCGCAGCTTCCTGAGTAGTTAGGATTATGGCCACCCGTGCCCAGCTGGGGCTACTGTTGATGAGGGCGCTGGGAGCCATGGAAGGTTAGGTTTTTGTTTTGGGCTGGTTCTGGGGCTTGAATTCACGGCCTAGGTGCCATCCCTGAGCCTTTTTTTTTTTTCTCAAGGCTAGTTAGTGCTCTGACAGTTAAGCCACAGCACCCCTTGTGGCATTTTCTGAGTGGCTTTTTTAAGAGATAAGAGTCCCAGGGACTTTCCTGCCCTGTCTAGCTTTAAACCACATCCTCAGATCTCAGCCTCCTGAATAGCTAGGATGACAGGCCTGAGCCACCGGTGCCCTGCTACTTGCCTATTTCTTGTTGCTGGGGACTCACATAGAGGTCCCCTGGAACATGAGGAAAGAACAGGGCTTGGTGTCTTCTTGGGGACCTGGGAGAAGACTGAGGGAAGGGGGGTCCCTTGGACAGAGGCTCATCAGGAAATCTACTGTCCTCACCCAGCTGGGCCTTGTGAGCTTTGAGGACGTGATTCTGCACTTTTCACCAGAGGAATGGGAGCTGCTTGATGAAGCCCAGAAGCTCCTGTACTGTGACGTGATGTTGGAGAATTTTGCACTCCTAGCTTCACTGGGTAAGCCTGGCACGCCCACCCCGCTATTTTCTGAGCTCATGGCTGCCTGTCCCTCTGTTGGCCCAAAGGACATCTCTGGCCCTTTGCATAGCCATTATATTACTTCTGCCTGGCTTTTTCCCTAGTTTGGGTCTAGGTCTCAGGGTGGTACTGTGCACTGTGCTTTCTCTCCCTGCCCAGCCTCCTGCTTGTGGCCCAAAATACTACATTCTGTCTTTGAGGGACCATCCCAATCCCTAATTCTCCCGCCTGTCCCCTGATAGTGTTTCCCATTCCATTCCTTTTTGCTTGCTGACACGTTCTGTGCTGGACATTCTAGAACCTGCTGTGGTTTCTCCCTGCTGTGACGGTTGGGATGATCCTGTCACGCCTCCTACTCCTGGATCTTCCTTTTTTTCCTTTTCTTTTTTTTTTTTTTGGGGGGGGTGCCAATCCTGGGGCTTAAATTCTGGGTTAGGCACTGTCCCTGAGTTCCTTTTCGCTCAAGGCTAGCACTCTACCACTTGAGCCACAGCGCCACTTCCAGTTTTCTGGTGGCTAATTGGAGATAAGAGTCTCATGAACTTCCCTGTCTGGGCTGGCTTTGAACCATGGTCCTAGGATTTACAGGCATGAGCAACCAATGTTCAGCCTTGATTTTTTTTTTTCTCGTCTAGTGCTTTTACCACTTGAGCCATAGCTCTACTTCTGGATTTTTTTTTTTTTTTTTGCCAGTCCTGGGGCTTGAACCAGGGGCTGGGCACTGTCCCTGAGCCACTTTTGCACAAGGCTAGCACTCTACCACTTGAGCCACAGTGTCCCTTCCAGCTTTTTTTTTTTTTTTTTTTGTATGTGTATGTGGTACTGAGGAATTGAACCCAGGGCTTCGTGCATGCTAGGCAAGCACTCTACCACTGAGCCACATTCCCTGCCCTACTTCTGGCTTTTTGTTGGTTTATTGGAGATAAGAGTCTCATGGACTTTCCTACCTTGGCTGGCTTTTTTTTTTTTTTCTTTGTCAGTCATGGGCCTTGAACTCTAGGCTTGGGCATTGTCCCTGTGCTCTTCAGCTCAAGCTAGCCCCCTATCACTTGAGACAAAGCACAATTTCCAGTTTTCTGGTGGTTAGTTGGAGATAAGAGTCTCACAGATGTTCCTTCCTGGGTTGGCTTTGAACCACGATCCTCCAGATCTCAGCCTCCTGAGTAGGTGGAATGACAGTCGTGAGCCACCAGCACCTGGCTAGATCTTGGCTTTTGTAATACTGACTTTCCCTCTGGATATGTTGTGGGTTATCTCCCTAAGCCTGGTGACTTGGGGACTGACGGGCTCCATCTTTCTCTTAGGACTTACAGCTTTCCGATCTCATGTAGTTGCTCGTTTGGAAATGGAGAACAAGCCATGGATTCCTGACAGAGGGGCAATGACTTCAGCCATGGCTAGAGGGGCTTGTGGTACTGGTAAGTAGGGGGGATTGGGGTGGGAATGATGTCACCTAGTAAGGTTGGGAGTTGGTGACGTCACAAAGTAGGGATGGGGAGGAAGTGATGTCACTAAGTTGGGTATAGAAGGAAATAACAAGCCGGGCGCTGGGGGCTCACGCCTGTAATCCTAGCTACTCAGGAGGCTGAGATCTGAGGATCACAGTTCAAAGCCAGCCTGGGCAGGAGAGACCGTGAGACTCCTATCTCCAATAAACCACCAGAAAACCGGAAGTGGCGCTGTAGCTCAAGTGGTAGAGCGCTCGCCTTGAGCTGAAGAGCTGAGGGACAGCGCCCAGGCTCAGAGTTCAAGCCCCACGACCGACCAAAAAAAACAAAAAACAAAAAACCCCAAAACTATGTATGGTTGTTTTTGTTTCTTTGTTCATTTTTGAGACAGACTCTTTTTTTTTTTTTTTTTTTTGGTCCAGTCATGGGCCTGAACGCTGGGCCTGGGCGCTGTCCCTCAGCTCTTCAGCTCAAGGCTAGCACTCTACCACTTGAGCCACAGTGCCACTTCCAGCTCTTTTTTTTTTTTTTTCTGCTTATGTGGTGCTGAGGAATCCAACCCAGGGCCTCATGTGTATAAGTCAAATATTCTACCACTGAGCTACCTTCCCGGCCCCAAGAGACAGACTCTTATAATGTATCCCAATCTGGTCTCAGACGAGTCTTCTCTACCAAGTGCTGGGCTTACCGGCATGTGTTACCATGCCAAATTGGTGATAAGGATTGCATAGATTTTCATGCCCGAGCTGGCTTTGAACCCCAATTCTCAGACTTCTCAGCCTCTTGAGTAGCCAGGATTACAAGCATGAGCCACTGGTGCCCAACTTCTCCCATTAGTTTTGCCATGGTACCAGGCACATTAGTTCAGAGCAGGCCTGAGCCCTCTCCTAGATCATGAGGTCACATAGGCCTGCGTCATGGGGCTCTTGTCTTTCCATTAATGTTTGTGTAAACTTCATCACCATCCTTCATCTGCTTGCAGATTTTTGCCAGGGCTCGGAGGGTAGGCAGCATTTTTCTGGATACAGCGTTCCTGGAGAAGGAGCCTCACAGCAGAGGAGTCCCAAGATGGCTCTGTGTATCCGAAAGGCCTACCTGTGTGGCCTGACCCTGAAAGACACTTTCCACCTGGGCCATTACCAGGCCACACTTCCCAATCAGAAGCCGATGAAGGTTGGGGTGAATAACACAGGATTGGAGCTCCATGCATGCCCTCCCCTAGGGCAGGGTGCCCAGCTGAATCCAGCCACATGTGTGAGAGGGGAGGAGAGCAGGGCCTTCCTCATGAAGCCAGACACAGGTTCCCCATCAGAAAAGCCATTCGCATGCAGGAAGATCAGAGGGGACTTCATGGCGGATTTCATGGCTACCACAGGTTTTCTGGCACCTCAGATCACTCCCTGGGCCAAGGAGGGCCTAGCACGAGCTCCCGCCCTACAGATGCATGACCAGATCAATGAGTTTGGGGACACTCTCAGTGACAAATCTACCCCCATTCAGGACATGAGAGTCCACACCCAAGAAAGGCCATGGGAGTGGATCAAGTCTGGACTATTCTTGCCCCCTGCCACCAGCAGTCTCCCACCCCAGAACATTGACGGTAGAGCGCCCCCTTCCCATGGCCGCCAGTACGGAAGCTCCTTCTCCCAGCCCTCCAGCCTCATTCATCTGGACATGGTTTCCAGCAGTGAAAACACTAGTGAATGGAGCACCTATGGGAAATCCTTCAGCTGGAACTCCAGCCTCACGAACCCTCAGAAAGTCCACAGCAGAGAAGCCCCTTCTGAGTGCCCCGATCGCGGGGAGTTCTTTAGCCATCTTGATCTCATTCCCCACCAGCAAGTTCCTAGCAGTGAGCAGCCGCCGCTGCCTTTTGCATGCGGGGAATGCGGGATGTTCTTCAGCCAGCGAGGTGCCCTCAGGAAACACCAGAAAATCCACACAGGGACCCGGACTTTCGGGTGCAGTGAGTGTGGCAAGGTGTTCACGCGGAGCTCGGATCTCATGAAACACCACCGCGTGCACACCGGAGAGCGGCCCTACGAGTGCAGCGAGTGTGGGAAATTCTTCAGCCAGACTTCCAGCCTCAACAGCCACCGGCGGCTTCACACCGGGGAAAAGCCCTTTCAGTGCAATGAGTGCGGCAAGTTCTTCAACCAGAGCTCCAGCCTGCACAACCACCGGAGGCTGCACAGCGAGGAGCGGCCGTACCGGTGCGGGGAGTGCGGGAAGACCTTCAGGCAGATGTCCAACCTCCGGCAACACCAGAAAATCCACAAGCCCGACAAGCCTTACCATTGCAAGGAGTGCGGCAAGGCCTTTAGCCAGCTGCCTACTATGATTCGCCATCAGAAAATCCACACCAGAGAAAGATTGGCAGGGAGGGCGCTGCCTTCTAGTTCAACACAAGCCCCGCCTCCACCCCCACCGCCACCCCCACCCCCACCCCCACCCCCACCCCCGGGGAGCTCTGATACTGGCCTTGGTAAGGAAATGGCCAGCCAGATGTTGAACCTTGCTCTTCCAAGTATTCCCAGTGGGACAATGCCCAATGACTGTTAGAAATGTTGGGAGCTTTTGAGAACCTAAGATGCAGTGTGTGTGTGTGTGTGTGTGTGTGTGTGTGTGTGTGTGTGTGTGTGTGTGTGTGTGTGTGTGTGTGTGTGTGTGTGTGTGTGTGTGATGCATTTTGTGTGTGTGTGTGTCCGTCCGTCCATCCGTCTGTCTGTCTGTCTGTCTGTCTCCTGGGGCTTGAACTTGGGACCTGAGCGCTGTCCCTGAGCTTTTTCTTTTGCACAAGGCTAGCACTCTTTACCACTTGAGCCACAGTGCCACTTCTGGCTTTTTGGTGGTTTGTTGGAGATAAGAGTCTCATGGACTTCCCTGCCCTAGGCTTGCTTTGAACCATGATCCTCAGATCTCAGCTTCTCCTGAGTAGCTAGGATGACAGGTGTAAGCCACCAAGCACCTGGCTATAAGTTGCCTCTTCTGACCATTGTTGTTGTTTTTTGTTGATGGTGGTGGTGGTGGTCTTGGGCCTTGAACTCTGGGACTGGATCCTGTCTCTGAGCTCTTCAGCTCAAGGCAAGCACTCTACCACTTTGAGCCATAGGATCACTTCCAGTTCTCTGGTGGTTCGTTGGAGATAAAAGTCTCACAGACTTTTCTGCCTGGGCTGGCTTTGAACTGTGATCCTCAGCTCTCAGCCTCCTGAGTAGCTAGGATGACAGCTGGATAGCACCAGTGCCCAGCAGGGGTTGTTTGTTTTTTTTTTCTGCCAGTCCTGGGGCTGGTACTCAGGGCCTGGGCACTGTCCCTGAGCTGCTTTTGCTCAAGGCTAGTGCTCTACCACTTGAGCCACAGCACCACTTCCAGCTTTTTCTGTGTATGTGATACTGAGGAATGGAACCGAGGACTTCATGCATGGTAGGCAAGCACTCTACCACTAAGCCACATTCCCAGCTCCGTGACCATAGATTTTATTAGAGTTTTGTCACTGCAGTTGACAGAAGCCATCTCAGCTGTGCCCGCTGACAGGCCTGGGCAGTGTTACCCCGTCCCTGGTATTTGGGAAAGGCAGACCTCTTTCCTGCCTTGTGAGCTCCTGAAGGAAATCATGGATTGCTTGAGGCTATGCAGCTCGCTCCCCTGTGGCTGGTTTATCTGTGGAAATAACCCCGCTCTGATCGGAAAGCTGACTGGGATCTGCTGGCAGATTGCAGAGGTTTTCCCTCTTTCAAGGACATTATTGGGCTGATGAGTTGCTTGTGATTTATTCACCTTCCAATCACGTGACTCTACTGCCTCTTTCATACAGCATGCCATGTAAAACAGCCACCTCTTTTTTTTTTTGGTTCCAGTCCTGGGGCTTGAATTCAAGGCCTTGGTGCTGTCCCTAGCATTCTTTTTCTCCTGGCTAGTGCTCTACTGCTTGAGCCACAGTGCTACTTCCAGCTTTTTTTTTGGGGGGGGGGATGGTTTATTTTTTTGGTTGGTCGTGGGGCTTGAACTTGGCCTGGACACTGTCCCTGAGTTCTTCAGCTCAAGACTAGTGCTCTACCACTTGAGCCACATTTGTCACTTCCAGTTGTCTGAGTGGTTTCTTGAAGTTAAGAGTCTTCTAAGGACTTTTCCTGCCCAGGCTGACCTCAAACCACGATTCTCAGATCTCAGCCTCCTAAGCAGTTAGGATTACAGATGTGAGCCAACAGCACCTGGTGATAATTTCCTCCTTTCCTTTTTCCCTCCCTTCCTTCCTTCCTTTCCTTCCTTCCTTCCTTCTTTCCTTCCTTCCTTCTTTCCTTCCTTTCTTCTTTCCTTCCTTCTTTCCTGTCTTTTTTTTTTTTTTTTTTTTTGGCAGTCCTGGGCTCGACCTCATGGTCTGGGCACTGTCCCTGAACAACTATTTTGCTCAAGGCTAGCACTCTACCACTTGAGCCACAGCACCACTTCTGGCTTTTTCTGTGTATGTGGTACTGAAGAATTGAACCTAGGCAAGCACTCTTCCATGAAGCTACATTCCTAGTCTTGCCCTCCTGCCTGCCCTCTTTCCTCCTTCCTTTCCCTCTTCCCTCCTTTCCTCTTTCTCTCCCTCCCTTCTTTTCATTTTTATGAAGCTGTATTTGACATGCAATAACAGTATATGTGGGAGCATTCAATTTGATAACTTGGGAAATATGCACATACTCAGGGAATCAACTGTGTGCATGTGCACAACCCTTAAGACGACTTCGCAACTTCATGCGGGGTTCTGGTGGCTCACACCTGTCATCCCAGCTACTCAGGAGGCTGAGAGCTGAGAATCATGGTTCAAAGCCATCCTGGGGGGGCTGGGAAGGTGGCTCAGTGGTAGAGTGCTTGCCTTGCATGCATGAGGCCCTGGGTTCAACTTATCAGCACCACATAAGCAAAAAGAAAAAAGCCAGAAGTGGTGCTGTGGCTCAAGTGGTAGAGCGCTAGCCTTGAGCTGAAGAGCTGAGGGACAGCGCCCAGGCCCAGAGTTCAGGCCCCATGACAGGACCCCCCCAAAAAAAAAGCCATCCTGGGCAGGGAAGTTTGTGAGACTCATCTCTAATTAGTCGTCATCAGAAAGATGGAAGTGGAGCTGTGGTTCAAGTGGTAGAGGGCTAACTTGGGAGGAAAAAGCTAAGGGAAAGACCCAGGCTCTGAGTTCAAGGATCAATGCCTGCTAAAAACAAAGAACAAGCTACCTCATGCCCCTTATTAATCCTTCCGTGCCTTCCTCAGGCTTCCCTAGAAACCAATAAGCACACCCCAGGGAAGCCATTGGTTTAAGTATTTTTCACTGTGGATTTATTTGCCTTTCTTAGAATTGTATACAATTGGAGTAATAAGGTACTTAATCGCTTTTTTTTTTTTGGTGTTGTGTGTGTGTGTTTGTGTGTTTGTGTGTGTTGCACACACGCACACACATGAGCACCAATCCTGGGCTTGAATTCAGGACCCAGGCGCTGTCCCTGAGCTCTTTTTCTCAAGCTAGTGCTTACCACTCTGAGCCACAGCTCCATTTCTGGTCTTCTGTTGGTTCATTGGAGAGTCTCATGGGGAAGTGGCACTCAGAACACTTAGGCCCTGAGTTCAAGCCCCAGGACTGACCAAAAAAAAAAAAATTCTCCTGGACTTTCCTGTCCTGACTGGCTTTGAATGACGATCCTCAGATCTCAGCCTTTGGAGTAGCTAGGGTGACCAGCGTGAGCCACCGCTGCCCAACTGACCTGGTTTATTTTGTATGTAAATACTTTTTAATTGTCTTTTTTGTTGTTGTTGTTTCATTTACATTAACATTTTTAGGCTAGTTCAGATTTCAACCAGAGAGTATGTTTATGTGTGAAAGCCGTGGTTATCTCGAGAATCTCCGTACTGAGTGTTTGTGTGGTTCATTCCTTTTTGGGCTCAGTGTGTCAGGATTTCTTTTCAAGTCTGTATAGAATTCCATTGCTTATTCCAAGGCTTGTTTGTTTATTCATGTACCAGTGGACACAAGTGGCTCCCTCTGGTTATTAGGGCTAATAGGGGTAAGAAGGTATGTAATAGCTCTAAAAATTATCTTTCTCCATCATTTTTGTTTGTTTGTTTGTTTGTTTGGTGCTCATTCTGGGCCTTGAACTCAGGGCCTGAGCACTGTCCCTGAGTTCTTTTGCCCGAGGCTAGCGCTCTACCACTTGGAGGCATAGCTCTACTTCTGGTTTTCTGATGGTTTATTGGAGAGAAGAGTCTCATGGACTTTCCTGCTTGGGCTGGCTTCAAATGGTGATCCTCATCTCTCAACCTCCTGATTAGCTTGGATTCCAGGCGAGAGCCACCAGTGCCTGGGCATTTTCAGCTTTTTGCTGTTTAATTGGAGAGGCTCACAGACTTTCCTGTTCAGTCTGGCTTTCAGGCACAATGGCAATTCTCAGATCCCAGTCTCCTGAGGACAGGTGTGAATCACCTGCATCCTGCTCAGGCCTTATTTTTTTTTTTTTGGGGGTCCGGTCGTGGGACCTGACCTCTGGGCCTGGGCACTGTCCCTCAGCTCTTCAGCTCAAGGCTCTACCACTTGAGCCACAGCACCACTTCCGGCTTTTTTCTTTTTGCTTATGTGGTGCTGAGGAATCGAACCCAGGGCCTCGAGCATGCAAGGCAAGCACTCTACCACTGAGCCACCTTCCCAGCCCCTCAGACCTTATTTTTAATTAAAATTTTTATTTTTATTTTGTCAGTCATGGGGCTTGAATACTGGGCCTGGGTGCTGTCCCTGAGCTCCTCAGCTCAAGGCTAGCCAGAGCGCCACTTCTGGTTTTCTGGTGGTTATTTGGAGATGAGTCTCATGGACTTCCCTGCCCAGGCTGGCTTTGAACCATGATCCTCATATCTCAGCCTCCTGAGTAGCTAGGATTACAGGCGTGAGCCAGGCCTTATTATTTTTTAATGTAAATTTTATAACTAGCAACCCTCCCCCCCCCCTTGGCACTGTTTATGCTCTTGCCCCCTAAGTTTGGTACATTGTTTCCCTTTTATTTCATCTCTCGATGTTCTGTAATCTCATTTGTGATTTCTCTTATTAAATGTTTAGTATTTGGTTTAATTTTCATAAATTTTTGAATTTTCCAGATTTTTTTTTCTCAACCTGGGGCTTGACCTTAGGGCCTGAACATTGTACCTTAGCCATTTTGCTAAAGGCTTGTGCTCTAGCATTTGAGCTATACCTCCACTTCTGGCTTTTTGGTGGTTCATCGGAAATAAGAGTCTCATGTACTTTCCTGCCCAGGTTAGCTTTGAACCGTGATCTTCAGATCTCAGCCTCCTCAGTAGCTAGGATTACAGGTGTGAGCCACCAGCACCTAGCTCTGTTTATCTCTTACGGAATGGACCACATTCCCCTATAAATCTTACATTGAAATCCTAATTACAAGACCTTGGAATATAGGAATCATTTACTAGCAATTTGTACAGTGTTTGGGCTAGGGCTGTAGGTCATTGGTCGTGTTTGCCTTTAATGTAGGGTTTCTGTAGCAAAGAGAAACAAAATGAAAATTGTTACTGTTTTTGGTTATTTTGTTTTGTTTTGCTGGTCCTGGGGCTTGAACTCTGGGCCTGGACACTGTCCCTGAGCTTCTTTTGCTCAAGGCAAGCACTCTTTGACTTGAGCCACAGTGCCACTTCCAGCTTTTTTGAGTCATTTATTGGAGATAAGAGTCTCATGGACTTTCCTGCCTGGACTGGCTTTGAACCGTGACCCTCAGATCTCCACCTTCTGAGTAGCTAGGATTATGATCTGCACCACCAATGCCTAGCATTAAGTCATTCTTTGGGACTGAGCTCCTTCACTAGGCACCAGCAGATAATACCAAACCAAAATGGACTGTTATCATGCTAAGTGCTACATAGTCAAAGTGGAGCTACAAAGAAACAGATGAATCCAAAAAAGGACCCATTTCTCCCTGGAAATAGAAGATTCCAGACTACCTCCATCATCATAATTCAGAAATCTGCAGTCATGTGATGTCACTCCATCAAGTGTTTTGTAACTGTTGTATTTTCTACTGTTCCATTTTCCAAAATCTATGCTCTTAACTAGTGGGAGCTCTCATTCTGTTTTGTAGCATGGAGTTTTTCCTGTTTTTTTTTTTTTGTTTTTTGGGGGGCTGGTCCTGGAACTTCTCTGTCCCAAGCTAGCGCTCTAACCACTAAAGCCACAGCACTACTTTCACCTTTTTCTGAGTAGTTTATTGGAGAAAAGAGTCACAACTTTTCTGCCTGGGCTGGCTTCAAACCATGATCCTCAGATCTCAACCTCCTGATTGGCTAGGATTATAGGCATGAGTCATCATGCCTGGCTTTCCCTGATTTTTGAATCATAAATAAAATTCAACTGAGTTTCTTGACATAGTTTGTTGTAGTTTTGTCTTTGACAATTGTGACTGTCAGGAAGAGGACCGGATGGACATTCTTAGAGCATTAAGCTTCTTTGAAGAATGCTGGGCAGTATTACTGACCCCTTTGGAAGTCTTGTTTCCTGTTCTCAGATCCAACATTACTCTTTGGTTCCTGAGCCCCTCTTCCCATGGTTTTGGCTTTTGCAGGTCTGGGTCTGTGTGGGAGCATACATATGATATATGGTTTGTTTTGGTTTGGTTTGGGGTTTTTTTGGTCATGGGGCCTGAACTCTGGGCCTGGGTGCTGTCCCTCAGCTCTTCAGCTCAATGCTATTGCTCTACCACTTGAGCCACAGCGCCACTTCTGGCTTTTTTTTCTTATGTGGTGCTAAGGAATCAAACCCAGGGCCTCATGCATACAAGGCTAGCACTCTACCACTGAGCCACCTTCCCAGCCCTGATTCTGGGGTTTGAAGCACTGGTAAGATCAGAAATCACTGCAGAAACAGGATTGGGTCCTTCATGGACCAAGAGGGAGGTTACAGGAAACCAGCTAGACCTGCACTGCTGAACAGTGGAAACAGGACCTAGATTGATACAGGTATTCATGATGGTGTGCATTTCAGACAAGATTTGCAACAAGAAGAAAAAGGCCCTTAAAGAATAGTGTGTGTGTGTGTGTGTGTGTGTGTGTGTGTGTGTGTGTGTGTCCATGTGTCCATGTGTATCATCGTCTGTTCCCATCTGTCCATGCTGGGGCTTGAACTCAGCACTGCTCCTGAGCTTTGTTGCTCAAGGCTGGCACTCCACCACTTGAGCCGCAGCTCCACTTATATCTTTTTGGCGGTTAATTGGAGATATAATGTCAAGGACTTTCCTGCTGGGGCTGGCTTTGAACCGCCATCTCTTCACATCCTCATCACCCAACCACAAAGCCTTCAGAGAAGTTTGGCCTTTGCCTGCAGACGCGAAGCCACGCCCTCCCCTAGTAACTTTTTAAGAGGCCGTTTAGCAGGAAACCGGAAGTCTGTTTAGGTGGCGCTCGGATTCGGGTCCGAAACTACACTTCCCAGGAGGCATTGCTACAGAGAAGCAGTCTCTGCCAATCACGCGTTGCCGAAGACTCCTGAGGCCGTGTGGGTGGAGCTTCCGGCGCTGTGCCGAGACGTCATTTGGCTGTGACTGTCCTCTGAGTTGGCGCGGTGTCTCTCGTCAGCTGCCGCTTTCTAGGCCTTTCCAAACTCAAGAGAGGAGGACGGAGAAGCGGGGGGGGGGGGGGGGGGGACAGTCGTCGCTGTCACCCTCCGACGTCCTCCACTAGCTCTGCCCGCCGAGCCCGGAAGCCGAAACTGCAGGCCGAGCCCGGCGGTGCCATGGCGGCTCTGCCCCTGGTGAGTGCCGGGCCTTCGGTCCGCGCGCGCCGCGGCCCGGCCGTGCGTGTGGGGAGGACTGGGTCTGCAGGTTCTCGGCCTTTCCCTCAGTTCCGAGGCTTTGGGGGGCGAGGGTCCCAACCGAAGCGCCCTTAAGTCCAGGTGCAGACGCCGAAGGGGGCTCCCCGTTACCGAGTGCCCAGCACGCTCACCCGGCTGCCCCCGACCCCTGCTACCTGTGGCCCTCAGGAGAGGCGGAGGGACTGACGGAGGGGACCGTGGGGGTACGGCTCGGGCCTGGGCGCTGTCCCTCAGCTCTTCAGCTCAAGGCTAGCGCTCTACCACTTGAGCCACGGCGCCACTTCCCATTTTTAAATACTTTTAAGAGTGTAAAAAAATGTTTTTAAGTGTAAAATTATTGAACAACTTTCTGCCCCTGTTTCTGGGGATTCATCGTAGTGTCAGGAAAGGATTCTAAGCCACAGACCACGGACCAGAGGGACCCAGGACCAGTTCCTGCCCCTTGGGTTAGATACATGATGCTGGGTGACGGGTCTCAGATCCTCAGGGGAGAAGGTGGTAGCGTGTATGTCACAAGCTACGGGATGATCCGTAAAGTTTACAAACACACAGGCAGGCTGTGCAGTCTGCTTTATGAACATTTTCTTGTTGCTGTTGTTGTTTGTTTTGTTTTTGGTTGGTTGTGGGGTTTTGAACCCAGGGCCCGGGTGCTGCCTCTGAGTTCTTTTGCACAAGGATAGTGCTCTACTGCTTTGAGCCACAGCTCCACTTCTGGTTTTCTGGTTGTTCATTGGTGGTAAGAGTCTCATGGACTTTACTGCCCAGGATGGATTTGAACCTCCATCCTCAGATCTCAGCCTCCTGAGTAGTTAGGATGACAGGCATGAGCCACAGGTGCCTGGCAACATTTTCTCTTTGATTTATGAAATTAAAGTCTGTCGTAGTAGGAGCTATGATTGGAAAATGAATCTCAAAGAAATCGAGACTTCTCAAAGACTACACATGTGGCAACATTGGCTGGAGCTTTAAATCTATCCAACCTAGAGGCTTTCGTTTGTTTTTAACACAATTATGCAAAGCCACAGACAGACCCTGAGCCTCAACTGCTGCTGTACTTGTTTTTACTCTCATTTGTCATCCCTCTCTCCTCCCTCCCCAGCTTATTACTGGCTGTTCCTCACCAGTGTTCATGGGGTTGACAGTCCCAGCTGCCTCCGTCCTAAGCCCAGCCTCAGGAGCATTGCTCAGAAGATGCTCCCTCGTTCAGGCCTCGGGTCCCCGTTTCTTGTCTGTATCAAAGCAGTAAGCTCAGATCTGACCTATTACCTGCACAGCCATCCCACCAGCTCTGTTTGGGTTTCCAGGCATCGATATCATTCGAAGATTTGGCTGTGACCTTCACTGAGGAAGAATGGGAACATCTGGACCTGGGCCAGAGGAACCTATACCAGGAAGTGATGCTGGAGACCTACCAGCTTCTGGTCTCACTGGGTAAGGCCCCCTTCCCTTCCATCTGGAGGACCTCTAGCCTGTTTCCATGTACTCTTTCAAGGCAGGGCTGGCCGAGGTTGCTTTCCCTAGGGTATTATGGTCAGTGCTCTTCTTCACAATCCCTGTGTCTCCATCAGGGCTTGCACTGTGTGAAGTGTGTTGCACATACAGCCTCAGCCTGACAATGTTGTTCCAAATTGCCACAGAGTCTAGGTAGCAAGATCTGCCCAAAATTGGTGGTTTTCCAAGAAGAGGATGCTTTGGACAAAGGAGTAAGATGTGGTAGCTAGGTCAATTGCAACTGGACATGGAAAAAGGCACAGAGCAGATGCAGAGTGCATGGGAGTTACCCACTTGATACAAAAGGACTTCAGAATGTGGTTCAGCTGGAGGTAGGAACCTGAGGCAAAAGGACAGTTCCTTGTCCCATTGTGGTCTTAACGTAGACTTGGAGATCTGCCTGCTTCCTCCCTCTCATTTTCAACTAATAGTCCCTTTAGTTAGTGGAGAAGGCCAAAAACCAGCTAGGAGAAGCCAACTCCATTGTACCCAGAATCCTAGTGCTGACCACTCCATCGCCTCTCCCTCCTCCCATTATCTCTGATAGAGCTCTCTAGCTTATTATTTTTTTTATTTTTATTTTTTTTGCCAGTCCTGGCTCTTGCATTTGGCCTGGGCACCGCCCCTGAGCTTCTTTTTTGTTCTACCACTTGAGCCTCAGTGCCACTTCTGGCATTTTCTGTGTATGTGGTGCTGAGGAATCGAACCCAGGGCCTCATGCATGCAAGGCAAGCGCTCTACCACTGAGCCACCTTCGCAGCCCCAGCTCTCTAGGTTAGTGTACGTAGTTATTTGATGTGCTTGTCCTCACTCGCCTTTGTGATGCTGACACATTTCTGACTAAAGCCAGGTGCTGTGGGCTCCCACCTGCAATCTTGGCTGCTCAAGAGGCTGAGATCTGAGGGGCACAGTTCAGAGCCAGACCGGGCAGGAAAGTCTGTGAGACTTTCTGTGAGACTGAGCGGTGCCGGGGCGCAGTGCTCGGGCTCGGGGAGCCCTGGGGCACGGGGAGGAGCCAGCCTCACTAATGGCATCTACGCTGCGTTCCCTCCAGGAGACCAGGTGAGACTGGCGCGCCCCTCGCCCGGCACGCCCCTGCCAGCCCTCCCCGCGCAGCCCCGGCTCCTCGGACTGCCGTGGCAGAGGCCGGACCGGCGCGGGACGCCACCACCGGAGCCCCGCAGCCCTCCCCTGCCCCGCGGCCTCCACCCGCCTGCCTCCCCACCGACGGAATGGTGTGGGGTGGATATGGAGTGCTTGAGTACGTGGCCGCTGGCGGGGCATCCCCAAATCTGTGCGGGAGAGAAGCCAGGGGACTGCGGGCCAGACCCCGTTCAGGCCCCTGCGGGGCGGCCCCACCGGTGCCCAGAGTGCGGGAAGGGCTTCACGCGGCGCTGCCACCTCACAGAACACCGGCGCGTGCACACCGGCGAGCGGCCGTACGTGTGCGGTGACTGCGGGAAGGCCTTCACCCACCGCTCCTCCTTCGCACAGCACTGCATGACGCACGGTGGGGCCAAGCCCTTCCCGTGCGGGGAGTGCGGGAAGTCCTTCTCCTACCGCTCCTCGTTCGCGCAGCACGCCCGGGCGCACGCAGGCCCGCCGCCATTCGCGTGCGGACAGTGCGGCCGGGCCTTCGCCCAGCGCTCGGCCTTCGCCCGGCACCAGCGCACGCACACCGGGGAGAAGCCGTACGCGTGCGGGCTGTGCGGCCGGGCCTTCGCCCAGCGCTCGGCCTTCGCCCAGCACCACCGCACGCACACGGGCCGCAAGCCCTTCGTGTGCGGGGTCTGTGGCAAGGCCTTCTGCGACAACTCCTCGCTGGCGCAGCACCTGCGCATCCACACGGGCGAGAAGCCCTACGTGTGCGGCCAGTGCGGCAAGGCCTTCACGCAGTGCTCCACCTTCCTCCGCCACCGGCGAACGCACACAGGCGAGAAGCCCTACGCCTGCCCGCACTGCGGCAAGGCCTTCAGCGCCAGCGCCGCGTTGGTGCAGCACCTGCGCGTGCACACCGGCGAGAAGCCGTTCTCCTGCGGCCAGTGCGGGAAAGCCTTCGCCCACCAGTCCGTGCTCATCCGCCACCACCGCAGCCACAGCGGGGTGCGGCCGCTGCAGTGCCACCACTGCGCCAAGGCCTTCTTCTACTCCTCGTCCTTCGTGCGCCACATGCGCGTGCACACCGGCGAGAAGCCCTTTGTGTGCGGGGACTGCGGCAAGGCCTTCACCCAGAACGCCAACTTCCTCCGCCACCGCCGGACGCACACCGGCGAGAAGCCCTTCGTGTGCCGGGACTGCGGCAAGGCCTTCAGCGACAACTTCGCCCTGCAGCGGCACGCGCGCACGCACACCGGGGAGAAGCCCTTCCAGTGCGGGGACTGCGGCAAGGCCTTGGGGCACAGCACGTCCTTCACGCACCACTGCACAACTCACAGTGTGGTGTAGAGGCCGCCCGCGATCGCTGCAGAGTCTCCAGCGGGGTTGCCAGGACTTGTGCTGTGTGCGGTCCTGAGAATTGCTTCTGCCCACCCAGACCTTGTGTGCCAAGCCTCAACGCTGTGCCTCTGCCTGAGCTGTTGTGCTCAAGGCTGGTGCATTACCACTTGAACCACAGCTCCACTGCTGCCTTTTTTTTTTTTTTTGGTCAGTCTCGGGGCCTGAACTCTGGGTCTGGGCGCAGTCCCTCAGCTCTTCAGCTCAAGGCTAGCGCTCTACCACTTGAGCTACAGCGCCACTTCCTGCTTTTTCTGCTTATGTGGTGCTGAGGATTCGAACCCAGGGCCTCATGCATGCAAGGCATGCACTCTACCACTGAGCCACCTTCCCAGGCCTTTGGTCATGTTTTTGAAAAGTCTCATACACTTTCCTGGCTGCTTCAAACCTGGATCTTCTGATTTCAGCTTCCTGAGTAGGTCGGATTACAGGTGTGAGCTACCTGCACCTGGCTCCAAACCTAACCTTGATCCTAAGGTGGAACCTCCGAGGTAAGAAACCCAGTGGCTGGGATGCTGTCAGCAACAAATTGCCTTTTGTTTATTCTCTCCATGTAATTTGGGTATTTTCAGGAAGCAATGTTGGTAAAAGGTGAAATTCAAAGGACAGGTTGAAAATGATCCCCTAAGTCTCCCTGTGGTTCAAGGAGATAAGCAGTGAAAAAGCTGGGAGTTCCCAGTCAGCCAGCCAAGAGGTTGACCCATTCAAGTAGTCCTTGCTCCTAAACATGCGCATTTGTACCTGTGGAGAGCATAAAGCATGTGAGGAGCAGGCTGGAGTCGTGGGGTACACAATACACTTCCATTTGTGGGCATTCCGGGCATCTTGCAGGTGCTATGTTTGGGCCAGGTTCTTGGCCTCTGCACCAAACATTTTCCTAAATCAGTCATTACACAAACTTTTTTTTTTTTTGGTCAGTTGTAGGGCTTGAACTCTGGGCTTGGGAGCTGTCCCTGTGCTCTTCAGCTCAATGTGAGCGCTCTGCTGCTGAGCCACAGCGCCACTTCTGGTTTTCTAGTGGTTTATTGGAGATAAGAGTCTCACGGACTTTCGTGCCCAGGCTGGCTTTGAACTGAGATCCTCAGATCTCAGCCTCCTGAGTAGCTAGGATTATAGGCGTGAGCCACCGGCGCCCAGCCTCACAAACTTTCTCTTTTTGGTAAGTTGTGGGGCTTGAACTCTGTGCTTGGGTACTGTCTCTCAGCTCTTCAGCTCAAGGGGAGCGCTCTACCACTTGAGCCACAGCGCCACTTCTGGTTTTCTGGTGGTTTATTGGAGATCAGAGTCTCACAGACTTTCCTGCTAGGGCTGGCTTTGAACCGAGATCTTCAGATCTCAGCCTCCTGAGTAGCTAGGATGACAGGCATGAGCCTCCAGCGCCTAGCTATACACAACTTTCTAATGTTGACTTTCTCTTAAAAACAGCTTGTGATTAACATGTTTCTCGTACATTTATAATTGCTATACTTTATAATAAAAGTACCTATAGCATTTTGGTGTGGTGTACTCTTCATATTATTGCCGTATAACTCTGGGTTTTTTTATTTTTTATTTTTTGCCGGTCATGGGGCCTGAACTCTGGGTCTGGGTGCTGTCCCTCAGCTCTTCAGCTCAAGGCGAGCGCTCTACCACTGGAGCCACAGCGCCACCTCCGGCTTTTTCTGTTTATGTGGTGCTGAGGAATCGAACCCAGGGCCTCATGCTTGCAAGCAAGGCATGCACTCTACCACTGAGCTACCTTCCCAGCCCCCTGCTGTATAACTCTGGCTCAGTTGTATCCACACATACAGCCCAGGTTGGCTCATGGGGTAGAGCTCTAGCCTGGAGCATAAAAGCTCAGGTCCTGAGTTCATGCCCCCTTTGGTTTGGTTGACCTGTCCTTTGGTGAGAGTGGGATGTTAAAATCTCCATTATTGTGTTTTGGTCTGTCATATTCAGTGAGTCCACAAGTGTTTGTTTAATGTATTTAGTTGATCCACTGTTTGGTGCATAAATATTCACCACTGTGATTTCCTTTTCAGGGATCATTCCCTCTATTAATATGCAGTGACCTTCCTAGTCTTTCTACTGATTTTAGTGAGAAGTCTATCAGATTACCATATGGCTACTCCAGTGTTGAAAGATTCATTTGCATGAAAGATTTTTTTTCATCTTTTCACTGGGAATTTGTTTATCAGTGTGACATGACTGTCTTGGAAACAACAAATGGTTGGACCTTGTTTTTCCTTTTAAATATCCTTTGTAGTGCAGGGTTTAGTGTTCATGAATTCCTTTAGTTTTTGTTTGTCGTGGAAGGTTTTAGTTTTGCCATTGTGGAATATAGCGCCCATGGGTACCAGTTAGGGTTGGCAGTTGTTCATCTCCAGGGTTTGAGTTAAATGTCTCCTGGCTCTCCTTGCATTCACTGTTTCTGTGGGGAGATCTGCAGTAATTTTCGTCTTTCTGTTATAGTATAGTTCCTTCTTTTATTTTACAATTCCTTGTTTTATAAGTCCAGAGTTTTCATGACAATGTGTGTAGCAGTCTTCTTGGATCCTGTCTACTAGGAATTCTGTATGCCTGTCAGGTGGGTGCTACTTGCTCTCTTGAGATGGGTATGTTCCTGTTATTGCTTTGTTGAGTGGGTTTTCAAGGCCTTGAGTTTTGATTTCTGCCTGGTCTTCCTGACTGTAGATTTGATTTTTTCACTGAATTTAGTTTTGAATTTTCCTTTGATATGTTCTGGGTTTTTTGGTTGTTGTTGTTGTTTCCCCATGCCTTTGATTTTTTTTCTCTAATTCCTCAGTTTTACCCTCCACTCTTTTTTTTTGGGGGGGGGGGGAGAGTGTAGCCTAGGCTGGTCTCGAACTTGTGATCTTCCTGCATCATCATCCTCGTTGACTACCAGCATGAGCCACCACAGCTGGCTATCCTTCACTCCTATTTCTGTTTCACTTACTCTGTTGCTTAAGGTTTCAACTGTGGTTTGCAATAAGGAAATAACTCTTTGTTGAAGTCAGTTCTCAGAGTGTTAACTTGGTCTGATTTTTTTTTTTTTTTTTTTTTTGTCCTAGGGCTTGAACTTTGGGGATCTGGGTGCTATCCTTGAGCTCTTCAGTTCAAGGCGAATGCTCTACCACTTGAGCCACCGTGCCACTTCCAGTTTTCTGGTGGTTGCTTAGAGATAAAGAGTCTCATGTACTTTTCTGCCTGGGCTGGCTTTGAATCATGATCTCAGCCTCATATAAGTGCTTCTATCTCTTTTTGAACAGCCTGTAATATTCTTGGTCATTTCCTCCTTGTATTGGGTTTTGGATCTCCCTTTTTATTTTATTGGCTAATTCTCTCATCATTGCTTTAATGGTCATTTTATCCTCCATCTCTTCTTCGCTCTTTCTAGGGTTGTTGCCTGGATTGTTGTTGGCTTTTGAATTTGGCATGTTGTCTTGATTGTCATGGCTTTTGTACTCTTTTGTTGTGATGTATGCACTTGGGTTCAGGGACTGTTGGGGTTCAGCAGTATATTAAGTGATGGTGGGGTATGGTTCTCTGGATGGATCTGTGGGACTCTGTATTTGGCCACTTTCAGCACAGGCTGGTACACACAGTGTCATGGGCTCTGGCCAGCTGTTAGGGCTCTGGGCTGAGCTGGGTGCTGGTGGCTCACGTCTGTAGTCCAAGCTACTCAGGAGGCTGAGATCTGAGGATTGCCATTCCTTGCCAGCCTGGGCAAGGAAAGTCCCTGAGACTCTTATCTCCAAGTAACCACCAGAAAACCAGAAGTAGTGCTGTGGCTCAACTGGTAGAGAGCTAGCTTTGAGCTGAAGAGCTGAGGGACAGTGCCCGGGCCCAGAGTTCAAGCCCCACGACCAACACGAAGGGCTCTGGCTGGGATCCATGTAGGTGGGCAGCCTGGTGTCCTGGCCTCAAATGAAGAGGGATTTTTTTTTTTCTTTGTGCTGGTACTGGGCATTGTATTTAGGACTTACATACCATGTCTTTCTTATTTTTTTTTACTCAAGGCTGGTGCTGTGCTATTTGAGCCACAGTCTACTTCAGTCTTTTTAGTGGCTAATTGAAGATAGGAGTCTATGGACTTTCCTGCCCAGATCATAAGCTTCTGCCTGACTAGGACTACAGGCCTGAGCCACTGGCTCCTTCCTGAAGAGTTTTTGGAAGGAGATGGAGGCGCTTCACAGGACCTCTCCCTGTAGACAAAGAACAGCAAGTAGACAAGAGTGACAGTGATGACTGGGCGTGTTTCTCCTAGCATGCACCAGGTCATGAGTTCAATCCCCAGCACTGCAGAAAATACCAATGACACATGTTAGGCCCCAAAAGGCTCAGAGACTAGACAGAGGCGGCTCAGGGCGGACTGGGGTTTAGTTTTAATTTTTTTTTTGGGGGGGAGGGGGGGTTCCGGTCGTAGGGCCTGAACTCTGGGTCTGGGCACTGTCCCTCAGCTCTTCAGCTCAAGGCAAGGACTCTACCACTTGAGCCACAGCGCCACTTCCGGCTTTTTTCTTTTTGCTTATGTGGTGCTGAGGAATTGAACCCAGGGCCTCATGCATGCAAGGCAAGCGCTCTACCACTGAGCCACCTTCCCAGCCCATGGACTGGGGTTTGTTGTGGGGAACATCTGGAGGTGGGGCTTGCAGCGTGGTGGGCCAAGTACTGGGTTAAGGGGAGCGGCCTGGTGTGGTGCGGGTCCCTGCCCCGCGCCAGCTCGCGGGAGGGCGGGCTCCGTGGGAGAGGCGGCGCGGGCAGGAGCAGGGCCCGCCCAAGCTGGAGGGGTGTCAGGACGGACCCCCCCACGAGAGGGAAGCGCCCAGGCCCAGACCACAGCAAGGCCTTCACCAACACGATGACTTTCAGGGCAGCTTTTATTTGCAGCTTCGCAACCCTTACATTCGCTGGGAAGAGCTCGGATCGCAGCTCGGATGGGGCCTGCGCTCAGCCTGGCGGCCTTCCACCCCACCCCGCCGCCTCCCAGGGAGACGGAAGGCCTTCCCGCCGAGCTTTCCCGTGGCATGGAGCGAGGAGGCGCCGCCGCCCTGGCTCAGTCCGGGTCACAGTGGAGCCCCAGGCCCCGTGCGCAGCTCCCCCTGCGCTGGGCTGTGCCGGCCACTCCTCCCTCCCCATCGATTCCCAGCCTGAAACACACGGGCGGCACGGCAGTGACCAGCTCCTCTGCGTGAAAAGACTTGAACGGGGAAGAGAACCGGGTGGACGTGACCCACACTTCCCGCAACAGCGCGGACGGGGCTGGGACAGCGGGAGGCTCAGCCCGCACCGGGTCCAGTTCATCACAGTGACCTCACAGCCTGCTCCACCCTGTACCTGATCTCGAGGGCGTCAGGGTAACACACCGAGAACCCAGAACTCAGGAGGCAGACGCTCCCAAGGGCTCAGAGATGAAGGCTTTTGTTTAGGGTTTTTTTTTCCCCCTTAGGGGTGGGGAGGTTGGTACCAGGGTTGGAACCCAGGACATTACACTTGCTAAGCAAGCACTTTGTCACTGAGCTACATCCCAGATGAAGGCTTTTTAATTATGTGAAATGGTAGGGCAATGGACTGGCTTTTATGGAAATAGTGTAATTTTTATTTCCTCTAACATTTATTTATGTGGACAGATGATCCAAGATGATTACAAAACTGTCTAGAGGTAAGTGACAACTTTTCCCAGCATAAGACCATCAGTAAATCAATTTTCTGATATGGATATAGAAAATGTTATTGGTGGGGGTGGAAGAGGGGGGTGTACCAATTCTGGGGCTTGAACTCTGGGCCTGGGCACTGTCCCTGAGCTTTTGTGCTCAGGGCTGGCACTCTATCATTTGAGCCAACCAACAGTGGCTCCTCATTTTATTTTGAATAGAGATTAGAATTGCCCCATGATAAAAATCCTCTAACTCTGGTGAACAAACATGAGTGGTAGAACAGTGGCTTTGAAGTCCAAATCACTAACGAGCTTAGTAGTGTAAAAGGCGTGCGTGTGCAAGGCATGGATTCACCCAGCACTGTCAACTAAACCCTAAAATCTAAGCCAATGAGTCCTTCATTTAAGTTGCGTCTGGGATCTCTGACGTACAGTAAACTGAAAAGGCCTCTGTACTGTGTAAGCTGGTGGCCTGGGGCTTTGAACTCAAGAGCTTTATTGCTCAGAGTGCAGCCAACATCTGACAAAGACTTCCTTGACCTGACTCATCCCTTCTGACAGCTTTTTCTCCATCCAGGGTTCTTTTCCATCTTCCAGCAGAGTGATCGCATAAGGCTTTTGCCCTGCTAACACAAGCATGCAGACCCTGTTTGAAAAGGTGAGCTCCAGGCCGGAGACTGAAGGGGGGCCGTGTACTTAGGATGATCTCCCTCCCTCTAGCGCAAGGGGGTATGCCCTGCCCTAGTGACCGAGCTCTCCTAACTCGACCCCTGCATCCTTGTATAAATTCCTCTGAGCAGAGCCTAGCCATGTCACTAAACACCACCTGAACCAGCAGACACGCAAGCTCCTGTGAGCAGGGAAGGCCAGGCAAGGCTTGCACACCTCACCACGCTGTCACCTCACCCAGCAGCGCACAGGCTGCCATGCTCAATAGCTTATGCACAAGTCAGTTTATAACATGCACATTTTAAGTGGCATTGTTAGCTGGAAGTGGTGGTGCATAACTGTAACCCCAACACTCAGGAGATTGAGGGCACGAGGATCTTAAGTTCAAGTCCAGCCAGGGCTGTACAGTGAGACCTGGAGTCCAAAACCCAAGGGGCCGGGTGCTGCTCAATATTGGAGTGCTTGCCTTGATGCACAAGGCAAGCACAAGGCCTCAGATTCAATACCAAGAAAGTGAAGGAACAAAACACAGTTTGGTTTGCTTGGCAGTAGTAAAATTTTTCATGCCAATAATGGTCAACTCAATGTCTACTTCCTGGATGTTTTTGTATGTTTCCCCAAGACATAGAGGCTCCAGGTGGTGGCAGCAGTGTTCTGCCGTGTGGCTAAAGCCAGCCTCAATCTTCCTGCCTCCCTCATGTGCCTCCACAGTGGCATGCTCTTTGATTTTTAAAGGGGGAATTTCTTTGACACACATTGGGGAATAATTAAGAATGAAAATGTCCTTCCAGTGCAGAAAATCCTCTTCACAAACAAAATCAGACAATAATGCGCTGATGAATGAATGCAAGGACAGAGTGAGGCATATAGGACTTTGCAGACATTTTCAGAGTCTGTGTATAGCCGGTTGATAGCAGTAGACCTGCTCACGAGAGAGCCACTGTCTCAATTATGCCAAAGAAAAATACACTTGAGCTGGCAATGGGCTGGAGAGGTAAAATCACTTGCATGCATGCTCTGCACAAGGCTTTGAGTTTGGTCCCCAACACTACAAATTTCTCCTCTTTTGTGTGTGTAGTACTTGCCAGAAAGGTGATCCACCACTGTTTTTGAGATATGGTCTCGCTTCCTAACTGGGCATACACCTCGGCTGCCATCTACCTAGAGTAAGATTTTTCTCCCTGCCATGGTGGGAACTCCACAGTGTATCCAGCTCTCTGGGAAGAAGGGGGCTCCTGATCTCAAAGATCAGGTCTTACAAAATAATGGCATTTGCAGGGAAATGGATGGAGCTAGAAGGAATCATGTTGAGCGAGGTAAGCCAAGAACGAAGAGACAAACAGTACATGGTCTCCCCGATAAGTGGATGCTAAATCCAAAATGTTAGGTGATACGACAAAACTAACAGGACTTAAGAAACAAAGAACTCCCACTCATCTGGTTGAACCACTACTAAATATCCCCACGCTGCTGATCACATATATGGTGTATAACATGTGAACACCGTTATATGTTACAGACCGTGATAGACAATTTGCTCCAGGAAAGTTAGAATGAACTTGTGACTTTAAATGAGCATCATTATTCCACAATACTGTGAAATTCCGGAAATTATGTAATCACTTAATCACAATTAAAAAAAAAAAAAAAAAGAACCTCGGGGAAGGGAGGGAGGGAGGGGATGGTAGGGGGAAAAAAAAAAAAAAGATCAGGTCTTAAACTGGGCACTGGAGGCTCACGCCTGTAATCCAGCTACTCATGAGGCTGAGATCTGAGGATCATGGTTAGAAGCCAGCCCTGCCAAAGAAGTCCATAAGATTTATCTCTACTTAGCCAGCAAGAAGCCAAAGTGGAGTTGTGGCTCAGATGGTAGAACACTAGCTTTGAGCACAAAAGTTCAGGGACAGTACCCAGACTTAAATTCAAAACTCCAGGATTGACACACACAGGCTTGTGTGTACATACACACCAGAGAAAGTACACTGAAGGTACCTCGTGTTGGATGCACACAGAGGAAGATTCATACATTGCTGGAGGTGTGTAAGGAGAAATACTAGAACACTGTCACATTTTTAAAACAGACATCCACAGGAGTGACCACCCCTTCCCAGGACCAGTTCTTTTGTAAAGGCCCTGGCCAGGAGCAAAGGACATGGCTTACATCCAAAACCTCCAACTCTGTATCTACAGGTGCAATGAGCTGACCCCAAACCTCCACGCCAGTACCTACCTGCCCAGTCCCACTGCATCCCAGTCCCACGGCCAGGTGACATGCTGGATTTATTCAAAGCAGACATCTCTATGCCCAGTCCTGCCACTCTTCCTCTGGAATTGCTCGTTGCTAATGCACTGTGGCCTTCCCCTGGCTCTTCTCAGCCTCCTGACCAAAGCTGGAGCTCCTTATCTCCCGAAAATATAAGCACCAAGCCCTGCACTCAGTCCCATAAACTAAAATCCTGTGGGGTAGAAATGGTCAGAGCTGGTCACTAGTGGCTCACACGCATAATCCTAGCTATTCGTGGCTGAGATCAGAGAACCACGGCTCAAAGCCGGGACAGGAAAATCTATGAGAATCATTATCTCCACTAATGTAAAAAAGGCTGGGGGGCTGGGAAGGTGGCTCATTGGTAGAGCGCTTACCTTGCATGCCTGAGGCCCTGGGTTCAATTCCTCAGCACCACATAAGCAAAAAGAAAAAAGAGCTGAGGGACAGCGCCCAGGCCCAGAGTTCAGGCCCCATGACCGGACCCCAAAAACAAAAAAAGAGCTGAGGGTCAGCGCCCAAGCCCAGAGTTCAGGCCCCAGGACTGGACACCGCCCCCCCCCCAAAAAAAAAATACAACCAGCTGCACCCTGCACACAGACCACGCCCAGGCTTCCCTGCAAACTTGTGGCCAGCCTCCCTCTCCCCGCCCCCAGGAACCCAGAAGCTAGCCTTGAGCAAAAGAGCTGGCCCTGAATTCAAGCCCCATGGCTGATGACACAAAAAATAAAAATAGTTTACATCACACCATCATCCTAGCTACTCAGGAGGCTGAGATATGAGGATCGTGGTTCAAAGCCAGCCCAGACAGGAAAGTCTGAGAATTTTATCTCCAAAAAAACCACTCAGAAAGCTGGAAGTGGCACTGTGGCTCAAGTGGTAGAGTGCTGGCCTTGAGCTGAAGAGCTGAAGGATCGTGCCCAGGCCCAGAGTTCATGCCCCATGACTGACCAAAAAAAAAAAAAAAAGTATACATCTAATGTATGACAAAAATTAAAATGGCTGCAAATGCTAAGTGTTAGCATGCAAAATAAATGAGCTTTTCACACACTGCAGGTGGGCACATAAAATCATTAGCACAAAGGGAACACAATCTGTCAATGTGCATAGTACAATCACCATCCCTGTAAGCCTTTGATACAAATCCCTTCTTTGTTTTCTGGTTTTGACACTTTCCTAAGCTTGCTGGCCCCAAAAGGACTGGACTTGTATCCAAGAACACCTATCTCAAATACAAACCAACCGAGCCAAGTATTGGTGGCACGTAACTGTTATCCTACCTACTTGGGAGGCTTGAGATCTGAGGATCTCAATTCAAAGCTAGCCCAGGCAGGAAAGTCTGAGACTCACCTACCAACTAATCACTGAAAAAAGCAGGAACTGGAGCTGTGGTCAGGTGGTACAATGCTAGCATTGAGCAAATCTGTCAGGAGCAGCGCCAAGACTCTGAGCTCAAGTTGCAAGACTGATATACACACATGTGCACATACAAATCCGGAGCCCAATTAACTTTTTATTTTGGTTAGTCGTAGAGCTTGAACTCTGGGCCTGGGCACTGTCCCTGAGCTTTTCAGCTCCAGGCCAGAGCTTTACCACTTGAGCCACAGAGCCACTTCCAGTTTTCTGAATGTTTTATTGGAGATAAGAGTCTCATGGACTTTCCTGCCCAGGCTGGCTTTGAACCTCTATCCTCAGATCTCAGCCTCTTGAGTAGCTAGGATTACAAATGTGAGCCACTGGTGCCCGGCCAGGCCCCAACTCTTAGCACATGAAACACACCACTATATCCCCTGTCCTAAGCCTCCCAGGACCAGACAGCAGGTAATACGATGATCCAAGGCCCAGTAAAATTATTCAAGTCTGTCAATCCTGAACTGACTTTTGAACTGACTACTTAATTTGCTGGGAGAATTCCCAGCAAGGCTTAGGCCTTTCCCCTGCTCCCTTCAACCCCCAGACCAACCCTAGTGTTCCCTGTGCGGCCCTGTTAGGTAAGGCGTGCTCTTGCTCCTTCTCTTGAGAAATAGGAGGACTCAATTCCTCTTGCCAAGCACTGGCGTCTCCGGGTCACTGATCATCTTCAAAAGGTAAAGTGTGGCTGGGCGCTGGTGGCTCATCCCTGTAACCTTAGCTGCTCAGAATTCTAAGATGTGAGGATCGCATTTCTAAGCCAGCGCAGCCAGGAAACCTACATGAGACTCTTATCTCCCATGAACCAGCAAAAGACTGGAGAACTGGAGCTGAGGTCTAAGTGGTACAACACAAACTTTGGGTGGAACAAACAGCTAAGGTTCACCACTTAGGACCAAAGTTCAAGCCCCACTGCTGGCAGCAAACAACTACAAAGAACTAACAACAAAAACAACGCTGAGCCACTCAAGTGTTTGACATTCAGGCTGTAACCTAACAGAAAGACTAGTCCACAAACATTCACTACAGCTTCATTGGCAAAACCCACAAAGAGCAAGTAGCAAATGCTGGTGTTTCAGCAGCCACAGAGCTGGGAGGCAGAAAGTGCTGCGGTGGAGGAGGGCGTCGAGGAGCCCATGTGATCTCCACATCTCACAGGCCAGTGATGGACTCACGACGCCAACTCAACTTCCTAGAGATACACTGTCCACAAGGACCCTTACCTGATTTAAGAAACACTAACCATACTGTACAGCATTGAAATAATAACAATAAAAACAAATTTAAAGCCTGGTGCTGGTGGCTCAAGCCTGTAATCCAAGCTACTCAGGAGGCTAAAATATGACAATCATGCTTCAAAGCCAGGCCTGGGAGGAAAACTCTTATCTCCAATAAACCACCAGAACACCAGAAGTGGTGCTGTGGCTCTAAGTGATAGAGCGCTCGCCTTGAGCTGAAGAGCTGAGGGACAGCGCCCAAGGCCAGAGTTCAGGTCCCATAACCGACAGAAATAAATAAATAAACTAGAAAATAAAACCGAACTCAACTTCCTTTTTTTTTTTTTTTTTTTTGGTCTGGTCGTGGGGCCTGAACTCTGGGCCTGGGCGTGGTCCCTCAGCTCTTCAGCTCAAGGCGAGCGCTCTACCACTTGAGCCACAGCATCACTTCCAGCTTTTTTCTTTTTGCTTATGTGGTGCTGAGGAATCGAACCCAGGGCCTCAGGCATGCAAGGCAAGCGCTCTACCACTGAGCCACCTTCCCAGCCCCCGAACTCAACTTCCTTAGACAGGCATTCCAGACTCAGAACTGTAATCCTAGCTATACAAGAGGGTGAAATCTGAGGACTGAGGTTCAAAGCCAGAGAGCACAGGAAAGTCTGTGAGACTTTTATCTCCAATAAAGCATGGAAAAGCCAACAGTGGAGCTATGGCTCAAGTAGTAGTGGTAGAGAGCCAGCCTTGAAAAAAAAAAAACTGAGGGAATGCATGCAGGCCCTGAGATCAAGCTCCACTACCAGCACACGCGCACAGCACACGCGCACACTTGCGTGTATCACACACTCACACACACACACACATACACACAAACTGGCTGTCCTCCATTGTCTTCCTCAGAATAGCCCACAACCCCAATGGTGGTGGGATTGCCATCCATCTACATATCAAGATCTACATATGAACTATTCATCACCCAGAGAACCAGGGTAACTGATGTTGGCAGTGCTTATAATATGTAATTTGGTAACTCTTCCTGCATGCCACACTTGCCTGTAAATACTTCAAAAACTGCAACACTGATGAATTTTAGCTTTTCGTGATGCTGCTTTGTGACATATTGTTATAGAATTAGTACCAGAAAGCTAAAACATCTATTTTTTCTTTTTTTTTTTTTTTTTGGCCGGTTGTGGGGCTTGAACTCTGGGCCTGGGTGTTGCCCGGACCTGTTCAGCTCAAGGTGAGCACTTGAGCCACAGTGCCACTTCCGGCTGACTGGTGGCCAACTGGAGATGAGACACACTGACATTCCTGCCCAGGCTGGCTTTGAACGGTGATCCTCAGAGCTGAGCCTCCTTAGTAGCTAGGATTACAGGGGTGAGCCACCGACGCCTGGCTTTAGAACTTGTCTTCATAGGGGAACAAGTAAAGGAAAGAACAGACAAAACAAGGGAGAAAGGGGACAGGGAGGGGCTAATGCAGTCAGGATCTGCAATGTACATATGAATATGCAACGAGGTAATTCCAATGGGTGGGTGGGGGTGGGAGAGATGGAGTGGAAGGCGATGGAAGGGGTAATATTGTTTCTGGATGCTTTGTGCTTGTAAACTGACACCCTCCCATACACCTTATACAAGTATTGCAGGTAAAGAGAAGGGGTGACATGGTCCAAAAGGAAATGCACTCTTTACTCCACATATTTAACTGTAAACACTGATTAGCATTTTCAAATAAAAGTAATTTTAAAGACAATAAAAGTGATATAAACAAAAAATCAAGTGTGCATGCATGCATGCGTGCGTGCGTGTGTGTGTGTGTGTGTGTGTGTGTGTGTGCGCATGCCTACAGGTAAGAGTTCCTGGGCCTGAACTCTGGGCCTGGGCGCTGTCCCTCAGCTCGTCAGCTCCAGGCTAACCCTCTACCACTTGAGCCACAGCACCACTTCGGGCTTTTTTCTTTTTGCTTATGTGGTGCTGAGGAATCAAACCCAGGGCCTCATGCATGCAAGGCAAGCGCTCTACCACTGAGCCACCTTCCCAGCCCACAGCCCCCATTTTATACCATCAGAGAGATGACATGGCTGTGGCCAACAGCACATAGCTACTCAGTGGCAGGGTCTAGAGTCACCCTGGTTCCCCTGATGCTAGACCCTATGCTGAGTAGCCATGTGTGTCACATCCCAAGATTTCCTGCCAGGCCCCGCACGCAGCCCACACAGCAGGCAGACAGCAGGCACACGGAGCTAGGCTGCCTGGGTTTATTCAGACACAGGAGTCAAATGGGCCATGGGTGGACACAGGTATCTGGAGTCCAGTGCATTGGGGTGGAGTCCGTCATGAATGGGTGGGTGGACAGGCACCAGTGGCAAAAGACTCAGCCCTCTAAGACACAACACCATTGTCAACCAGTGAGCGAATTAAAATAAAACAAGGTACACTCTGGGCTGGTGGTGATGGTGCTCTGAAAAAGAGAAACAGGGGTGTGAGGGGGAGGGGCAGGGATGGAGGTGCTGCACATGCTGGAGCTCTGGCAGGACTAGCCAGTGCCCCCAGGATCACCCAACCCCCTCACCCCCAGTGATTCAGCCCCATCACAGCAGGAAATTCTAGCTCACAGTGTACCTGCCCCAGCAGGGACTGGAGGCCGCACACAACCATCAAGGTTGAATGTGGACAGTTTCCCCAGTCAGGGAGAAAGAGCTGAGAAGGTTCTGGAGGACATGAGGGCAGGGGAGGCAGCTGAGTCTGGGTTTGTGGAAAATCTCCTGTAGCTGATGGTATCCGTCAGGTGTGTGGGGTATGAACATGTTCTAAACACACACATGTAAGCCAGGTGCCAGTGGCTCATGCCAGTAATCCTAGCTCCTCTGGAGGCTGAGATCTGAGGATCTTGGTTCGAAGCCAGCTGGGGCAGAAAACTCCCCCTGAGACTTATCTCTCCAATTAATCACTAAAAAAAAAGCGGGAAATGGCTCTGTGGCTTAAGGGGTAGAGCGCTAGCCGGGAGCACAAAGAGGCCCAGGGACAGTGTGAGGGCTCTGAGTTGAAGTCCCACAACAAACAAATTCAAATGAAAAAACCCACACATGCATGAGTGTTATAAACAGCCTTAGGCACCCTGTGCGCCTTTACTAGTTCAAGAAATTTCTTACATCTGGGTGCCCTGAGCTCACGCCTGTCATCCCAGCTACTCAGAACTCTGCGATGATGTAAGGATCAAAATTCAAGACCGGCTCCAGTGGTTCACACCTATAATCCTAGCTACTCAGGAGGCTCAGATCTGAGGATTGCGGTTCAAAGCCAGCCCAGGCAGGAACGTTCATGAAACTCTTATCTCCAAAAAAAAACACTAGAAAACTGGAAGTGGCGCTGTACAGCTCATGTGGTAGAGCACTCACCTTGAGCTGAAGAGCTGAGGAACAGCACTCAGGCCCAGATTTCAAGCCCCACAACCAAAAAAAAAAAAAAAAGGATCAAGATTCAAAGCCCAGCCTGACACTGCTGGCTCATGCCTGTAATCCTACCTACTGAGGGGCTGAGACCTGAGGATCTTGGTTCATAGTCAGTCCCAGAAGGAATGCCCATGTGTGTGTGTGTGGTGGAGCCTGAACTCTGCATCTGGGCGCTGTCCCTCAGCTCTGCAGCTCTTCAGCTCAAGGCTAGTACTCTACCACTTGAACAAAAGCACCACTTCCAGCTTTTTGTGCTTATGTGGTGCTGAGGAATTGAACCCAGGGCCTCATGCATGCAAGGAAAGCACTCTACCACTGAGCCACCTTCCCAGCCCCATGCCCATGGCTCCAAACCTCTGATCTTCAGGTCACAGCCTATTAAGTAACTAGGATGAGAGGTGTGAGCCCCCGGTGCCTGGCAGTACTGTCTGAAGGTATTCTATTGGCTCATTTTAGGGGAGATTGCCAGGCATGGTAGGAACATGTGGCAGAGCAGGCTGGCCATGCCCCTGTGGTAGTGTCAGCTGTGTGGCTATGGGGGGGTGGGGCAGTGTGCCCAGCTGCACACACTGCTGATGGCTGCTGTATCTGGAGGAAGCCATCTACAGTGTGGCTCTCAGGGAACATGTTACCATGACGACGAAATCCAACAACTTTGCTGTCACTCCGGCCTCATTGTAGCACTCCTGGATCTTCCCGAAAGCTGCCTTCTCCTCCTCCGTGGCACCCACGCCCAACAGGGAGGTGTTCAAGGCTTTCTTGTCCCCAGTGGTCAAAACACTGAAGATTGCATAAAACTTGGGACAAGCTTGGGCTGTAAAAAGTCAGAAAAGACCTTCCATTAAGGGCCCCATCCAAGCTGGGCGAGGGTGGCTCACACCTGTCATCCTAGCCACTCAGGAGGCTGACATCTGAAGATGGTGTTTTGAAGTCACACCCTGCAAGAATGTTGCTGAGACTCTGATCTCCACTGAACCACCAAACAGCTGGAAGTGGAGGGAGGGGTGGCCTAAGTAGTAAGTAGAGTGCTAAGCCTTGGGCACAAAGATCTCCAATGTACCACCAGAAAACTGAGAATGGCTCAAAGTCATAGAAAACTAGCCTTGAGCAGAATAACTCGGGGATGGCACCTAGGCCCTAAGTTCAGGCACCATGACTAGTCCCCAACTCCCAAATCCCCTCCCATTGGAGGCTCAGAGCTTTGAGGTTTCCTCAGGACTCTGGGCAGGGTCCTCCCAACCATCCCCTCCATCTGTCCCTAGATACAGCTTGGAGAGGCCTGTGGAAGGATCCAGAAAGCCATCTGCCCTCCCTCCTACCTCTCCCACCTGACTGGAAGCCCAGGTCCAACAACAGCAAGGCCAGCACAAGCAGTGTCTGCTTCATGGCTCCCCTGCTGGAGGATGAGCTCAAGGCAGGGTTTCTGCAGCTTTTAAACCTCTGCACCCCACCCACCCCCTGCCCAGCCCTCACCTGCCCTGCTGATCCCCACTGCCTAAGGGCCAGGCCCTCCTGAGTCCCCAAGTGGGCCCTGGGCCCAGGGAGTGGGGTGAGTAAACACAGGAAGTCCCTCCCACCAGGAAGCAAATGGCAGAGATGTTTATCCCCATGCTGTGGCCTTGGGGAAAAACCTGGTCTGACCCTTTGCCAAAAGAGCAATAACTGCTGACCTTTTTCAGTGCATCCATTCTGAAATCCACATCCTGTTGTGGTAGCCCTCCAAAATAATCCAAGCTTCCTGACCCCTGCATGGCACAGAGCTCCCCAAAACCAGGATGTGGAGCCAGCCATGGGAACACAGGATAGGTGAGTGGCCAAAAATCACCAGAAATAAGCCAAGAGCAAAGAGACAAAAGGTATCTGGTCTCCCTGATATGTGGATGTTAAATACAAAATTCAAAGAGATATGACCAAGTAAATAGGACTTGAGAAACAAAGGACCTGCACTCATCTGGTCGAATCATTACTAAATGACCCCATGCTGCTGACCACATAGATAGTATATTATGACATACATGCACACATCTGAGGGAAACTAGGACACAGAATCTGAGGACACAGGAAAAACATACAATAGAGGGGCCCATCAACTGCACTGCACATTGATTAAAGTGAACTAAGAAACTCAAGGACAGGGATGGGATGGGCTGGGAAAGAAATGTGAATTATCATCGTATTTGGGGAAAATATCTATAGTGTCCAACTTTGTAGAGTCCATAAGCTTTACAGACCATGATATCGACAATGCAGCTCACGAAGGTTAGAATTTGTTTGTGATTTTCACTAAGTATCCTTTGGTCTGGAAAGGTGGCTCAGTGGTAGAGTACTTGCCTTGCATGCATGAGGCCCTGGGTTTGATTCCTCAGCACCACATAAGCAAAAAGAAAAAAGCTGGAGGTGGCGCTGTGGGTCAAGTGGTAGAGGGCTAGCCTTGAGCTGAAGAGCTGAGGGACAGTGCCCAGGCCAGAGTTCAGGCCCCACAGCCAGACCCAAAAAAAAAACAAAAACAAAAACTAAGTACCCCTTTTCCACAATCCTGAGAATTTTGTGTAATTTGTACAATAACTTAATCTCAAAAAAAAGAGAGAAAAAAAAAAGATTGTGCTCTACGACTTGGAGTCACAGGTCTAGTTCTGGCATTTTGTTTGGTTGTTTTTTTTTTTTTTAACTGTATTTTTTTTGTCTTTTCTTTTTTGGTACTGGGGATCGAACCCAGGACGTTGCACTTGCTAGGCAAGCGCTTGGTCACTGAGCTACATCCCAGCCCTAGTTCTGGCATTTTGGTGATGAGTTGAAGATAAGAGTTTCATGGACCTTTTTGCCCAAACTGGCTTTAAGCCATGATCCTCAGATCTCAGCCTCTGAGTAGCTAGGATGAAAGGCATGAGCGTCAAGAGGCAGCAGTCTTTTACTGTGGTCTAAATGAGGAGAAAAACAGCAGGGGCCAGAGCTGAGGGCTGGGCTGTGCTGGCTGGCAGAGCCCTGGTTTCACCCCTCAGGAGACCCCAAGTTCTGTCCCCAGCACTGCTGAGGAAGAAAGCACAAGCACATCGGGCCACCGGCTCCAGGGCTCCTTCTCAAGGTGCCTCAGGCCAAGGTCATGAGAACAAAGACCAAGAAAGTGTCATGGCTCAGGATGTGGACAGCCGATGCTGCCCCTGGGATCTGGCACCTGCTTCTCCAGATATCAGATGAGTATCCTGTTTGGCCCAGAGTTCTAGTTCTTCTTCTTCTTCTTTTTTTTTTTTTTTTTCCAGAAGTGGGGCCTGAACTCTGGTTCTGGGCGCTGTCCCTCAGCTCCTCAGCTCAAGGTTAGCCCTGGACCACTTGAGCCACAGTGCCATCTCCGACTTTTTCTGCTTATGTGGTGCTGAGGAATCAACCCAGGGCCTCATGCATGCAAGGCAAGCACTCTAACACGGAGCCACCTTCCCAGCCATTTTTTTGTTTTGTTTTGCCAGTCCTGGGGCTTGAACTGTGGCCATTGCACCGTCCCTGAGCTTTTTTTGCTTAAGGCGAGCACTCTACCACCTGAGGCAGAGTTATAGCTTAGTGTAGAGCAATGGCCTGGCTGGCATGAATGCTTGTGTTGGATGTCAAGCATTACACAAAATGTAAAAGAAGATCTATGAAGCAGGACACCAATGGCTCACACTTGTAATCCTAGCTACTCAGGAGGCTGAGAGCTCAGGACTGAGGTTCAAAGCCAGGCTGCGTAGGAATGTCTGAGAGCCTTTGATCTCCTTTAAACCAGCAGAAAACCGGAAGTGGCACTGTGACTTAAGTGGTAGACCACGAGTCTTGAGCTGAAGTGCTTAGCGACAGCACCCAGGCCCAGAATTAAAGTGCTATGAACCATCTCTCCCCCCAAAAAGATCTACAAAATGCTGGGCGCTGGTGGCTCACACCTGTAATCCTAGCTACTCAGGAGGCTGAGATCTGAGGATGGCAGTTCAAAGCCAGCCTGGGCAGGAAGGACCATGAGATTCCTATATCCAATAAACCACCAGAAAACCAGAAGGGGCGCTGTAGCTCAAGTGGTATTGGGCTCGCGTTGAGCTGAAGAGCTGAGGGACAGCGCCCAAGCCCAGAGTTCAAGCCCCCCGACTGACAAAAAAAAAAAAAAAAGATCTATAAAGTGTTGGGAGACATATGGGGAGTGTGTCTGGACAAGGCACAGATGCTACAGGATTGGGGGGGTCCTGGGTGTGGACCCCACAGAAGCGGAGGCCACAAGTGGCTTGGCTCTTGCTCAGCCCCCGGCTGTGCAGCGTCCTGAGCAGAAGCAGGGATGAAATCCAATCCCACAAAGCTGTGCGGCGCCCCTGCACAGGTGACAGCCAGGGCGGCAGCACATGAGTTATTAAAAGAAAACTAGTTGCCGTGCATGGAGGTCGCTTCTAGTTACTCAGGACACTGAGTCTCAGGCAGGAAAGTGCATGAGACTCCTTTTGTGTTGTCAGACCTGGGGCTTGGTCCCCCAGAGCCTCCTGTGCTGACCCTGAGCTTTTCTGCTCAAGGCTAGTGCTCCAGCACTTTGAGCCACAGCTCCCTTGCAGCTTTCTGATGGTTCATTGGAGGTAAGAGGCTCACAGACTTCCTTGCCTAGGCTGGCTTTGAACCAAGATCCCCAGATTCCAGCCTCCAGGATAGCCAGCAGGAGGGATGTGAGCCACTCCTTACTCAGCCTCCTGAAACTCTTTATCTCCCAAGAATCACCAGAAAACTCAAAGTGGAGCTGTGGCTCAAGTGGTAGAGCACTCATCTTGAGTAAAAAAAGGCTCAGGGCCAGGGTTCCAGACATCCAGATGTGACCCGATGTTAAGCAGACCAGCTCTGTGGCTGTGGGGTCAGGAAGATGGTGTCCACCCCTCCAGCCCCCATGGCTAGTGAGATGTTCCTGGGGCTGCTGTGTAAGCTGACACATGTGGCAAGCAGACAGCCAGCTCCCTCTGTTGACTCCGGATAGTGTCCTTTGCCAACACTCACACAGGACCTGGATCAAGGCTGTGTCTGGGGGGGGGGGGGCAGGGGTAATTGGCAGGATGGGTGCTCTCCACAGGAACCTCAGACCCAGGCCCCTCCCTGAGCACTGTGTGCCAAGATCAGGGATAAAAGGGCCCTGCCCTGGGTCGGGCAGCACCTGCGCCCACCGCATCATGGCGCCCACTAGTGTCCTGGCCCTGCTGGGTGCTGTTCTGCTCCTGACCACGGGTGGACGTGGGTGCTGGGCTTGGGTGCTGGGATGGAGGCAGGGCCCCGCGGGACGGGCTGTGAGGAGGGCTCACCTTGCCTCTGTGCTCAGGCTGTGACATCTGCCCAGCTGTGCGCGACGACGTGAACGTGTTCATCCACGGCAGCCAGGAAGAGTACGTGAGCAAGGTGGCCACGTACCGCAGCGAGCCCGTCTTCCTGCAAAACGCGGCCAGGCTCAAGGCGTGCGTGGACGCGAAGCTTACCGCCCAGGACAAGGCGCTGGTGGACAGCGGGCTGGTGAGAGTGCACGGGGCCACCAGCTTGAACACAAATGTCAGGGAAAGTGCCCCGGCCTGAGATCAAGCCCAGGAGCCCCTCGCCCCCTCCTCAAAACCCCTATCCTGTCCTCCCCTCCTTGGCACACCCTACTGGGGAATCAAAGAACAGCCCCCATTGCTGGTGGGGCTACATCCTGAGGGGTGCAGTGAGGGCTGACTGTGGCCCCAGAGCCCCTGCTCCCTCGCCAGGTACTCCCACATGCCCACCCAGCCCCACAGGTCACCCCTGCAATGACAGCCCCTCAGACCTCTAGACAAGCAGTCCCCCCGGTGGCCCTGACCCCCATCCTTTCCCACCTCCTAAGCCCCACTGCAGACCAGGCTGCAGCCCCTGGGGTGCCGGGTGGGGGGAGTCTGCGGGCTCCCTGCCCCCCTGGGGCTCACCAGCTCCCTGGCCCCTGTGCAGGAGAAGATATATTCCAGCCCTTTATGTTGATGGACCTCCTCCAGCCACTGCCTGCTCACCAGAGATCCACATCCCAGTGTGTTGGCTAGAAGGTTCTGGAAATAAAACCTGGGCAACTCCTCTAAAAATTTTGTGAAATTTGCATAATCAATTGCAATAAAGAGAAAAAAAAAAGATGGTGCTCTAGCACTTTGAGTCACAGGTCTAGTTCTGACATTTTGGTGATGAGCTGAAGATTTTCATGGACCTTCTTGCCCAAACAGGCTTTCAGCCATGATCCGCAGATCTCAGCCTCCTGAGTAGCTAGGATGACAGGCATGAGCCAGGGGCTGGAAGGTGGCTCAGTGGTAAAGCGCTTGCCTTGCATCCATGAGGCCCTGGGTTCGATTCCTCAGCACCACCGACGCAAAAAAAAAAAAAGCTGGAACTGGCACCGTTGCTCAAGTGGTAGAGTGCCAGTCTTGAGCTAAAGAGCTGAGGGACAGTGCCCAGGTCCTGAGTTCAGGCTCCATGACCAGACACAGAAAAGAAAAGAAAAGAAAGGCATGAGTGTCAAGAGGCAGCAGTCTTTTACTGTGGTCTAAATGAGGAGAAAAACAGCAGGGGCCAGAGCTGAGGGCTGTGCTGTGCTGGCTGGCAGAGCCCTGGTTTCACCCCTCAGGAGACCCCAAGTTCTGTCCCCAGCACTGCTGAGGAAGAAAGCACAAGCACATCGGGCCACCGGCTCCAGGGCTCCTTCTCAAGGTGACTCAGGCCAAGGTCATAAGAACAAAGACCAAGAAAGTGTCATGGCTCAGGATGTGGACAGCCGATGCTGTCCCTGGGATCTGGCACCTGCTTCTCGAAGTATCAGATGAGTATCCTGTTTGGCCTAGAGTTCTAGTTCTTCTTCTTCTTCTTCTTTTTTTTTTTTTCCAGACATGGGGCCTGAACTCTGGTTCTGGGCGCTGTCCCTCAGCTCCTCAGCTCAAGGTTAGCCCTCAACCACTTGAGCCAGAGTGTCATTTCTGGCTTTTTCTGCTTATGTGGTGCTGAGGAATCAACCCAGGGCCTCATGCATGCAAAGCAAGTACTCTACCACTGAGCCACCTTCCCAGTCGTTTTTGTTTTTTTGTTTTGGCCAGTCCTGATGCTTCAACTGTGCCCATGGGCACTGTCCCTGAACATCTTTTGGTCAAGGCAGGCACTCTACCACCTGAGGCAGTTATAGCTTAGTGCAGACCAAAGGCCTGACTGGCATGAATGCTTGTGTTGGATGTCCAGCATTACACAAAATGTAAAAGAAGATCTATGAAGCAGGACAGCAATGGCTCACACTTGTAATCCTAGCTACTCAAGAGGCTGAGAGCTGAGGATTGAGGTTCAAAGGCAGGCTGAGTAGGAATGTCTGAGAGCCTTAGGTCTCCTATAACCAGCAGAAAACCAGAAGTGGCACTGTGACTTAAGTGATAGACCACTAGCCTTGAGCTGAAGAGCTCAGGGACAGCACCCAGGCCCAGAGTTCAAGTACTATGAAAGATCCCTCCCCCAAAAAAGATCTACAAAGGTTTTTGCAGCATAGGGGGAGTGTGTCTTGACAAGACACAGACGCTGCAGGATGGAGGGGTGTCCTGGGTGTGGACCCCACAGAAATGGAGGCCACAGCAAGTGGCTTGGCTCTTGCTCAGCCCCCAGCTGTGCAGCGTCCTGAGCAGGAGAAGCAGGGATGAAATCCAATCCCACAAAGCTGTGTGGCGCCCCCTGCACAGGTGACAGCCAGGGCGGCAGCACATGAGTTATTAAAAGAAAACTAGTTGCCGTGCATGGAGGCCGCTTCTAGTTACTCAGGATGCTGAAATCTGAGGATTGAGGGTCAAAGACAACCCAGGCAGGAAAGCGCATGAGACTCTTTTTGTGTTGTCAGTCCTGGCGCTTGGTACCCCAGAGCCCCCTGGTGCTGACCCTGAGCTTTTTCCGCTCAAGGCTAGTGCTCCAGCACTTTGAGCCACAGCTCCCTTGCAGCTTTCTGATGGTTCATTGGAGGTAAGTCTCATAGTGGTGCTGTGGCTCAAGTGGTAGGGTGCTAGCCTTGAGCTGAAGAGGTGAGGGACAGTGCTAAGGTGCAGAGTTCAGGGCCTAGACCAAAAAAAAAAAAAAAAAAAGAAAAAGAAAAATGTACAAACTGTGTCACAGACTTCCTTGCCTAGGCTGGCTTTGAACTAAGATCCCCAGATTCCAGTCACAGGGCTGCCAGTAGGACAGATGTGAGCCACTCTGAACTCAGCCTCCTGAGACTCTTTTCATCTCCCAAGAATCACCAGAAAACTGAAAGTGGAGCAACCCAGATCTTCAGTAAAAAAAGGCTCAGGGACAGGGCGCCAGATATCCAGATGTGACCAGATATGAAGCAGACCAGCCCTGTGGATGTGGGGGTCAGAAGATCTTGTCCACCGCCACTCTCAGTGGCTAGTGAGATGTTCCCGTGGCTGTTGTGTCAGCTGACACGTGTGGAGGGTGGACAGCCAGCTCTCTCTGTTGCCTCTGGATATTGTCCTTCACCAACACACACACAGGCCATGGATCAGGGATGTGTGTGGTGGGGGGGTGGGGTGGGTGGAGATAGGAGTCTCAGGGTCTCTCCTGCCTGGGCTGGTTTTGAACTGCAACCATCAGATCTCAGCCTCCTGAGTAGCTAGGATGACAGGTGTGAGCCACAGGTGCCCTGTTGAATCCTCTTCTCACAGAGAAGGGATCTCAGGCCCAGGGAGGTCTGCTCAGGTCCCAGTGTCATGATCTGCTCTGCCCACTGCTAAAGACACAAAATATATATGCCTCTGTTCCTCTCTGAGCCTCTTTTTTTGGTGTGTGTGTGTGTCCGGTTGTGGTGTGTGAACTCTGGGCCTGGGCGCTGTCCTCAGATCTTTGGCTCAAGGCTAGCATTCTACCACTTGAGCCACAGCGCCACGTTCAGCTTTTTTTTCTGCTTATATGGTGCTGAGGAAGTGAACCCAGGGCCTCAAGCATGCAAGGCAAGCGCTCTACCACTGAGCCACCTTCCCAGCCCTCCGACCCTCTTATAGGAAGTAGCACCTCCTATCTGCAGGCCTGTGGTGAGCCCCACAAAAGAGTGGGTGAAGCCAGGTGCTGCGTAATTGGTGTGTGTAATACAAGCTACTCACGAAGCTGAGACTGAGGATCCCAATTTGAAGCCCGCCTGAGCAGGAAAGTCTAGGAGACTCTGATCTCCAACTAACAACCACCACCACCACCACCACCACCACCACCACCACCACCAACAACAACAACAACAAAGAGCCATAATGTTAGCTGTGGCTCCAGTGGTAGACAGAGCTCTATCCTTGAGAACAAAGCTGAGGGACAGCACCAGGCCTAGAGTTCAAGTCTCAGGACCACCCCGACCCCCAAAAGAAAAAATGAGAAAACCATCCACTTTAAGCGTGTGGTGGCAGAGAAAGAGCAGAGGGCAAAGTTCAAAGTGCAGAACCTAGACATCAACTGTCAGTGTGCCTCAGTTTATCCTAAAAGAAGAGTCTCTGGACACTCAGATCTGTCCTCGGCTCTCACCTGGAGTTTTTCTCAGGAGGTACCTGCAGTGTCTGGGCATGGCTCTGGCCCCTCTTTCAGATCCCTGTGAATGTGCTGGGGTTCACCAAAAGGCTCCCTAGGAGCCCTCAGACCCTCGAGATGAGAGGCTCAGGAGGCCCAGAGGTGACAACCCGTGGGGGATGGGAGCGTGCATTCCCGTTTGCACTTGTTGTCACCAACGAGACAGGCTGGCACTCAAAGCAGTTTGTGGAGCCCCTTGTGCTGGATACGGGCAGAAAAGGAACCACAAACCCACGTACATGGAGGGGGAACTCACCCCAAAACTTAGTTCCTGGAGGACAGCAGCAGGAATCCCTTCTCAGGGCCCTGGTCACATCCACCTTCCCCTTTGGCTCCTCCATGCATGGCACCACCTGACCACTGGGGGGCGCCCTCTAGTTGAACAGCAGAGGAGACTCACCTTGACCAAGTAGAGCCTGAACCCAGGACTCAGGCCTTAAGTTCAAGCCCCAGGACCAGCTCACCGATATCCACACCCATACACAGCCCACACACACAAAGTCACCTGCTTCCTCTTAACAAGGGCATGAGAAATTTTGAGCATGTAGTGGTCTTTCTTCCCAAGAATTTCCTAATTTAAGAAGAGTGTGTCTGTGTGAAACCTTCAGCTTGAACTGAGGGCTTAGGTCCTGTCCCTGAGCTTTTTCTCCTCAAAGCTGGTGCTCTACCACTTGAGCTCAAGCTGCACTTCCAGGTTTTGCTGCTTAATTGGAGATTAGTCTCTTGTTCTTTCTTTTTACTAGGTTGGAACCATGATTCTCATAATTCAGCCTCCTCTGTAATTCGTACTACAGGAATAGGGCATGAGAAACCAGCTAAAATGGTAGATTTTCATTAACATGTTAATATATTAACTATATTTAAATTACTTAAGCTGTACTTTTCATCCTTTTTTCTTTTATATGGAATTAATCAAAGGAGATGGCTCACAAGATCAAAGGATTTTGAGATCTCAATCAATCAGTGTCTCACTTGCTCTTTTGCCAGAACTTGGGTTGTCTTTGTTCATGTTCTGCTGTTGCTCTACCACTTGAGCCACAGTTCCAGGTCAAAATTCACTGAGGGACAGTAGAGTACACAAGATGCAAATGACTTTACACCCATGGTGAGGCCAATTTGGGCAGCAAATTCTCCCTGGAGCTTCACTGCTTATGAGCCACAGCTGCCAAAGTAACCATTCAGGAAATATCATCTGAACACCTGCTCTTCCCTACCAAGAAATCCTGATCACCCAGGTATCAGGGGCTAACATCTGTAATCTTAGTGACTCAGGTGGTTGAGATCCAGAGGATCATGGTTTAGAAAAGTCCACAAAATTCCATGTCCAAAATACTTAACCTGGGTGCTGGTGGCTCACACTTGTAACCCTAGCTATTCAGAAGGCTGAGATGTGAGGGTAGCAATTGCAAGCGGGGTGAGGCTGTAAAGTCTGTGAGACTCATTGTCTCCAGTGAAACACCAAAAAGCTGGACCTGGAGCTGTGGCTTCACTTCAAGTGGTAGACCTCTAGTCTTGAGCACAAAAGCTCTGGGACAGCGTCCAGGTCCTCCATTCAAACCCCAGCACAAGAACAAATACATTGTTTTGTTTTTGTTTTGCCAGTCGAGGGGCATGAACTCAGGGCCTGGCCTCTGTCCCTCAGCTTCTTTTGCTCAGGGCTAGGCATTCTACCATTGGAGCCACAGCGCCTCTTCCCGCGTTTTCTGCTTATGTGGTGCTGAGGAATCGAACCCTGGCCTCGTGCATGCCAGGCAAGCGCTCCACCTCTGAGCCGCCTTCCCAGGCCTGTTCCGCATGTCTCGTGCGCGCGCGCACTCAGTGCTGGGACTCGGTCCGGCGCTGTCTCGGGCTGTCGCGCTGCAGCCTGGCGCTCCACCAGCAGAGCCGCATCTCCGCGCGCAGCATCCGGCGGCTCCCTGGCGGCCTCCTCTCGCGGCCTCTCCCGCAGGCTGACTGCGCAGCGGGGCCTCAGCGCTCGGCCTCCTGCGGAGCTGATCGCGGCGCGAGCGGCCGGCCCGACGCGGGTGCGGCACGCGGGCTAACGCCGGGGTCTGTCGCGCAGTCTCCAGGCCCTTCCCGGTCCCGCTGACCTCTGACCCTCGCGGTCTCACGGGGCCCGCGCCTCCCCCGACACCCCTCTCACCTCCAGGCTCCCAGAACCTGCAGCGCGGAAGCCTGACGGACGCCGACCCACGCCCCGCCCACACACCCGCGCCACCAAGCCGGAAGCCCCGCCCTCACTCCAGTGCCTCTGTGTTCTAGTGGTCCGCCGCTCGACGCAGAGGCATCTGGGTAATGTAGTTTTCTCTCCTGCGCAACGTCCATCCCCTTCGAACTGCATCCCTGGTGTAGCTTAGCACGTGGGACTCGCTGAGCCCCTAGGCAGGAAGTGGGCTATTGTGTGAACAGTCCTTGCTACGGACAAGTAGCTTTGTCTTTTGGGTACTGGCTTCATCTCTTTGGGATATGCACCCAGGAGTGAGATGTGTGCTCTATTTGTACTAAAATCTGCACTTTAAGGAACCCCCAGATTCTTTTCCCCTGTGGGGAGGGCACATGCTGGGGAAGGGGTTACATTTCTGACCCATAAATGTGTGTGTGTGGCTGGAGTTGTTTGGTGGGTGGGGGTAGGGGCGAAATTAAGGAGATGAGAATCAGGCCACCAGCGGCCCTACCACTTGAACCACGCTTCCAGCCCTACTATATATTGTGCTGGTTGTTTTGGAGATAGTGTCTCATAGACTTCCCCCTTAGATTGGTTTGAATCTTGATTCTCAGCATCAGAGCTTCGTAAGTGTTTAGGACTGCAGGCAAGAGCCACCAGCAAGGCCCTTGTGCCTTCAGTGTGTTGCACTGTTTTCTCCTAGCTTCTCCATTTTAATAGAGCATACCTGGCGTCTGTATGTGAAGGCCTGGCTAATTTTACTTAACAATCATGAATTCCCTCTCCATCCATTTGCTAGAAATGACATAATTTCATTCTTGACATCTGGCAGGTGAAGCCTGTGTGTGCATGTGGGTGTGTAAAAGCACACACACGTGTGTATACATATATGTGTATTGTATGCATATGTATCTCATTTAGTCTGCAAACAGCCCCATTTTATACCATCTGAGAGATGAAATGGCTGTGGCCAACAGCACATAGCTACTCAGTGGCAGGGTCACCCAGTCACCCTGGTTCCCCTGATGCTAGACCCTATGCTGAGTAGCCATGTGTGTCACATCCCAAGATTTCCTGTCAGGCCCTGCACGTAGACCACACAGCAGGCAGACAGCAGGCACACGGAGCTAGGCTGCCTCTGTTTTATTCAGACACAGGAGTCAAATCGGACGTGAGCGGACACAGTGCATTGGGGTGGAGTCCATCATGACTGGGTGGTTGGCAAGGCACCGGTGGCAAAAGACTCAGCCCTCTGAGACTCAACACCATTGTCAACCAGCAAATTAAACAAGGTACACTCTGGGCTGGTGGTGATGTTTCTCTGAAAAAGAGAAACAAGGGTGTGGGAGGGAGGGGCAGGGATGGAGGTGCTGCACATGCTGGAGCTCTGGCAGGACTAGCCAGTGCCCCCAGGATCACCCAACCCCCTCACCCCCAGTGATTCAGCCCCATCACAGCAGGAAATTCTAGCTCACAGTGTACCTGCCCCAGCAGGGACTGGAGGCCACACACAACTATCAAGGGGAAATGTGGATAGTTTCCCCAATCAGGGAGAAAGAACTAAGAAGGTTCTGGAGGACATGGGGGCAGGGGAGGCAGCTGAGTCTGGGTTTGTGGAAAATCTCCTGTACCTGATGGTATCTGTCAGGTGTGTGGGATATGAATGTGTTCTACACACACACATGTAAGCCAGGTGCCAGTGGCTTATGCCAGGAATCCTAGCTCCTCAGGAAGCTGAGATGTAAGGATCGTGGTTCGAAGCTTGGAACACAAACAGGCACAGGGACAGTGAAGGCCCTGAGTTCAAGCCCCACAACAGACAAAAAAAATTCAAATAAAAAAACCCCACACCTTGGGCTGGGAAGGTGGCTCAGTGGTAGAGGGCTTGCCTTGCATGCATGAGGTCCCGGGTTTGATTCCTCAGCACCACATAAGCAGAAAAAAAAAAAGCCAGAAGTGCTGCTGTGGCTCAAGTGGTAGAGCGCTAGCCTTGAGCTGAAGAGCTGAGGGACAGCGCCCAGGCCCAGAGTTCAGGCCCCAAGACCGACCAAAAAAAGCCCCACTTGTGTATGTGTGTTATAAACAGGCTCAGGCACCTTGTGTGACTTTACTAGTTCAAGAAATGTCTTTTTCTTTTTTTGGGGGGGTGGGAGGGGTCTGGTCGTTGGGCCTGAACTCTGGGTCTGGGCGCTGGCCCTCAGCTCTTCAGCTCATGGATAGCGCTCTACCACTTGAGCTACAGCATCACTTCTGGCTTTTTTCTTTTTGCTTATTTGGTTCTGAGAAATCCAACCCAGGGCCTCATGCATGCAAGGCAAACCCTCTACCACTGAGCCACCTTCCCAGCCTGTCAAGAAATTTCTTATATCTAGATGTCCTGAGCTCATGCATGTCATCCTAGCTACTCAAAACTCTGGGATCTAAGTGCCTAGATTCAAAGCCAAGCCAGGCATGAGTGGCTCTCACCTGTAATCCTAGCTACTCAGGAGGCTGAGATCTGAGGATTGAATATCAAAGCCAGTCCCAGAAGGAATACCCTTGAATCATGTGTGTGTGTGTGTGTGTGTGTGTGTGTGTGTGTGTGTGTGTGTGTGTGTGTGTGTGTTAGTGGAGCCTGTACTCTGGATCTGGGGGCTGTCCCTTAGCTCTTCAGCTCAAGGCTAAAGCTCTACCACTTGAGCCACAGTGCCACTTCCAGCTTCTTGTGCTTATGTCATGCTGAGGAGTTCAACCCAGGGCTTCAGGCATGCAAGGCAAGCACTCTACCACTGAGCCACCTTTCCAGCCCCAATCCCATGAGTCTTATCTCCAATAAACCACCAGAAAACAGGCTCAAGTGGTAGAGTACTAGCCTTGAGCATAAAGATCTCAGGAACAGAGTCCAGGCCCTGAGTTCCAGACCAGGACCAACAACAAAAATGAGAAGAATATTAGCTTTATTATTTTTTCCCATAGGTTAGCAGACTAATGGAACAGTAGTGGAATTTTTATTTCTTTTTGTTGGTCAGGGGGCTGTCTGGTGACTTACTGGAGATAAATCTCAGGGACTTTTCTTCCCAGGCTGGCTCCAAACCTCAGATCATCAGATCTCAGCCTCCTAAGTAGCAAGGATGATGGCCTGGTGTATTTGGAGGAAGCCATCTACAGTGAGCCTCTCAGGGATCATGTTACCATGAGGATGAAATCCAAGAACTTTTCTGCTACTCCGGCCTCATCATAACAATCCTGGATCTTCCCGAAGGCTGCCGTCTCCTCCTCCGTGGCACCCAGTCTCAACAGGTAGATGTCCAAGGCTCTCTGGTTCTCAATGTCCAAAACAGCCAAGATTCCATAAAAGATGGGACAAGCTTGGGGTGTAAACAGTCAGGACAGACCTTCTATTAAGGGCCCCATCCAACCTAGGCGATGGTGGCTCACACCTGTCATCCTAGCCACTCAGGAGGCTGACATCTGAAGATGGTGTTTTGAAGCCACACCCCGCAGGAATGTTGCTGAGACTCTGATCTCCACTGAACCACCAAAAAGCTGGAAGTGGAGGGAAGCGTGGCCTAAGTAGTAAGTAGAGTGCTAAGCCTTGGGCACAAAGATCTCCAATGTACCACCAGAAAACTGGAAATGGCTCAAAGTCATAGAAAACTAGCCTTGAGCAGAACTCAGGAATGGCGCCTAGGCCCTAAGTTCAGTCACCATGACTATTCCCCAAGTCCCAAATCCCCTCCCATTGGAGGCTCAGAGCTTTGAGGTTTCCTCAGGACTCTGGGCAGGGTCCTCCCAACCATCCCCTCCATCTGTCCCTAGATACAGCTTGGAGAGGCCTGTGGAAGGATCCAGAAATCCATCTGCCCTCCCTCTTACCTCTCCTACCTGACTGGAAGCCCAGGTCCAACAATAGCAAGGCCAGCACAAGCAGTGTCTGATTCATGGCTCCCCTGCTGGAGGATGAGCTCAAGGCAGGGTTTCTGCAGCTTTTAAACCTCTGCACCCCACCCACCCCCTGTCCAGCCCTCACCTGCCCTGCTGATCCCCACTGCCTAAGGGCCAGACCCTCCTGAGTCCCCAAGTGGGCCCTGGGCCCAGGGAGTGGGGTGAGTAAACACAGGAAGTCCCTCCCACCAGGAAGCAAATGGCAGAGATGTTTATCCCTATGCTGTGTCCCTCTGGGGAAAAACCTGGTCTGACCCTTTGCCAAAAGAGCAATAACTGCTGACCTTTTTCAGTGCATCCATTCTGAAATCCACATCCTGGTGTGGTAGCCTCCCCAAAATAATCCAAGCTTCCTGACCTGCATGGCACAGAGCTCCCCAAAACCAGGATGTGGAGCCAGCCATGGGAACACAGGATAGGTGAGTGGCCAAAAATCACCAGAAATAAGCCAAGAGCAAAGAGACAAAAGGTACCTGGTCTCCCTGATATGTGGATGTTAAATACAAAATGCAAACAGATACGACCAAGTAAACAGGATTTGAGAAACAAAGGACCTGCACTCATCTGGTCGAATCATTACTAATGACCCCATGCTGCTGACCACATAGATAGTATATTATGGCATATATGCACACATCGGAGGGAAACTAGGAGTTTGACACAGAATCTGAGGACACAGGAAAAACATACAATAGAGGGACCCATCAACTGCACTGGACATTGATTAAAGTGAACTAAGCAACTCAAGGGCAGCTATGGGAGGGAGGGAATGAGAGAGAAAGAGGGAACAGCTTACAGGAAGCAAAAGGAAAGAAATGTGCATTACCATTGGATTTGGGGAAAATAGCTATAGTGTCCAGCCCTGTAGAGTCCATAAGCTCTATAGACCATAACGACAGCGGGCCTCGTGAAGGTTGGAGTGTTTGTGACTTTGACTAAGTATCCCTTTCCCACAATACTGAGAAGTTAGTGAAATTTGCATAACCATTTCCAAAAATGAGAAAAAAAATAAGCTTGTGCTCTACCACTTTGAGTCACAGGTCTAGTTCTGACATTTTGGTGATGAGTTGAAGATAAGAGTTTCATGGACCTTCTTGCCCAAACTGGCTTTAAGCCATGATCCTCAGATCTCAGCCTCCTGAGTAGCTAGGATGAAAAGCATGAGCACCACATAAGCAAAAAGAAAAAAAAGCCACAAGTGGCGCTGTGGCTCAAGTGGTAGAGTGCCAGTCTTGAGCTGAAGAGCCGAGGGACAGTATCAAGACCCTGAGTTCATGCTCCACAACCGGACCCCAAAAAAAAAAGAAAGAAAAAAAGAAAGAATGAAAGGCATGAGCGTCAAGAGGCAGCAGTCTTTTACTGTGGTCTAAATGAGGAGAAAAACAGCAGGGGCCAGAGCTGAGGGCTGGGGTGTGCTGGCTGTCAGAGCCCTGGTTTCACCCCTCAGGAGACCCCAAGTTCTGTCCCCAGCACTGCTGAGGAAGAAAGCACTAGCACATTGGGACACCGCTCAAGGGCTCCTTCTCAAGGTGCCTCAGGCCAAGGTCATAAGAACAAAGACCAAGAAAGTGTCATGGCTCAGGATGTGGACAGCCAATGCTGCCCCTGGGATCTGGCACCTGCTTCTCGACATAGAGGATGAATATACTGTTTGGCCCAGAGTTCTAGTTCTTCTTCTTCTTCTTTTTTTCCAGAAGTAGGGCTTGAAGTCTGAGGCAGACCAGCCCTGTGGGTGTGTGGGTCAGGAAGATGTTGTCCACCCCCAGTGCCTAGTGAGATGTTCCCTGGGGCTGCTGTGTCAGCTGACACGGGTGGAGGGGGAAAAGCCAGCTCTCTGTTGACTCTGGATATTGTCCTTCACCAACACACACACAGGCCCTGGATCAAGGCTGTGTCTGGTGTGGGGTGGGGGCGTGGGGGGAGCAGGGGGAAGGGTGCTCCCGGAAGACACCTCTGACCCAGGCCCCTCCCTGAGCACTGTATGGCCAGATCAGGGATAAAAGGGCCCTGCGCTGGGTCGGGCAGCACCTGCGCCCACTGCATCATGGCGCCCACTAGTGTCCTGGCCCTGCTGGGTGCAGTGCTGCTCCTGGGGTGCCAGGTGGGGGGAGTCTGTGGGCTCCCTGGCCCCCTGGGGCTCACCAGCTCCCTGGCCCCTGTGCAGGAGAAGATATATTCCAGCCCTTTATGTTGATGGACCTCCTCCAGCCACTGCCTGCTCACCACAGAGCTCCACATCCCAGTGTCTTGGCTAGAAGGTTCTGGAAACAAAACCTTGGCAATTCCTCTGGGGAAGTGGGTGTCCTCTTTCCCCATGGGGCACAGGCTGGGGAGGGGACCGGCACGGTGACGTCCGCAGAGTGACTTCCACAGAGCCCCCAGATGTGGTGCTGTCCCAGGACAGCGTCCACAGGCCACACACACCGTCCTACCCAAGAGCCTGGAAAGATGATGAATGCCCTTCTTTTTTTTTTTTTTGGTCGGTCGTGGGGCTTGAACTCTGGGCCTGGGCGCTGTACCTCAGCTCTTCAGCTCAAGGCGAGCGCTCTACCACTTGAGCTACAGCACCACTTCTGGTTTTCTGGTGGTTTATTGGAGATAGGAGTCTCATGGTCTCTCCTGTCCGGGCTGGCTTTGAACCGTGATCCTCAGATCTCAGCCTTCTGAGTAGCTAGATTACAGGCGTGAGCCACCAGCGCCCAGCTTTTTTCTTTTTGTTAGTCCTGCGGATTGAACTCTGGGCCTGGGTGCTGTCCCTGAGCTCTTTAGCTCACGGCACACAAACTATCACTTGAGCCACACCACCACTTTAGTTTTCTGGTGGTTTATTGGAGCTAAGAGTCTCACAGAGTTTCCTACCCAGGCTGGCTTTGAACTGCAACCATCAAATCTCATCCTCCTGAGTAGCTAGATGACAGGTGTGAGCCACTGGTGCCCTGTTGAATCTTCTTCTCACAGAGGAGGGATCTCAGGCCCAGAGAGGTCTGCTCAGGTTCCAGTGTCATGATCTGCTCTGCCCACTGCTAAAGACACAAAATATATATGCCTCTGTCTCTGACCCTCTCTGAGCCTCTTTTTGTGTGTGTGTGTGTGTCCGGTTGGTCATGGGGCCTGAACTCTGCGCCTAGGCACTGTCCCTCAGCTCTTCAGCTCAAGGCTAGCGCTCTACCACTTGAGCCATAGCACAACGTCTAGCTTTTTTTTTCTGCTTAGGTGGTGCTGAGGAATCGAACCCAGGGCCTCAAGCATGCAAGGCAAGCGCTCTACCACTGAGCAATCTTCCCAGCCCTCTGAGCCTCTTAAAGGAAGTAGCACCTCCTATCTGCAGGGCTGTGGTGAGCCCCACAAAGGAGTGGGTAAAGCAGGTGCTGGGTAGAGGATGTCTGTAATCCAAGCTACTCACAAGGCTGAGACTCAGGATCCCAATTTGATGTCGGCCTGAGCAGGAAAGTCTAGGAGACTCTGATCTCCAACTAACCACCACCAAAACCACCACCACCACCAACAACAACAACAAAAAGCCATAATTGGAGCTGTGGCACCAGTGGTAGAGCCCTATCCTTGAAAACAAAGGCTGAGGGACAGCACCCAGGACTAGAGTTCAAGTCCCCAGACCACTCCCACCACCAAGTGTGTGATGGCACAGAAAGACCAGAGGGCAAAGTTCAAAGTTCAGAACCTAGACATCAACTGTCAGTGTGCCTCAGTTCATCCTAAAAGAAGAGTCTCGTGGGCCCTCAGACCCCTCTGCGGCTCTCACCTGGGTTTTTCTCAGGTCTTTTTACCTCCTGCAGTGTCTAGGCATGGCTCTGGCCCCCGCTTTCAGGTCCCTGTGAATGTGCTGGGGTTCACCATGAGGCTCCCTAGGAGCCCTCAGACCCTTGAGATGAGAGGCTCAGGAGGCCCGGGGTGACCACGGTGGGGGATGGGAGCGTGCATCCCCCAGTTTGCACTTGCTGTCACCAACATCCGGAGGCTGGCACTCAGAAGCAAAGCAGTTTGTGGAGCCCCTTGTGCTGGAGGCGGCCTAGCACCCTGGCTGCACCACCACATAAGGCAGAAAAGGACCCACAAACCCAAGTACATGGGGGGGGCTCACCCCAAAACTTAGTTCCTGGAGGACAGCAGCAGGAATCCCTTCTCAGGGCCCTGCTCCCATCCACCTTCCCCTTTGGCTCCTCCGTGCATGGCACCAACTGACCACTGGGGGGCGCCCTCTAGTTGAACAGCAGAGGAGACTCACCTTGACCAAGTGAAGCCTGAACCCAGGACTCAGGCCTGAGCTCACCCATATCCACACCCACACAGCCCACACACACACAATGTCACCCTCTTCCTCTTAACAAGGGCATGAGAAATTTTGAGCATGTAGTGATCTTGCTTCCCAAGAATTTTCTAATTTGAGAATTCTGTGGGGGCTGGGAAGGTGATTCAGTGGTAGAGCACTTGCCTTGCATGCCTGAGGCCCTGGGTTCGATTCCTCAGCACCACGAAAGCAAAAGGTAAAAAGCTGGAAGTGGCACTGTGGCTCAAGTGGTAGAGTGAAAGGCTTGAGCAGTGCCCAGCAGGGACAGTGCCCAGGCCCAGTGTTCAGGCGCCAGGACCAGGTCCCCCCCCCAATAAAAGAAAAATATTGTGTGTCTGTGTGTGAGAAACCTGCAGCTTGAACTGAGGGCTTAAGTCCTGTCCCTGAGCTTTTTTTCCTCAAAGCTGGTGCTCTACCACTTGAGCTCAAGCTCCACTTCCAGGTTTTGGTGCTTAATTGGAGATTAGTCTCTTGTTCTTTCTTTTCTATGCTGGGTTTGAACCATGATCCTCATAAATCAGCCTCCTTTTTTTTTTTTGTCGGTCGTGGGGCTTGAACTCTGGGCCTGGGCGCTGTCCCTCAGCTCTTCAGCTCAAGGCGAGCGCTCTACCACTTGAGCTACAGCGCCACTTCCGGATTTCTGGTGGTTTATTGGAGATAGGAGTCTCACAGTCTCTCCTGCCCGGGCTGGCTTTGAACCTCCATCCTCAGATCTCAGCCTCCTGAGTAGCTAGGATTACAGGCGTGAGCCACCAGCACCCGGCTTAAATCAGCCTCCTTTATAATTCGGATTACAGGAATGGGGCAGGAGAAACCAGCTAAAATGCTAGATTTTCATAAATATGTTAATATATTAATTATACTTAAATTACTTAAGCTATATTTTCATTCTTTGTTTTACTTTTATATGGAATTAATCAAAGGGGAATGCTCACAAGATCAAAGGGTTTTGAGATCTGAATTAATCACGGTCTGACTTGCTCTTTTGCCAGAAACAGGGCTTGAGTTGTCTTTTTTCATGTTCTGCTGTTACTCTACCACTTGAGCCACAGCTACAGGTTAAAATTCACTGATGTACAGCAGAGTACACAAGGTGCAAATGACTTTACACCCTTGGTGAAGCCAATCTGGGCAGCAAATTCTCCCTGGAACTTCACTGCTTATGAGCCACAGCTGCCAAAGTAACCATTCAGGAAATATCATCTGAACACCTGCTCTTCCCTACCAAGAAATCCTGATCCAGCCAGGTATCAGGGACTAACATCTGTAATCTTAGTGACTCAAGTGGTTAAGATCCAGAGGATCGTGGGCCAGAAAAGTCCAAAAGGGGCTGGGAAGGTGGCTCAGTGGTAGAGCGCTTGCCTTGCATGCATGAGGCCCTGGGTTCGATTCCTTAGCACCACATAAGCAAAAAGAAAAAAAAAAGCCATAAGTGGCGCAGTGGTTCAAATGGTAGAGCGCTAGCCTTGAGCTGAAGAGCTGAGGGACAGTGCTCAGGCCCAGAGTTCAGGTCCCACACCCTCCAAAAAAATTTTTATGAAAATGCAACGAAGTGATTGTTCCGCATGTCTCGTGCGCGCGCGCACTCAGTGCTGGGACTCGGTCCGGCGCTGTCTCGGGCTGTCGCGCTGCAGCCTGGCGCTCCACCAGCAGAGCCGCATCTCCGCGCGCAGCATCCGGCGGCTCCCTGGCGGCCTCCTCTCGCGGCCTCTCCCGCAGGCTCACTGCGCAGCGGGGCCTCAGCGCTCGGCCTCCTGCGGAGCTGATCGCGGCGCGAGCGGCCGGCCCGACGCGGGTGCGGCACGCGGGCTAACGCCGGGGTCTGTCGCGCAGTCTCCAGGCCCTTCCAGGGCCCGCTGACCTCTGACCCCCGCGGTCTCACGGGGCCCGCGCCTCCCCCGACTCCCCTCTCACCTCCCGGTTCCCAGAACCTGCAGCGCGGAAGCCGCACGGACGCCGAGGCACGCCCCGCCCACACACCCGCGGCACCAAGCCGGAAGCCCCGCCCTCACTCCAGTGCCTCTGTGTTCTAGTGGCCCGCCGCACGGCGCAGAGGTATCTGGGTAATGTAGTTTTCCCTCCTGCGCAACGTCCATCCCCTTCGAACTCTATCCCTGGTGTAGCTTAGCACCTGGGACTCGCTGAGCCCCTGGGCAGGAAGTGGGCTATTGTGTGAACAGTCCTTGCTACGGACAAGTAGCTTTGTCTTTTGGGTACTGGCTTCATCTCTTTGGGACATGCACCCAGGAGTGAGATGTGTGCTCTATTTGTACTAAAATCTGCATTTTAAGGAACCCCCAGATTGTTTTCCCTCGAAGGGTCTGAAAGATTGACTCCCTGTAGGGAGGGCACATGCTGGGGAAGGGGTTACATTTTTGACCCATAAATGTGTGTGTGTGGCTGGGGTGGTTGGGTGGGTGGGGGTAGGGGTGAAATTAAGTTGATGAGAGTCAGGCTACCAGCGGCCCTACCACTTGAACCACACTTCCAGCCCTACTATATATTGTGCTGGTTGGTTTGGAGACAGTGTCTCCTGGACTTTCCCCCTAGATAGGTTTGAATCTCGATTCTCTGGATCACAGCTCCCAAGTGTTTAGGACTGCAGGCAAGAGCCAGCAGTACCACCCTTGTGCCTTCAGTGTTTTGTACTGTTTCCTCCTAGCTTCTCCATATTAATAGAGCATACCTGGCATCTGTATTTGAAGGCCTTGCCTATTTCACTTAATAATTATGATTTCCAGCTCCATCTATTTGCTAGAAATGATATAATTTCATTCTTGATATCTGGTAGTGAAGCCTGTGTGTCTGTGTACATGCACACACACACATGTATATGTATACATATATATGTATGTGTGCATATATCTCTCATTTAGTCCTCAAACAGCCCCCATTTTTTTTTTTGTCGGTCGTGGAGCTTGAACTCTGGGCCTGGGCGCTGTCCCTCAGGTCTTCAGCTCAAGGCGAGCGCTCTACCACTTGAGCTACAGCTCCACTTCCGGTTTTCTGGTGGTTTATTGGAGATAGGAGTCTCACAGTCTCTCCTGCCCGGGCTGGCTTTGAACCGCGATTCTCAGATCTCAGCCTCCTGAGTAGCTAGGATTACAGGCGTGAGCCACCAGCGCCCGGCCAGCCCCCATTTTATACCATCAGAAAGATGACATGGCTGTGGCTAACAGCACATAGCTACTCAGTGGCAGGGTCTAGAATCACCCTGGTTCCCCTGATGCTAGACCCTATGCTGAATAGCCATGTGTGTCACATCCCAAGATTTCCTGTCAGGCCCCGCACGCAGCCCACACAGCAGGCAGACAGCAGGCACACGGAGCTAGGCTGCCTGGGTTTATTCAGACACAGGAGTCAAATCGGCCATGGGTGGACACAGGTATCTGGAGTCCAGTACATTGGGGTGGAGTCCATCATGACTGGGTGGGTGGTCAGGCAGCAGTGGCAAAAGACTCAGCCCACTAAGACCCGAGTAACTTTGTGAAGAAATAAATTAAAATAAAGCAACCTACATTCTGGGCCGGTGGTGATGGTGCTCTGAAAAAGAGAAACGGGTGAGGGGGAGGGGCAGGGATGGAGGTGCTGCACATGCTGGAGCTCTGGCAGGACTAGCCAGTGCCCCCAGGATCACCCAGCCCCCTCACCCCCAGTGATTCAGCCCCATTACAGCAGGAAATTCTAGCTCACAGTGTACCTGCCCCAGCACGGACTGGAGGCCACACACAACCATCAAGGGGGAATGTGGACAGTTTCCCCAGTCAGAGAGAAAGAGCTGAGAAGGTTCTGGAGGACATGGGGGCAGGGGAGGCAGCTGAGTCTGGGTTTGTGGAAAATCTCCTGTACCTGATGGTATCTGTCAGGTGTGTGGGATATGAACATATTGTAAACACACACATGTAAGCCAGGTGCCAGTGGCTCATGCCAGTAATCCTAGCTCCTCTGGAGGCTGAGATCTGAAGATCGTGGTTGGAAGCCAGCCTGGAGAGAAAACTCCCCCTGAGACTTATCTCTCCAATTAACCACTAAAAAAAGCGGGAAATGGCTCTGTGGCTTAAGGGGTAGAGCGCTAGACGGGAGCACAAAGAGGCCCAGGACAGTGTGAGGACTCTGAGTTGAAGTCCCACAACAGACAAATTCAAATGAAAAAACCCACACATGCATGAGTGTTATAAACAGCCTCAGGCACCCTGTGCGGCTTTACTAGTTCAAGAAATTTCTTACATCTGGGTGCCCTGAGCTAATGCCTGTCATCCCAGCTACTCAAAACTCTGCCGGGCTCTGGTGGTTCAAGCCTATCAACCTAGCTACTCAGGAGGCTCAGATCTGAGGATTGAGATTCAAAGCCAGCCCAGGCAGGAATGTTCATGAAACTCTTATCTCCAAAAAAACACTAGAAGACCGGAAGTGGCCCTGTAGCTCAAGTGGTAGAGCGCTCACCTTGAGCTGAAGAGCAGAGGAACAGCACTTAGGCCCAGATTTCAAGCCCCACAACCAAAAAAAAAAAAAAGTATCAAGATTCAGGGCTGGGATGTAGCTCAGTGGCAAAGCGCTTGCCTAGCAAGTGCAACATCCTGGGTTCGATCCCCAGTACCAAAAAAGAAAAGACAAAAAAATACAGTTAAAAAAAAAACCAAACAAACAAAAAAAAAACCAACCCTTTAGCCGGGCGCTGGTGGCTCACGCCTGTAATCCTAGCTACTCAGGAGGCTGAGATCTGAGGATCACAGTTCAAAGCCAGCCCGGGCAGGAGAGACCATGAGACTCCTATCTCCAATAAACCACCAGAAAACCGGAAGTGGCGCTGTAGCTCAAGTGGTAGAGCGCTCGCCTTGAGCTGAAGAGCTGAGGGACAGCGCCCAGGCCCAGAGTTCAAGCCCCAAGACCGACAAAAAAAAAAAAGTATCAAGATTCAAAGCCAAGCTGGACACTGGTGGCTCACCCCTGTAATCCTATCTACTGAAGGGCTGAGACCTGAGGATCTCCGTTCATAGTCAGTTCCAGAAGGAATGGCCATGAGTCTTTGTGTGTGTGTGTGTGGTGGAGCCTGAACTCTGCATCTGGGCGCTGTCCTTCAGCTCTGCAGCTCTTCAGCTCAAGGCTAGCACTCTACCACTTGAACGACAGCACCACTTCCAGCTTTTTGTGCTTATGTGGTGCTGAGGAATTGAACCCAGGGCCTCATGCATGCAAGGCAAGCACTTTACTACTGATCCACCTCCCAGCCCCATGCCCATGGCTCCAAACCTCTGATCTTCAGATCTCAGCCTCCTAAGTAGCTAGGATGAGAGGTGTGAGCCACCGGTGCCTGGCAGTACTGTCTGATGTTATTCTATTGGCTCATTTTAGGGGAGATTGCCAGGCATGGTAGGAACATGTGGCAGAGCAGGCTGGCCATGCCCCTGTGGTAGTGTCAGCTGTGTGGCTATGGGGGGGGTGGGGCAGTGTGCCCAGCTGCACACACTGCTGATGGCTGCTGTATCTGGAGGAAGCCATCTACAGTGTGGCTCTCAGGGAACATGTTACCATGACGACGAAATCCAACAACTTTGCTGTCACTCCGGCCTCATTGTAGCACTCCTGGATCTTCCTGAAGGCTGCCATCTCCTCCTCCGTGGCACCCACTCTCAACAGGGAGGTGTTCAAGGATCTCGGGTTCACATCGGTCAAAACACTGAAGATTCCATGAAACATGGGACAAGGTCGGGCTGTAAACAGTCAGGAAAGACCTTCCATTAAGGGCCCCATCCAAGCTTGGCGAGGGTGGCTCACACCTGTCATTCTACCCACTCAGGAGGCTGACATCTGAAGATGGTGTTTTGGAGTCACACCCCGCAGGAATGTTGCTGAGACTCTGATCTCCAGTGAACCACCAAACAGCTGGAAGTGGAGGGAGACGTGGCCTAAGTAGTAAGCAGAATGCTAAGCCTTGGGCACAAAGATCTCCAATGTACCACCAGACTCCATAATTAGACCCCAACTCCCAAATCCCCTCCCATTGGAGGCTCAGAGCTTTGAGGTTTCCTCAGGACTCTGGGCAGGGTCCTCACAATCATCCTTTCCATCTGTCCCTAGATACAGCTTGGAGAGGCCTGTGGAAGGATCCAGAAAGCCATCTACCCTCCCTCTTACCACTCCCACCTGACTGGAAGCCCAGGTCCAACAATAGCAAGGCCAGCACAAGCAGTGTCTGCTTCATGGCTCCCCTGCTGGAGGATGAGCTCAAGGCAGGGTTTCTGCAGCTTTTAAACCTCTGCACCCCACCCACCCCCTGTCCAGCCCTCACCTGCCCTGCTGATCCCCACTGCCTAAGGGCCAGGCCCTCCTGAGTCCCCAAGTGGGCACTGGGCCCAGGGAGTGGGGTGAGTAAACACAGGAAGTCCCTCCCACCAGGAAGCCAATGGCAGAGATGTTTATCCCTATGCTGTGTCCCTCTGGAGAAAAACCTGGTCTGACCCTTTGCCAAAAGAGCAATAACTGCTGACCTTTTTCAGTGCATCCATTCAGAATCCCTCATCCTGGTGTGGTAGCCCCCCAAAATAATCCAAGCTTCCTGACCTGCATGGCACAATGCTCCGCAAAACCAGGATGTGGAGCCAGCCACAGGAACACAGGATAGGTGAGTGGCCAAGAATCACCCAGAAATAAGCCAAGAAAAAAGAGACAAAAGGTACCTGGTCTCCCTGATATGTGGATGTTAAATACAAAATTCAAAGAGATACGACCAAGTAAACAGGACTTGAGAAACAAAGGTCCTCCACTCATCTGATCGAATCATTTCTAATGACCCCATTCCTCTGATCACATAGATAGTATATTATGACATACATGCTCACATCTGAGGGAAACTAGGAGCACACAGAATCTGAGGACACAGGAAAAACATACAATAGAGGGACCCATCAACTGCACTGGACATTGATTAAGTGAACTAAGAAACTCAAGGACAGGGATGGGATGGGAGAGAGAAAGAGGGAACAGCTTACAGTAAGCTGGGAAAGAAATGGGCATTATCATTGTATTTGGGGAAAATAGCTGTAGTGTCCACCTTTGTAGAGTCCATAAGCGTATAGACCATGATATCGACAATGCGGCTCACAAAGGTTAGAATTTGTTTGTGACTTTCACTAGGTATCCCTTTCCCACAATACTGAGAATTCTGTGTAATTTGTACAATCACTTAATCTCAAAAAAAAAAAAGAGAGAAAAAAAAGATTGTGCTCTACCACTTGGAGTCACAGGTCTAGTTCTGGCATTTTGGTGATGAGTTGAAGATAAGAGTTTCATGGGCCTTCTTGCCCAAACTGGCTTTGAGCCATGATCCTCAGATCTCAGCCTCTGAGTAGCTAGGATGAAAGGCATGAGCGTCAAGAGGCAGCAGTCTTTTACTGTGGTCTAAATGAGGAGAAAAATAGCAGGGGCCAGAGCTGAGGGCTGGGCTGTGCTGGCTGGCAGAGCCCTGGTTTCACCCCTCAGGAGACCCCAAGTTCTGTCCCCAGCACTGCTGAGGAAGAAAGCACAAGCACATTGGGCCACCGGCTCCAGGGCTCCTTCTCAAGGGGACTCAGGCAAAGGTCATAAGAACAAAGACCAAGAAAGTGTCATGGCTCAGGATGTGGACAGCTGATGCTGCCCCTGGGATCTGGCACCTGCTTCTCCAGATATCAGATGAGTATCCTGTTTAGCCCAGAGTTCTAGTTCTTCTTTTTCTTTTTTTCCCAGAAGTGGAGCCTGAACTCTGGTTCTGGGTGCTGTCCCTCAGCTCCTCAGCTCAAGGTTAGTGCTCTACCACTTGAGCCACAGTGCCATTTCTGGCTTTTTCTGCTTATGTGGTGATGAGGAATCAACCCAGGGCCTCATGCATGCAAGGCAAGCACTCTACCACTGAGCCACCTTCCCAGGCATTTTTTTTTTTTTTTTGCCAGTCCTGAGGCTTGAACTGTGGCCATGGGCACTGTCCCAGAGCTTCTTTTGCTTAAGGCGAACACTCTACCACCTGAGGCGGAGTTATGGCTCAGTATAGAGTGTGTAGAGTGGCTGGCATGAATGCTTGTGTTGGATGTCCAGCATTACACAAAATGTAAAAGAAGATTTCTTAAGCAGGACAGCAATGGCTCACAGTTGTAATCCTAGCTACTCAGGAGGCTGGATAGGAATGTCTGAGAGCCTTTGATCTCCTTTAAACCAGGAGAAAACCAAAGTGGCACTGTGACTTAAGTGATAGACCACTAGTCTTCAGCTGAAGAGCTCAGCAACAGCATCCAGGCCCAGAGTTCAAGTACTATGAACCATCCCTCCCCCCAAAAAAGATCTACAAAGTGTTGGGAGGCATATGGGGAGTGTGGCTGGACAAGACACAGACGCTGCAGGATGGAGAGGTGGTCCTGGGTGTGGACCCCACAGAAGTGGAGGCCACAGCAAGTGGCTTGGCTCTTGCTCAGCCCCCAGCTGTGCAGCGTCCTGAGCAGGAGAAGCAGGGATGAAATCCAATCCCACAAAGCTGTGCGGTGCCCCCTGCACAGGTGACAGCCAGGGCGGCAGCACATGACTTATTAAGAGAAAACTAGGCCAGGTGCTTGTGGATCACGCCTGTAATCCTAGCTACTCAGGAGGCTGAAATCTGAGGATGGAGGTTCAAAGCCAGCCCGGGCAGGAGAGACTGTGAGACTCATATCTCCAATAAACCACCAGAAAACGGGAAGTGGCGCTGTAGCTCAAGTGGTAGAGCGCTCACCTTGAGCTGAAGAGCTGAGGGACAGCGCCCAGGCCCAGAGTTCAAGCCCCACGACCGACAAAAATAAAAAAATAAAAAAATAAAAAATAAATAAATAAAAGAAAACTAGTTGCCATGCATGGAGGTCACTTCTAGTTACTCAGGTTGCTGAAATCTGAGGATTGAGGGTCAAAGACAACCCAGGCAGGAAAGTCCATGAGACTCTTTTTGTGTTGTCAGGCCTGGGGCTTGGTCCCCCAGAGCCCCCCGGTGCTGACCCTGAGCTGGAATTCCACTCAAGGCTAGTGCTCCAGCACTTTGGGCCACAGCTCCCTTGCAGCTTTCTGATGGTTCATTGGAGGTAAGAGGCTCACAGACTTCCTTGCCTAGGCTGGCTTTGAACCAAGATCCCCAGATTCCAGCCTGGAGGGTAGCCAGCAGTAGGGATGTGAGCCACACCTTTTTTGTTGTTGTTGTTGTTGTTGTTGGTCCAGTCGTGGGGCCTGAACTCTGGGCCTGGGCGCTGTCCCTCAGCTCTTCAGCTCAGCTCAAAGCTAGCGCTCTACCACTTCAGTCATAGCGAGCAGACAGCCAGCTCCCTCTGTTGACTCCGGATATTGTCCTTCGCCAACTCACACAGACCCTGGATCAAGGCTGTCAGTTGGGGGGGGGGGGGAGTAAGAGGGCGGTAATTGGCAGGATGGGTGCTCTCCACAGGAACCTCAGACCCAGGCCCCTCCCTGAGCACTGTGTGCCAAGAACAGGTATAAAAGGGCCCTGCGCTGGGTCGGGGAGCACCTGCGCCCACCGCACCATGGCGCCCACTGCTGTCCTGGCCCTGCTGGGTGCTGTTCTGCTCCTGACCACGGGTGGACGTGGGTGCTGGGCTTGGGTGCTGGGATGGAGGCTGGGCGCCAGCGGACGGGCTGTGAGGAGGGCTCACCTTGCCTCTGTGCTCAGGCTGTGACATCTGCCCAGCTGTGCGTGACGACGTGAACGTGTTCATCCACGGCAGCCAGGAAGAGTACGTGAGCAAGGTGGCCACGTACCGCAGCGAGCCCGTCTTCCTGCAAAACGCGGCCAGGCTCAAGGCGTGCGTGGACGCGAAGCTCACCGCCCAGGACAGCGGGCTGGTGAGTGTGGCCGGGGCCACCAGCTTGAGCACAAATGTCAGGGAAAGTGCCCCGGCCTGAGATCAAGCCCAGGAGCCCCTTGCCCCCTCCCCTACACCCCTGTCCTGTCCTCCCCTCCTTGGCACCCCCTACTGGGGAATCAAAGAACAGCCCCCCCCAATGCTGGTGGAGATACATCCCTGAGGGGTGCAGTGAGGGCTGACTGTGGCCCCAGAGCCCCTGCTCCCTCACCAGGTACCCCCACATGCCCACCCAGCCCCACAGGTCACCCCTGCAATGACTGCCCCTGAGACCTCTAGAGAAGCAGCCCTGGGGGGCCCTGATCCCTGTCTTTTCCCACCTCCTAAGCCCCACTGCAGACCAGCCTGCAGCCCCTGGGGTGCCGGGTGGGGGAGTCTGCGGGCTCCCTGCCCCCCTGGGGCTCACCAGCTCCCTGGCCCCTGTGCAGGAGAAGATATATTCCAGCCCTTTATGTTGATGGACCTCCTCCAGCCACTGCCTGCTCACCAGAGATCCACATCCCAGTGTGTTGGCTAGAAGGTTCTGGAAATAAAATTTTGGCAACTCCTCTGAGAATTTTGTGAAATTTGCATAATCAATTCCAATAAAGAGAAAAAAAAAGCTTGTGCTCTAGCACTTTGAGTCATAGGTCTAGTTCTGACATTTTGGTGATGAGTGAGATAAGAGTTTCATGGACCTTCTCGCCCAAACAGGCTTTCAGCCATGATCCTCAGATCTCAGCCTCCTGAGTAGCTAGGATGAAAGGCATCAGCCTGGGGCTGGGAAGGTGGCTCAGTGGTAGAGCGCTTGCCTTGCATGCATGAGGACCTGGGTTCGATTCCTCAGAACCACATAAGCAAAAAGAAAAAAAAAGCTAGAACTGGTGCTGTGGCTCAACTGGTAGAGGGCCAGACTTGTGGTGAAGAGCTGTGGGACAGCATCCAGCCCCTGAGTTCAGGCTCCACAACTGGACCCAAAAAGAAAGAAAGAAAGGCATGAGCGTCAAGAGGCAGCAGTCTTTTACTGTGGTCTAAATGAGGAGAAAAACAGCAGGGGCCAGAGCTGAGGGCTGGGCTGTGCTGGCTGGCAGAGCCCTGGTTTCACCCCTCAGGAGACCCCAAGTTCTGTCCCCAGCACTGCTGAGGAAGAAAGCACAAGCACATTGGGCCACCGGCTCCAGGGCTCCTTCTCAAGGGGACTCAGGCCAAGGTCATAAGAACAAAGACCAAGAAAGTGTCATGGCTCAGGATGTGGACAGCCGATGCTGCCCCTGGGATCTGGCACCTGCTTCTCGAGATAGGATGAATATACTGTTTGGCCTAGAGTTCTAGTTCTTCTTCTTCTTCTTTTTTTTTTTTTCCATAAGTGGGGCCTGAACTCTGGTTCTGGGCGCTGTCTCTAAGCTCTTCAGCTCAAGGTTAGCCCTCTACCACTTGAGCCACAGTGCCATGTCCGGATTTTTCTGCTTATGTGGTGCTGACAATCAACCCAGGGCCTCATGCATGCAAGGCAAGCACACTACCACTGAGCCACTTCCCAGTCGTTTTTGTTTTTTTGTTTTGGCCAGTCCTGACGCTTCAACTGTGGACATGGGCACTGTCCCTGAGCTTCTTTTGGTCAAGGCGAGCACTCTACCACCTGAGGCAGAGGTATAGCTCAATGTAGAGCAAAGGCCTGGCTGGCATGAATGCTTGTGTTGGATGTCCAGCATTACACCAAATGTAAAAGAAGATCTATGAAGCAGGACACCAATGGCTCACACTTGTAATCCTAGCTACTCAGGAGGCTGAGAGCTCAGGATTGAGGTTCAAAGCCAGGCTGAGTAGGAATGTCTGAGAGACTTTGATCTCCTATAACCAGAAGAAAACCGAAGTGACACTGTGACTTAAGTGATAGACTACTAGCCTTGAACTGAAGAGCTCAGAGACAGTGCTCAGGCCCAGAGTTCAAGTACTATGAATGATCCCTCCCCCAAAAAAGATCTACAAAGGGTTGGGAGGCATATGGGGAGTGTGGCTGGACAAGGCACAGACGCTGCAGGATGGAGGGGTGTCTTGGGTGTGGACCCCACAGAAGTGGAGGCTACAGCAAGTGGCTTGGCTCTTGCTCAGCCCCCAGCTGTGCAGCGTCCTGAGCAGAAGCACGGATGAAATCCAATCCCACAAAGCTGTGTGGTGCCCCCTGCACAGGTGACAGCCAGGGTGGCAGCACATGAGTTATTAAAAGAAAACTAGGGGGGGGTGAAGGGGGGAAGGAGAAGGATTGGGATTTGGGGGGGAGGGGGGAAAAATAAAAAAAAAATAAAGAACACTAGTTGGCGTGCATGGAGGTCGCTTCTAGTTACTCAGGATGCTGAAATCTGAGGATTGAGGGTCAAAGACAACCCAGGCAGGAAAGTCCATGAGACTCTTTTTGTGTTGTCAGTCCTGGGGCTTGGTCCCCCAGGGCCCCTCGGTGCTGACCCTGAGCTTTTCCACTCAAGGCTAGTGCTCTAGCACTTTGAGCCACAGCTCCCTTGCAGCTTTCTGATGGTTCATTGGAGGTAAGAGGCTCACACACTTCCTTGCCTAGGCTGGCTTTGAACCAAGATCCCGATTCCAGCCTCAGGGGTGTCAGTAGGACAGATGTGAGCCCCTCTGAACTCAGCCTCCTGAGACTCTTTTTATCTCCCAAGAATCACCAGAAAACTGAAAGTGGAGCAGCCCAGATCTTCAGTAAAAAAAAGGCTCAGGGACAGGGCCCCAGATATCCAGATGTGACCAGATATGAAGCAGACCAGCCCTGTGGGTGTGGGGGTCAGGAAGATATTGTCCACCGCCACCCCCAGTGCCTAGTGAGATGTCCCTGGGGCTGCTGTGTCAGCTGACACGGGTGGAGGGTAGACTGCCAGCTCTCTCTGTTGACTCTGGATATTTGCATCGCCAACACACACACAGGCCCTGGATCAAGGCTGTGTCTGGTGTGGGGTGGGGGGTGGGGGGTGAGCAGGGGGAAGGGTGCTCCTGGAAGACATCTCCGACCCAGGCACCTTCCTGAGCACTGTATGGCAGAACAGGGATAATAGAGCCCTGCGCTGGGTCGGGCAGCACCTGCACCCACCGCATCATGGCGCCCACTAGCGTCCTGGCCCTGCTGGGTGCTGTGCTGCTCCTGGGGTGCCAGGTGTGGATGAGTCTGCGGGCTCCCTGCCCCCCTGGGCCTCACCAGCTCCCTGGCCCCTGTGCAGGAGAAGATATATTCCAGCCCTTTATGTTGATGGACCTCCTCCAGCCACTGCCTGCTCACCACAGAGCTCCACATCCCAGTGTCTTGGCTAGAAGGTTCTGGAAATAAAACTTTGGCAACTCCTCTGGGGAAGTGGGTGTCCTCTTTCCCCTTGGGGCACAGGCTGGGGAGGGGACCGGCACAGTGACTTTTGCAGAGTGACTTCCACAGAGCCCCGATATGTGGTGCTGTCCCAGGACAGTGTCCACAGGCCACACACACCGATCCACCCAGGAGACTGGAAAGATGATGAATCCAATCCTTTTTTTTTTTTTTCTTTTTGTTAGTCCTGGGTATTGAACTGAGCCTGGGTGCTGTCCCTGAGCTCTTCAGCTCATGGCACACAAAGTATCACTTGAGCCACAGTGACACTTTAGTTTCCTGCCCAAGCTGGCTTTGAACTGCAATCATCAGACTTCAGCCTCCTGAGTAGCTAGGATGACAGGTGTGAGCCACAGGTGCCCTGCTGAATCCTCTTCTCACAGAGGAGGATCTCAGGCCCAGGGAGGTCTGCTCAGGTCCCCGTGGCATGATCCGCTCTGCCCACTGCTAGAGACACAAAATATATATATATATATATATATATATATATATATATATATATATATATATATATATGCCTCTGTCTCTGACCCTCTCTGAGCCTCTTTTTTTGGTGTGTGTGTGTGTCCGGTTGTGGTGTGTGAACTCTGGGCCTGGGCGCTGTCCTCAGATCTTTGGCTCAAGGCTGGCCGTCTACCACTTGAGCCACAGCGCCACTTCCAGCTTTTTTTTTTTCTGCTTATGTATGCAAGGCAAGCGCTCTACCACTGAGCCACCTTCCCAGCCCTCTGAGCCTCTTAAAGGAAGTAGCACCTCCTATCTGCAGGGCTGTGGTGAGGCCCACAAAAGAGTGGGTAAAGCCAGATGCTGGGAGTTGGTGTCTGTAATCCAAGCTACTCACGAAGCTGAGACTGAGGATCCAAATTTGAAGCCGGCCTGAGCAGGAGTCTAGGAGACTCTGATCTCCAGCTAACCACCACCACCAACAACACCACCATCAACAAAGAGCCATAATGGAAGCTGTGGCTCCAGTGGTATACAGAGCTGTATCCTTGAAAACAAAAGCTGAGGGACAGCACCCAGGACTAGAGTTCAAGTCCCAGGACCACCCCAACCACCAAAAGAAAAAGAGTGTGATGGCAGAGAAAGAGCAGAGGGCAAAGTTCAAAGTTCAGAACCTAGAAATCAACTGTCAGTGTGCCTCAGTTCATCCCACAGGAAGAGTCTGGAGGGCCCTCAGACCCCTCTGCGGCTCTCACCTGGGTTTTTCTCAGGCCCTTTTACCTCCTGCAGTGTCTGGTCATGGCTCTGGCCCCCTCTTTCAGGTCCCTGTGAATGTGCTGGGGTTCACCATGAGGCTCCCTAGGGGCCCTCACACCCTCACGATGAGAGGCTCAGGAGGCCCGGGGTGACCACCCGTGGGGGATGGGAGCGTGCATCCCCCAGTTTGCACTTGCTGTCACCAACATCCGGAGGCTGGCACTCAGAAGCAAAGCAGTTTGTGGAGCCCCTTGTGCTGGAGGCGGCCGAGCGCTCTGGCTGCACCACCACATAAGGCAGAAAAGGACCCACAAGCCCAAGTACAAGACAGGGGCTCACCCCAAAACTTAGTTCCTGGAGGACAGCAGCAGGAATCCCTTCTCAGGGCCCTGGTCACATCCACCTTCCCCTTTGGCTCCTCCGTGCATGGCACCACCTGACCACTGGGGGCGCCCTCTAGTTGAAGAGCAGAGGAGACTCACCTTGACCAAGTGAAGCCTGAACTCAGGACTCAGGCCTTAAGTTCAAGCCCCAGGACCAGCTCACCCATATCCACATGCACACAGCCCACACACACAGTCAAGTGCTTCCTCTTAACAAGGGCATGAGAAATTTTGAGCATGTAGTGATCTTGCTTCCCTGGAATTTTCTAATTTGAGAATTCTGTAGGGGCTGGGAAGATGGCTCAGTGGTAAAAAAAAAAAAAAAAAAAAAGGTAAAAAGCTGGAAGTGTTGCTGTGGCTCAAGTGGTAGAGTGCAAGCCTTGAGCTGAAGAGCTGAAGGACAGTGCCCAGGTCCAGTGTTCAGGCCCCAGGACCAGGTACCATGCCCAAATAAAAGAAAAAAAATTCTGTTTGTGTGTGTGAGAAACCTGCAACTTGAACTGAGGGCTTAGGTCCTCTCCCTGAGCTTTTTTTCAAGGCTAGAGCACTACCACTTGAACCACAGCGCCACCTCTGGCTTTTCCTTTTGCTTATGTGGTGTTGGGGAATCCAACCCAGGGCCTCATGCCTGCAAGGCAAGCGCTCTACCACTGATCCACCTTCCCAGCCTGATCAAGGTGCTTTGATGCTCCTACCCTGTATAAGTAAAGACAACAAGAAAGATGGAAGGAGTAAAACTGGCTAAAATGAAATATATGCTTTGCCTGACATATTTAACAGTAACCCCTGTCTTTACCATATTCAAATAAAAATTATTCATTTTGTCGTGGTGGGGCGTGAACTTTCCACCTGGGTGGTATCCCTGAGCCCTTTAGCTCAAGAACGGAGCTCTCACTTGAGCCACAGTGCCACTTCTGGTTTTCTTGTGATTGAATAGAGATAAGAGTCTCACAGACTTTCCTGTGGCTTAGGACCTCAATCCTCAAATCTGCAGCCTCCTGAGTAGCTAGGATTACAGGCCTGAGGCATGAGCTAACAATGCCTGGCTTTTTTTTTTGCCAGTCCCAGTCCTGGGGCTTAAACTCAGGGCTAGGCATTCTACCATTTGAGCCACAGCGCCTCTTCCCGCGTTTTCTGTGTATGTGGTGCTGAGGAATCGAACCCTGGCCTCGTGCATGCAAGGCAAGCACTCTACCACTGAGCCGCCTTCCCAGGCCTGTTCCGCATGTCTCGTGCGCGCGCGCACTCAGTGCTGGGACTCGGTCCGGCGCTGTCTCGGGCTGTCGCGCTGCAGCCTGGCGCTCCACCAGCAGAGCCGCATCTCCGCGCGCAGCATCCGGCGGCTCCCTGGCGGCCTCCTCTCGCGGCCTCTCCCGCAGGCTGACTGCGCAGCGGGGCCTCAGCGCTCGGCCTCCTGCGGAGCTGATCGCGGCGCGAGCGGCCGGCCCGACGCGGGTGCGGCACGCGGGCTAACGCCGGGGTCTGTCGCGCGGTCTCCAGGGCCTTCCCGGGCCCGCTGACCTCTCACCCCCGCGGTCTCACGGGGCCCGCGCCTCCCCCGACTCCCCTCTCACCTCCCGGTTCCCAGAACCTGCAGCGCGGAAGCCGCACGGACGCCGACCCACGCCCCGCCCACACACCCGCGCCACCAAGCCGGAAGCCCCGCCCTCACTCCAGTGCCTCTGCGTTCTTTTGGTCCGCCGCTCGGCGCGGAGGCATCTGGGTAATGTAGTTTTCCCTCCTGCGCAACGTCCATCCCCCTGCAGACTGCATCCCTGGTGTAGCTTAGCACCTGGGACTCGCTGAGCCCCTAGGCAGGAAGTGGGCTATTGTGTGAACAGTCCTTGCTGCGGACATGTAGCTTTGTCTTTTGGGTACTGGCTTCATCTCTTTGGGACATGCACCCAAGAGTGAGATGTGTGCTCTATTTGTACTAAAATCTGCATTTTAAGGAAACCCCAGATTGTTTTCCCTCTAAGGGTCTGAAAGATCGACTCCCTGCAGGGAGGGCACATGCTGGGGAAGGGGTTACATTTCTTTTTTTTTTTTTTTTTTTTTTTTTTGTCGGTCGTGGGGCTTGAACTCTGGGCCTGGGCGCTGTCCCTCAGCTCTTCAGCTCAAGGCGAGCGCTCTACCACTTGAGCTACAGCGCCACTTCCGGTTTTCTGGTGGTTTATTGGAGATAGGAGTCTCACGGTCTCTCCTGCCCGGGCTGGCTTTGAACCGCAATCCTCAGATCTCAGCCTCCTGAGTAGCTAGGATTACAGGCGTGAGCCACCAGCGCCCGGCTAGGGGTTACATTTCTGACCCATAAATGTGTGTGTGTGGCTGGGGTGGTTGGGTGGGTGGGGGTAGGGGTGAAATTAAGTTGATGAGAGTCAGGCTACCAGCGGCCCTACAACTTGAACCACGCTTCCAGCCCTACTATATATTGTGCTGGTTGGTTTGGAGACAGTGTCTCATGGACTTTCCCCCTAGATAGGTTTGAATCTCGATTCTCTGGATCACACCTCCCAAGTGTTTAGGACTGCAGGCAAGAGCCACCAGCAAGGCCCTTGTGCCTTCAGTGTGTTGCACTGTTTTCTCCTAGCTTCTCCATATTAATAGAGCATACCTGGCATCTGTATGTGAAGGCCTGGCTTATTTTACTTAACAATCATGATTTCCCTCTCCATCCATTTGCTAGCAATGACATAATTTCATTCTTGACATCTGGCAGGTGAAGCCTGTGTGTGCATGTGGGTGTGTAAAAGCACACACACATGTGTGTATACATATATGTGTATTGTATGCATATGTATCTCATTTAGTCTGCAAACAGCCCCATTTTATACCATCTGAGAGATGAAATGGCTGTGGCCAACAGCACATAGCTACTCAGTGGCAGGGTCTAGAGTCACCCTGGTTCCCCTGATGCTAGACCCTATGCTGAGTAGCCATGTGTGTCACATCCCAAGATTTCCTGCCAGGCCCCGCACGCAGCCCACACAGCAAGCAGACAGCAGGCACACGGAGCTAGGCTGCCTGGGTTTATTCAGACACAGGAGTCAAATGGGCCATGGGTGGACACAGGTATCTGGAGTCTAGTGCATTGCGGTGGAGTCCATCATGACTTGGTGGTTGGTCAGGAACCAATGGCAAAAGACTCAGCCCTCTAAGACTCAGCAACATTTTGAACAAGCAAACTTGAATAAAACAGTTTACACTCTGGACTGGTGGTGATGGTGCTCTGAAAAAGAGAAACACCGGTGTGGGGGCAGGGGCAGGGATGGAGGTGCTGCACATGCTGGAACTCTGGCAGGACTAGCCAGTGCCCCCAGGATCACCCAGTCCCCTCACCCCCAGTGATTCAGCCCCATCACAGCAGGAAATTCTAGCTCACAGTGTACCTGCCCCAGCAGGGACCAGAGGCCACACACAACCATCAAGGGGGAATGTGGACAGTTTCCCCAGTCAGGGAGAAAGAGCTGAGTAGGTTCTGGAGGACATGGGGGCAGGGGGCAGTTGAGTCTGGGTTTGTGGAAAATCTCCTGTACCTGATGGTATCTGTCAGGTGTGTGGGGTATGAACATGTTCTAAACACACACATGTAAGCCAGGTGCCAGTGGCTCATGCCAGTAATCCTAGCTCCTCTGGAGGCTGAGATCTGAGGATTGAGGTTAGAAGCCAGCCTGGGCAGAAAACTCCCCCTGAGACTTTTTTCTCCAATTAACCACTAACAAAACTGGAAGTGGCTCCTGGCTTAAGGGGTAGAGCGCTGCCTGGAGCACAAAGAGGCACAAGGACAGTGTAAGGGCCCTGAGTTCATGACCCACAACAGACAAACAAATTCAAATAAAAAACCCACTCGTGTATGAGTGTTATAAACAGCCTCAGGCACCCTGTGGGCCTTTACTAGTTCAAGAAATTTCTTATATCTGGGTGCCCTGAGCTCACGCCTGTCATCCCAGCTACTCAAAAATCTAGCATCTGAACATCAAGATTCAAAGTCAAGCCAGGTTCAGTGGCTCCAGCCCATAACCCTAGCTATCAGGAGGCTGAGATCTGAGGATCAAGGTTCATAGCCAGCCCCAGAAGGAATGTCCATGAGTCTTTGTGTGGGGGAGTGTGTGTGTGTGGTGGAGCCTGAACTCTGCATCTGGACACTGTCCCTCAGCTCTTCAGCTCAAGGCTATCGCTCTACCACTTGAACCACAGCACCACTTCCAGCTTTTTGTGCTTATGTGGTGCTGAGGAATTGAACCCAGGGCCTCATGCATGCAAGGCAAGCATGCTACCACTGAGCCACCTTCCCAGCCCCATGCCCATGTCTCCAAATCTCCAATCTTCAGATCACAGCCTATTAAGTAACTAGGATGAGAGGTGTGAGCCCCCGGTGCCTGGCAGTACTGTCTGAAGGTATTCTATTGGCTCATTTTAGGGGAGATTGCCAGGCATGGTAGGAACATGTGGCAGAGCAGGCTGGCCATGCCCCTGTGGTAGTGTCAGCTGTGTGGCTATGGGGGGGGGGGTGGGGCAGTGTGCCCAGCTGCACACACTGCTGATGGCTGCTGTATCTGGAGGAAGCCATCTACAGTGTGGCTCTCAGGGAACATGTTACCATGACGACGAAATCCAACAACTTTGCTGTCACTCCGGCCTCATTGTAGCACTCCTGGATCTTCCTGAAGCCTGCCTTCTCCTCCTCCGTCGCACCCACTCCCAACAGGGAGGTGTTTAAGGATCTGGGGTTCCCAAGGAGCAAAGCACCGAAGAATTCAGAAAAAATGGGACAAGCTTGGGCTGGAAACACAGTCAGGAAAGACCTTCCATTAAGTACCCCATCTGTTGGTGGCTCACACCTGTCATCTACCCACTCAGGAGGCTGAGATCTGAAGATGGTGTTTTGAAGCCACACCCCACAGGAAAGTTTGTGAGACTCTGAACTCCACTGAACCACCAAAAAGCTGGAATTAGAGGGAGGTTTGGCCTAAGTAGTAAGTAGAGTGCTAAGCCTTGGGCACAAAGATCTCCAAGGTACCACCAGAAAACTGGGAATGGCTCAGCGTCATAGGAAACTAGCCTTGAGCAGAATAACTCGGGGATGGCGCCTAGGCCCTAAGTTCAGTCACCATGACTATTCCCCAAGTCCCAAATCCCCTCCCATTGGAGGCTCAGAGCTTTGAGGTTTCCTCAGGACTCTGGGCAGGGTCCTCCCAACCATCCCCTCCATCTGTCCCTAGATACAGCTTGGAGAGGCCTGTGGAAGGATCCAGAAAGCCATCTGCCCTCCCTCCTACCTCTCCCACCTGACTGGAAGCCTAGCTCCAATAATAGCAAGGCCAGCACAAGCAGTGTCTGCTTCATGGCTCCCCTGCTGGAGGATGAGCTCAAGGCAGGGTTTCTGCAGCTTTTAAACCTCTGCACCCCACCCACTCCCTGCCCAGCCCTCACCTGCCCTGCTGATCCCCACTGCCTAAGGGCCAGGCCCTCCTGAGTCCCCAAGTGGGCCCTGGGCCCAGGGAGTGGGGTGAGTAAACACAGGAAGTCCCTCCCACCAGGAAGCAAATGGCAGAGATGTTTATCCCCATGCTGTGTCCCTCTGGGGAAAAACCTGGTCTGACCCTTTGCCAAAAGAGCAATAACTGCTGACCTTTCTCAGTGCATCCATTCGGAATCCAATGTCCGGTCACAGCCCCCAAAAATTATCCATGCTTCCTGACTACATCCTTCCCCTGGCCTCCATGGCAGAGAGTCCCCCAAACCAGGAAGTGGAGCCAAAAATCACCCGGAAAACTGGTGGTGTCTCAGCTCAGACCTTGGGACTCAGGTGTGGGCAGGAACTCAACAGATCTTTTGGACACCTTTGCTGCGGCCAGGTCCAGCCTGGGCCTCTCCCACAGCAGGTGACACCATGCTAGGGCCCTGATTTCCCCTCCTTTCAAGGGAGGGGGCTCTTAGTGGGGCTCTGGAGGCTGGCAAGGTCCTCATTCACCCACCCAGCTCCCTCTCACTCCCAAAGAGACAAATTCCTGGAATACTTTTTTTTTTTTTTTTTTTTTTGTCAGTCATGGGGCCTGAACTCTGGGCCTGGGCGCTGTCCCTCAGCTCTTCAGCTCAAGGCTAGCGCTCTACCCCTTGATCCACAGTGCCACTTCCGGCTTTTTCTGCTTATGTGGTGCTGAGGAATTGAACCCAGAGCCTCATGAATGCAAGGCAAGCGCTCTACCACTGAGAAGCCTTCCCAGCCCCATCTGGCTTTTTCTGTGTATGTGGTACTGAGGAATCGAACCCAGGGCTTCATGAGTGCTAGGCAAGCACACTACCAGGGAGCCACACTCCCAGCCACTGTGTTGATGTCCTGGGGCATGAACTCAGGGTTTTGCTGTTCTGCCTGAGCTTTCTTGTTCTCAGGCTGGTGCTCTATCATTTTTGGTGCTCTGTTTCTGGTTTTTAAATGATGAAGTGGAGATAAGAGTCTCATGGATGTTCCTGCTCAAGATGGCTTCGAACCTCTGCACTCAGATCTCTGCCTCCTGATTAGCTAGGATGACAGGCATGAGCCCTGGGTGGCAGGTGCCTGCCTACCATGCAGGAGCACCGAGTTCTGTCCCACAGCACCCAGGAAGCAATGACAAGCGCTTTGGGCCACCTGCTCCTGGGCCAGACCTCAAGGGACCCAGGCCAAGAACAGTGAAGACCAAGAAAGTGTCACCGCTCTCAGGACATGGAGGGTCAGAGCTGCCCCTACGACCTGGCAGCGGCTTCAGGAGATCCTGGATGAACATCCTGTTTAGCCTGAGTTTGTCTTCTTTAAAAAAGAAAAATTGTGCCAGGCCTGGGAGGATGGCTCAAGTGGTAGAGAGCTCACCTTGAGCTGAAGAGCTGAGGGACAGTGCCCAGGCCCAGAGTTCAAGTCCCAGGACCAACAAAAAGAAAAGAAAGAAAAAACAAAAAAGGAATGAAACAAAAAGAAAAGTAGTTGCCGTACATGGAGGTCGCTTCTAGTTACTCAGGACGCTGAAATCTGAGGATTGAGGGTCAAAGACAACCCAGGCAGGAAAGTGCATGAGACTCTTTTTGTGTTGTCAGTCCTGGGGCTTGGTCCCCCAGAGCCCCCCGGCCCTGTCTGAGCTTTTCCACTCAAGGCTAGTGCTCCAGCACTTTGAGCCACAGCTCCCATGCCAGTTTTCTGATGGGTTCATTGGAGGTAAGAGGCTCAGACTTCCTTGCCTAGGCTGGCTTTGAACGAGGATCCCCAGATTCCAGCCTCCAGGGTAGCCAGGATGACAGATGTGAGCCACTCCACACTCAGCTTGGTGAGACTCTTGTGTGTGTGTGTGTGTGTGTGTGTGTGTGTGTGTGTGTGTGTGTTGTGGGACTTGAACTCTGGGCCTATGCTGTCAGCTTTTCAGCTCAAGGCGAGTGCTCTACCACTTGAGCCACAGCACCACTTCTTGTTTTCTGGTGGTTAATCGGTGATGAGTCTCATGTACTTTCCTGCTCTGGTTGGCTTTGAACTGTGACCATCAGATTCAGCCTCCTGAGTAGCTAGGATGACAAGCATGAGTCACTGGCACCCAGTTGAATCCTCTTCTTACAGAGGAAGGATCTCAGGTCCAGGAAGGTCCACTCAGGTCCCCGTGGCATGATATGCTCTGCCCACTGCTAGAGACACAAAATGCTGTGCACGTATGCGTCTGTCTCTGTCCCTCTCTGAGCCTCTTAAGTGAAGTAGCACCTATCTGCAGGGCTGTGGTGAGGCCAACAAAGGAGTGGGTACAGCCAGGTGCTGGGTAGTGGGTATCTGTAATCCAAGCTACTCACGAGGCTGAGACTGAGGATCCCAATTTGAAGCTGGCCTGAGCAGGAAAGTCTAGGAGACTCTGATCTCCAACTAACCACCACCACCACCACCACCACCACCACCACCAAAGCCATGATGTTAGCTGGGGCTCCATTGGTAGACAGAGATCTATCCTTGAGAACAAAGCTGAGGGACAGCACCCAGGCCTAGAGTTCAAGTCCCAGGACCACCCCAACCCCTAAAAGAAAAAGTGAGAAAAGGCTCCACTTCAAGTGTGTGCTGGCAGAGAAAGAGCAGAGGGCAAAGTTCAGAGTTCAGAACCTAGACATCAACTGTCAGTGTGCCTCAGTTTATCCTAAAAGAAGAGTCTCGAGGGCCCTCAGACCCCTCTGCGGCTCTCACCTGGGTTTTTCTCAGGTCCTTCTACCTCCTGCAGTGTCTGGGATGGCTCTGGCCCCCTCTTTCAGGTCCTTGTGAATGTGCTGGGGTTCACCATGAGGCTCCCTAGGAGCCCTCAGACCCTCGAGATGAGAGGCTCAGGAGGCATGGGGTGACCACGGTGGGGGATGGGAGCGTGCATCCCCCAGTTTGCACTTGCTGTCACCAACGTCCGGAGGCTGGCACTCAGAAGCAAAGCAGTTTGTGGAGCCCCTTGTGCTGGAGGCGGCCGAGCGCCCTGCCTGCACCACCACATAAGGCAGAAAAGGACCCACAAACCCAAGTACATGGCGGGGACTCACCCCAAAACTTAGTTCTTGGAGGACAGGAGCAGGAATCCCTTCTCAGGGCCCTGCTCCCATCCACCTTCCCCTTTGGCTCCACGGTGCATGCCACCACCTGACCACTGGGGGCGCCCTCTAGTTGAAGAGCAGAGGAGACTCACCTTGACCAAGTGAAGCCTGAACCCAGGACTCAGGCCTTAAATTCAAGCCCCAGGACCAGCTCACCCATATCCACACCCACACACAGCCCACACACACAAAGTCACCTGCTTCCTCTTAACAAGGGCATGAGAAATTTTGAGCTTGTAGTGATAATCTTTCTTCCCAAGAGCTTTCCAATTTACTTATTTATTGAGGTCGGTCGTGGGGCCTGAACTCTGGGCCTGGGCGCTGTCCCTCAGCTCTTCAGCTCAAGTCTAGCCCTCTACCACTTGGGCCACAGCGCCACTCCTAGCTTTTTCTGTTTATGTGGTGCTGAGGAATCGAACCCAGGGCCTCATTCATGTGAGGCAAGCGCTCTACCACTGAGCAACCTTCCCAGCCCTGGTTTTCTAATTAAAAAAAACTGCAGTTGTATAAAATGTTTCTAACTAGAAAAATAAAAAAGTCAAAATTGTAGTTTGTGTGTTTGCATGCACACACACTTGCCAGTCCTGGGCCTTGAACTCAGGACCTGGGTGCTGTTCCTAAGTTTTTGTGCTCAAGGCTGGTGCTCTACCACTTTGAGCCACACCTCCACTTCCCTTGGAGATAAGTCTCACAGTCTTCTCTGCCTGGACTGGCTTCCATCCATGATCCTCAGATCTCAGCCTCCTGCGTAGTGGAGACGATAGGCGTGAGCTGACAGCGCTCTGCTGGGGGGTACATTTTAGATCCAATCCTGATCCATCCACACCCATTCCCTTGGGGAACGCCAGGGTCACCAGCCTCACTTTGCCCCCACTTCTCATTGGCCCAGGTAGACCTCTTGTCCTCTATTGAACATTCTCTACTCCCTGGGGCAACAGAAAGGGGTGGAGGGGGGTGGTTAGGCCCAGTCTAAACCTCAGAGCCCCCAAGTCCTGGCTGAGCCCCACACACAGCCTCAGCCTGGGGTGGCAACACTCTGCTGTGGGCCAGGCCGAGGGCCACAGCGCCACCTGCAGGGCGTCCATGGGCACATGCAGCCTGCTCAGGTCAAAGATGCAAGGTCCAAGCCAAAGTGGGAAGGCATGGGAAGGCTTTGCACCCAACGCTGCTGTGGCCCCAGGGCTGACAGCAGACAGGGAGTGAGCCAGCCGTCGTCTAGAGGTGTGTGTGTGTGTGTGTGTGTGTGTGTGTGTGTGTGTGTGTGTGATCAGGCAGGTAAGGCAGAGTTGGAGCAGTCTTGGGATCATGCTGTGGGTCCAGCAGGTGTGTGTAACACAGGCCACTGTCTGGGGCAGCAGGTGCCCTGGGTGAGTGACAGGTATACAAATGCCCCTTGTCACTCTCGACCCCAGGGCCAGGGGCGTCCCGTCGGAGCGTGCCAGCCTGGGATGCTGCTGCCAGTCTCTGGGAAACCTCCAGAAGCTCGTCCCCTCAGGGCCATGTTCCTGGCACATCCAGAAAGAGCCTGCCCATAATCCTCAGGTGTGTGTAGCGATGCGCAGGGAAGAAGGGAGAGGAGACAAGCACTCCTACCCACCACTCAGAGATTTCTAGACAGTCCTTGGGGTCTCCAAGAACCAGAACCCAGTGCTGTAGACTGGGAGATGCCATAGCCCGAGGCTCTGGACCCAGATTCCTGGGTTTCCTCCCTCTGTAAGACCCCATCATGCCCTGTCAAGACATCTGCAGATGCCAGGCCTGGGCACTTGCCCTGATGGCAGCGCCTCGAGGCTGTGCTTTGTAGGTCAAGGGTCACCTGGCCCTCCCTGCTGCCCCGCCCCCCACCTGTGCCCCCAGGTCCCAACAGGTCTCTCTGGGAGCCCTCTCCAGTCCTCACAGGGGGGAGGGACCCCCCCCAGGCTGTCTCCTGGCTGGTTAAGAGGCTGCCACTGAAAAGCCATAGCCATAGTGTGCTGCTGGCTCACACCTGTAATCTCAGCTACTCAGAGGCTGAGATCTCAGGATTGAGGTCTGAAGCCTGGCCAGGCAGGAAAATCCATGAGACTCATCTGCAATGAACCACCAAAAAGCCAGAAGTGGGTGGAGTTGTGGCTCAAGTGGTAGAGTGCTAGCCTTGAGCAAAAGTAAATGCTCAGAGATAATACCCAGGCCCTGAGCTGAAGCCCTAGTACTGGCATGAAAAAAAAAAAAAAAAGAAAAGAAAAAAGAAAAAGCCATGTTTGTTTTCTTTTCTTTCCAGTCCTGGGGCTTGAACTTGGCCTGGGCACTGTCCCTGAGCTTCTTGCTCAAGGCTAGCACTCTACCACTTGAGCCACAGCGACACTTCCAGCTTTTTCTGTGACTCATGGGAGGTAAGAATCTCATGGACTTTCTTGCCTGGGATGGCTTCAAATTGTGACCCTCAGATCTCAGCCTCCTGAGTAGCTAGGACAGGTGTGAACCACCGGCAAGGTTGGGTTTGACTCAGAGAGAACGTCTTAGCTAGCATCCCATCACAGACCCTGTGCCGCTCAATCCCTCCTTGGTTGCCAGTGGGGCAGCTGCTGACCCCAGCTCCTCCCTCCTGGGGCCTGTAGGACTCCAGCCCCTCCCAGGTCCAAACCATGTGCAATCTTCCCCTTTGCCCCTCCGGAGAGGCCTACCTACGTCCCGATTCGCCTGAAGTTCTGAGAACTCTAGTCTGAGTGTCCTAGGGAGAGTCAGCACCAGCCTCTGCCATCCTGGGGCTCTGAGGGCACCCCAAGGCCAAGAAAGAGCCAGGTCCTCTTCCAAGGCCCATGCAGGGGCGCACGCATATGAACATGCAGGTACCACAGGCATGAACACGCATGCGCACACCTGCCCGGGCCTTCCTTTGGGTGAGCTGGGCCTCAATGCAATGGCCAACGCCCAGAAGCCACGCAAACACTTCCAAGGTGCCTGGGTCTGGAGCACCCGCCTTTCAAGAGGTTAAGGGAAGGCCTCTGGGCTCTGTTGGGCTCCTGCACAGGTTCACTTCCCTTCCCTTCTCCCTAGAGCTTCTCAGCCTTTCTTCCAGCATCCTCTAAGAAACCCAGTCTCCCTCTTTTTGTGCTGGTCCTGGGGCTTAAACTCAGGGCCTGGGCGCTGACCCTGAGCTTTGTCACTCAAGGCTGGCGCTCTACCACCTGAGCTCAGCTCTACTTCTAGCTTTTTGGTGATTCATTGGAGATAAGTTTCTCATAGACTTTCCTGCCCCAGCTGGCCTTGAATGGTAATCCTCAAATCTCGGCCTCCTGAGTAGCTGGGATTATAGGTGTGAGCCACCATGCTTGGCTTCCACTCATCTTTCAAAAAGGTTATGTACACATAATCTGACTTATGGAATTTTAACTTCCTTGTACTTAACAAAAAAATCATCATCCAGCCCACGCTACCCGACACTCAAGTCAGAAAAGCAGGCCCACACGGTGAGATTTTCAGAGGAATTTATACAAAAATACTTTAAAACTACAACGTTCTTTTCCACCTGAAGTTTAGACATGTGATACACAAATTGGGACATGTATTGTGGAGTTGGCTGTAACTTTAAGAAATAATCAGTTGGGCCCAAATTCTTAGAATGAAAACACGAGTCTTTTAAAGTATAATAAAGATATCCTCAAAGGAAAACCAACCAAAACAACAACAGGAACCCCCCAAAACTTAATTTAAGTCAAACCCCATCATGTTTGTCCTGGGGCGGGAAGCAGTGTGCTGCTCCCACACAGGTGTGTCCTGAGCCAGGCGCACAGGGCGCCCCCTTGTGGCCCCGCTTCACCATGACCAGGGGCTGTCCATCTGCCAAGGAAGGTGGGCTGCCCCGACCCAAGCCAGGATCCAGAAGACCTAGGGGAGACCCCCCTCAAGGCCATGGCCAATCTCCACAATTTCCCCAGGATGCCTTTCCTCCCCCCCCACGCTGGGAACCTTTCCCACCCACCAGTGGGCAAAAACTAAAAACTCACAAACCTGAGCACCACACCACCACCACCAAACCCTGCTTGGGGGCGAGTGGATTTGGACAAGGCCCCAGGCCTCTTAACTTATGTTGTGCCAGTACGGGGGACTTGAACTCAAGATCTCACCCTCTCGTTCCGTGTCTGTCCCCTCCCTCCCAAGGCTGGCTCTCTACCACTTGAACCACACCTCCACTTCTGGCTTTTTTTGGGGGAGGTGGGGGGTGCGAAGTGAGGGGTGGCAGGTCCTGAGGCTTGAACCCTGGGAAGTGCGTGCTGGTGTCTGGCGGCTCCCTGTGTCCAGCGGGAAGGGGTGCTGAGAGGCACAGACGGTGAATAAATAGAAGTAGCTTGGCTCAGGGGTCCAGCCCCTGGGGACGGGACAGCAGCTGGGTAGGAGGAGTGGGTGCGGAGAGGCATGGAAGCAAGCGAGCCACGCGGAGCCCGGGCCACTCGTCCAATCCTGCCCTGTCAGAGCTCAGTGACGCGCGCGGTGGCAGAGGGAAGCAGGCCGGACCCCAGGCGCCGCAGGTGGCACCGGCGGCAGAGCAGGTGGCCCTCCAGTGGGTAGCAGCGCCGTCCATCCTCACCGCTCAGCTGGAGCCTGCAGTCCTAGGGAAGGGCAGGGCGGCCCAGGGTAAGCAGGGAGCGGGCCTGTCATGGATGGGGGAAGCCGGAGCGGCTGGGGAAAGCTTGGCCCTAACCACAGCGGTTGAGTAGTCCAGCCGCACCCAATGGTAGTTATGGTATCAGCCCACAATGTGGCAGTGAAACAAGCCTGATGGCTCAGTGGTAGAGTGCTTGCCTTGCATGCATGAGGCCCTGGGTTTGATTCCTCAGCATCACATAAGCACAAAAAGCCAGAAGTGGCTTTATGGCTCAAGTGGTAGAGCGCTAGCCTTGAGCTGAAGAGCCCAGAGTTCAAGCTCCAGGACCAACCAAAAACAAACACACACAAAAGAAAAAACAAAAACAAACCCAAGCTACTCAGAAGGCTGAGATCCGAGAATCCCAGTTCCAAGCCAACCGTGGGGAAGACAAATCCAAAAGACTCTGACCTTCAGTTAACACCAATAAAGCAAAAAATGGAGATATGGCTCAAAAGCCTTGAGCATCAAAGCTCAGGGAAGCCAGCACCCGTGGCTCACGCCTGTCATCCTAGCTACTCTAGGAGGCTGACATCTGAGGGTCACAGTTCAAAGCCAGCCCAGGCAGGAAAGACTCTTATCTCCAATAAACCACTCAGAAAACCAGAAGTGGCGCTGTGACTTGTGTGGTAGAGTGCTCACCTTGAGCTGAAGAGCTGAGGGACAGAGTTCAAGCCCCACAAACAACAATAACAACAACAACAAAAGCTCAGGGACAGCACCCAGGCCCTGAGTTCCAGTCCCAGGACTAGCACATGCATGCACGCACACTCAGAGCTGGGCTGCGGTGGGTGGGAACATGCGCACAGTGCAGGAGGCGTGCGGTGAGCGGGCCAGCAGGGAGTCCCGGGCTCACCTCGCAGTGGTAACACTCCACGTGGTAGTTTCTGTCCATGGACACCACACGGATGGTGGTCTCACAGCCCTGGAGAGGGAGACAGGACTCACACACAGAAGTGCCCTGGACATGCCAGCCCACAAATCTCTGGACCCAGCCATGATGGGGCTGTGTGCACCCCGATCCGACGTTTCCCTGGATCGCCACAAGCACAAGCAGGGACACACATGTGGTTTACGATACCTCGGGTATGGCGTGCACACAGGTAGGCCCATGCACACGTACACGGTCTCTTGTGCATCACAGGATGTCATTACACGTGCATTCAAGACCACTGTTAGCAGGATGCTGGTGGCTCAAGCCTGTCATCCTAGCTACTCAGGAGGCTGAGATCTGAGGATCCAGGTTTGAAACCAGACCAGGCAGGAAAGTCCATGAGACTCCTATCGCCAATAAACTACTCAGAAAAAGCCCTATGTGGCACTGTGGCTCAAGTGGTAGAGCACTAGCTTTGAGCACAAAGAGGCTCAGGGACAGCACCCAAGCCATGATTTCAAGCCCCAGGACTGGAAAAAAAAAAAAGACCACTCTTGTCAGTTGCTGGTGGTTCACACCTGTCATCCTAGCTACTCAGGAGGCTGAGATTTGGAGGATTGAGGTTGAAGCCAGTTGGGGCAGAACAGCCCTCCATGGGCTGGGAAGATGGCTCAGTGGTAGAGCGCTTGCCTTGCATGCACAAGGCCCTGGGTTCGATTCCTCAGCACCACATAGGCACAAAAATCCGGAAGTAGGGCTGTGGCTCAAGTGGTAGAGCACTAGCCTTGAGCTGAAGAGCTGAGGGACAGCGCCCAGGCCCAGAGTTCAGGGCCCCACGACCAACCAAAAAAAAGAAAGAAAAAAAATAAAGTTCTCTAGAATCTTGCTAATCAACCAGCAAAAAGCCGGAAATAGCTTAGACGGAAGAGAACAACCTTGCACAAAACCAAGCAATCCCCAAACCCAAACCAAACCAAACCAAATCCACACAAGCTCAGGAAAAACGCCTACAGCTAGAGTTCCAGCCCCAGGACTGGCACCACAAAGAAAAAGAGCAAAGAGCACTGTCAGCAGGCTGGAGTGAGGACCAGACAGACAGCACGCTGAGACAGCCATCGGACGGCTGCTAAACACATGGCCTTCTTCCTCTGTTCCCCTGGCCTATCCAACCTGGACCGCAGAACTGAACGGGCCCAGGGAGCGGCCTGTGGGGGAGGCATGGGGTGCCCCAGCTGTGTGTGTCAGGAGGGGGAGACTACATCTCCATGTGACTCCATGTTTGGTGCCGCCTGTTGATCCCTCCCACGGAGGCCCAGGCCCCGCCCACCCTCAGGTGAGCCATGGTCCCTACCTGTGCTGGGAGGATGGGGTGGGCGCACGAGGCACATTTTGGTGCAAATACCCTGAAAGAATAAAAGCAACAACCGCAAGTGACCAGAGGCCAAAGGCACAGGGGTGGTTGTGCCCACAGCAGCCCCCCGGCACGGCCCAGGTGCAGGTCTCTCCTGCCAGTTAAGACAAGGTACGTGGCCCTGGAAAAGTGGCGTCTGTGGAGCTTTCTTGGTATTAAACTTCTACCACGTTCCCTGATTTGCCTCCACACCCGGCGGTCTGGAGGCTGCGGGCTCTGTCAGGCCAGGTCTTTCTACATCCAGTAATTTAACGCCCTCCCCTAATATCCAAACCTGGGTCACCTCAGGCTGAGAGCCTTGCTAGGGCCTGGCTCTACCTGAGTGCCAAAGAACAGATGCCCAGCACTGATTTTTTTTTTTTTTTTGTCGGTCGTGGGGCTTGAACTCTGGGCCTGGGTGCTGTCCCTCAGCTCTTCAGCTCAAGGCAAGCGCCCTACCACTTGAGCTACAGCGCCACTTCTGGTTTTCTGGTGGTTTTATTGGAGATAGTAGTCTCACGGTCTCTCCTGCCCGGGCTGGCTTTGAACCGCGATCCTCAGATCTCAGCCTCCTGAGTAGCTAGGATTACAGGCGTGAGCCACCAGCGCCCGGCTTTCCAGCACTGATTTTTAAGACAGCCACATAGGGGCTGGGAAGGTGGCTTAGTGGTAGACTGCCTGCCTAGCATGCATGAAGCCCTGGGTTCCATTCCTCAGTTCCCCATACACAGAAAGAGCCGGAAGTGGCGCTGTGGCTCAAGGGGTAGAGTGCTAGCCTTGAACAAAAGAATCTCAGGGCAGTTCAAAAAAGAAGTTCAAAGCCAGTCTGGGAGACCTCTTTTCTCCAGTGATCCAGCAGAAATTGAGGAGTGGAGGGGTGGCTCAAGTGGTAGAGCACCAGCCTTGAGTGAAACAATGATGGGAAACGGGTGCCGCTGGTGGCTCACGCCTCTCATCCTAGCTATTCAGGAGAGACTGAGATCTGAGGATCGTGGTTCAAAGCCAACCCTGGTGAGACTTTTCTTTCCAATGAACCGGCAAAAAGTCAGAAATGATGCTGTGGCTTAAAGTGGTGGAGCGCCAGCCTTGAGCAAAAAAAGCTCAGGGACAGCACCCAGGCCCTGAGTTCAAACCCCAAGACAGACACAAAAGAAAACAAGTACTGGTGGGGGGCCAGCCGGGGTGGGGACGGGGGCCCCTCCTGGGTGCAGGCCACTCACGCGTGATAGTCTCTGACACAGTAGATCTTGTTCTGCACGTCCACCGTGAACGGGACCCCGTCCAGACACTCGTTGCACACGCAGCAGCGGAAGCAGCCAGGGTGGTAAGACTTGCCCAGGGCCTGCAGGATCTGGGGATGGAAGGTGTTCAAGGCTGCCCCTAAAGGGATCCCCAGCAGGCGTGGAGCAGGCGGCAGGGTGGGGTCTGAGGGGCGCTAGCGGGCGGGGGAGGGGGAAGCACTCACCATGTCCATGATGAGATGCCCGCACACGCTGCACTTGTCGGCCGTTTGCTGGAACCCAGAGTACTGAGCGGAGGGAATACAGGAAACCGGAAGTTGGGTGCTCCAAAGGTCCCCGGCTCCCACCCGTGGCACAGCCCGAGGGCCCAGCCTGAACTCAGGGCCCAGCCTGAACTCACCAGGAAGTCCTCCTGGCAGTACACCTTCTCGCCCACGTTGTAGAACGCCTTGCCTCGGAGTCGTCTCCCTGTAAGGGGAAGGGGGTGGGGGAGAGTAGGGGATCCCTGGTATGTTGGAACCAGGGAAGGCACCTTATAGAACTTTCCTCCAACTGATGAGCTGTGGACTATAGATGTACTTTTCAATTTTTCATACACACACACACACACACACACACACACACATATATTTTTTTAATGTCAGTCCTGAGACTTGAACTCAGAGCCTGGGTGCTGTCCCTTAGCCTTTTCTATTCAAGGCTGGCATTCCAACACTTGAGCTCTACGCCTGGCTTTTTAGGTGTTTACCTGGAGATAAGGGCCTCATGGACTATCCTGAACCCCTGTCCTTGGATCTCAGCCTCTTGAGTAACTAGGATGACAGGCGTGAGCTACCAGTGCCTGATGAATTTCTTTTGAATGTTATATCATTATCACTTAGTAAGATGATACAGCCAAGTGTTGGTGGCTTACGCCTGTAATCCTACCTTCGCAGGAGGCTGAAATCTGAGGATCACTATTCAAAGCCAGCCTGGGCAGGAAAGTCCATGAGACTCTGATCTCCAATGAACCACCAGAAAACTGGAAGAGGTGCTGTGGCGCAAGTGGTAGAATGCTAGCCTTGAGCTGAAGAGTTGAGGGACAATGCCCAGGCCCAGAGTTCAGGCCCCATGACGGACCAAAAAAAAAAGAGGACACACATGAATCCATGAACATTGGACGGACCATACTCTAGGCACCAGTATAAGCTCGCACCTGTAATTCCAGCTACTCAGGAGGCTGAGATCTGAGGATCCCGGTTTGAAGGCAGCCTGGGCAGGAAAGTCCAAAAGACTCTTATCCCCAGGGGCTGGGAAGGTGGCTCAGTGGTAGAGCGCTTGCCTTGCATGCCTGAGGCTCTGGGTTTGATTCCTCAGCACCACATAAGCAAAAAAAAAAAAAAAGCCAGAACTGGCGCTGTGACTCAAGTGGTGAAGCACTAGCCTTAAGCTGAAGAGCTGAGGGACAGCGCCCAGGCCCAGAGTTCAGGCCCGACGACGGGACCCAAAAATAAAAAAAAATTAAATAAAAAAAAAGACTCTTATCTCCAATTAGCCACCAAAAAGCCAGAAGTGGAGCTGTGGCTCAAGTGGTAGAGCATCAGCCTTCAGTGCAAAAGCTAAGCAAGATCATAAGAGCCAGTATTCAAGACTTGTACCAAGGGGCTGGGAAGGTGGCTCAGTGGTAGAGTACTTGTCTTGCATGCCTGAGGCACTGGGTTTGATTCCTCAGCACCACATAAGCAAAAAAAGAAAAAAGCCGGAAGTGGCAATGTGGGTCAAGTGGTAAAACGCTAGCCTTGAGCTGAAGAGCTGAGGGACAGCGCCCAGGCCCCGATTTCAGGCTCCATGACCGGACCCAAAAAAAAAAAAAAAAGAAAATTCAGTTGGGCACTGGTGGCTCACATGTCATCCTAGCTACTCAGGAGGCTGAGACCTGAGGATAGCAGTACAAAGCCAGCCTGGGCAGAAAAGTCTGTGAGGTTCTTTTTTTTTTTGGGGGTCCAGTTGTGGGGCCTGAACTCTGGGCCTGGGCACTGTCCCTCAGCTCTTCAGCTCAAGGCTAGTTCTCTACCACTTGAGCCACAGCACCACTTTCGGCTTTTTCTTTTTTGTTTATGTGGTGCTGAAGAATCAAACCCAGGGCCTCATGCATGCAAGGCAAGCGCTCTACCACTGAGCCACCTTCCAGCACACAGCACCTATTTTATACCATCAGAAAGATGACATGGCTGTGTCCCAACAGCACACAGCTACTCAGTGGCAGGGTCTAGAGTCACCCTGATTCCCCTGATGCTAGACCCTATGCTGAGTAGCCATGTATGTCACATCCCAAGATTTCCTGCCAGGCCCCGCATGCAGCCCACACAGCAGGCAGACAGCAGGCACACGGAGCTAGGCTGCCTGGCTTTTATTCAGACACAGGAGTCAAATCGGCCATGGGTGGACACAGGTATCTGGAGTCCAGTGCATTGGGATGGAGTCCATCATGAATGGGTGGTTGGTCAGGCACCAGTGGCAAAAGACTCAGACCACTATGACCATAATAACATCTTGAACAAGAAAATTAAAATAAAACAAGATACACTCTGGGCTGGTGGTGATGGTGCTCTGAAAAAGAGAAACAAGGGTGTGAGGGGGAGGGGCAGGGATGGAGGTGCTGCACATGCTGGAGCTCTGGCAGGACTAGCCAGTGCCCCCAGGATCACCCAACCCCCTCACCCCCAGTGATTCAGCCCCATCACAGCAGGAAATTCTAGCTCACAGTGTACCTGCCCCAGCAGGGACTGGAGGCCACACACAACTATCAAGTTAGAATGTGAACAGTTTCCCCAGTCAGGGAAAAAGAACTTAGAAGGTTCTGGAGGACATGGGGGCAGGGGCAGCTGAGTCTGGGTTTGTGGAAAATCTCCTGTACCTGATGGTATCTGTCAGGTGTGTGGGATATGAATGTGTTCTACACACACACATGTAAGCCAGGTGCCAGTGGCTCATGCCAGTAATCCTAGCTCCTCTGGAGGCTGAGATCTGAGGATTGAGCTTCGAAGCCAGCCTGGGCAGAAAACTCCCCCTGAGACTTCTCTCTCCAATTAATCACTAAAAAAGAAATGGGAAATGGCTCTGTGGCTTAAGGGGTAGAGCACTAGCGGGAAGCACAAAGAGGCCCAGGACAGTGTGAGGGCTCTGAGTTGAAGTCCCACAACAGACAAACAAATTCAAGGGGCTGGGAAGGTGGCTCAGTGGTAGAGCACTTGCACTTGCCTTGCATGCTTGAGGCCCTGGGTTCGATTCCTCAGCACCACATAAGAAAAAAAGCCGAGCCGGGCGCTGGTGGCTCACGCCTGTAATCCTAGCTACTCAGGAGGCTGAGATCTGAGGATCACGGTTCAAAGCCAGCCCGGGCAGGAAAGACCGCGAGACTCCTATCTCCAATAAACCACCAGAAAACCGGAAGTGGAGCTGTAGCTCAAGTGGTAGAGCACTCGCCTTGAGCTGAAGAACTGAGGGACAGGGCCCAGGCCCAGAGTTCAAGCCCCACGACCGACAAAAAAAAAAAAAAAAGAAAAGAAAAAAAGCCGAAAGTGGCGCTGTGGCTCAAGTGGTAGAGCGCTAGCCTTGAGCTGAAGAGCTGAGGGACAGTGCCCAGGCCCAGAGTTCAGGCCCCATGACCGGACCCCCCCCCACACACACAAAAAAAAAAACAAATTCAAATGAAAATAACCCACACATATATGATTGTTATAAACAGCCTCAGGCACCCTGTGCGCCTTTACTTGTTCAAGAAATGTCTTATATCTGGATGCCCTGAGCTCATGCCTGTCATCCAGCTACTCAGAACTCTGCGATGATGTAAGGATCAACACTCAAGACAGGCTACAGTGGTTCACACCTATAATCCTAGCTACTCAGGAGGCTCAGATTGAGGATTGTGGTTCAAAGCCAGCCCAGGCAGAAAACTTAGTGAAAGTCTTATCTCCAATAAACCACTAGAAAACCGGAAGTGGCCCTGTAGCTCAAGTGGTAGAGCGCTGGCCTTGAGCTGAAGAACTGAGGAACAGCGCCCAGGCCAAGAGTTCAAGCCCCACAAACAAAAACAAAAACAAAAAAAACAAAGGATCAAGATTCAAAGCCAAGCCTGACACTGGTGTCTCATGTCTGTAATACTATCTACTGAGGGGCTGAGACCTGAGGATCTCAGTTCATAGTCAGTCCCAGAAGGTATGCCCATGAGTCTTTTTGTGTATGTGTGTCAGTAGTGGAGCATGAAATCTGCATCTGGGCGCTGTCCCTCAGCTCTTCAGCACTTCAGCTTAAGGCTAGCACTCTACCACTTGAACGACAGCACCACTTCCAGCTTTTTGTGCTTATGTGGTGCTGAGGAATTGAACCCAGGGCCTCATGCATGCAAGGAAAGCACTCTACCACTGAACCACCTTCCCAGCCCCATGCCCATGGCTCCAAACCTCTGATCTTCAGATCACAGCCTATTAAGTAACTAGGATGAGAGGTGTGAGCCCCCGGTGCCTGGCAGTACTGTCTGATGTTATTCTATTGGCTCATTTTAGGGGAGATTGCCAGGCATGGTAGGAACATGTGGCAGAGCAGGCTGGCCATGCCCCTGTGGTAGTGTCAGCTGTGTGGCTATGGGGGGGTGGGGCAGTGTGCCCAGCTGCACACACTGCTGATGGCTGCTGTATCTGGAGGAAGCCATCTACAGTGTGGCTCTCAGGGAACATGTTACCATGACGACGAAATCCAACAACTTTGCTGTCACTCCGGCCTCATTGTAGCACTCCTGGATCTTCCTGAAGGCCGCCTTCTCCTCCTCCGTGGCACCCACGCCCAACAGGGAGGTGTTCAAGGCTCTCTTGTCCCCAATGGTCAAAACACTGATGATTCCATAAAAAATGGGACAAGGTCGGGCTGTAAACAGTCAGGAAAGACCTTCCATTAAGGGCCCCATCCAAGCTGGGCGAGGGTGGCTCACACCTGTCATCCTAGCCACTCAGGAGGCTGACATCTGAAGATGGTGTTTTGAAGTCACACCCTGCAAGAATGTTGCTGAGACTCTGATCTCCACTGAACCACCAAAAAGCTGATAGTGGAGGGAGACGTGGCCTAAGTAGTAAGCAGAGTGCTAAGCCTTGGGCACAAAGATCTCCAAGGTACCACCAGAAAACTGGGAATGGCTCAGAGTGATAGAAAACTAGCCTTGAGCAGAATAACTCGGGGATGGCGCCTAGGCCCTAAGTTCAGGCACCATGACTAGCTCCCAACTCCTAAATCCCCCTCCCATTGGAGGCTCAGAGCTTTGAGGTTTCCTCAGGACTCTGGGCAGGGTCCTCCCAACCATCCCCTCCATCTGTCCCTAGATACAGCTTGGAGAGGCCCGTGGAAGGATCCAGAAAGCCATCTGCCCTCCCTCCTACCTCTCCCACCTGACTGGAAGCCCAGGTCCAACAAGAGCAAGGCCAGCACAAGCAGTGTCTGCTTCATGGCTCCCCTGCTGGAGGATGAGCTCAAGGCAGGGTTTCTGCAGCTTTTAAACCTCTGCACCCCACCCACCCCCTGCCCAGCCCTCACCTGCCCTGCTGATCCCCACTGCCTAAGGGCCAGGCCCTCCTGAGTCCCCAAGTGGGCCCTGGGCCCAGGGAGTGGGGTGAGTAAACACAGGAAGTCCCTCCCACCAGGAAGCAAATGGCAGAGATGTTAATCCCTATGCTGTGTTCCTCTGGGGAAAAACCTGGTCTGACCCTTTGCCAAAAGAGCAGTAACTGCTGACCTTTTTCAGTGCATCCATTCGGAAACCCACATCCTGTTGTGGTAGCCCCCCAAAATAATCCAAGCTTCCTGACCTGCATGGCACAGAGCTCCCCAAAACCAGGATGTGGAGCCAGCCATGGGAACAGAGGATAGGTGAGTGGCCAAAAATCACCCAAAAAAAAGCCAAGAGCAAAGAGACAAAAGGTATCTGGTCTCCCTGATATGTGGATGTTAAATACAAAATTCAAAGAGATATGACCAAGTAAACAGGACTTGACAAACAAAGGACCTGCACTCATCTGGTCGAATCATTTCTAAATAACCCCATGTTGCTGACCAAATAGATAGTATATATATATTTTTTTGTTTGTTTGTTTTTTTTGGGTCCGGTTGTGGGGCCTGAACTCTGGGCCTGGACGCTGTCCCTCAGCTCTTCAGCTCAAGGCTAGTGCTCTACCACTTGAGCCACAGCGCCACTTCTGGCTTTTTTCTTATATGGTGCTGAGGAATCGAACCCAGGGCATCAGGTATGCAAGGCAAGCACTCTATCACTGAGCCAACTTCCCAGCCCCCAAATAGATAGTATATTATGACATACATGCACACATCCGAGGGAAACTAGGACACAGAATCTGAGGACACAGGAAAAACACACAATAGAGGTACCCATCAACTGTACTGCACATTGATTAAAGGACAGGGATGGGATAGGAGAGAGAAAGAGGGAACAGCTTACAGTAAGCTGGGAAAAAACAATAAAGGAAAGAAATGTGAATTATCATCGTATTTGGGGAAAATATCTATAGTGTCCAACTTTGTAGAGTCCATAAGCGTTACAGACCATGATATCGACGATGCGGCTTACAAAGGTTAGAATTTGTTTGGGACTAAGTATCCCTTGGGCTGGGAAGCTGGCTCAGTGGTAGAGCGCTTGCCTTGCATGCATGAGGCCTATGGTTCGATTCCTCAGTACCACATAAGCAAAAAGAAAAAAGCTGGAAGTGGCACTGTGGCTCAAGTGGTAGAGCGCTAGCCTTGAGTTGAAGAGCTGAGGGACAGCACCCAGGCCCAGAGTTCAGGCCCCACAACCAGAACCCCAAAAAAAAACAAAAACAAAAACTAAGTATCCCTTTCCCACAATACTGAGAATTTTGTGTAATTTGTACAATCACTTAATCTCAAAAAAAGGAGAGAAAAAAAGATTGTGCTCTACCACTTTGAGTCACAGGTCTAGTTCTGACATTTTGGTGATGAGTTGAAGATAAGAGTTTCATGGACCTTTTTGCCCAAACTGGCTTTGAGCCATGATCCTTAGATCTCAGCCTCTGAGTAGCTAGGATGAAAGGCATGAGCGTCAAGAGGCAGCAGTCTTTTACTGTGGTCTAAATGAGGAGAAAAACAGCAGGGGCCAGAGGTGAGGGCTGGGCTGTGCTGGCTGGCAGAGCCCTGGTTTCACCCCTCAGGAGACCCCAAGTTCTGTCCCCAGCACTGCTGAGGAAGAAAGCACAAGCACATTGGGCCACCGGCTCCAGCGCTCCTTCTCAAGGTGCCTCAGGCCAAGGTCATAAGAACAAAGACCAAGAAAGTGTCATGGCTCAGGATGTGGACAGCCGATGCTGCCCCTGGGATCTGGCACCTGCTTCTCGAGATATCAGATGAGTATCCTGTTTGGCCAGAGTTCTAGTTCTTCTTCTTTTTTCCAGAAGTAGGGCTTGAAGTCTGAAGCAGACCAGCCCTGTGGGTGTGGGGGTCAGGAAGATGTTGTCCACCCCCAGTGCCTAGTGAGATGTTCCCTGGGGCTGCTGTGTCAGCTGACACGGGTGGAGGGGGAACAGCCAGCTCTCTGTTGACTCTGGATATTGTCCTTCACCAACACACACACAGGCCCTGGATCAAGGCTGTGTCTGGTGTGGGGTGGGGGCGTGGGGGGAGCAGGGGGAAGGGTGCTCCCGGAAGACACCTCTGACCCAGGCCCCTCCCTGAGCACTGTATGGCCAGATCAGGGATAAAAGGGTCCTGCGCTGGGTCGGGCAGCACCTGCGCCCACCGCATCATGGCGCCCACTAGTGTCCTGGCCCTGCTGGGTGCAGTGCTGCTCCTGGGGTGCCAGGTGGGGGGAGTCTGTGGGCTCCCTGGCCCCCTGGGCCTCACCAGCTCCCTGGCCCCTGTGCAGGAGAAGATATATTCCAGCCCTTTATGTCGATGGACCTCCTCCAGCCACTGCCTGCTCACCACAGAGCTCCACATCCCAGTGTGTTGGCTAGAAGGTTCTGGAAACAAAACCTTGGCAATTCCTCTGGGGAAGTGGGTGTCCTCTTTCCCCATGGGGCACAGGCTGGGGAGGGGACGGGCACGGTGACGTCCGCAGAGTAACTTCCACAGAGCCCCCAGATGTGGTGCTGTCCCAGGACAGCGTCCACGGGGCACACACACCGTCCCGCCCAAGAGCCTAGAAAGATGATGAATGCCCTTCTTTTTTTTTTGGTCGGTCGTGGGGCTTGAACTATGGGCCTGGGCGCTGTCCCTCAGCTCTTCAGCTCAAGGAGAGCACTCTACCAGTGGAGCTACAGCGCCACTTCTGGTTTTCTGGTGGTTTATTGGAGATAGGAGTCTCACGGTCTCTCCTGCCCGGGCTGGCTTTGAACCGCGATCCTCAGATCTCAGCCTCCTGAGTAGCTAGATTACAGGCGTGAGCCACCAGCGCCCAGCTTTTTTTTTTCTTTTTGTTAGTCCTTGGATTGAACTCTGGGCCTGGGTGCTGTCCCTGAGCTCTTTAGCTCACGGCACACAAACTATCACTTGAGCCACACCACCATTTTAGTTTTCTGGTGGTTTATTGGAGCTAAGAGTCTCACAGAGTTTCCTACCCAGGCTGGCTTTGAACTGCAACCATCAAATCTCATCCTCCTGAGTAGCTAGATGACAGGTGTGAGCCACTGGTGCCCTGTTGAATCTTCTTCTCACAGAGGAGGGATCTCAGGCCCAGAGACGTCTGCTCAGGTTCCAGTGTCATGATCTGCTCTGCCCACTGCTAAAGACACAAAATATATATGCCTCTGTCTCTGTCCCTCTCTGAGCCTCTTTTTGTGTGTGTGTGTGTGTGTCCGGTTGGTCATGGGGCCTGAACTCTGCGCCTGGGCGCTGTCCCTCAGCTCTTCAGCTCAAGGCTAGTGCTCTACCACTTGAGCCACAGCACAACGTCTAGCTTTTTTTTTCTGCTTAGGTGGTGCTGAGGAATCGAGCCCAGGGCCTCAAGCATGCAAGGCAAGCGCTCTACCACTGAGCCACCTTCCCAGCCCTCTGAGCCTCTTAAAGGAAGTAGCACCTCCTATCTGCAGGGCTGTGGTGAGCCCCACAAAGGAGTGGGTAAAGCAGGTGCTGGGTAGAGGGTGTCTGTAATCCAAGCTACTCACCAGGCTGAGACTGAGGATCCCAATTTGATGTCGGCCTGAGCAGGAAAGTCTAGGAGACTCTGATCTCCAACTAACCACCACCACAACCACAACCACCACCACCACCACCACCACCACCACCACCACCACCACCACCACCAACAACAACAACAAAGCGCCATAATTGGAGCTGTGGCTCCAGTGGTAGAGCCCTATCCTTGAAAACAAAGGCTGAGGGACAGCACCCAGGACTAGAGTTCAAGTCCCCGGACCACTCCCACCACCAAGTGTGTGATGGCAGAGAAAGACCAGAGGGCAAAGTTCAAAGTTCAGAACCTAGACATCAATTGTCAGTGTGCCTCAGTTCATCCTAAAAGAAGAGTCTCGTGGGCCCTCAGACCCCTCTGCGGCTCTCACCTGGGTTTTTCTCAGGCCCTTTTACTTCCTGCAGTGTCTGGCATGGCTCTGGCCCCTTCTTTCAGGTCCCTGTGAACGTGCTGGGGTTCACCATGAGGTTCCCTAGGAGCCCTCAGACCCTTGCGATGAGAGGCTCAGGATGCCCCGAGGTGACCACCCGTGGGGAATGGCATCCTCCAGTTTGCACTTGCTGTCACCATTGTCTGAAGGCTGGCACTCAGAAGCAAAGCAGTTTGCGGAGCCCCTTGTGCTGGAGGCGGCCGAGCACCCTGCCTGCACCACCACATAAGGCAGAAAAGGACCCACAAGCCCAAGTACATGGGGGGGGCTCACCCCAAAACTTAGTTCCTGGAGGACAGCAGCAGGAATCCCTTCTCAGGGCCCTGCTCCCATCCACCTTCCCCTTTGGCTCCTCCGTGCATGGCACCACCTGACCACTGGGGGGCGCGCTCTAGTTGAAGAGCAGAGGAGACTTCACCTTGACCCAATGGGATGACTGAACCTAGGACTCAGGCCTGAGCTCACCCATATCCACACACACACAGCCCACACACACACAATGTCACCTGCTTCCTCTTAACAAGGGCATGAGAAATTTTGAGCATGTAGTGATCTTGCTTCCCAAGAATTTTCTAATTTGAGAATTCTGTGGGGGCTGGGAAGGTGATTCAGTGGTAGAGCACTTGCCTTGCATGCATGAGGCCCTGGGTTCGATTCCTCAGCACCACGAAAGCAAAAGGTAAAAAGCTGGAAGTGGCGCTGTGGCTCAAGTGGTAGAGTGCAAGGCTTGAACAGTGCCCAGCAGGGACAGTGCCCAGGCCCAGTGTTCAGGCCCCAGGACCAGGTCCCCCCTCCCCCAATACAAGAAAAATATTGTGTGTCTGTGTGTGAGAAACCTGCAGGTTGAACTGAGGGCTTAAGTCCTGTCCCTGAGCTTTTTTTCCTCAAAGCTGGTGCTCTACCACTTGAGTTCAAGTTCCACTTCCAGGTTTTGGTGCTTAATTGGCGATTAGTCTCTTGTTCTTTCTTTTCTATGCTGGGTTTGAACCCTGATCCTCATAAATCCGCCTCCTTTATAATTCGGATTACAGGAATGGGGCAGGAGAAACCAGCTAAAATGCTAGATTTTCATAAATATGTTAATATATTAATTATACTTAAATTACTTAAGCTATATTTTCATTCTTTGTTTTACTTTTATATGGAATTAATCAAAGGGGAATGCTCACAAGATCAAAGGGTTTTGAGATCTGAATCAATCACGGTCTGACTTGCTCTTTTGCCAGAACCAGGGCTTGAGTTGTCTTTTTTCATGTTCTGCTGTTTCTCTACCACTTGAGCCACAGCTACAGGTTAAAATTCACTGATGGACAGTAGAGTACACAAGGTGCAAATGACTTTACACCCTTGGTGAGGCCAATCTGGGCAGCAAATTCTCCCTGGAGGTTCACTGCTTATGAGCCACAGCTGCCAAAGTAACCATTCAGGAAATATCATCTGAACACCTGCTCTTCCCTATCAAGAAATCCTGATCCAGCCAGGTTTCAGGGACTAACATCTGTAATCTTAGTGACTCAAGTGGTTAAGATCCAGAGGATCGTGGGCCAGAAAAGTCCAAAAGGGGCTGGGAAGGTGGCTCAGTGGTAGAGCGCTTGCATGAGGCCCTGGGTTCGATTCCTCAGCACCACATAAGCAAAAAGAAAAAAAAAAAAAGCCATAAGTGGCGCTGTGGCTCAAGAGGTAGAGCGCTAGCCTTGAGCTGAAGAGCTGAGGGACAGCGCCCAGGCCCAGAGTTCAGGTCCCACACCCTCCAAAAAAATTTTTATGAAAATGCAACGAAGTGATTGTTCCGCATGTCCTGTGCGCGCGCGCACTCAGTGCTGGGACTCGGTCCGGCTGTCTCGGGCTGTCGCGCTGCAGCCTGGCGCTCCACCAGCAGAGCCGCATCTCCGCGCGCAGCATCCGGCGGCTCCCTGGCGGCCTCCTCTCGCGGCCTCTCCCGCAGGCTCACTGCGCAGCGGGGCCTCAGCGCTCGGCCTCCTGCGGAGCTGATCGCGGCGCGAGCGGCCGGCCCGACGCGGGTGCGGCACGCGGGCTTCCGCCGGGGTCTGTCGCGCAGTCTCCAGGGCCTTCCCGGGCCCGCTGACCTCTGACCCTCGCGGTCTCACGGGGCCGCCGCCCCCTCCGCGCCGCGGTCACCTTCGCCCCGCCCCGCCCGCGGGCGCAGCATCCGGGACCCCGGGCCAATCCTCGTCTGACGCCGCGGCCGGCGCCGGGTCTCCGTGGCGGGGCTGCGGGCCTGGACGCGGGGGCCGCACAGGTGCCGCTGAGGCCGCACTCACAGACACGAGCGCCTCTCCAGACGCCGGCCGCGCTCCCCGCGCCCCGCCTCGCCGTGACGCCACCCGAGCCCGCGCCTCCACGACTCCCCTCTCACCTCCCGGCTCCCAGAACCTGCAGCGCGGAAGCCGCACGGACGCCGACCCACGCCCCGCCCACACACCCGCGGCACCAAGCCGGAAGCCCCGCCCTCACTCCAGCTCCAATCGGTTCTTTTGCGCCGCCACTCGGCGCAGAGGTATCTGGGTAATGTAGTTTTCCCTCTGAGCAACGTCTATCCCGTGCGGACTGCATCCCTGGTGTAGTTTAGCACGTGGGACTCGCTGAGCCCTTGGGCAGGAAGTGGGCTATTGTGTGAACAGTCCTTGCTGCGGACATGTAGCTTTGTCTTTTGGGTACTGGTTTCATCTCTTTGGGACATGCACCCAGGAGTGAGATGTGTGCTCTATTTGTACTAAAATCTGCATTTTAAGGAACCCCCAGATTGTTTTCCCCCTATGGGTCTGAAAGATCGACCCCCTGTGGGGCAGGCACATGCTGGGGAAGGGGTTACATTTCTGACCCATAAATGTGTGTGTGTGGCTGGGGTGGTTGGGTGGGTGGGGGTAGGGGCGAAATTAAGGAAATGAGAATCAGGCCACCAGCGGCCCTACCATTTGAACCACGCTTCCAGCCCTACTATATATTTTGCTGGTTGTTTTGGAGACAGTGTCTCATAGACTTCCCCCTTAGATTGGTTTGAATCTTGATTCTCAGCATCAGAGCTTCCCAAGTGTTTAGGACTGCAGGCAAGAGCCACCAGCAAGGCCCTTGTGCCTTCAGTGTGTTGCACTGTTTTCTCCTAGCTTCTCCATATTAATAGAGCATACCTGGCATCTGTATGTGAAGGCCTGGCTTATTTTACTTAACAATCATGATTTCCCTCTCCATCAATTTGCTAGCAATGACATAATTTCATTCTTGACATCTGGCAGGTGAAGCCTGTGTGTGCATGTGGGTGTGTAAAAGCACACACACATGTGTGTATACATATATGTGTATTGTATGCATATGTATCTCATTTAGTCTGCAAACAGCCCCCATTTTATACCATCTGAGAGATGACATGGCTGTGGCCAACAGCACATAGCTACTCAGTGGCAGGGTCTAGAGTCACCCTGATTCCCCTGATGCTAGACCCTATGCTGAGTAGCCATGTGTGTCACATCCCAAGATTTCCTGTCAGGCCCCGCACGCAGCCCACACAGCAGGCAGACAGCAGGCACACGGAGCTAGGCTGCCTGGGTTTATTCAGACACAGGAGTCAAATCGGCCATGGGTGGACACAGGTATCTGGAGTCCAGTGCATTGCGGTGGAGTCCATCATGACTGGGTGGTTGGTCAGGCACCAGTGCCAAAAGACTCAGCCCACTAAGACTCAATAACATTGTGAACAAGCAAATTTAAATAAAACAACGTACAGTCTGGGCTGGTGGTGATGGTGCTCTGAAAAAGAGAAACGGGTGTGGGGGGAGGGCAGGGATGGAGGAGCTGTACATGCTGGAACTCTGGCAGGACTAGCCAGTGCCCCCAGGATCACCCAGCCCCCTCACCCCCAGTGATTCAGCCCCATCACAGCAGGAAATTCTAGCTCACAGTGTACCTGCCCCAGCAGGGACCAGAGGGCACACATAACTATCAAGTTGGAATGTGCACAGTTTTCCCCAGTCAGGGAGAAAGAGCTGAGTAGGTTCTGGAGGACATGGGGGCAGGGGGCAGTTGAGTCTGGGTTTGTGGAAAATCTCCTGTAGCTGATGGTATCTGTCAGGTGTGTGGGGTATGAACATGTTCTAAACACACACATGTAAGCCAGGTGCCAGTGGCTCATGCCAGTAATCCTAGCTCCTCTGGAGGCTGAGATCTGAGGATTGAGGTTAGAAGCCAGCCTGGGCAGAAAACTCCCCCTGAGACTTTTCTCTCCAATTAACCACTAACAAAACTGGAAGTGGCTCCTGGCTTAAGGGGTAGAGCGCTGCCTGGAGCACAAAGAGGCACAAGGATAGTGTAAGGGCCCTGAGTTCATGACCCACAACAGACAAACAAATTCAAATAAAAAAACCCACTCGTGTATGAGTGTTATAAACAGCCTCAGGCACCCTGTGGGCCTTTACTAGTTCAAGAAATTTCTTATAGCTGGGTGCCCTGAGCTCACGCCTGTCATCCCAGCTACTCAAAAATCTACCATCTGAAGATCAAGATTCAAAGTCAAGCCAGGTTCAGTGGCTCCACCCCATAACCCTAGCTATCAGGAGGCTGAGATCTGAGGATCAAGGTTCATAGCCAGCCCCAGAAGGAATGTCCATGAGTCTTTGTGTGGGGGAGTGTGTGTGTGTGGTGGAGCCTGAACTCTGCATCTGGACACTGTCCCTCAGCTCTTCAGCTCAAGGCTATCGCTCTACCACTTGAACCACAGCACCACTTCCAGCTTTTTGTGCTTATGTGGTGCTAAGGAATTGAACCCAGGGCCTCATGCATGCAAGGCAAGCATGCTACCACTGAGCCACCTTCCCAGTTCCATGGCCATGTCTCCAAATCTCCAATCTTCAGGTCTCATCCTATTAAGTAGCTAGGATGAGAGGTGTGAGCCACCGGTGCCTGGCAGTACTGTCTGATGTTATTCTATTGGCTCATTTTAGGGGAGATTGCCAGGCATGGTAGGAACATGTGGCAGAGCAGGCTGGCCATGCCCCTGTGGTAGTGTCAGCTGTGTGGCTATGGGGGGGGTGGGGCAGTGTGCCCAGCTGCACACACTGCTGATGGCTGCTGTATCTGGAGGAAGCCATCTACAGTGTGGCTCTCAGGGAACATGTTACCATGACGACGAAATCCAACAACTTTGCTGTCACTCCGGCCTCATTGTAGCACTCCTGGATCTTCCTGAAGGCCGCCTTCTCCTCCTCCGTGGCACCCACGCCCAACAGGGAGGTGTTTAAGGATCTGGGGTTCCCAAGGAGCAAAGCACCGAAGAATTCAGAAAAAATGGGACAAGCTTGGGCTGGAAACACAGTCAGGAAAGACCTTCCATTAAGTACCCCATCTGTTGGTGGCTCACACCTGTCATCTACCCACTCAGGAGGCTGAGATCTGAAGATGGTGTTTTGAAGCCACACCCCACAGGAAAGTTTGTGAGACTCTGAACTCCACTGAACCACCAAAAAGCTGGAATTAGAGGGAGGTTTGGCCTAAGTAGTAAGTAGAGTGCTAAGCCTTGGGCACAAAGATCTCCAAGGTACCACCAGAAAACTGGGAATGGCTCAGAGTCATAGGAAACTAACCTTGAGCAGAATAACTTCGGGATGGCGCCTAGGCCCTAAGTTCAGGCACCATGACTATTCCCCAAGTCCCAAATCCCCTCCCATTGGAGGCTCAGAGCTTTGAGGTTTCCTCAGGACTCTGGGCAGGGTCCTCCCAACCATCCCCTCCATCTGTCCCTAGATACAGCTTGGAGAGGCCTGTGGAAGGATCCAGAAAGCCATCTGCCCTCCCTCCTACCTCTCCCACCTGACTGGAAGCCCAGGTCCAACAAGAGCAAGGCCAGCACAAGCAGTGTCTGCTTCATGGCTCCCCTGCTGGAGGATGAGCTCAAGGCAGGGTTTCTGCAGCTTTTAAACCTCTGCACCCCACCCACCCCCTGCCCAGCCCTCACCTCCCTGCTGATCCCCACTGCCTAAGGGCCAGGCCCTCCTGAGTCCCCAAGTGGGCCCTGGGCCCAGGGAGTGGGGTGAGTAAACACAGGAAGTCCCTCCCACCAGGAAGCAAATGGCAGAGATGTTTATCCCTATGCTGTGTCCCTCTGGGGAAAAACCTGGTCTGACCCTTTGCCAAAAGAGCTATAACTGCTGACCTTATTCAGTGCATCCATTCGGAATCCAATGTCCGGTCACAGCCCCCAAAAATTATCCATGCTTCCTGACCACATCCTTCCCCTGGCCTCCATGGCAGAGAGTCCCCCAAACCAGGAAGTGGAGCCGAAAATCACCCGGAAAACTGGTGGTGTCTCAGCTCAGACCTTGGGACACAGGTGTGGGCACGAACTCAACAGATCTTTTGGACACCTTTGCTGCGGCCAGGTCCAGCCTGGGCCTCTCCCACAGCAGGTGACACCATGCTAGGGCCCTGATTTCCCCTCCTTTCAAGGGAGGGGGCTCTTAGTGGGGCTCTGGAGGCTGGCAAGGTCCTCATTCACCCACCCAGCTCCCTCTCACTCCCAAAGGGACAAATTCCTGGAATACTTTTTTTTTTTTTTTTTGTCAGTCATGGGGCCTGAACTCTGGGCCTGGGCGCTGTCCCTCAGCTCTTCAGCTCAAGGCGAGCGCTCTACCCCTTGATCCACAGTGCCACTTCCGGCTTTTTCTGCTTATGTGGTGCTGAGGAATTGAACCCAGAGCCTCATGAATGCAAGGCAAGCGCTCTACCACTGAGAAGCCTTCCCAGCCCCATCTGGCTTTTTCTGTGTATGTGGTACTGAGGAATCGAACCCAGGGCTTCATGAGTGCTAGGCAAGCACACTACCAGGGAGCCACACTCCCAGCCACTGTCTTGATGTCCTGGGGCATGAACTCAGGGTTTTGCTGTTCTGCCTGAGCTTTCTTGTTCTCAGGCTGGTGCTCTATCATTTTTGGTGCTCTGTTTCTGGTTTTTAAATGATGAAGTGGAGATAAGTCTCATGGATGTTCCTGCTCAAGATGGCTTCAAACCTCTGCACTCAGATCTCTGCCTCCTGATTAGCTAGGATGACAGGCATGAGCCCTGGGTGGCAGGTGCCTGCCTACCATGCAGGAGGGCCGAGATCTGTCCCACAGCACCCAGGAAGCAATGACAAGCGCTTTGGGCCACCTGCTCCTGGGCCAGACCTCAAGGGACCCAGGCCAAGAACAGTGAAGACCAAGAAAGTGTCACAGCTCTCAGGACATGGAGGGTCAGAGCTGCCCCTAGGACCTGGCAGTGGCTTCAGGAGATCCCGGATGAACATCCTGTTTAGCCTGAGTTTGTCTTCTTTAAAAAAGAAAAATTGTGCCAGGCCTGGGAGGATGGCTCAAGTGGTAGAGAGCTCGCCTTGAGCTGAAGAGCTGAGGGACAGTGCCCAGGCCCAGAGTTCAAGTCCCAGGACCAACAAAAAGAAAAGAAAGAAAAAACAAAAAAGGAATGAAACAAAAAGAAAAGTAGTTGCCGTACATGGAGGTCGCTTCTAGTTACTCAGGACGCTGAAATCTGAGGATTGAGGGTCAAAGACAACCCAGGCAGGAAAGTGCATGAGACTCTTTTTGTGTTGTCAGTCCTGGGGCTTGGTCCCCCAGAGCCCCCCGGCCCTGTCTGAGCTTTTCCGCTCAAGGCTAGTGCTCCAGCACTTTGAGCCACAGCTCCCATGCCAGTTTTCTGATGGGTTCATTGGAGGTAAGAGGCTCAGACTTCCTTGCCTAGGCTGGCTTTGAACGAGGATCCCCAGATTCCAGCCTCCAGGGTAGCCAGGATGATAGATGTGAGCCACTCCACACTCAGCTTGGTGAGACTCTTGTGTGTGTGTGTGTGTGTGTGTGTGTTGTGGGACTTGAACTCTGGGCCTACGCTGTCAGCTCTTCAGCTCAAGGCGAGTGCTCTACCACTTGAGCCACAGCACCACTTCTTGTTTTCTGGTGGTTAATCGGTGATGAGTCTCATGTACTTTCCTGCTCTGGTTGGCTTTGAACTGTGACCATCAGATCTCAGCCTCCTGAGTAGCTAGGATGACAAGCATGAGTCACTAGCACCCAGTTGAATCCTCTTCTTACAGAGGAAGGATCTCAGGTCCAGGAAGGTCCACTCAGGTCCCGGTAGCATGATATGCTCTGCCCACTGCTAGAGACACAAAATGCTGTGCACGTATGCGTCTGTCTCTGTCCCTCTCTGAGCCTCTTAAGTGAAGTAGCACCTATCTGCAGGGCTGTGGTGAGGCCCACAAAGGAGTGGGTACAGCCAGGTGCTGGGTAGAGGGTATCTGTAATCCAAGCTACTCACGAGGCTGAGACTGAGGATCCCAATTTGAAGCCGGCCTGAGCAGGAAAGTCTAGAAGACTCTGATCTCCAACTAACCACCACCACCACCACCACCACCACCACCACCAAAGCCATGATGTTAGCTGGGGCTCCATTGGTAGACAGAGATCTATCCTTGAGAACAAAGCTGAGGGACAGCACCCAGGCCTAGAGTTCAAGTCCCAGGACCACCCCAACCCCTAAAAGAAAAAGTGAGAAAAGGCTCCACTTCAAGTGTGTGCTGGCAGAGAAAGAGCAGAGGGCAAAGTTCAGAGTTCAGAACCTAGACATCAACTGTCATTGTGCCTCAGTTTATCCTAAAAGAAGAGTCTCGAGGGCCCTCAGACCCCTCTGCGGCTCTCACCTGGGTTTTTCTCAGGTCCTTCTACCTCCTGCAGTGTCTGGGATGGCTCTGGCCCCCTCTTTCAGGTCCTTGTGAATGTGCTGGGGTTCACCATGAGGCTCCCTAGGAGCCCTCAGACCCTCGAGATGAGAGGCTCAGGAGGCATGGGGTGACCACGGTGGGGGATGGGAGCGTGCATCCCCCAGTTTGCACTTGCTGTCACCAACATCCGGAGGCTGGCACTCAGAAGCAAAGCAGTTTGCGGAGCCCCTTGTGCTGGAGGCGGCCGAGCGCCCTGCCTGCACCACCACATAAGGCAGAAAAGGACCCACAAACCCAAGTACATGGCGGGGGGACTCACCCCAAAACTTAGTTCTTGGAGGACAGGAGCAGGAATCCCTTCTCAGGGCCCTGCTCCCATCCACCTTCCCCTTTGGCTCCTCCGTGCATGCCACCACCTGACCACTGGGGGCGCCCTCTAGTTGAAGAGCAGAGGAGACTCACCTTGACCTAGTGAAGCCTGAACCCAGGACTCAGGCCTTAAATTCAAGCCCCAGGACCAGCTCATCCATATACACACCCACACACAGTCCACACACACAAAGTCACCTGCTTCCTCTTAACAAGGGCATGAGAAATTTTGAGCTTGTAGTGATAATCTTTCTTCCCAAGAGCTTTCCAATTTACTTATTTATTGAGGTCGGTCGTGGGGCCTGAACTCTGGGCCTGGGCGCTGTCCCTCAGCTCTTCAGCTCAAGTCTAGCCCTCTACCACTTGGGCCACAGCGCCACTCCTAGCTTTTTCTGTTTATGTGGTGCTGAGGAATCAAACCCAGGGCCTCATTCATGTGAGGCAAGCGCTCTACCACTGAGCAACCTTCCCAGCCCTGGTTTTCTAATTAAAAAAAACTGCAGTTGTATAAAATGTTTCTAACTAGAAAAATAAAAAAGTCAAAATTGTAGTTTGTGTGTTTGCATGCACACACACTTGCCAGTCCTGGGGCTTGAACTCAGGACCTGGGTGCTGTTCCTAAGTTTTTGTGCTCAAGGCTGGTGCTCTACCACTTTGAGCCACACCTACACTTCCCTTGGAGATAAGTCTCACAGTCTTCTCTGCCTGGACTGGCTTCCATCCATGATCCTCAGATCTCAGCCTCCTGCGTAGTGGAGACGATAGGCGTGAGCTGACAGCGCTCTGCTGGGGGGTACATTTTAGATCCAATCCTGATCCATCCACACCCATTCCCTTGGGGAACGCCAGGGTCACCAGCCTCACTTTGCCCCCACTTCTCATTGGCCCAGGTAGACCTCTTGTCCTCTATTGAACATTCTCTACTCCCTGGGGCAACAGAAAGCGGTGGAGGGGGGTGGTTAGGCCCAGTCTAAACCTCAGAGCCCCCAAGTCCTGGCTGAGCCCCACACACAGCCTCAGCCTGGGGTGGCAACACTCTGCTGTGGGCCAGGCCGAGGGCCACAGCGCCACCTGCAGGGCGTCCATGGGCACATGCAGCCTGCTCAGGTCAAAGATGCAAGGTCCAAGCCAAAGTGGGAAGGCATGGGAAGGCTTTGCACCCAATGCTGCTGTGGCCCCAGGGCTGACAGCAGACAGGGAGTGAGCCAGCCGTCCTCTAGAGGTGTGTGTGTGTGTGTGTGTGTGTGTGTGTGTGTGTGTGTGTGTGTGTGTGTGTGTGTGTGTGTGTGTGTGTGTGATCAGGCAGGTAAGGCAGAGTTGGAGCAGTCTTGGGATCATGCTGTGGGTCCAGCAGGTGTGTGTAACACAGGCCACTGTCTGGGGCAGCAGGTGCCCTGGGTGAGTGACAGGTATACAAATGCCCCTTGTCACTCTCGACCCCAGGGCCAGGGGCGCCCCATCGAAGCGTGCCAGCCTGGGATGCTGCTGCCAGTCTCTGGGAAACCTCCAGAAGCTCATCCCCTCAGGGCCATGTTCCTGGCACATCCAGAAAGATCCTGCCCATAATCCTCAGGTGTGTGTAGCGATGTGCAGGGAAGAAGGGAGAGGAGACAAGCACTCCTACCCACCACTCAGAGATTTCTAGACAGTCCTTGGAGTCTCCAAGAACCAGAACCCAGTGCTATAGACTGGGAGATGCCATAGCCCGAGGCTCTGGACCCAGATTCCCGGGTCTCCTCCCTCTGCAAGACCCCATCATGCCCTGTCAAGACACCTGCAGATGCCAGGCCTGGGCACTTGCCCTGATGGCAGCGCCTCGAGGCTGTGCTTCGTAGGTCAAGGGCCACCTGGCCCTTCCTGCTGCCCCGCCCCCCACATGTGCCCCCAGGTCCCAACAGGTCTCTCTGGGAGCCCTCTCCAGTCCTCACAGGGGGGAGGGAGCCCCCCCAGGCTGTCTCCTGGCTGGTTAAGAGGCTGCCACTGAAAAGCTATAGCCATAGTGTGCTGCTGGCTCACACCTGTAATCTCAGATACTCAGGAGGCTGAGATCTCAGGATTGAGGTCTGAAGCCTGGCCAGGCAGGAAAATCCATGAGACTCATCTGCAATGAACCACCAAAAAGCCAGAAGAGGGTGGAGTTGTGGCTCAAGTGGTAGAGTGCTAGCCTTGAGCAAAAGTAAATGTTCAGAGATAACACCCAGGCCCTGAGTGGAAGCCCTAGTACTGGCATGAAAAAAAAAAGAAAAGAAAAGAAAAAAGAAAAAGCCATGTTTGTTTTCTTTTCTTTCCAGTCCTGGGGCTTGAACTCGGCCTGGGCACTGTCCCTGAGCTTCTTGCTCAAGGCTAGCACTCTACCACTTGAGCCACAGCGACACTTCTAGCTTTTTCTGTGACTCATGGGAGGTAAGAATCTCATGGACTTTCTTGCCTGGGATGGCTTCAAATTGTGATCCTCAGATCTCAGCCTCCTGAGTAGCTAGGACAGGTGTGAACCGCCAGCAAGGTTGGGTTTTACTCAGAGAGAACGTCTTAGCTAGCATCCCATCACAGACCCTGTGCCGCTCAATCCCTCCTTGGTTGCCAGTGGGGCAGCTGCTGACCCCAGTTCCTCCCTCCTGGGGCCTGTAGGACTCCAGCCCCTCCCAGGTCCAAACCATGTGCAATCTTCCCCTTTGCCCCTCCGGAGAGGCCTACCTACGTCCCGATTCGCCTGAAGTTCTGAGAACTCTAGTCTGAGCGTCCTAGGGAGAGTCAGCACCAGCCTCTGCCATCCTGGGGCTCTGAGGGCACCCCAAGGCCAAGAAAGAGCCAGGTCCTCTTCCAAGGCCCATGCAGGGGCGCACGCATATGAACATGCAGGTACCACGGGCATGAACACGCATGCGCACACCTGCCCGGGCCTTCCTTTGGGTGAGCTGGGCCTCAATGCAATGGCCGACGCCCAGAAGCCACGCAAACACTTCCAAGGTGCCTGGGTCTGGAGCACCCGCCTTTCAAGAGGTTAAGGGAAGGCCTCTGGGCTCTGTTGGGCTCCTGCACAGGTTCACTTCCCTTCCCTTCTCCCTAGAGCTTCTCAGCCTTTCTTCCAGCATCCTCTAAGAAACCCAGTCTCCCTCTTTTTGTGCTGGTCCTGGGGCTTAAACTCAGGGCCTGGGCGCTGACCCTGAGCTTTGTCACTCAAGGCTGGCGCTCTACCACCTGAGCTCAGCTCTACTTCTAGCTTTTTGGTGATTCATTGGAGATAAGTTTCTCATAGACTTTCCTGCCCCAGCTGGCCTTGAATGGTAATCCTCAAATCTCGGCCTCCTGAGTAGCTGGGATTATAGGTGTGAGCCACCATGCTTGGCTTCCACTCATCTTTCAAAAAGGTTATGTACACATAATCTGACTTATGGAATTTTAACTTCCTTGTACTTAACAAAAAAATCATCATCCAGCCCACGCTACCCGACACTCAAGTCAGAAAAGCAGGCCCACACGGTGAGATTTTCAGAGGAATTTATACAAAAATACTTTAAAACTACAACGTTCTTTTCCACCTGAAGTTTAGACATGTGATACACAAATTGGGACATGTATTGTGGAGTTGGCTGTAACTTTAAGAAATAATCAGTTGGGCCCAAATTCTTAGAATGAAAACACGAGTCTTTTAAAGTATAATAAAGATATCCTCAAAGGAAAACCAACCAAAACAACAACAGGAACCCCCCAAAACTTAATTTAAGTCAAACCCCATCATGTTTGTCCTGGGGCGGGAAGCAGTGTGCTGCTCCCACACAGGTGTGTCCTGAGCCAGGCGCACAGGGCGCCCCCTTGTGGCCCCGCTTCACCATGACCAGGGGCTGTCCATCTGCCAAGGAAGGGGGGCTGCCCCGACCCAAGCCAGGATCCAGAAGACCTAGGGGAGACCCCCCTCAAGGCCATGGCCAATCTCCACAATTTCCCCAGGATGCCTTTCCTCCCCCCCCACGCTGGGAACCTTTCCCACCCACCAATGGGCAAAAAACTAAAAACTCACAAACCTGAGCACCACACCACCACCACCAAACCCTGCTTGGGGGCGAGTGGATTTGGACAAGGCCCCAGGCCTCTTAACTTATGTTGTGCCAGTACGGGGGACTTGAACTCAAGATCTCACCCTCTCGTTCCGTGTCTGTCCCCTCCCTCCCAAGGCTGGCTCTCTACCACTTGAACCACACCTCCACTTCTGGCTTTTTTTGGGGGAGGTGGGGGGTGCGAAGTGAGGGGTGGCAGGTCCTGAGGCTTGAACCCTGGGAAGTGCGTGCTGGTGTCTGGCGGCTCCCTGTGTCCAGCGGGAAGGGGTGCTGAGAGGCACAGACGGTGAATAAATAGAAGTAGCTTGGCTCAGGGGTCCAGCCCCTGGGGACGGGACAGCAGCTGGGTGGGAGGAGTGGGTGCGGAGAGGCATGGAAGCAAGCGAGCCACGCGGAGCCCGGGCCACTCGTCCAATCCTGCCCTGTCAGAGCTCAGTGACGCGCGCGGTGGCGGAGGGAAGCAGGCCGGACCCCAGGCGCCGCAGGTGGCACCGGCGGCAGAGCAGGTGGCCCTCCAGTGGGTAGCAGCGCCGTCCATCCTCACCGCTCAGCTGGAGCCTGCAGTCCTAGGGAAGGGCAGGGCGGCCCAGGGTAAGCGGGGAGCGGGCCTGTCATGGATGGGGGAAGCCGGAGCGGCTGGGGAAAGCTTGGCCCCAACCACAGCGGTTGAGTAGTCCAGCCGCACCCAATGGTAGTTATGGTATCAGCCCACAATGTGGCAGTTAAACAAGCCTGATGGCTCAGTGGTAGAGTGCTTGCCTTGCATGCATGAGGCCCTGGGTTCGATTCCTCAGCATCACATAAGCACAAAAAGCCAGAAGTGGCTTTATGGTTCAAGTGGTAGAGCGCTAGCCTTGAGCTGAAGAGCCCAGAGTTCAAGCTCCAGGACCAACCAAAAACAAACACACACAAAAGAAAAAACAAAAACAAACCCAAGCTATTCAGAAGGCTGAGATCCGAGAATCCCAGTTCCAAGCCAAGCATGGGGAAGACAAATCCAAAAGACTCTGATCTTCAGTTAACACCAATAAAGCAAAAAATGGAGATATGGCTCAAAAGCCTTGAGCATCAAAGCTCAGGGAAGCCAGCACCCGTGGCTCATGCCTGTCATCCTAGCTACTCTAGGAGGCTGACATCTGAGGGTCACAGTTCAAAGCCAGCCCGGGCAGGAAAGACTCTTATCTCCAATAAACCACTCAGAAAACCAGAAGTGGCGCTGTGACTTGTGTGGTAGAGTGCTCACCTTGAGCTGAAGAGCTAAGGGACAGAGTGTAAGCCCCACAAACAACAATAACAACAACAACAAAAGCTCAGGGACAGCACCCAGGCCCTGAGTTCCAGTCCCAGGACTAGCACATGCATGCACGCACACTCAGAGCTGGGCTGCGGTGGGTGGGAACATGCGCACAGTGCAGGAGGCGTGCGGTGAGCGGGCCAGCAGGGAGTCCCGGGCTCACCTCGCAGTGGTAACACTCCACGTGGTAGTTTCTGTCCATGGACACCACACGGATGGTGGTCTCACAGCCCTGGAGAGGGAGACAGGACTCACACACAGAAGTGCCCTGGACATGCCAGCCCACAAATCTCTGGACCCAGCCATGATGGGGCTGTGTGCACCCCGATCCGACGTTTCCCTGGATCGCCACAAGCACAAGCAGGGACACACATGTGGTTTACGATACCTCGGGTATGCCGTGCACACAGGTAGGCCCATGCACACGTACACGGTCTCTTGTGCATCACAGGGTGTCATTACACGTGCATTCAAGACCACTGTTAGCAGGACGCTGGTGGCTCAAGCCTGTCATCCTAGCTACTCAGGAGGCTGAGATCTGAGGATCCAGGTTTGAAACCAGACCAGGCAGGAAAGTCCATGAGACTCCTATCGCCAATAAACTACTCAGAAAAAGCCCTATGTGGCGCTGTGGCTCAAGTGGTAGAGCATTAGCTTTGAGCACAAAGAGGCTCAGAGACAGCACCCAAGCCATGATTTCAAGCCCCAGGACTGGAAAAAAAAAAAAAAAAAGACCACTCTTGTGTTGCTGGTAGTTCACACCTGTCATCCTAGCTACTCAGGAGGCTGAGATTTGGAGGATTGAGGTTGAAGCCAGTTGGGGCAGAACAGCCGTCCATGGGCTGGGAAGATGGCTCAGTGGTAGAGCTCTTGCCTTGCATGCACAAGGCCCTGGGTTCGATTCCTCAGCACCACATAGGCACAAAAAGCCGGAAGTAGGGCTGTGGCTCAAGTGGTAGAGCACTAGCCTTGAGCTGAAGAGCTGAGGGACAGCGCCCAGGCCCAGAGTTCAGGGCCCCACGAACAACCAAAAAAAAGAAAAAAAAAAAAGAAAGTTCTCTAGAATCTTGCTAATCAACCAGCAAAAAGCCGGAAACAGCTTAGATGGAAGAGAACCAGCCTTGGGCAAAACAAAACAATCTCCAAACCCAAACCAAACCAAACCAAATCCACACAAGCTCAGGAACAACGCCTACAGCTAGAGTTCCAGCCCCAGCACTGGCACCACAAAGAAAAAGAGCAAAGAGCACTGTCAGCAGGCTGGAGTGAGGACCAGACAGATAGCACGCTGAGACAGCCATCGGACGGCTGCTAAACACATGGCCTTCTTCCTCTGTTCCCCTGGCCTATCCAACCTGGACCGCAGAACTGAACGGGCCCAGGGAGCGGCCTGTGGGGGAGGCATGGGGTGCCCCAGCTGTGTGTGTCAGGAGGGGGGAGACTACATCTCCATGTGACTCCATGTTTGGTGCCGCCTGTTGATCCCTCCCACGGAGGCCCAGGCCCCGCCCACCCTCAGGTGAGCCATGGTCCCTACCTGTGCTGGGAGGATGGGGTGGGCGCACGAGGCACATTTTGGTGCAAATACCCTGAAAGAATAAAAGCAACAACCGCAAGTGACCAGAGGCCAAAGGCACAGGGGTGGTTGTGCCCACAGCAGCCCCCCGGCACGGCCCAGGTGCAGGTCTCTCCTGCCAGTTAAGACAAGGTACCTGGGCTGGAAAAGTGGCGTCTGTGGAGCTTTCTTGGTATTAAACTTCTACCACGTTCCCTGATTCGCCTCCACACCCGGCGGTCTGGAGGCTGCGGGCTCTGTCAGGCCAGGTCTTTCTACATCCAGTAATTTAACGCCCTCCCCTAATATCCAGACCTGGGTCACCTCAGGCTGAGAGCCTTGCTAGGGCCTGGCTCTACCTGAGTGCCAAAGAACAGATGCCCAGCACTGATTTTTTTTTTTTTTTCGTCGGTCGTGGGGCTTGAACTCTGGGCCTGGGTGCTGTCCCTCAGCTCTTCAGCTCAAGGCAAGCGCCCTACCACTTGAGCTACAGCGCCACTTCTGGTTTTCTGGTGGTTTTATTGGAGATAGTAGTCTCACGGTCTCTCCTGCCCGGGCTGGCTTTGAACCGCGATCCTCAGATCTCAGCCTCCTGAGTAGCTAGGATTACAGGCGTGAGCCACCAGCGCCCGGCTTTCCAGCACTGATTTTTAAGACAGCCACATAGGGGCTGGGAAGGTGGCTTAGTGGTAGACTGCCTGCCTAGCATGCATGAAGCCCTGGGTTCCATTCCTCAGTTCCCCATACACAGAAAGAGCCGGAAGTGGCGCTGTGGCTCAAGGGGTAGAGTGCTAGCCTTGAACAAAAGAATCTCAGGGCAGTTCAAAAAAGAAGTTCAAAGCCAGTCTGGGAGACCTCTTTTCTCCAGTGATCCAGCAGAAATTGAGGAGTGGAGGCGTGGCTCAAGTGGTAGAGCACCAGCCTTGAGTGAAACAATGATGGGAAACGGGTGCCGCTGGTGGCTCACGCCTCTCATCCTAGCTATTCAGGAGAGACTGAGATCTGAGGATCGTGGTTCAAAGCCAACCCTGGTGAGACTTTTCTTTCCAATGAACCGGCAAAAAGTCAGAAATGATGCTGTGGCTTAAAGTGGTGGAGCGCCAGCCTTGAGCAAAAAAAGCTCAGGGACAGCACCCAGGCCCTGAGTTCAAACCCCAAGACAGACACAAAAGAAAACAAGTACTGGTGGGGGGCCAGCCGGGGTGGGGACGGGGGCCCCTCCTGGGTGCAGGCCACTCACGCGTGATAGTCTCTGACACAGTAGATCTTGTTCTGCACGTCCACCGTGAACGGGACCCCGTCCAGACACTCGTTGCACACGCAGCAGCGGAAGCAGCCGGGGTGGTAAGACTTGCCCAGGGCCTGCAGGATCTGGGGATGGAAGGTGTTCAAGGCTGCCCCTAAAGGGATCCCCAGCAGGCGTGGAGCAGGCGGCAGGGTGGGGTCTGAGGGGCGCTAGCGGGCGGGGGAGGGGGAAGCACTCACCATGTCCATGATGAGGTGCCCGCACACGCTGCACTTGTCGGCCGTTTGCTGGAACCCAGAGTACTGAGTGGAGGGAATACAGGAAACCGGAAGTTGGGTGCTCCAAAGGTCCCCGGCTCCCACCCGTGGCACAGCCCGAGGGCCCAGCCTGAACTCACCAGGAAGTCCTCCTGGCAGTACACCTTCTCGCCCATGTTGTAGAACGCCTTGCCTAGGAGTCGTCTCCCTGTAAGGGGAAGGGGGTGGGGGAGAGTAGGGGATCCCTGGTATGTTGGAACCAGGGAAGGCACCTTATAGAACTTTCCTCCAACTGATGAGCTGTGGACTATAGATGTACTTTTCAATTTTTCATACACACACACACACACACACACACACACACACACACACACATATATTTTTTTAATGTCAGTCCTGAGACTTGAACTCAGAGCCTGGGTGCTGTCCCTTAGCCTTTTCTATTCAAGGCTGGCATTCCAACACTTGAGCTCTACGCCTGGCTTTTTAGGTGTTTACCTGGAGATAAGGGCCTCATGGACTATCCTGAACCCCTGTCCTTGGATCTCAGCCTCTTGAGTAACTAGGATGACAGGCGTGAGCTACCAGTGCCTGATGAATTTCTTTTGAATGTTATATCATTATCACTTAGTAAGATGATACAGCCAAGTGTTGGTGGCTTACGCCTGTAATCCTACCTTCGCAGGAGGCTGAAATCTGAGGATCACTATTCAAAGCCAGCCTGGGCAGGAAAGTCCATGAGACTCTGATCTCCAATGAACCACCAGAAAACTGGAAGAGGTGCTGTGGCGCAAGTGGTAGAATGCTAGCCTTGAGCTGAAGAGTTGAGGGACAATGCCCAGGCCCAGAGTTCAGGCCCCATGACGGACCAAAAAAAAAAGAGGACACACATGAATCCATGAACATTGGACGGACCATACTCTAGGCACCAGTATAAGCTCGCACCTGTAATTCCAGCTACTCAGGAGGCTGAGATCTGAGGATCCCGGTTTGAAGGCAGCCTGGGCAGGAAAGTCCAAAAGACTCTTATCCCCAGGGGCTGGGAAGGTGGCTCAGTGGTAGAGCGCTTGCCTTGCATGCCTGAGGCTCTGGGTTTGATTCCTCAGCACCACATAAGCAAAAAAAAAAAAAAGCCAGAACTGGCGCTGTGACTCAAGTGGTGAAGCACTAGCCTTAAGCTGAAGAGCTGAGGGACAGCGCCCAGGCCCAGAGTTCAGGCCCGACGACGGGACCCAAAAATAAAAAAAAATTAAATAAAAAAAAAGACTCTTATCTCCAATTAGCCACCAAAAAGCCAGAAGTGGAGCTGTGGCTCAAGTGGTAGAGCATCAGCCTTCAGTGCAAAAGCTAAGCAAGATCATAAGAGCCAGTATTCAAGACTTGTACCAAGGGGCTGGGAAGGTGGCTCAGTGGTAGAGTACTTGTCTTGCATGCCTGAGGCACTGGGTTTGATTCCTCAGCACCACATAAGCAAAAAAAGAAAAAAGCCGGAAGTGGCAATGTGGGTCAAGTGGTAAAACGCTAGCCTTGAGCTGAAGAGCTGAGGGACAGCGCCCAGGCCCCGATTTCAGGCTCCATGACCGGACCCAAAAAAAAAAAAAAAAAGAAAATTCAGTTGGGCACTGGTGGCTCACATGTCATCCTAGCTACTCAGGAGGCTGAGACCTGAGGATAGCAGTACAAAGCCAGCCTGGGCAGAAAAGTCTGTGAGGTTCTTTTTTTTTTTTTTGGGTCCAGTTGTGGGGCCTGAACTCTGGGCCTGGGCACTGTCCCTCAGCTCTTCAGCTCAAGGCTAGTTCTCTACCACTTGAGCCACAGCACCACTTTCGGCTTTTTCTTTTTTGTTTATGTGGTGCTGAAGAATCAAACCCAGGGCCTCATGCATGCAAGGCAAGCGCTCTACCACTGAGCCACCTTCCAGCACACAGCACCTATTTTATACCATCAGAAAGATGACATGGCTGTGTCCCAACAGCACACAGCTACTCAGTGGCAGGGTCTAGAGTCACCCTGATTCCCCTGATGCTAGACCCTATGCTGAGTAGCCATGTATGTCACATCCCAAGATTTCCTGCCAGGCCCCGCATGCAGCCCACACAGCAGGCAGACAGCAGGCACACGGAGCTAGGCTGCCTGGCTTTTATTCAGACACAGGAGTCAAATCGGCCATGGGTGGACACAGGTATCTGGAGTCCAGTGCATTGGGATGGAGTCCATCATGAATGGGTGGTTGGTCAGGCACCAGTGGCAAAAGACTCAGACCACTATGACCATAATAACATCTTGAACAAGAAAATTAAAATAAAACAAGATACACTCTGGGCTGGTGGTGATGGTGCTCTGAAAAAGAGAAACAAGGGTGTGAGGGGGAGGGGCAGGGATGGAGGTGCTGCACATGCTGGAACTCTGGCAGGACTAGCCAGTGCCCCCAGGATCACCCAGCCCCCTCACCCCCAGTGATTCAGCCCCATCACAGCAGGAAATTCTAGCTCACAGTGTACCTGCCCCAGCAGGGACCAGAGGCCACACACAACTATCAAGTTAGAATGTGAACAGTTTCCCCAGTCAGGGAAAAAGAACTTAGAAGGTTCTGGAGGACATGGGGGCAGGGGCAGCTGAGTCTGGGTTTGTGGAAAATCTCCTGTACCTGATGGTATCTGTCAGGTGTGTGGGATATGAATGTGTTCTACACACACACATGTAAGCCAGGTGCCAGTGGCTCATGCCAGTAATCCTAGCTCCTCTGGAGGCTGAGATCTGAGGATTGAGCTTCGAAGCCAGCCTGGGCAGAAAACTCCCCCTGAGACTTCTCTCTCCAATTAATCACTAAAAAAGAAATGGGAAATGGCTCTGTGGCTTAAGGGGTAGAGCACTAGCGGGAAGCACAAAGAGGCCCAGGACAGTGTGAGGGCTCTGAGTTGAAGTCCCACAACAGACAAACAAATTCAAGGGGCTGGGAAGGTGGCTCAGTGGTAGAGCACTTGCACTTGCCTTGCATGCTTGAGGCCCTGGGTTCGATTCCTCAGCACCACATAAGAAAAAAAGCCGAGCCGGGCGCTGGTGGCTCACGCCTGTAATCCTAGCTACTCAGGAGGCTGAGATCTGAGGATCACGGTTCAAAGCCAGCCCGGGCAGGAAAGACCGCGAGACTCCTATCTCCAATAAACCACCAGAAAACCGGAAGTGGAGCTGTAGCTCAAGTGGTAGAGCACTCGCCTTGAGCTGAAGAACTGAGGGACAGGGCCCAGGCCCAGAGTTCAAGCCCCACGACCGACAAAAAAAAAAAAAAAAGAAAAGAAAAAAAGCCGAAAGTGGCGCTGTGGCTCAAGTGGTAGAGCGATAGCCTTGAGCTGAAGAGCTGAGGGACAGTGCCCAGGCCCAGAGTTCAGGCCCCATGACCGGACCCCCCCACACACACAAAAAAAAAAAAACAAATTCAAATGAAAATAACCCACACATATATGATTGTTATAAACAGCCTCAGGCACCCTGTGCGCCTTTACTTGTTCAAGAAATGTCTTATATCTGGATGCCCTGAGCTCATGCCTGTCATCCAGCTACTCAGAACTCTGCGATGATGTAAGGATCAACACTCAAGACAGGCTACAGTGGTTCACACCTATAATCCTAGCTACTCAGGAGGCTCAGATTGAGGATTGTGGTTCAAAGCCAGCCCAGGCAGAAAACTTAGTGAAAGTCTTATCTCCAATAAACCACTAGAAAACCGGAAGTGGCCCTGTAGCTCAAGTGGTAGAGCGCTGGCCTTGAGCTGAAGAACTGAGGAACAGCGCCCAGGCCAAGAGTTCAAGCCCCACAAACAAAAACAAAAACAAAAAAAACAAAGGATCAAGATTCAAAGCCAAGCCTGACACTGGTGTCTCATGTCTGTAATACTATCTACTGAGGGGCTGAGACCTGAGGATCTCAGTTCATAGTCAGTCCCAGAAGGTATGCCCATGAGTCTTTTTGTGTATGTGTGTCAGTAGTGGAGCATGAAATCTGCATCTGGGCGCTGTCCCTCAGCTCTTCAGCACTTCAGCTTAAGGCTAGCACTCTACCACTTGAACGACAGCACCACTTCCAGCTTTTTGTGCTTATGTGGTGCTGAGGAATTGAACCCAGGGCCTCATGCATGCAAGGAAAGCACTCTACCACTGAACCACCTTCCCAGCCCCATGCCCATGGCTCCAAACCTCTGATCTTCAGATCACAGCCTATTAAGTAACTAGGATGAGAGGTGTGAGCCTCCGGTGCCTGGCAGTACTGTCTGATGGTATTCTATTGGCTCATTTTAGGGGAGATTGCCAGGCATGGTAGGAACATGTGGCAGAGCAGGCTGGCCATGCCCCTGTGGTAGTGTCAGCTGTGTGGCTATGGGGGGGGTGGGGCAGTGTGCCCAGCTGCACACACTGCTGATGGCTGCTGTATCTGGAGGAAGCCATCTACAGTGTGGCTCTCAGGGAACATGTTACCATGACGACGAAATCCAACAACTTTGCTGTCACTCCGGCCTCATTGTAGCACTCCTGGATCTTCCTGAAGGCCGCCTTCTCCTCCTCCGTGGCACCCACGCCCAACAGGGAGGTGTTCAAGGCTCTCTTGTCCCCAATGGTCAAAACACTGATGATTCCATAAAAAATGGGACAAGGTCGGGCTGTAAACAGTCAGGAAAGACCTTCCATTAAGGGCCCCATCCAAGCTGGGCGAGGGTGGCTCACACCTGTCATCCTAGCCACTCAGGAGGCTGACATCTGAAGATGGTGTTTTGAAGTCACACCCTGCAAGAATGTTGCTGAGACTCTGATCTCCACTGAACCACCAAAAAGCTGATAGTGGAGGGAGACGTGGCCTAAGTAGTAAGCAGAGTGCTAAGCCTTGGGCACAAAGATCTCCAAGGTACCACCAGAAAACTGGGAATGGCTCAGAGTGATAGAAAACTAGCCTTGAGCAGAATAACTCGGGGATGGCGCCTAGGCCCTAAGTTCAGGCACCATGACTAGCTCCCAACTCCTAAATCCCCCTCCCATTGGAGGCTCAGAGCTTTGAGGTTTCCTCAGGACTCTGGGCAGGGTCCTCCCAACCATCCCCTCCATCTGTCCCTAGATACAGCTTGGAGAGGCCCGTGGAAGGATCCAGAAAGCCATCTGCCCTCCCTCCTACCTCTCCCACCTGACTGGAAGCCCAGGTCCAACAAGAGCAAGGCCAGCACAAGCAGTGTCTGCTTCATGGCTCCCCTGCTGGAGGATGAGCTCAAGGCAGGGTTTCTGCAGCTTTTAAACCTCTGCACCCCACCCACCCCCTGCCCAGCCCTCACCTGCCCTGCTGATCCCCACTGCCTAAGGGCCAGGCCCTCCTGAGTCCCCAAGTGGGCCCTGGGCCCAGGGAGTGGGGTGAGTAAACACAGGAAGTCCCTCCCACCAGGAAGCAAATGGCAGAGATGTTAATCCCTATGCTGTGTTCCTCTGGGGAAAAACCTGGTCTGACCCTTTGCCAAAAGAGCAGTAACTGCTGACCTTTTTCAGTGCATCCATTCGGAAACCCACATCCTGTTGTGGTAGCCCCCCAAAATAATCCAAGCTTCCTGACCTGCATGGCACAGAGCTCCCCAAAACCAGGATGTGGAGCCAGCCATGGGAACAGAGGATAGGTGAGTGGCCAAAAATCACCCAAAAAAAAGCCAAGAGCAAAGAGACAAAAGGTATCTGGTCTCCCTGATATGTGGATGTTAAATACAAAATTCAAAGAGATATGACCAAGTAAACAGGACTTGACAAACAAAGGACCTGCACTCATCTGGTCGAATCATTTCTAAATAACCCCATGTTGCTGACCAAATAGATAGTATATATATATTTTTTTGTTTGTTTGTTTTTTTTGGGTCCGGTTGTGGGGCCTGAACTCTGGGCCTGGACGCTGTCCCTCAGCTCTTCAGCTCAAGGCTAGTGCTCTACCACTTGAGCCACAGCGCCACTTCTGGCTTTTTTCTTATATGGTGCTGAGGAATCGAACCCAGGGCATCAGGTATGCAAGGCAAGCACTCTATCACTGAGCCAACTTCCCAGCCCCCAAATAGATAGTATATTATGACATACATGCACACATCCGAGGGAAACTAGGACACAGAATCTGAGGACACAGGAAAAACACACAATAGAGGTACCCATCAACTGTACTGCACATTGATTAAAGGACAGGGATGGGATAGGAGAGAGAAAGAGGGAACAGCTTACAGTAAGCTGGGAAAAAACAATAAAGGAAAGAAATGTGAATTATCATCGTATTTGGGGAAAATATCTATAGTGTCCAACTTTGTAGAGTCCATAAGCGTTACAGACCATGATATCGACGATGCGGCTTACAAAGGTTAGAATTTGTTTGGGACTAAGTATCCCTTGGGCTGGGAAGCTGGCTCAGTGGTAGAGCGCTTGCCTTGCATGCATGAGGCCTATGGTTCGATTCCTCAGTACCACATAAGCAAAAAGAAAAAAGCTGGAAGTGGCACTGTGGCTCAAGTGGTAGAGCGCTAGCCTTGAGTTGAAGAGCTGAGGGACAGCACCCAGGCCCAGAGTTCAGGCCCCACAACCAGAACCCCAAAAAAAAACAAAAACAAAAACTAAGTATCCCTTTCCCACAATACTGAGAATTTTGTGTAATTTGTACAATCACTTAATCTCAAAAAAAGGAGAGAAAAAAAGATTGTGCTCTACCACTTTGAGTCACAGGTCTAGTTCTGACATTTTGGTGATGAGTTGAAGATAAGAGTTTCATGGACCTTTTTGCCCAAACTGGCTTTGAGCCATGATCCTTAGATCTCAGCCTCTGAGTAGCTAGGATGAAAGGCATGAGCGTCAAGAGGCAGCAGTCTTTTACTGTGGTCTAAATGAGGAGAAAAACAGCAGGGGCCAGAGGTGAGGGCTGGGCTGTGCTGGCTGGCAGAGCCCTGGTTTCACCCCTCAGGAGACCCCAAGTTCTGTCCCCAGCACTGCTGAGGAAGAAAGCACAAGCACATTGGGCCACCGGCTCCAGCGCTCCTTCTCAAGGTGCCTCAGGCCAAGGTCATAAGAACAAAGACCAAGAAAGTGTCATGGCTCAGGATGTGGACAGCCGATGCTGCCCCTGGGATCTGGCACCTGCTTCTCGAGATATCAGATGAGTATCCTGTTTGGCCAGAGTTCTAGTTCTTCTTCTTTTTTCCAGAAGTAGGGCTTGAAGTCTGAAGCAGACCAGCCCTGTGGGTGTGGGGGTCAGGAAGATGTTGTCCACCCCCAGTGCCTAGTGAGATGTTCCCTGGGGCTGCTGTGTCAGCTGACACGGGTGGAGGGGGAACAGCCAGCTCTCTGTTGACTCTGGATATTGTCCTTCACCAACACACACACAGGCCCTGGATCAAGGCTGTGTCTGGTGTGGGGTGGGGGCGTGGGGGGAGCAGGGGGAAGGGTGCTCCCGGAAGACACCTCTGACCCAGGCCCCTCCCTGAGCACTGTATGGCCAGATCAGGGATAAAAGGGTCCTGCGCTGGGTCGGGCAGCACCTGCGCCCACCGCATCATGGCGCCCACTAGTGTCCTGGCCCTGCTGGGTGCAGTGCTGCTCCTGGGGTGCCAGGTGGGGGGAGTCTGTGGGCTCCCTGGCCCCCTGGGCCTCACCAGCTCCCTGGCCCCTGTGCAGGAGAAGATATATTCCAGCCCTTTATGTCGATGGACCTCCTCCAGCCACTGCCTGCTCACCACAGAGCTCCACATCCCAGTGTGTTGGCTAGAAGGTTCTGGAAACAAAACCTTGGCAATTCCTCTGGGGAAGTGGGTGTCCTCTTTCCCCATGGGGCACAGGCTGGGGAGGGGACGGGCACGGTGACGTCCGCAGAGTAACTTCCACAGAGCCCCCAGATGTGGTGCTGTCCCAGGACAGCGTCCACGGGGCACACACACCGTCCCGCCCAAGAGCCTAGAAAGATGATGAATGCCCTTCTTTTTTTTTTGGTCGGTCGTGGGGCTTGAACTATGGGCCTGGGCGCTGTCCCTCAGCTCTTCAGCTCAAGGAGAGCACTCTACCAGTGGAGCTACAGCGCCACTTCTGGTTTTCTGGTGGTTTATTGGAGATAGGAGTCTCACGGTCTCTCCTGCCCGGGCTGGCTTTGAACCGCGATCCTCAGATCTCAGCCTCCTGAGTAGCTAGATTACAGGCGTGAGCCACCAGCGCCCAGCTTTTTTTTTTCTTTTTGTTAGTCCTTGGATTGAACTCTGGGCCTGGGTGCTGTCCCTGAGCTCTTTAGCTCACGGCACACAAACTATCACTTGAGCCACACCACCATTTTAGTTTTCTGGTGGTTTATTGGAGCTAAGAGTCTCACAGAGTTTCCTACCCAGGCTGGCTTTGAACTGCAACCATCAAATCTCATCCTCCTGAGTAGCTAGATGACAGGTGTGAGCCACTGGTGCCCTGTTGAATCTTCTTCTCACAGAGGAGGGATCTCAGGCCCAGAGACGTCTGCTCAGGTTCCAGTGTCATGATCTGCTCTGCCCACTGCTAAAGACACAAAATATATATGCCTCTGTCTCTGTCCCTCTCTGAGCCTCTTTTTGTGTGTGTGTGTGTGTGTCCGGTTGGTCATGGGGCCTGAACTCTGCGCCTGGGCGCTGTCCCTCAGCTCTTCAGCTCAAGGCTAGTGCTCTACCACTTGAGCCACAGCACAACGTCTAGCTTTTTTTTTCTGCTTAGGTGGTGCTGAGGAATCGAGCCCAGGGCCTCAAGCATGCAAGGCAAGCGCTCTACCACTGAGCCACCTTCCCAGCCCTCTGAGCCTCTTAAAGGAAGTAGCACCTCCTATCTGCAGGGCTGTGGTGAGCCCCACAAAGGAGTGGGTAAAGCAGGTGCTGGGTAGAGGGTGTCTGTAATCCAAGCTACTCACCAGGCTGAGACTGAGGATCCCAATTTGATGTCGGCCTGAGCAGGAAAGTCTAGGAGACTCTGATCTCCAACTAACCACCACCACAACCACAACCACCACCACCACCACCACCACCACCACCACCACCACCACCAACAACAACAACAACAACAAAGCGCCATAATTGGAGCTGTGGCTCCAGTGGTAGAGCCCTATCCTTGAAAACAAAGGCTGAGGGACAGCACCCAGGACTAGAGTTCAAGTCCCCGGACCACTCCCACCACCAAGTGTGTGATGGCAGAGAAAGACCAGAGGGCAAAGTTCAAAGTTCAGAACCTAGACATCAATTGTCAGTGTGCCTCAGTTCATCCTAAAAGAAGAGTCTCGTGGGCCCTCAGACCCCTCTGCGGCTCTCACCTGGGTTTTTCTCAGGCCCTTTTACTTCCTGCAGTGTCTGGCATGGCTCTGGCCCCTTCTTTCAGGTCCCTGTGAACGTGCTGGGGTTCACCATGAGGTTCCCTAGGAGCCCTCAGACCCTTGCGATGAGAGGCTCAGGATGCCCCGAGGTGACCACCCGTGGGGAATGGCATCCTCCAGTTTGCACTTGCTGTCACCATTGTCTGAAGGCTGGCACTCAGAAGCAAAGCAGTTTGCGGAGCCCCTTGTGCTGGAGGCGGCCGAGCACCCTGCCTGCACCACCACATAAGGCAGAAAAGGACCCACAAGCCCAAGTACATGGGGGGGGCTCACCCCAAAACTTAGTTCCTGGAGGACAGCAGCAGGAATCCCTTCTCAGGGCCCTGCTCCCATCCACCTTCCCCTTTGGCTCCTCCGTGCATGGCACCACCTGACCACTGGGGGGCGCGCTCTAGTTGAAGAGCAGAGGAGACTTCACCTTGACCCAATGGGATGACTGAACCTAGGACTCAGGCCTGAGCTCACCCATATCCACACACACACAGCCCACACACACACAATGTCACCTGCTTCCTCTTAACAAGGGCATGAGAAATTTTGAGCATGTAGTGATCTTGCTTCCCAAGAATTTTCTAATTTGAGAATTCTGTGGGGGCTGGGAAGGTGATTCAGTGGTAGAGCACTTGCCTTGCATGCATGAGGCCCTGGGTTCGATTCCTCAGCACCACGAAAGCAAAAGGTAAAAAGCTGGAAGTGGCGCTGTGGCTCAAGTGGTAGAGTGCAAGGCTTGAACAGTGCCCAGCAGGGACAGTGCCCAGGCCCAGTGTTCAGGCCCCAGGACCAGGTCCCCCCTCCCCCAATACAAGAAAAATATTGTGTGTCTGTGTGTGAGAAACCTGCAGGTTGAACTGAGGGCTTAAGTCCTGTCCCTGAGCTTTTTTTCCTCAAAGCTGGTGCTCTACCACTTGAGTTCAAGTTCCACTTCCAGGTTTTGGTGCTTAATTGGCGATTAGTCTCTTGTTCTTTCTTTTCTATGCTGGGTTTGAACCCTGATCCTCATAAATCCGCCTCCTTTATAATTCGGATTACAGGAATGGGGCAGGAGAAACCAGCTAAAATGCTAGATTTTCATAAATATGTTAATATATTAATTATACTTAAATTACTTAAGCTATATTTTCATTCTTTGTTTTACTTTTATATGGAATTAATCAAAGGGGAATGCTCACAAGATCAAAGGGTTTTGAGATCTGAATCAATCACGGTCTGACTTGCTCTTTTGCCAGAACCAGGGCTTGAGTTGTCTTTTTTCATGTTCTGCTGTTTCTCTACCACTTGAGCCACAGCTACAGGTTAAAATTCACTGATGGACAGTAGAGTACACAAGGTGCAAATGACTTTACACCCTTGGTGAGGCCAATCTGGGCAGCAAATTCTCCCTGGAGGTTCACTGCTTATGAGCCACAGCTGCCAAAGTAACCATTCAGGAAATATCATCTGAACACCTGCTCTTCCCTATCAAGAAATCCTGATCCAGCCAGGTTTCAGGGACTAACATCTGTAATCTTAGTGACTCAAGTGGTTAAGATCCAGAGGATCGTGGGCCAGAAAAGTCCAAAAGGGGCTGGGAAGGTGGCTCAGTGGTAGAGCGCTTGCATGAGGCCCTGGGTTCGATTCCTCAGCACCACATAAGCAAAAAGAAAAAAAAAAAAAGCCATAAGTGGCGCTGTGGCTCAAGAGGTAGAGCGCTAGCCTTGAGCTGAAGAGCTGAGGGACAGCGCCCAGGCCCAGAGTTCAGGTCCCACACCCTCCAAAAAAATTTTTATGAAAATGCAACGAAGTGATTGTTCCGCATGTCCTGTGCGCGCGCGCACTCAGTGCTGGGACTCGGTCCGGCTGTCTCGGGCTGTCGCGCTGCAGCCTGGCGCTCCACCAGCAGAGCCGCAGCTCCGCGCGCAGCATCCGGCGGCTCCCTGGCGGCCTCCTCTCGCGGCCTCTCCCGCAGGCTCACTGCGCAGCGGGGCCTCAGCGCTCGGCCTCCTGCGGAGCTGATCGCGGCGCGAGCGGCCGGCCCGACGCGGGTGCGGCACGCGGGCTAACGCCGGGGTCTGTCGCGCAGTCTCCAGGGCCTTCCCGGGCCCGCTGACCTCTGACCCTCGCGGTCTCACGGGGCCGCCGCCCCCTCCGCGCCGCGGTCACCTTCGCCCCGCCCCGCCCGCGGGCGCAGCATCCGGGACCCCGGGCCAATCCTCGTCTGACGCCGCGGCCGGCGCCGGGTCTCCGTGGCGGGGCTGCGGGCCTGGACGCGGGGGCCGCACAGGTGCCGCTGAGGCCGCACTCACAGACACGAGCGCCTCTCCAGACGCCGGCCGCGCTCCCCGCGCCCCGCCTCGCCGTGACGCCACCCGAGCCCGCGCCTCCACGACTCCCCTCTCACCTCCCGGCTCCCAGAACCTGCAGCGCGGAAGCCGCACGGACGCCGACCCACGCCCCGCCCACACACCCGCGGCACCAAGCCGGAAGCCCCGCCCTCACTCCAGCTCCAATCGGTTCTTTTGCGCCGCCACTCGGCGCAGAGGTATCTGGGTAATGTAGTTTTCCCTCTGAGCAACGTCTATCCCGTGCGGACTGCATCCCTGGTGTAGCTTAGCACGTGGGACTCGCTGAGCCCTTGGGCAGGAAGTGGGCTATTGTGTGAACAGTCCTTGCTGCGGACATGTAGCTTTGTCTTTTGGGTACTGGTTTCATCTCTTTGGGACATGCACCCAGGAGTGAGATGTGTGCTCTATTTGTACTAAAATCTGCATTTTAAGGAACCCCCAGATTGTTTTCCCCCTATGGGTCTGAAAGATCGACCCCCTGTGGGGCAGGCACATGCTGGGGAAGGGGTTACATTTCTGACCCATAAATGTGTGTGTGTGGCTGGGGTGGTTGGGTGGGTGGGGGTAGGGGCGAAATTAAGGAAATGAGAATCAGGCCACCAGCGGCCCTACCATTTGAACCACGCTTCCAGCCCTACTATATATTTTGCTGGTTGTTTTGGAGACAGTGTCTCATAGACTTCCCCCTTAGATTGGTTTGAATCTTGATTCTCAGCATCAGAGCTTCCCAAGTGTTTAGGACTGCAGGCAAGAGCCACCAGCAAGGCCCTTGTGCCTTCAGTGTGTTGCACTGTTTTCTCCTAGCTTCTCCATATTAATAGAGCATACCTGGCATCTGTATGTGAAGGCCTGGCTTATTTTACTTAACAATCATGATTTCCCTCTCCATCAATTTGCTAGCAATGACATAATTTCATTCTTGACATCTGGCAGGTGAAGCCTGTGTGTGCATGTGGGTGTGTAAAAGCACACACACATGTGTGTATACATATATGTGTATTGTATGCATATGTATCTCATTTAGTCTGCAAACAGCCCCCATTTTATACCATCTGAGAGATGACATGGCTGTGGCCAACAGCACATAGCTACTCAGTGGCAGGGTCTAGAGTCACCCTGATTCCCCTGATGCTAGACCCTATGCTGAGTAGCCATGTGTGTCACATCCCAAGATTTCCTGTCAGGCCCCGCACGCAGCCCACACAGCAGGCAGACAGCAGGCACACGGAGCTAGGCTGCCTGGGTTTATTCAGACACAGGAGTCAAATCGGCCATGGGTGGACACAGGTATCTGGAGTCCAGTGCATTGCGGTGGAGTCCATCATGACTGGGTGGTTGGTCAGGCACCAGTGCCAAAAGACTCAGCCCACTAAGACTCAATAACATTGTGAACAAGCAAATTTAAATAAAACAACGTACAGTCTGGGCTGGTGGTGATGGTGCTCTGAAAAAGAGAAACGGGTGTGGGGGGAGGGCAGGGATGGAGGAGCTGTACATGCTGGAACTCTGGCAGGACTAGCCAGTGCCCCCAGGATCACCCAGCCCCCTCACCCCCAGTGATTCAGCCCCATCACAGCAGGAAATTCTAGCTCACAGTGTACCTGCCCCAGCAGGGACCAGAGGGCACACATAACTATCAAGTTGGAATGTGCACAGTTTTCCCCAGTCAGGGAGAAAGAGCTGAGTAGGTTCTGGAGGACATGGGGGCAGGGGGCAGTTGAGTCTGGGTTTGTGGAAAATCTCCTGTAGCTGATGGTATCTGTCAGGTGTGTGGGGTATGAACATGTTCTAAACACACACATGTAAGCCAGGTGCCAGTGGCTCATGCCAGTAATCCTAGCTCCTCTGGAGGCTGAGATCTGAGGATTGAGGTTAGAAGCCAGCCTGGGCAGAAAACTCCCCCTGAGACTTTTCTCTCCAATTAACCACTAACAAAACTGGAAGTGGCTCCTGGCTTAAGGGGTAGAGCGCTGCCTGGAGCACAAAGAGGCACAAGGATAGTGTAAGGGCCCTGAGTTCATGACCCACAACAGACAAACAAATTCAAATAAAAAAACCCACTCGTGTATGAGTGTTATAAACAGCCTCAGGCACCCTGTGGGCCTTTACTAGTTCAAGAAATTTCTTATAGCTGGGTGCCCTGAGCTCACGCCTGTCATCCCAGCTACTCAAAAATCTACCATCTGAAGATCAAGATTCAAAGTCAAGCCAGGTTCAGTGGCTCCACCCCATAACCCTAGCTATCAGGAGGCTGAGATCTGAGGATCAAGGTTCATAGCCAGCCCCAGAAGGAATGTCCATGAGTCTTTGTGTGGGGGAGTGTGTGTGTGTGGTGGAGCCTGAACTCTGCATCTGGACACTGTCCCTCAGCTCTTCAGCTCAAGGCTATCGCTCTACCACTTGAACCACAGCACCACTTCCAGCTTTTTGTGCTTATGTGGTGCTAAGGAATTGAACCCAGGGCCTCATGCATGCAAGGCAAGCATGCTACCACTGAGCCACCTTCCCAGTTCCATGGCCATGTCTCCAAATCTCCAATCTTCAGGTCTCATCCTATTAAGTAGCTAGGATGAGAGGTGTGAGCCACCGGTGCCTGGCAGTACTGTCTGATGTTATTCTATTGGCTCATTTTAGGGGAGATTGCCAGGCATGGTAGGAACATGTGGCAGAGCAGGCTGGCCATGCCCCTGTGGTAGTGTCAGCTGTGTGGCTATGGGGGGGTGGGGCAGTGTGCCCAGCTGCACACACTGCTGATGGCTGCTGTATCTGGAGGAAGCCATCTACAGTGTGGCTCTCAGGGAACATGTTACCATGACGACGAAATCCAACAACTTTGCTGTCACTCCGGCCTCATTGTAGCACTCCTGGATCTTCCTGAAGGCCGCCTTCTCCTCCTCCGTGGCACCCACGCCCAACAGGGAGGTGTTTAAGGATCTGGGGTTCCCAAGGAGCAAAGCACCGAAGAATTCAGAAAAAATGGGACAAGCTTGGGCTGGAAACACAGTCAGGAAAGACCTTCCATTAAGTACCCCATCTGTTGGTGGCTCACACCTGTCATCTACCCACTCAGGAGGCTGAGATCTGAAGATGGTGTTTTGAAGCCACACCCCACAGGAAAGTTTGTGAGACTCTGAACTCCACTGAACCACCAAAAAGCTGGAATTAGAGGGAGGTTTGGCCTAAGTAGTAAGTAGAGTGCTAAGCCTTGGGCACAAAGATCTCCAAGGTACCACCAGAAAACTGGGAATGGCTCAGAGTCATAGGAAACTAACCTTGAGCAGAATAACTTCGGGATGGCGCCTAGGCCCTAAGTTCAGGCACCATGACTATTCCCCAAGTCCCAAATCCCCTCCCATTGGAGGCTCAGAGCTTTGAGGTTTCCTCAGGACTCTGGGCAGGGTCCTCCCAACCATCCCCTCCATCTGTCCCTAGATACAGCTTGGAGAGGCCTGTGGAAGGATCCAGAAAGCCATCTGCCCTCCCTCCTACCTCTCCCACCTGACTGGAAGCCCAGGTCCAACAAGAGCAAGGCCAGCACAAGCAGTGTCTGCTTCATGGCTCCCCTGCTGGAGGATGAGCTCAAGGCAGGGTTTCTGCAGCTTTTAAACCTCTGCACCCCACCCACCCCCTGCCCAGCCCTCACCTCCCTGCTGATCCCCACTGCCTAAGGGCCAGGCCCTCCTGAGTCCCCAAGTGGGCCCTGGGCCCAGGGAGTGGGGTGAGTAAACACAGGAAGTCCCTCCCACCAGGAAGCAAATGGCAGAGATGTTTATCCCTATGCTGTGTCCCTCTGGGGAAAAACCTGGTCTGACCCTTTGCCAAAAGAGCTATAACTGCTGACCTTATTCAGTGCATCCATTCGGAATCCAATGTCCGGTCACAGCCCCCAAAAATTATCCATGCTTCCTGACCACATCCTTCCCCTGGCCTCCATGGCAGAGAGTCCCCCAAACCAGGAAGTGGAGCCGAAAATCACCCGGAAAACTGGTGGTGTCTCAGCTCAGACCTTGGGACACAGGTGTGGGCACGAACTCAACAGATCTTTTGGACACCTTTGCTGCGGCCAGGTCCAGCCTGGGCCTCTCCCACAGCAGGTGACACCATGCTAGGGCCCTGATTTCCCCTCCTTTCAAGGGAGGGGGCTCTTAGTGGGGCTCTGGAGGCTGGCAAGGTCCTCATTCACCCACCCAGCTCCCTCTCACTCCCAAAGGGACAAATTCCTGGAATACTTTTTTTTTTTTTTTTTTTTTTGTCAGTCATGGGGCCTGAACTCTGGGCCTGGGTGCTGTCCCTCAGCTCTTCAGCTCAAGGCGAGCGCTCTACCCCTTGATCCACAGTGCCACTTCCGGCTTTTTCTGCTTATGTGGTGCTGAGGAATTGAACCCAGAGCCTCATGAATGCAAGGCAAGCGCTCTACCACTGAGAAGCCTTCCCAGCCCCATCTGGCTTTTTCTGTGTATGTGGTACTGAGGAATCGAACCCAGGGCTTCATGAGTGCTAGGCAAGCACACTACCAGGGAGCCACACTCCCAGCCACTGTCTTGATGTCCTGGGGCATGAACTCAGGGTTTTGCTGTTCTGCCTGAGCTTTCTTGTTCTCAGGCTGGTGCTCTATCATTTTTGGTGCTCTGTTTCTGGTTTTTAAATGATGAAGTGGAGATAAGTCTCATGGATGTTCCTGCTCAAGATGGCTTCAAACCTCTGCACTCAGATCTCTGCCTCCTGATTAGCTAGGATGACAGGCATGAGTCCTGGGTGGCAGGTGCCTGCCTACCATGCAGGAGGGCCGAGATCTGTCCCACAGCACCCAGGAAGCAATGACAAGCGCTTTGGGCCACCTGCTCCTGGGCCAGACCTCAAGGGACCCAGGCCAAGAACAGTGAAGACCAAGTGTCACAGCTCTCAGGACATGGAGGGTCAGAGCTGCCCCTAGGACCTGGCAGTGGCTTCAGGAGATCCCGGATGAACATCCTGTTTAGCCTGAGTTTGTCTTCTTTAAAAAAGAAAAATTGTGCCAGGCCTGGGAGGATGGCTCAAGTGGTAGAGAGCTCGCCTTGAGCTGAAGAGCTGAGGGACAGTGCCCAGGCCCAGAGTTCAAGTCCCAGGACCAACAAAAAGAAAAGAAAGAAAAAACAAAAAAGGAATGAAACAAAAAGAAAAGTAGTTGCCGTACATGGAGGTCGCTTCTAGTTACTCAGGACGCTGAAATCTGAGGATTGAGGGTCAAAGACAACCCAGGTAGGAAAGTGCATGAGACTCTTTTTGTGTTGTCAGTCCTGGGGCTTGGTCCCCCAGAGCCCCCCGGCCCTGTCTGAGCTTTTCCGCTCAAGGCTAGTGCTCCAGCACTTTGAGCCACAGCTCCCATGCCAGTTTTCTGATGGGTTCATTGGAGGTAAGAGGCTCAGACTTCCTTGCCTAGGCTGGCTTTGAACGAGGATCCCCAGATTCCAGCCTCCAGGGTAGCCAGGATGATAGATGTGAGCCACTCCACACTCAGCTTGGTGAGACTCTTGTGTGTGTGTGTGTGTGTGTGTGTGTGTTGTGGGACTTGAACTCTGGGCCTACGCTGTCAGCTCTTCAGCTCAAGGCGAGTGCTCTACCACTTGAGCCACAGCACCACTTCTTGTTTTCTGGTGGTTAATCGGTGATGAGTCTCATGTACTTTCCTGCTCTGGTTGGCTTTGAACTGTGACCATCAGATCTCAGCCTCCTGAGTAGCTAGGATGACAAGCATGAGTCACTAGCACCCAGTTGAATCCTCTTCTTACAGAGGAAGGATCTCAGGTCCAGGAAGGTCCACTCAGGTCCCGGTAGCATGATATGCTCTGCCCACTGCTAGAGACACAAAATGCTGTGCACGTATGCGTCTGTCTCTGTCCCTCTCTGAGCCTCTTAAGTGAAGTAGCACCTATCTGCAGGGCTGTGGTGAGGCCCACAAAGGAATAGGTAAAGCCAGGTGCTGGGTAGTGGGTATCTGTAATCCAAGCTACTCACGAGGCTGAGACTGAGGATCCCAATTTGAAGCTGGCCTGAGCAGGAAAGTCTAGAAGACTCTGATCTCCAACTAACCACCACCACGACCACCACCACCACCACCAAGCCATAATGTTAGCTGGGGCTCCATTGGTAGACAGAGCTCTATCCTTGAGAACAAAGCTGAGGGACAGCACCCAGGCCTAGAGTTCAAGTCCCAGGACCACCCTGACCCCTAAAAGAAAAAGTGTGAGATGACAGAGAAAGAGCAGAGGGCAAAGTTCAAAGTGCAGAACCCAGACATCAACTGTCAGTGTGCCTCAGTTTATCCTAAAAGAAGAGTCTCGAGGGCCCTCAGACCCCTCTGCGGCTCTCACCTGGGTTTTTCTCAGGCCCTTTTACCTCCTGCAGTGTCTGGGATGGCTCTGGCCCCCTCTTTCAGGTCCCTGTGAATGTGCTGGGGTTCACCATGAGGCTCCCTAGGAGCCCTCAGACCCTTGCGATGAGAGGCTCAGGAGGCCCGGGGTGACCACGGTGGGGGATGGGAGCGTGCATCCCCCAGTTTGCACTTGCTGTCACCAACGTCCAGAGGCTGGCACTCAGAAGCAAAGCAGTTTGCGGAGCCCCTTGTGCTGGATACGGGCAGAAAAGAACCCACAAGCCCAAGTACATGGAGGGGGGCTCACCCCAAAACTTAGTTCCTGGAGGACAGCAGCAGGTCCTTCTCAGGGCCCTGCTCCCATCCACCTTCCCCTTTGGCTCCTCCGTGCATGCCACCACCTGACCACTAGGGGACGGTGTCTAGTTCAACAGCAGAGGAGACTCACCTTGACCAAGTGAAGCCTGAACCCAGGACTCAGGCCTTAAATTCAAGCCCCAGGACCAGCTCACCCATATCCACACCCACACACAGCCCACAAAGTCACCTGCTTCCTCTTAACAAGGGCATGAAAAATTTTGAGCTTGTAGTGATAATCTACTTCCCAAGAGCTTTCCAATTTATTTATTTATTGAGGTCGGTCGTGGGGCCTGAACTCTTGGCCTGGGCGCTGTCCTTGAGCTCTTCAGCTCAAGTCTAGCCCTCTACCACTTGGGCCACAGCGCCACTCCTGGCTTTTTCTGTTTATGTGGTGCTGAGGAATCAAACCCAGGGCCTCATGCATGTGAGGCAAGTGCTCTACCACTGAGCCACCTTCCCAGGCCCTGGTTTTCTAATTTAAAAAAACTGCAGTTGTATAAAATGTTTCTAACTAGAAAAATAAAAAAGTCAAAATTGTAGTTTGTGTGTTTGCATGCACACACACTTGCCAGTCCTGGGGCTTGAACTCAGGACCTGGGTGCTATTCCTAAGTTTTTGTGCTCAAGGCTGGTGCTCTACCACTTTGAGCCACACCTACACTTCCCTTGGAGATAAGTCTCACAGTCTTCTCTGCCTGGACTGGCTTCCATCCATGATCCTCAGATCTCAGCCTCCTGCGTAGTGGAGACGATAGGCGTGAGCTGACAGCGCTCTGCTGGGGGGTACATTTTAGATCCAATCCTGATCCATCCACACCCATTCCCTTGGGGAACGCCAGGGTCACCAGCCTCACTTTGCCCCCACTTCTCATTGGCCCAGGTAGACCTCTTGTCCTCTATTGAACATTCTCTACTCCCTGGGGCAACAGAAAGCGGTGGAGGGGGGTGGTTAGGCCCAGTCTAAACCTCAGAGCCCCCAAGTCCTGGCTGAGCCCCACACACAGCCTCAGCCTGGGGTGGCAACACTCTGCTGTGGGCCAGGCCGAGGGCCACAGCGCCACCTGCAGGGCGTCCATGGGCACATGCAGCCTGCTCAGGTCAAAGATGCAAGGTCCAAGCCAAAGTGGGAAGGCATGGGAAGGCTTTGCACCCAATGCTGCTGTGGCCCCAGGGCTGACAGCAGACAGGGAGTGAACCAGCCGTCGTCTAGAGGTGTGTGTGTGTGTGTGTGTGTGTGTGTGTGTGTGTGTGTGTGTGTGTGTGTGTGTGTGTGTGTGTGTGTGTGTGTGTGTGTGTGTGTGTGTGTGTGTGTGTGTGTGTGTGTGTGTGATCAGGCAGGTAAGGCAGAGTTGGAGCAGTCTTGGGATCATGCTGTGGGTCCAGCAGGTGTGTGTAACACAGGCCACTGTCTGGGGCAGCAGGTGCCCTGGGTGAGTGACAGGTATACAAATGCCCCTTGTCACTCTCGACCCCAGGGCCAGGGGCGTCCCATCGAAGCGTGCCAGCCTGGGATGCTGCTGCCAGTCTCTGGGAAACCTCCAGAAGCTCATCCCCTCAGGGCCATGTTCCTGGCACATCCAGAAAGATCCTGCCCATAATCCTCAGGTGTGTGTAGCGATGTGCAGGGAAGAAGGGAGAGGAGACAAGCACTCCTACCCACCACTCAGAGATTTCTAGACAGTCCTTGGAGTCTCCAAGAACCAGAACCCAGTGCTGTAGACTGGGAGATGCCATAGCCCGAGGCTCTGGACCCAGATTCCCGGGTCTCCTCCCTCTGCAAGACCCCATCATGCCCTGTCAAGACACCTGCAGATGTCAGGCCTGGGCACTTGCCCTGATGGCAGCGCCTCGAGGCTGTGCTTCGTAGGTCAAGGGCCACCTGGCCCTCCCTGCTGCCCTGCCCCCCACCTGTGCCCCCAGGTCCCAACAGGTCTCTCTGGGAGCCCTCTCCAGTCCTCACAGGGGGGAGGGAGCCCCCCCAGGCTGTCTCCTGGCTGGTTAAGAGGCTGCCACTGAAAAGCCATAGCCATAGTGTGCTGCTGGCTCACACCTGTAATCTCAGATACTCAGGAGGCTGAGATCTCAGGATTGAGGTCTGAAGCCTGGCCAGGCAGGAAAATCCATGAGACTCATCTGCAATGAACCACCAAAAAGCCAGAAGAGGGTGGAGTTGTGGCTCAAGTGGTAGAGTGCTAGCCTTGAGCAAAAGTAAATGTTCAGAGATAACACCCAGGCCCTGAGTGGAAGCCCTAGTACTGGCATGAAAAAAAAAAAAAAAAGAAAAGAAAAAAGAAAAAGCCATGTTTGTTTTCTTTTCTTTCCAGTCCTGGGGCTTGAACTCGGCCTGGGCACTGTCCCTGAGCTTCTTGCTCAAGGCTAGCACTCTACCACTTGAGCCACAGCGACACTTCTAGCTTTTTCTGTGACTCATGGGAGGTAAGAATCTCATGGACTTTCTTGCCTGGGATGGCTTCAAATTGTGATCCTCAGATCTCAGCCTCCTGAGTAGCTAGGACAGGTGTGAACCGCCAGCAAGGTTGGGTTTTACTCAGAGAGAACGTCTTAGCTAGCATCCCATCACGGACCCTGTGCCGCTCAATCCCTCCTTGGTTGCCAGTGGGGCAGCTGCTGACCCCAGTTCCTCCCTCCTGGGGCCTGTAGGACTCCAGCCCCTCCCAGGTCCAAACCATGTGCAATCTTCCCCTTTGCCCCTCCGGAGAGGCCTACCTACGTCCCGATTCGCCTGAAGTTCTGAGAACTCTAGTCTGAGCGTCCTAGGGAGAGTCAGCACCAGCCTCTGCCATCCTGGGGCTCTGAGGGCACCCCAAGGCCAAGAAAGAGCCAGGTCCTCTTCCAAGGCCCATGCAGGGGCGCACGCATATGAACATGCAGGTACCACGGGCATGAACACGCATGCGCACACCTGCCCGGGCCTTCCTTTGGGTGAGCTGGGCCTCAATGCAATGGCCGACGCCCAGAAGCCACGCAAACACTTCCAAGGTGCCTGGGTCTGGAGCACCCGCCTTTCAAGAGGTTAAGGGAAGGCCTCTGGGCTCTGTTGGGCTCCTGCACAGGTTCACTTCCCTTCCCTTCTCCCTAGAGCTTCTCAGCCTTTCTTCCAGCATCCTCTAAGAAACCCAGTCTCCCTCTTTTTGTGCTGGTCCTGGGGCTTAAACTCAGGGCCTGGGCGCTGACCCTGAGCTTTGTCACTCAAGGCTGGCGCTCTACCACCTGAGCTCAGCTCTACTTCTAGCTTTTTGGTGATTCATTGGAGATAAGTTTCTCATAGACTTTCCTGTCCCAGCTGGCCTTGAATGGTAATCCTCAAATCTCGGCCTCCTGAGTAGCTGGGATTATAGGTGTGAGCCACCATGCTTGGCTTCCACTCATCTTTCAAAAAGGTTATGTACACATAATCTGACTTATGGAATTTTAACTTCCTTGTACTTAACAAAAAAATCATCATCCAGCCCACGCTACCCGACACTCAAGTCAGAAAAGCAGGCCCACACGGTGAGATTTTCAGAGGAATTTATACAAAAATACTTTAAAACTACAACGTTCTTTTCCACCTGAAGTTTAGACATGTGATACACAAATTGGGACATGTATTGTGGAGTCGGCTGTAACTTTAAGAAATAATCAGTTGGGCCCAAATTCTTAGAATGAAAACACGAGTCTTTTAAAGTATAATAAAGATATCCTCAAAGGAAAACCAACCAAAACAACAACAGGAACCCCCCAAAACTTAATTTAAGTCAAACCCCATCATGTTTGTCCTGGGGCGGGAAGCAGTGTGCTGCTCCCACACAGGTGTGTCCTGAGCCAGGCGCACAGGGCGCCCCCTTGTGGCCCCGCTTCACCATGACCAGGGGCTGTCCATCTGCCAAGGAAGGGGGGCTGCCCCGACCCAAGCCAGGATCCAGAAGACCTAGGGGAGACCCCCCCTCAAGGCCATGGCCAATCTCCACAATTTCCCCAGGATGCCTTTCCTCCCCCCCCACGCTGGGAACCTTTCCCACCCACCAATGGGCAAAAAACTAAAAACTCACAAACCTGAGCACCACACCACCACCACCAAACCCTGCTTGGGGGCGAGTGGATTTGGACAAGGCCCCAGGCCTCTTAACTTATGTTATGCCAGTACGGGGGACTTGAACTCAAGATCTCACCCTCTCGTTCCGTGTCTGTCCCCTCCCTCCCAAGGCTGGCTCTCTACCACTTGAACCACACCTCCACTTCTGGCTTTTTTTAGGGGAGGTGGGGGGTGCGAAGTGAGGGGTGGCAGGTCCTGAGGCTTGAACCCTGGGAAGTGCGTGCTGGTGTCTGGCGGCTCCCTGTGTCCAGCGGGAAGGGGTGCTGAGAGGCACAGACGGTGAATAAATAGAAGTAGCTTGGCTCAGGGGTCCAGCCCCTGGGGATGGGACAGCAGCTGGGTGGGAGGAGTGGGTGCGGAGAGGCATGGAAGCAAGCGAGCCACGCGGAGCCCGGGCCACTCGTCCAATCCTGCCCTGTCAGAGCTCAGTGACGCGCGCGGTGGCGGAGGGAAGCAGGCCGGACCCCAGGCGCCGCAGGTGGCACCGGCGGCAGAGCAGGTGGCCCTCCAGTGGGTAGCAGCGCCGTCCATCCTCACCGCTCAGCTGGAGCCTGCAGTCCTAGGGAAGGGCAGGGCGGCCCAGGGTAAGCGGGGAGCGGGCCTGTCATGGATGGGGGAAGCCGGAGCGGCTGGGGAAAGCTTGGCCCCAACCACAGCGGTTGAGTAGTCCAGCCGCACCCAATGGTAGTTATGGTATCAGCCCACAATGTGGCAGTTAAACAAGCCTGATGGCTCAGTGGTAGAGTGCTTGCCTTGCATGCATGAGGCCCTGGGTTCGATTCCTCAGCATCACATAAGCACAAAAAGCCAGAAGTGGCTTTATGGTTCAAGTGGTAGAGCGCTAGCCTTGAGCTGAAGAGCCCAGAGTTCAAGCTCCAGGACCAACCAAAAACAAACACACACAAAAGAAGAAACAAAAACAAACCCAAGCTACTCAGAAGGCTGAGATCCGAGAATCCCAGTTCCAAGCCAAGCATGGGGAAGACAAATCCAAAAGACTCTGATCTTCAGTTAACACCAATAAAGCAAAAAATGGAGATATGGCTCAAAAGCCTTGAGCATCAAAGCTCAGGGAAGCCAGCACCCGTGGCTCACGCCTGTCATCCTAGCTACTCTAGGAGGCTGACATCTGAGGGTCACAGTTCAAAGCCAGCCCGGGCAGGAAAGACTCTTATCTCCAATAAACCACTCAGAAAACCAGAAGTGGCGCTGTGACTTGTGTGGTAGAGTGCTCACCTTGAGCTGAAGAGCTAAGGGACAGAGTGTAAGCCCCACAAACAACAATAACAACAACAACAAAAGCTCAGGGACAGCACCCAGGCCCTGAGTTCCAGTCCCAGGACTAGCACATGCATGCACGCACACTCAGAGCTGGGCTGCGGTGGGTGGGAACATGCGCACAGTGCAGGAGGCGTGCGGTGAGCGGGCCAGCAGGGAGTCCCGGGCTCACCTCGCAGTGGTAACACTCCACGTGGTAGTTTCTGTCCATGGACACCACACGGATGGTGGTCTCACAGCCCTGGAGAGGGAGACAGGACTCACACACAGAAGTGCCCTGGACATGCCAGCCCACAAATCTCTGGACCCAGCCATGATGGGGCTGTGTGCACCCCGATCCGACGTTTCCCTGGATCGCCACAAGCACAAGCAGGGACACACATGTGGTTTACGATACCTCGGGTATGCCGTGCACACAGGTAGGCCCATGCACACGTACACGGTCTCTTGTGCATCACAGGGTGTCATTACACGTGCATTCAAGACCACTGTTAGCAGGACGCTGGTGGCTCAAGCCTGTCATCCTAGCTACTCAGGAGGCTGAGATCTGAGGATCCAGGTTTGAAACCAGACCAGGCAGGAAAGTCCATGAGACTCCTATCGCCAATAAACTACTCAGAAAAAGCCCTATGTGGCGCTGTGGCTCAAGTGGTAGAGCATTAGCTTTGAGCACAAAGAGGCTCAGAGACAGCACCCAAGCCATGATTTCAAGCCCCAGGACTGGAAAAAAAAAAAAAAAAAGACCACTCTTGTGTTGCTGGTGGTTCACACCTGTCATCCTAGCTACTCAGGAGGCTGAGATTTGGAGGATTGAGGTTGAAGCCAGTTGGGGCAGAACAGCCGTCCATGGGCTGGGAAGATGGCTCAGTGGTAGAGCTCTTGCCTTGCATGCACAAGGCCCTGGGTTCGATTCCTCAGCACCACATAGGCACAAAAAGCCGGAAGTAGGGCTGTGGCTCAAGTGGTAGAGCACTAGCCTTGAGCTGAAGAGCTGAGGGACAGCGCCCAGGCCCAGAGTTCAGGGCCCCACGAACAACCAAAAAAAAGAAAAAAAAAAAAGAAAGTTATCTAGAATCTTGCTAATCAACCAGCAAAAAGCCGGAAATAGCTTAGACGGAAGAGAACAACCTTGCACAAAACCAAGCAATCCCCAAACCCAAACCAAACCAAACCAAATCCACACAAGCTCAGGAACAACGCCTACAGCTAGAGTTCCAGCCCCAGGACTGGCACCACAAAGAAAAAGAGCAAAGAGCACTGTCAGCAGGCTGGAGTGAGGACCAGACAGACAGCACGCTGAGACAGCCATCGGACGGCTGCTAAACACATGGCCTTCTTCCTCTGTTCCCCTGGCCTATCCAACCTGGACCGCAGAACTGAACGGGCCCAGGGAGCGGCCTGTGGGGGAGGCATGGGGTGCCCCAGCTGTGTGTGTCAGGAGGGGGGAGACTACATCTCCATGTGACTCCATGTTTGGTGCCGCCTGTTGATCCCTCCCACGGAGGCCCAGGCCCCGCCCACCCTCAGGTGAGCCATGGTCCCTACCTGTGCTGGGAGGATGGGGTGGGCGCACGAGGCACATTTTGGTGCAAATACCCTGAAAGAATAAAAGCAACAACCGCAAGTGACCAGAGGCCAAAGGCACAGGGGTGGTTGTGCCCACAGCAGCCCCCCGGCACGGCCCAGGTGCAGGTCTCTCCTGCCAGTTAAGACAAGGTACGTGGCCCTGGAAAAGTGGCGTCTGTGGAGCTTTCTTGGTATTAAACTTCTACCACGTTCCCTGATTCGCCTCAACACCCGGCGGTCTGGAGGCTGCGGGCTCTGTCAGGCCAGGTCTTTCTATATCCAGTAATTTAATGCCCTCCCCTAATATCCAGACCTGGGTCACCTCAGGCTGAGAGCCTTGCTAGGGCCTGGCTCTACCTGAGTGCCAAAGAACAGATGCCCAGCACTGATTTTTTTTTTTTTTTTTTGTCGGTTGTGGGGCTTGAACTCTGGGCCTGGGCGCTGTCCCTCAGCTCTTCAGCTCAAGGCTAGCGCTCTACCACTTGAGCCACAGCGCCACTTCCGGTTTTCTGGTGGTTTTATTGGAGATAGGAGTCTCACGGTCTCTCCTGCCCGGGCTGGCTTTGAACCGCGATCCTCAGATCTCAGCCTCCTGAGTAGCTAGGATTACAGGCGTGAGCCACCAGCGCCCAGCTTTCCAGCAGTGATTTTTATTTTAAGACAGCCACATAGGGGCTGGGAAGGTGGCTTAGTGGTAGACTGCCTGCCTAGCATGCATGAAGCCCTGGGTTCCATTCCTCAGTACCCCATACACAGAAAGAGCTGGAAGTGGCGCTGTGGCTCAAGGGGTAGAGTGCTAGTCTTGAACAAAAGAAGCTCAGGGAAGTTCAAAAAAGAAGTTCAAAGCCAGTCTGGGAGACCTCTTTTCTCCAGTGATCCAGCAGAAAGTGAGGAGTGGAGGCGTGGCTCAAGTGGTAGAGCACCAGCCTTGAGTGAAAAAGTGATGGGAAAGGGTGCCGCTGGTGGCTCACGCCTCTCATCCTAGCTATTCAGGAGAGACTGAGATCTGAGGATCGTGGTTCGAAGCCAACCCTGGGCAGGAAAGTCGGTGAGACTTTCTTTCCAATCAACCAGCAAAAAGTCAGAAATGATGCTGTGGCTTAAAGTGGTGGAGCGCCAGCCTTGAGCGAAAAAAGCTCAAGGACAGCACCCAGGCCCTGAGTTCAAACCCCAAGACAGACACAAAAGAAAACAAGTACTGGTGGGGGGCCAGCCGGGGTGGGGACGGGGGCCCCTCCTGGGTGCGGGCCACTCACGCGTGATAGTCTCTGACACAGTAGATCTTGTTCTGCACGTCCACCGTGAACGGGACCCCGTCCAGACACTCGTTGCACACGCAGCAGCGGAAGCAGCCGGGGTGGTAAGACTTGCCCAGGGCCTGCAGGATCTGGGGATGGAAGGTGTTCAAGGCTGCCCCTAAAGGGATCCCCAGCAGGCGTGGAGCAGGCGGCAGGGTGGGGTCTGAGGGGCGCTAGCGGGCAGGGGTGGGGGGGGAGGGGAGTGCTCACCATGTCCATGATGAGATGTCCGCACACGCTGCACTTGTCGGCCGTTTGCTGGAACCCAGAGTACTGAGCGGAGGGAATACAGGAAACCGGAAGTTGGGTGCTCCAAAGGTCCCCGGCTCCCACCCGTGGCACAGCCCGAGGGCCCAGCCTGAACTCACCAGGAAGTCCTCCTGGCAGTACACCTTCTCGCCCACGTTGTAGAACGCTTTGCCTCGGAGTCGTCTCCCTGTAAGGGGAAGGGCGGGGGAAGAGAGAATGGGGTCTCTGGTATGTTAGGACCAGGGAAGGCACCTTACAGAACTTCCCTCCAACCGATGAGCTGTGGACTATAGATGTACTTTTCAATTTCTCATACACACACAGACACACACAGACACAGACACAGACACACACACACACACACACACACACACACACACACACACACACGACTTGTACCAACACAAAAAATGGGGGAAAGGGGTGGCAAAAGCTTTAAACAGACTTCAACAAAACAAGATCTATCAATAGTCATGAAGGAAACAATAAGAAAATTCAGTTGGGCGCTGGTGGCTCACATGTCATGCTAGCTACTCAGGAGGCTGAGACCTGAGGATAGCAGTTCAAAGCCAGCCTGGGCAGAAAAGTCTGTGAGGTTCTTTTTTTTTTTTTTTTTTTTTTTTTTTTGGGTCCAGTTGTGGGGCCTGAACTCTGGGCCTGGGCGCTGTCCCTCAGCTCTTCAGCTCAAGGCTAGAGCTCTACCACTTGAGCCACAGCGCCACTTTCGGCTTTTTCTTTTTTGCTTATGTGGTACTGAGGAATCGAACCCAGGGCCTCAGGCATGCAAGGCAAGCGCTCTACCACTGAGCCACCTTCCCAGCCCTGTGAGGTTCTTATCTCCAGTGAACCACCAAAAAAGCTGGAAGTGGAGCTGTGGTTTAAGGGGTAGGGTGCTAGCCTTGAATAAAAAAGCTCAGGGACAGCGGTCAGGTCCTGGGTTCAATGGTCAGGACCAGTGTGTACACACACACATGCACACACACGCGCGTGCACACATACACAAATCAAACTAAAACTTTAAAGTGATAGTAGCTATTGGGGTGACCTATTGAAAAGGCTAAATCCAGTAGCAGCTGTTTGCAGGTACATAGGATAAACCAAATAGCATTTCCAGCGGGACAGGGAGAGAGGATAAGGGTTCTAGGAAAAAAGTTTGGCAGTTTTTTTTTGCAAAGTTAAGCATACATTCACCCTATGAACCAGAAATTCCACTTCTTGGAATTTACTCAAGAGAAATAAAAACAAATATGCACAGAGTGACCTCTCCAGGGATGTCTACAGCAGCACAATCTAGTCTGTACCAACAATTCAGCGGGCTGGGGCGCCGGTGGCTCATGCCTGACATCCTAGCAACTTAGGAGGCTCAGATCTGACGACCATGGTTCGAAGACCAGTCAAGGCAGGAAAGTCCATGAGACATACCACCCTCTCCAACCCCCCAGCTTGTGGGGCTTGAACTCAGGGCCTGAGCGCTGTCCCTCAGCCTCTTTGTGCTCAAAGCTAGTGCTTTACCACTTGAGCTGCAATACCACTTCCTGTTTTTTAGTGGCTAATTGGAGGTAAGAGTCTCATGGGGCCTTTTCTTCTTGGGCTGTCTTCTTGGGCTGTCTTTGAACTGGGATCCTTAGCTCTCAGCCTCCTGAGTAGCTAGGATTATAGGCATTAGCCACAGGTGCTTGGTAATGAAACTATCTCCAATGAATCACCAAAAAAAAAGTGTGAAGTAGAGGTGGGGCTCAAATAGTATAATGCCATCCTTGAGTCAAAAATCTCAGGGACAGTGCCCAGGTCCTGAGTTCAAGCCCCAATACTAGCACACACATTTAATGCAAATAAACCAAATATGTCTGCTTGGGGGCCAGGTCTGGTTTTGTGTTTTGTTTTTAAACTACAGGTGGAAAATCTCAAGTGCAGATTTATCAATATAGTTAAGATTCCTCGGGCTGGGAAGGTGGCTCAGTGGTAGAGCGCTTGCCTTGCATGCCTGAGGCCCTGGGTTCGATTCCTCAGCACCACATAAGCAAAAAGAAAAAAAGCTGGGAGCCGGGCGCCGGTGGCTCACGCCTCTAATCCTAGCTACTCAGGAGGCTGAGATCTGAGGATCTCGGTTCAAAGCCAGCCCGGGCAGGAGAGACCGTGAGACTCCTATCTCCAATAAACCACCAGAAAACTGGAAGTGGCGCTGTAGCTCAAGTGGTAGAGTGCTCGCCTTGAGCTGAAGAGCTGAGGGACAGTGCCCAAGCCCAGAGTTCAAGCCCCACGACTGACAAAAAAAGAAAGAAAGAAAGAAAAAAAGCCGGAAGTGGCGCTGTGGCTCCAGTGGTAGAGCGCTAGCCTTGAGCTGAAGAGCTGAGGGACAGCGCCCAGGCCCAGAGTTCAGGCCCCATGACCGGACAAAAAAAAAAAAAAAAAAGATTCCTCTTACTTTTTCTTCTTGACAACTTTTTTTTTTCATTGTGGGGTTTGAATTCAGGGCTTGGGCTCTATCTAGCACTCAAACACTTTGAGCCACAGCTCTACTTCCGGTTTTCTGGTGGTCCATTGGAGATAAGAGTCTCACAAGCTTTCCTGCTCTGGCTGGCTTTGAACTGCAATCCTCAGAACTCAGCCTCCCGACTAGCTAGGATGACAGATGTGAGGCACCAGCGCCCAGCTTCTTTACCACTTTGCCTAGGTTAAATTATAACATTTGTAGTTGACATTGGTACAAAATAGAGACAGAAGGAACAACTAGAGGAAAGTAGTTTGAAGGTCAGCTTTATGTCCTGAGCAGTAGAGGGCTCCCAGGCCACACCAATTCCCTGCACAGAGGACAGGAAGCAGTGTCTCTCCCCAGGGGTCCCAGGGGTCCCTCCCCGAGAAGGCCACAGGACATTTGCACAGGAAGACCTCAACCAGGTTCCTTCATACCCCAGCCTGAGCCCTGGGTGCCAGGAGATGATGGGGGAAGAGGAGGGGGTTGGGGAGCACCTACCACAGGAGTCACAGATGAAGCAGTCGGTGTGGTAGAGGCTGCCCATAGCCTGGCACGCCTGCCTGGCTCCATAGATACCCAGGCCACACTTGACGCACATGCCTGCGGGAAGGGCGGGACAGAGCGGCGGCTGGCATCTCAAGCTGAGGAGTCAGATGACAGGTGTCATGCTGGCTGGCTTTCCCCAGACACAGGTGCTGCAGGTGCCCGCCGCTGAGGGTTTGGTGCTGCTGTTGTGTGAGGACGAGAAGCACTCGGGACAGCACCTGGAGGTTGACCCTCGGTGTACTGCATGTTTAGTTAGGAACACCGTCCTACAGCCCACACCTCCTGGACTGAAAGAATATTCTTTCTGCTGTCTGTGAACCCAATCTTCAAGAATGGAAATACAGACAGGTCTGTCATCCTAGCTACTCAGGAGGCTGAGATCTGAGGATCTCGGTTCAAAGCCAGCCTGGGCAGGAAAGTCCATGAGACTCTTATCTCCAATCAACCGCTAGAAAACCGGAAGTGGAGCTGTGGCTCAAAGTGGTAGCCCGTTAGCCTGGAGATGAAGAGCTGAGGGACAGCGCCGGGTCTGTCTCCCCCACCCCTGGGCTGTGCCAGCTGCCAGTGGCCATGCAATCTGCCAGGCCATGACCTTTCACCCTGACCACCCCATCCCAAGCACCCCTCCCACAAGCGCACACATGCCCTTCACCCCCGACTTCTTCCATTGAGAACCCACTCTCCCCCGCCCCCCCCCCCACCCACCTGGCCGTCTGGAGCGGCCAGATCCACTGAACGCAAGGAAAGAAACCCACCCAGGCCTCCTCCCCTCGCCCGGACACCCCCAAAACCCTGCTGACCCCTCGAGGGCGGACGGCCTCCCCCCGTCCTGACGACCTGTCCTCTCCTCCCCGGCCCAGCTCTGTCCTGAGGCCCCGGGTCCCCGTTCTTGTCCCATCCTAGTCCCCATCCTCCTGTCCCCGTCCCGTCTAGGTCCCCGTCCTCCTGTTCAAGTCCCGGATCCGTCCCATCTCCATCCCCGACCCGTCCCCATTCCAGTCCCCGTCCTCCGGCTCCCATCCCCGTCCTCCGGCCCCCGTCCTCCCGTCCCCGTCCCCGTCCTCCGCCCCCCCCCCGTTCCCCATCCCCGTCCTCCCGTCCCCCTGTCCCCGTCCTCCCGTCCCCCTGTCCCCGTCCTCCCGTCCCGTCCCCCGTCCTCCCGTCCTCCCGTCCCCCTGTCCCCGTCCTCCCCGTTCCCGTCCCCCCCCCACCGTCCCCGTCCTCCCGTCCTCCCGTCCTCCCGTCCCCCTGTCCCCGTCCTCCCGTCCTCCCGTCCCCCTGTCCCCGTCCTCCCGTCCCCCCGCCCGCGTCCTCCCCGGGCCGGCGCTCACCGAAGAAGTCGTGCGCGCCCTGCGCCCCGAGCGCCCGGCGCAGCTCGCGGGCCAGCGTCTCCAGGCTGCGCTCGGCCGCGCCGGGGGCGGCGTGGCGGGCGGGGGGCGGCGTGGCGGCGGGGCCGGGGCGCTCGGGGGAGCGGGCGGGCGCCGGGGAGGCGGCGGGGGGCGGGAGCGGGGCGTCGGCGCCGGCCGAGCCGCGGGAGCCCAGGCTGGAGGCGCTGGAGCGGGCGCTGCCCCCCGACGGCGGCCCGGGGCCGTGGCGCGGGTCGCCCCGGGCGCAGCGCGGGCTGCCGTGGCGCTGGTCGTAGCCCAGGCTGATGCCGCTGGAGCGGGCGCTGCCGCCGCCGTCCGAGCCCGCCAGGCTGGCCCGGGGACCCCGCTCCGGCCCGGCCTCGCCGCCGGCCTTCCCCCGGCGCCCCGCGGGCGCCTCGTCCCCCGGCGCGGGCCTCGGGCCCCGCCGCCCCCGGTCCGGGGAGTCGTCGCCGCCCGCCTCCGGCTCCCGCAGGCCCAGCCCGGCCAGGAGCAGCGCCGCCTGGTCGGCCGCCGCCCGGGAGCGCTGCATGGCCAGGCCCGCCGCCGGTACTAAGCGCGTCACCTCCGCTTCCCGCCGCTCCGGCCGCGCCGCTGCATGGTGGTCCCGCCCGGGGGGGGGGGGGGGGGAAGCCCGGAGCCTGCGGCCCGGGAGCGCGGAGCCCGCCCCGGGGTCCGGGGCGCGGGGCGGGGCCGGGCGCGGGCGCGGGGCGGGAGGAATGCGCGCGCCCCGGCCGGCCGAGGCGGGGTCGGGACGCGGCGGCGGCGGGGGCCGGAATGCGAGCCCGGCGACGGCGCCGCGGCCTGTGGAATGCGGGGGGCGTGGCGGCGGCCCGCGGAGCCCGGAGGGGGCGGCGGGGGCGCCGGGCCGGCTCGGCGGGCGCCCAGGCCCCCGCGCCACGGCCCGCCACCGGCGCGACCCCACACCCAGCCCTGCGCACCCGCCGCGCCCGTCCGGGCCCAGGGCGCCGCAGGCAGGCGGGGCCCCGCGGGCCCGGGGGTGGCGTGGGCGCGGGACTCCGCTGCGGGCTGGCGCGCGGCCCCTTGAGCCGCTGATCCCGCTCTGGGTCTTGGGTGGTTCACCCGAGGACTTCGCTGCCCAGGCTGGCTTCGAACCTCTAACCCCAGATCTCAGCCTCCACAGGCACCCAGCTTAGGCCCAGCTGGGACCAGCTGCTTGTCTTGAGCCATTGTGGCACTTTGGGCTTTGTGTTCGGTGGTGAACTTCTTTAAAAAGTTAGATTTTGGAGAATAAAGCATCTTAAATTTAAGTTTTTAAACTGGGATTTGTTTTGAATTGGATACAGCGGGGGGAAAAAAGTTCATCCCGTGTTGAATGCAAATAAAAGTATTCCCAGTTTGGAGGTATTTATAAAAATGCCTCTCTAAATATATCCCCTCTAAAAGCAGTTAAGATTTTAGACTAAAGAAAAATGGCCTTCTGATGCAAACAGCCAGTCCTGGTGGCTAATGCCTGTAATCCTAACCACTCAGGAGGCTGAGGTAGGAGGATCATGTGGGAGAGGTCAGCAGGAGGTACCTGTGGAGAATGTCTCAATCATCCATCAGCAAATAAAATACACAGGGGATGCTTTCCATATTTGCAAATTACAACCATGAGAAACATGTAGACATTCATTTCTTCTGTTGCTTTTTTTTTTATGTCTCATCTTTTTATTTATTTATTTAGCCAGACCTGGGTCTTGAACTCAGGGCCTAGGCACTGTCCCTGAGCTTCTTTTGCTCAAGGCTAGCACTCTACCACTTGAGCTACAGCGTCACTTGTAGCTTTTTCTGTTTATGTGGTAATGGGGAATTGAACCCAGGGCTTCATGCACGATAGGCAAGCCCTCTACCACTCAGTCACCTTCCCAGCCCATGTTTGGTTTATTTCTAATTTTTAAATATTTTTATGAATGTGGGGTTGGGAAGGAGGCTCAGTGGTAGAGTGCTTGCCTCGCATGCATGAGGCCCTGGGTTCGATTCCTCAGCACCACATAAGCAGAAAAAGCCAGAAGTGGCGCTGTGGCTCAAGTAGTAGAGCTCTAGCTTTGAGCTGAAGGACAGTGCCCAGGCCCAGAGTTCAGGTCCCTCAACCGACCAAAAAAACCATAACTATATCTTTATCTATATGGATGTTAAAAGCAAGCAAAGTGGCTTAAATCTGCTCAGGCTCCTTGGCCATGGAACAAAGTCACTTTTAAACATATATGCCACACATTTGCAGGGAAATGGATGGAGCTAGGAATCATGTTGAGCGAGGTAAGCCAAGAACGAAGAGACAAACAGTACATGGTCTCCCTGATAAGTGGATGCTAAATCCAAAATGTTAGGTGATACGACAAAACTAACAGGACTTAAGAAACAAAGAACTCCCACTCATCTGGTTGAACCACTACTAAATATCCCCATGCTGCTGATCACATATATGGTATATAACATGTGAGCACCGTTATATATTACAGACTGTGATAGACAATTTGCTCCAGGAAAGTTAGAATGAACTTGTGACTTTAAATAAGCATCATTATTCCACAATACTGTGAATTTCCGGAAATTATGTAATCACTTAATCACAATAAAAAAAAAAAGAACCTCGGGGAAGGGAGGGAGGGAGGGGATGGTAGGGGGAAAACAATGGAGGGGGTAACAATGTTCAAGAGGAAGTATACTCATTACCTCACCCATGTAACTGTAACCCTCTGTATAGTATCTTTACAATAAAAAAATTAAAAAAAAAAACAAAAAAAAAACCATATATGCCACAGATTGGTTATCTTCATTCATAGGACATGAACCAAATACCCAGGCAGCTTCTGAGTGCACTGGTAACCTCATGAGAACAGGAAAGCTCAGAGTTCTCTGGAGGTTTAGACGAACAGGGAACCATCGCATCACGGGTGAGGAACAGTTCATAATCCTGAGTAACTCCCTTTTTTGGCACTTGAACTCAGGGCTGCCTGCTCATTTGTCTTTTTCATTCAAGGCTCTACCACTTGAGCCATGCCTCATTTCCCATTTTTTGGTGGTACATTGGAGATGAGTCTCACTGACTTTGCTGCCTAAGGCTATGAACCATGAGCCTCAGATCTCAGCCTCCTGAGTAGCTAGGATGACAGGCCTGAGCCATCCATGCCCAGCAATGAGTGACTTTGGTCATAGGTAATATTAAATGGAAAACGGTTTTCAAAGCTGGATACCAGAAGAATGAAGCATGTATATACACTGTGTAAACCCAACAGATGTTGATTATGCTCATCTCCCCCTGCATATTAGAAATTAAAAGTTGGAGGCTGGTAGGTGAGGTGTTACTTAGTGCTAAGTGCTCCTAAACCTAAGCCTCTATCCCCAAATGCTATCTCATGAAGCCATGTCCTCAGTATTGTCATTATATCTAAGAAAGTAAATGTATTGCTTCTGTTCCTCTCTCTCCTTTGTTGAAGCGAGCTAGAGTACTGTTGGTGTTAGGTTTTCTTCTGTGCATGCTAGGCCAACTCAGCCCTATGTTTTAGCTCTTCAATCTTTCTCTTAATCTAGAATCTCCTCCCCTTCATAAAAATGGCAGCCCAGCCAGTTCTGTTATAGAATATCACACACTGTGCATTTGTCTCCTGTCTTGGCTGTTGCTATCAACTCCTCATGAAGCATCCCCGCCGCCCCCCCCCCCCTGGGGGCACCTTCGTGCAGCTCTGTCAGTGTGATCTGCCTGGAGAGTTGTTTCCAGAGCGGCTGAACTTGCCACGCATGGAGCTCAATCTTTGGGACGATGCAGGAAAACCCTATGAGGCTGGAAGCCAGCAGCCCTGTCATGTCCCCGCCTCTGGAGACCTGCTGGCACACTGTCTACCCCAGCAGGACCCACTATGAGCAGTCAGGCCTGCTTTGCTGACCAAGCCCCACCTCCCCAAGTTACAAAGATTACGTGAATGAGCAGAGAAGTACTGCAATGTTTATTAAGGGATTTGCTTTTAAAAAAGGAGTCATCTATGACAACAGTGGAGATGTTTCGACCTTCACCCCCGTTCGCAGTTGTTTTTGTGTTGCTGGTGTTCGAACCTTTGGTCTTGTGCAGGAAGAGGCAGGCCAGTGCTAGTCACAGCCCCGCCCTGCAGTCAGACAGGTCGCAGAAACAGGAGCAAGCAGGCCTGGGTAACAAGTATGCAGATACCATTTATTTGGTCCATAAGTACAGAATATTTGTTATTTGAGTTTTACAAAACATCAAATATAAATAACCTGAAACTGTTAACGATACACAAAAACTGGCTCCTGGCAGACATACTAGGCAGTACGAACTGAAAATCTGAGCAAATGAACATTGTTTTACACCAATATACAGAGTGCCAGTTAACATTTAAAAACAAGTGTCAATGCATAGCACTTAATACTTCTTCCGAATCTGTATCAGGTTAAGAGTATGAAAATGATCACATATCTAGGCTAAAAATAAGTCTTCTTCTAGCCAAAAATAAAAGCATAATATTTATAACCAGGTATCAACTTGACTAAGCCACAATATTTTTAACCTGTTACATGATACCTAAGGGTATTTACAGTACAAAGGCGACATGCACTGTGCGGTTCTGTTCCAATGACTTTGAAACTATATTCCTACTTTCCATAGAGCATACTGCAAGGTTTCTAAAGTTCTAGCAAAACGAAGGCTTTCAAAGGGAGCAGAATGTTGCTGCAAGTTGATGTTTCCCCTTTGCAACAGAGGACGAAGCGACCCACCTGGCTGTGCCCAGATGAACTTAGGAAGGCAACTGCTCAGTCTAAGGCGATGACATCATCCAGCTCTTCCGCTGTCTCTACCCGGGACCTCTTTGTGCACACTTTCTCCTCATCCAACTTCCGCTTGCGGGTTCTCTCCTCACCAGCGCCAGTATTATTGGAAGAACCTTCCTCGTCGGAATCAACAATGAGCACATCATCTTGCTCTTGTGCTTATGGCAGAATAAAAAGGGGGAAAAATGGTGAACAGTGTTATTAGGGCCCCGCCAGGACTTCACTGGATGGAGCGCTAGCTTGGGCTGGGTGCTGGTGCCTCCTGCCTGTAAAGCTAGTTACTCAAGAAGGCTCAGATCTGAGGACTGATGTTTGAAGTCAGCTAGGCCAAACCAATCTTGAGACCAGCAAAAAGCTGGAAGTGGTGTGGCTCAAGTGGTAGAGTGCCAGCCTTGGGTGAAGCAGCTGAGCAGGAGGACACCATAACAAACAAGGGCTGCTCCTGGGCCACGTGCCCATCCTCTACACCTCTCCGCCGTTTGGGGAGGGGACAGGAGGTGAGTGGGGACCGCACGGAGGCATTCACCTCTGCTGTCTCAACAAGGAGTGGGCGTCAGAGGCGCTCGTGCGCTTCCCTGAGTCTCCTCTACCCTCTCCTGTCAGGCGGGCGCACCCCACTGCAGCCACAGGGACAACAGGAACAGCAGCACTTACAAGGTGCCGGGAACTGAGCCGAGCACTGTGCACACAACTCATGTAATCATCACAACAACCCTATAAAAAAGATGACGTTAGTATCTGCTTTCCAGAAAGAGACACTGAGGCACAGAGACTGACTTCCCAAGTCCTACAGTAGTGGATGATGAAACCAGGGTTCAAGTTGTAGGACTCCAAGTTGTATCCTCCTAACCTGATGGCAAGGGTGGTTTTTATCCGCCTGTTTGCTTCAACCAAAAAAGCAGAGCTGCCTACCTTACCGCTATGGCGCTGGAAACGTCTATCAGTGTGGGAGCAGCGAATGTCTTCCATTATGACTTCTCAAAACCTTTTTTTGGTCAGTCTTGGCTTGAGAATTTAGGGCCTGGGAGCTGGACGTGAGCTTTTATGCTCAAAGTTAGCACTTTACCACTTTGAGCCACAGAGCCACTTCTGGTTTTCTAGTGGTGGTACACTGGAGATGAGTCTCATGGACTTTCCGCCTGGGCTGGCATCTAACTGTGATCCTCAGATCTCAGCCTCCTCAGTAACTAGGATTATAGGCGTGAGCCACCAACGCCTGGCATCTGAGGAACTTTCTTATAGGACAGCTATGACTTATTTAGAGGGCCACACTTTCCCAGCATTCCCAAGATGCTCAGGAACACCAGAAGCAAACGTGTTACAAGGAGCGCTGGGCAGCACACTCCTGTACCAGTCAACATACCCCCCACACACGATGTGCAGATGTACTGACTTGGAGTGCCTATCCCACATACAGAAATCACGCACAGGCCATTGCCATTTGGAGAGAGGAATAACACAAAGTTATGTCTCCCCGTGTAAAATGTCCTCAGCATTCCCTAAGTCAAAGCTCCATCACAACGTCAACACTAACCCTGAGACCCCCTCCAGTGTTTTGGGTCTTGCATGTTACCAGCAAGGTGGGGGCCGACGCCATGGCTCACCTGTGGAGGTAGAGGGCTGGGCGCCATCGTCGCTGCCATTGGTGATGCTCTTGGCGGCATCTTCGGCTGGCTTGGGGCCCACTTTTTCTGGGGCATCACCCACAACTTCAAAGTCAACATCCTTTCCTAGGTCTTCGCTGCAAGAGAGTCACACCTTAAACCAGGACCCACTCAATACCACACTGCTGGTGCCCAGCACCCGTGTCAGGTCTCAGCCACGACCACTTCAGCCTATGCCCAAATACCCAGCACTGTGCCCTATCACCGCACATGGCCACAGCGGTCTGGCGCTCTAGGGGCTGGGGATGTGGTTCTGGACATGAGTTCCCAAGAACACGCATCAAAGTCAAACAAAATAGGTACATGTCTTAGGGGGAGCTGTTCCCAGAGAGTGAAAAAGCATGATAATCCCCCACCTAATTGGTCTCCTCTTCTGTACTGTGATGTCCTTTCTTCCACTGCCAGCGACCCCATGTCCCAGCCTCAAGATCTGAACCCTCGTCCAGTCTTTCATGTCACTTTTTGCCTTTTACAAACCAGGTACAATATGGAATACTCCCTGAACAACCAACCTTACAAAAGCCACCTCGCCACAAAGATGACACACCGGGACCAGTGCTGGTCTTTCATGGCATTAACACACGGGCAAAGAACCTTTCCATGCCGTGTCATATGTTATGTGAATGTTCTGCAGTCTGGTGTAGAGAACTGTCTTGTGATCTGTGAAGTCGGGTGTGACTCTGACTGGGGTCCCACCTCCGGGTCTACTTTTAAGGAACCCAGTGCTGTAGTCTCCCACCAACAGTGGCGCCGAGGGGAGGAAAACGGCCTTCCTCCACCTCATCCTAACTGTGCACTTGGACCCCAGCCACAGCTCCCACCTGTGCAGGATGTTGATGAACAATGTGTAGTCCTGGAGGAAGTCGTCTGCTTGAAGGCGGCTGCCATTTCGAATTCCAAATTCGGACAGCTTTTTGTGGTTATTAGCTAGGAAATGCAGAAAGAACGTGAATATTTCAGTTATGTGTTCCTAGTCCAGTTGTGGCCATTTAAAAAAGCCACTGTGACCATTAAAAAAGCTGGGCGCCGGTGGCTCACGCCTGTAATCCTAGCTACTCAGGAGGCTGAGATCTGAGGATTGAGGTTCAAAGCCAGCCGGGCAGCAAAGTCTGTGAAACTCTTTTTTCTTTCAATTTTTCTTTTCTTTTTTTTTTATTGTGAAAATACTGTACAGAGGAGTTACAATTACATGGGCAAATAGCGAGTACATTTCTTTTTTTTTTTTTTTTTGGGGGGGGAGTCCATTTATTCTAAACACAATAGAAAAGATGGCAAGGTTGGGGAAGGTAGAGAAGGTGGCTGTACTATGTTGAGGAGGATGTGATCGTTGGGGAAAATGAGTCAGGAAAAAAGCTGGTTCTCTAAATGCCTCTAGAAGGCAGAAAGTAACTGATATTTTCAGTATCCTCTGATTTTGCGAGTACATTTCTTATCAAGCATTGTAGCCTCCTCCTTTGTTTACCCTTCCCATCCTCCCTCCCCCACCACCCAATCCCCCCGAAACTCTTATCTCTAATAAACCACCAGAAAACCGGAAGTGACGCTGTAGCTCAAGTGGTAAAGTGCTAGCCTTGAGCTGAAGAGCTGAGGGACAGTGCTCAGGCCCAGAGTTCAAGCCCCACAACTGACCAAAAAAAAAAAAAAAAAAAAAAAAAAAGCCACTGTTAGGGCTAAATTGTGTCCCTCCAAAATTCTTATTTTGAATCCTAAACCCCTGGTAGGTGAGATGTGCCTGTTTATTTGGAGATTTGCATTCTAAGGGGGGGTGAGTAAAAATGAGCCCTTAAGGGCAGGCTTTCATCCAACTCATAAGAGACACTGGGGATGTGTGTCCTGGGGGGGTGGGGGTGTGTGTGACCCGTGGGGAAGGCCGTGCGTGTGAACACAGCAGGACTGCACAAAGGCCTCGGGAGAAAGCTGACTTCCAGCTTCCAGAATGGTGAGACAATCAACTCTAGTTGAAGCCTCAGGTATCCCATGGAGGATATCCTCATGAAAGCTCAAGAGATTCTTGATCCGTTTCCATTTTGTACATTAAATTTCAAAAGAGCTGATGAAAACGAAGGGGTGAGTGTATTCACACACAAACCCTTAACTGTTTTACTCTGGGGTAAAGACAGCTGTCTTAACAGTGCTTGCATAAACTAGCACTCAGTCAATAGATGACCTTCAGTTACACATGACCTAATATTCCCAACCATTACTGAACAATAGCTACCACCAAACAAGAGTCCTGACACTAAGTCTGAGATTCATCAAGGACAGGGCAGGGTTGCAGCTCAGTGGTAGAAGAGTGGCTGGCTAGCAGGTGGGAGGCTCCAGGTTTGATTTCCAGCGCAGAGAGGGAGGGAGACAAAGACAAGAGAAAGCTGAACCTCCAAATCCTCATCAGGATCCGGGGAAGTATAGTGGATAAACCACCACTGAGCACATAGGTCATGGGCAAATCAAAGTGGACCCTCCAACCTGCACAAGTAGTATCACACTGGCAAAACCTGGATGTGAAGAGCCCAAGTTGGGAGCGTAGAGTACAGGAGGCAACTTTTTTTATTTTTGGGGTTGGTCATAAGGCTTGAACTCAGGGCCCAGGTGCTATCCCTGAGCTCTTTGGCTCAAAGCTAGCACTTTACCACTTGAGCCACAGCTCCACTTCTGGTTTTCTAGTAGTTTACTAGAGACAAGAGTCTCACAGACTTTCCTGGCTGGGCTGGCATCAAATTGTGACCCTTAGATCTCTGCCTCCCGAGTAACTAGAATGACAGGTATGAGCCACCATTGCCTGGCTACAGGAGAAAACAGTGTGATCAGACTGACTAGTATCATCTAAAGAAGGTAAAGAGGGGCTGGGAAGGTGGGTCAGTGATAGAGTGCTTGCCTTGCATGCATGAAGCCCTGGGTTCAATTCCTCAGCACCACATAAACAAAAAGAAAAAAACCAGAAGTGGCGCTGTGGCTCAAGAGGTAGAGTGCTAGCCTTGAGCTGAAGAGCTGAGGGACAGCACCCAGGCCCAGAGTTCAGGCCCTACGACCGGACCCCCTACCCCCACCCCCCAAAAAAAAAGAGAAAAAAAAAAGAAGGTAAAGAAACTTCAACAGAAGCTTTTACCAAATGCACTCACACTCACAAAAGGATCACCTATTTGAATGTTCTGTTTGTCTGGCAAGGGGGACTGAACCCATGGCTTTGGATCTGTATAAGACATTGTAAGCCAGACAGAGGACAACCCAGACCAACACCAACCCATCACTGTGATACCAAGCACTACGCAGACAATGGACGCATAGACCCACAGCCCATCTGAGTCAGAGGGTAAATGAAGGCCAGAATACCTTCAGTCTCCCCCTCTTCTGAAGATATCAAGATTGTTCCTTTGCCATCTTCAATTTGGACATCTGGTGCCACCATAGCAAATTTTTCTTTCACGATCTACAAGGGGAAAATATGGCAGTATTAATAGAGGCAATTTAAAGTCCGCAAAAAACAAACAAAAGCGTTATTTTCTGTATAGGTTTCAATTTCCCCTTTGCTCAAGGAAAGGAACGGAGTTATTTCTTTAAGATGACTGGGGGATTTCACTTCCTTCCATCCTCACACTTGACCACAGGGGCAAATCAGATTGAACAAGGTATCCCATAGTCCTTAATGGCTTGTTACTTATTTTCCTTACAGAATCAGAATAGGGCCACACACTAGACCACTTACTCTCAGTCTACACCAGCTCTGGGATGGAAGATGCATTTAGAACTCAGATTGATCCCATCCCTCCCCATTGCTGTCTGTTTTTAAATCCCAACATGTATTTATCAATTCTGTCAACTCCCACCTGCTCCTCAAAAACAATGCAGGATCCTTCCACAGACCCACTACCAAGGAGGAGTCCTGAGAGATGTTAGCTTTAAAGTCAAAGTGATCGTTACCTGGGAAAGTGAGTGGGATATCCACACTCTGATGTTAGCCTGCCCAAACCTGCTGCTTCTGTGACTAAGCTGTGAGTGCGAGTCAGTGTGCCCTGCCTGCACAGCCACTTCTGGAAGAAAGGCCAGTCACTATCTAGGGGCTCACTCCCCCATCTTGGAACATTTGTGACAATTACAGGAATAACCTCAGTGACTTGGAAATTGGGACATGACAAGCTTCCCAGCTATTAAAAGTAATAACAGCCGGGCGCTGGTGGCTCTCGCCTGTAATCCTAGCTACTCAGGAGGCTGAGATCTGAGGATCACGGTTCAAAGCCAGCCCGGGCAGGAGAGACCATGAGACTTCTATCTCCAATAAAACCACCAGAAAACCGGAAGTGGCGCTGTAGCTCAAGTGGTAGAGTGCTTGCCTTGAGCTGAAGAGCTGAGGGACAGCGCCCAGGCCCAGAGTTCAAGCCCCACGACCGACCAAAAAAAAAAAAAAAAGTAATAACAACAAAAAACATTCCTTCACTGGGAGAAAAAGGAAGGGGTGACACTGTTCAAAAAGAAACGTACTCAGCCGCTAGTGGCTCATGCCTGTAATCCTAACTACTCTGGAGGCTGAGATCTGAGGATCATGGTTCAAAGCCAGCTCAGGCAGGAAAGTCCGTGAGACTCCAATAAACCACCAGAAAACCGCAAGTGGCGCTATGGCTCAAGCGGTAAAGCGCTCACTTTGAGCTGCAGAGTGCAGGGACAGAGCCCAAGCTCAGAGTTCAAGCCCCATGACCAACCAAAACAAAAACAAAAACAAAAAAACAAACACTCAATACCCGACCTATGTAACTGTTAACCCTTCTGTATAGTTTTTTTTTTTTTTTTTTGTCGGTTGTGGGCCTTGAACTCTGGGCCTGGGCGTTGTCCCTCAGCTCTTCAACTCAAGGTGAGTGCTCTACCACTTGAGTTACAGCGCCACTTCCCTGTTAACTCTTCTGTACACCACCACCTATACAATTAAAAAAGAAAGAAAATGCCACTTCATCAATAATGAATGGGGTCAGGTTCCACCATTTCTGCCACACAAGATCTGCAGGGGAAGCCAGGTATGCACATGATTCTGGATTAAATCAGTGCACGGGGACCAGCTCACCTTTGAAAACTTTGAACCATCTCCAAATGCCTGCTGACAGAACAGTCCTGATTTGGTAGGAGTAAGCACTGCCTACCATCATGAACACCCAGAAAACTCCAAGTTACCCAAGCCTCCACCCCTTTTGGGGGATCATGGGGCTTGAATCCTGGGCCTGGGCGCTGTCCCTCAGCTCTTCAGCTCAAGGAGAGGACTCTACCATTTGAGACAACAGCGCCACTTCCAGTTTTCTGGTGGTTCATTGGAGATAAGAGTCTCATACTTTCCTGCTCAGGCTGGCTTTGAACTGTGATCCTCAGATCTCAGCCTCCTAAATAGCTAGGATTATAGGCACGAGCCACTGGTACCCTAATCCTTTAATGCAAAGCTACCAACTGTACTTGCACTTTACTAGTAAGGAGACATTGTCACCCAAAGAGTAAATGCTCACTGTACCAGTAGGGTCATTTAAGGACATCCTGAACGTGTCAATACTACTCAATTGACCCCCTACCTAGGAAACAAGAGCAGAACCTATGCCTAGACATTGTGTCACTCACTCCTGTGGAACCTCTTCCACACAGATACACTCATGTCTTTCTCAGGCAGGAAGGACACATCAAGAGCCAGACAAGCCAGCAAGAAGATGCATGCTGGGGGATATCAGTGCAGGCCCTACAGCTCTGTGAAGGAATGAGCCGTGGTGGCCCTGGCACCCACCTTGTCCTGTAAGGTGAGGACGGTCACTTTATGGACATTGAGGCGGACAGTCACCTCGGGCTTGCTGGCACACACGTAACAATTAGGATTCGGTGGGTCCAACGCACAAGGCACCAGGAGCTTCTTCCTTGGGTTTGGTTGCTTATTCAAAAAAATCTTCAGGTGGAAAAAAAAAATCAGCATCACAAATAAGTGTTCACAATCACAGTATACCAATCTGAAATCTTGTCACTTGTTTATACCCAGGTAAAAGTGACACCAACAGTCCCTTCTAGATGTCAAAGATCATGATCTTTTTCAGAGTCTGGTTTTCCAACCTTCTTTTTCAGTCAGCTCCAAGTACAAGGCTGGGCTCCCATAAGCTTCTCCTCTGTCTATCCCTTCTCCCTACAGTACAGTTTCAGGGGCTGTCCCTGGGTTCATGCTCAACATCCAGCCTGCCTCTCCACAAGACCAATACTCACTTTGGCAATTAATGATAATGCTCTCATAGATGTCAGCCACCAAAGGGACTTTCTTTCCAAAGCTTCTGTGGTAACTACAATAAATCGGTGGCGGGGAAAGGGGAAGAACTGACTCTCAGCTGACCAGTACTCTTTGTAGGGACAAAGCTGTGCAGGTTTTGCTGTCTGGGTAGACTTACTGACACACTTATTTCTTTAAGCTTGGGGATATCTACAGAACCCCTGTTATACTGGAGACACAAAATGAAGATTTGATCTCAACTTCCTGTGGTCTCCTGGCATTTCTTCTATTTGTGTTTAATCTTGTTAAGAGTTCAGCAAATTTTGTTAACCAAACCAGCAAAAAACAAAAACAGAAAGGCAGAGATAAGGGGCTGGGAAGGTGGCTCAGTGGTAGAGCGCTTGCCTTCTATGCTTGAGGCCCTGGGTTCGATTCCTCAGCACCACATAAGCAAAAAGAAAAAAAAGCTGGAAGTGGCGCTGTGGCTCAAGTGGTAGAGCACTAGCCTTGAGCTGAAGAACAGCGTCTAGGCCCAGAGTTCAGGCCTACGACTGGACCCAAAAAAAAAAAAAAAGAAAAGCAGAGATAATTCAGCAACCCATAAGAAGGATAATACGTGGATGCTAGGTGTGGTGGCACAGGCTGTGAGCACCAGCGATATGGAAATAGTAGACAGGATAATGTAGTCTGAAGTAGGCATGAGATGCCTCCCACCCCAAATGGTAAGATCCTACCTGAAAACTAAAACAGCAAATGTGCTTTCTTAAACACATGAGATAAGTGCAACTTGTTTTCATTTTTCACACTTTTAGTTAAGAAAAAAATCCATAGAGTATGTTTTCATTTTTAATATATTTCTCATCAGTTCTGGGTCTTAATATGTCCTTGAGCTTTTTCCCAACGCTAACACTCTACCCATTTTGAGCCACACTTCACTTCTGGCTTTTTGGTAATTCACTGGAGATAAAGAATCTCAGGGACTTTCTTGGCTTTGAACCAGAATCCTCAGATCTCAGCCTCCTGAATAGTCAGCACCAATCACAAGATGTGAGCTACCTGGCAATGTTCTTCTTACAAATTTATAAGAATACTCACGGTTCTACACTGGTCTATTTTTCCAGATAAAATCTTCAATCCTTCCAACACTATCAATCCAGCAATGACTGCATTGGTGGTAGCGATGGCAGGAATAATGTTCCCGGCCATTGCTGGGGGGGGGGGGGGGGGGGGCGGGGGCGGGGGAAGAGGGTGGTGGAGGAAAAGATGGAACATTATTTAGCTGTTAAGAAAGAAAAAAAAAGTGCTAAGGTTTGATGATATGAATGAAGTTCAAGACTTACATTTTATATCAAATCTGCTTTTCATGTTCATGCTGAAAATATGCATCCGGAGGTTTGCAGCTGAAGTGACAAAATCCATGGCAGACGGGTCATCCTGCAAGCACGTGAAGCAGTTAGGCAGCTTCCCACAAACTCACTCAGCCTCTTACTTTCATGCGATCACAACACTGCGGACAGTCAGGGCACACCAGTGGGTCTCGAGGGAGAAGCGGTCAGGGAAGGGCTACTTACAGGAAGTAGCCTGGGGATGATAAGACATGTAGGAGACAGGGGCTCATTAGCTTCTAAGGTCAGAAATATACTATTAACAAGAAATTAAAACACATCTAACTGTAGAGCAGCGTTAAGTATTACTTTCCTTTACTGGTGCTGATAGCTCATACCTGTAATCCTAGTTACTCAGGAGTCTGAGATCTGAGGATAGCAGTTCAAAGCTAACTATGGTTAGAGTGTAAGACTCCTCTAAACTATCAAAAAAGCAGGAAGTAGAGCTGTGTGGCTCAAGTGGTAGAGCCAGCCTTGGGCAAAAAAACCGAGTAGCTACCTACTCAGAAGGCTGAGATCTGAGGATCATGGTTCAAAGCCAGCCCAGGAAGAAAAGTCCCTGACTCTTATCTCCAATTAACCACCAGAAAGCTCGCCTTGAGCTGAAGAGCTCAGAGACATTGCCCAGGCCCAGGGTTCAAGCCCCATAAAAAAAAACAAAATAAAACAAAAACCACCTCAGGCCCTAGGTTCAAGCCCCAGGACCGGAACCAAAACAAAACACCAAAAATACAAAAACAACCACAGGCTAGGTGTATTTCAGTAGTTGAGCATATGACTTGCACACTCAATCCCCAACATGTGGGAGGAAAAGGGCAGGGACGATTTTGTTATTTTGAAGGTCCAGTCAGTGAGGTCAATGAGCTACTATCTCCAAAAGGGAGGGAGGGAGGGAGGGAGGGAGGGAGGGGAGGAGGGAGGGAGAGAGAGAGAGAGAGAGAGAGAGAGAGGGGAAAGAGGAGGGGGAGAGAGAGAGAGAGAGAGAGAGAGAGAGAGAGAGAGAGAGAGAGAGAGAGAGAGAGAGAGAGAGAGAGAGAGAGAGAGAGAGAGGGACAGAGAGAGAGAGAGAGAGTATGGTGTGTGTGTGTTTTGCTGGTTATGGGGCCTGAACTCTGGGCCTGGGCACTGTCCCTCAGCTCTTCAGCTCCAGGCAAGTGCTCTACCAATTGAGCCACAGCACTACATGTGGCTTTTTCTGCGTATGTGGTGCTGAGGAATCGAACCCAGGGCCTCATGCATGCAAGCATGCATGCATGCAAGCACTCTACCACTGAGCCACCTTCCCAGGCCCTACCAGTGTGTTCTTAAGATCGCTTCAAGTATTTTCCTAAATCAGTTGAAACTTTCAAAAACTCAATTCAACAAAAACTATACCCAGTTGGGCGCACGTGGCTCACGCCTGTAATCCTAGCTACCCAGGAGGCTGAGATCTGAGTGTCATGGTTCAAAGCCAGCCCAGGCAGGAAAGTTCATGAGACTCTTATCTCCACCAGAAAACCGAAATGGCACTGTGGTTCAAGTAGTAGAGCACTTGCTGTGAGCTGAGGAGCTGAAGAACAGAGCTCAGGCCCAGAGTTCAAGCCCCTCAACTGGCCAAAAACAACAAGAAAAAACTATACCACAGAACTAGAACACAAAATGAAGTCTCAGGTTATTGCTAAGTGTGGATAACTGACACACTGAACACCTAAGTAATTGGCACACACTTTCAAACAAACCTTATCCCATATGAGCTCTGCTCCGTCCCCCTTCTCTGCTAAAAGCACTCTTAAGGTCTCAATGCTCTTGGAGAAAAGACTTGCATAGCTCTTTACATCTAGAACTTGCTGGTCTTTGAGACCTAACTGGGGTTCATTTTGTTGATCTGAGGCATTAGTTTCTTCTCCTAAAATTAAAAAAAAAAGCAATTAAAAGTCATTGGCCAGTAAGGAAAAAAACATGAAAATATTATTATTAAAATAATGGTAAGTGTAGAAGAAACTGTCCAGGTTGAGATGGGAAAGTGCAGGACCCCATAGGACTGCTGAGAGCTTGGGTAAAAATTAGCAGGATGCTAAAAATCAGGCCCAGCACAGTTAGTGCCCAAGAAGTGCCTGTAGGCTCCCGGTTGCCCAGCAAGTTGGGAACTGCTCCAAAGGGGCATCTCCAGTCTCCTGTGACCTTTCAATCCCAATGTGATTGGCTCTTCTGCTCTAGAAGACTTTAAGTGAAGGAATTTCCAGCTTAGGTGTCTCAAGGACTAAAATGCACACCTTACCTTGACTTTGTACTTCCGCCCAGTCCAACGGAACTGGAGGTTTCCTCTTCCGCCAAAGCTTGTCCATTGACAACAGATACCGGATATCGTCCTTAAAAAGCTTTAAAAGGAAAGATAAATCTCAAGAACCCTACAAGCTCAGGCTGAAAAAAAAAATGCTTAAAATTAAACTGACATAACTATTACACTACGAAATCTCATTTAACGACACTTCCCATGCCAGTCAAGTAACAATTTTTAACTTTTTTTTTTTTGCTGCTCCTGGGGCTTGAACTCACGTATCTCTCAGCCTTTGTGCTCCAGGCTAGCATTCTATCACTTGAGCCACAGACCCACTTGCAGCTTTTTTCTGAGTAGGTTACGAGAGGTAACAGTTTCAGAGACTTTTCTCCCAGGACTAGCCTGAACCCTGCTCCTCAAATCTCAGTCTCCTGAGCAGGTAGGATTACAGGCCTGAGCCACTGATGCCCAGCAATTTTTATGGTAGAACTGGCTAGACACTGATGCACCAAGCCTGCAATCCTAGCTACTCAGGAGGCTGATATCTGAGGACCATGGTTAAATGCTAGCCCAGGCAGAAAGTCTGCCAAACTCTTTTGTTGTTGTTGTTGTTTTCTGTTGGTTGTGGGCCTGAACTCTGGGCCTGGGCACTGTCCCTCAGCTCTTCAGCTCAAGGCTAGCGCTCTACCATATGAGCCACTGTGCCACTTCCGGCTTTTTCTGCTTATGTGGTGCTGAGGAATCGAACCCAGGGCCTCAAACATGCAAGGCAAGCGCTCTACCACTCACTGAGCCACCTTCTCAGCCCCTCTCCAAACTCTTTTATCTCCAATTAACCACCTAAACCCAGGAAATGGAGCTATGGCTCAAAGTGGTAGAGCACTAGACTTTAGAGCAAAAGTTCAGAGACGGTGCCCAGGCCCTGAGTTCAAGCTCCATGACAGGAAGGGAAAAAAAAAAAAAAGCAGTAGAGCTGGGTGCCAATGGCTCATTCCTGTATTTCTAGCTACTTGGGAGGTGGAGATGTGTGGATTGAGGCTTAAAGTCAGCCAAGGATGGACAATGAAACACCAATTTCCAACGAAACACCAAAAAGCCCAAAGGGGAGCTGTGGCTCAAGTGGTAGAACAGTAGCGTTGAACAAAAACGCTCAGGAAAAGCTCGCAGGACCTGAGTGTAAGCCCGAGAACAGGAACACCCACAAAAAAGCAAAAGTACCCTAGAGAAAGAGAGGTAAAGCACCTTTAAACTACTGATTTGGGGGCTGGGAAGGTGGCTCAGTGGTAGAGCGCTTGCCTTGCATGCCCGAGGCCCTAGGTTTGATTCCTCAGCATCACATAAGCAAAAAGAAAAAAGCCGGAAGTGGCACTGTGGCTCAAGTGGTAGAGCGCTAGCCTTGAGCTGAAGAGCTGAGGGACAGTGTCCAGGCCCAGAGTTCAGGCCCCATGACTGGACCACCCCCTCAAAAAAAAAAAAAACCAAAAAAACTATTGATTTGCCCTGAATTACCTTACAAAAAGTCTCTCCCAAACTCCACAATCCATTATGAAGTAGAACTATATAAATGAAGGAGTTCCACAAACACATACCAAGAACTGAATACAATCACTATACTCAGCAATATAAGAGAGCAGTATCTCAGGGTTTGTGGTTACAGGCCAAAAAAGGAGACACACATTCTCAACATGCTGTTTCTTTAGTGCTCTGAGTTTTCAACTATGTGAACTATTTAAGATGTGCCTTCTTCTTCCAAAATAAAAAGTAAGCAAAAATGACATACCAGAAATCTCTAGAAACACCAATAATTATTGCAAAACCACAAGTTTGTAAACTAAGATATCATCACATAAAAATGTGATAAGGTTTCAGGTGATGGTTATCTTAAGTGTCTGCAAAGTGGTCTAGTTCTCTAGAAATATCGAGCAGAAGATAGTATACAGTGGTGTAGAGCAACTCAGGAGGTTCAGAATATGCCAATCAAACTGGAAGGGGGGGCTGGGAAGGTGGCTCAGTGGTGGAGCACTTGCCTTGCATGCATGAGGCCCTGGGTTCGATTCCTCAGCACCACATAAGCAAAAAGAAAAAAGCTGGAAGTAGCGCTGTGGCTCAAGTGGTAGAGTGCTAGCTTTGAGCTGAAGAGCTGAGGGACAGCGCCCAGGCCCAGAGTTCAGGCCCCACGAACTGACCCCCCCCAAAAAAAACAAAAAGAAACCCAAACTGGAAGGGGAAGATGTGTGCAGGGAGGAGACTCCAAGGTGAGAATAGCAGGAAGCAAAGGTAGGTATGTGGAAATGAGGGAAGGAAAGCTGACAAGACAGCAGCCACCTACCAAGATAGGTGCTCAAATTCCCAAGCCTGCCCTGCCCTGACTACTGCTCTGGGATGTCACTAGCACAAACCTACAAAGACCCTTCATTCAATTTTGTACCCTATGGTCTATGCACAGTTGGACTATAAACCTAGCTGGGGAGGAAGTGCAGTAGCAGGACACTCGTCTAGCATTTGTGGGGTTCCTCAGTCTGAGCTAGGAAGCAGGGAAGGGGAATCCAACCTTGGTGAAAAGTTTCACTGGATCATATCCTGTGGACTTTGCCCATTCCTTAGTGGAGATGCGTTTAATGTCACCATCTTCATTGGAGTCTCGGGCTCTGGCTTCGGCTTCTGTTGGTTCCCCTGCAAAATAAACATTTGTTTTCAGTGTAGAATGAAGCTTTCACTGACCTGCAGGAGGAAGGGTTCACTCAAGAAGCCCCCTATGAGCCACACCTTCTGCAATGAAGGACAAAGGGAAAGAAAGCTAGCTAGTTCCCATGGCTCACCCTGTGATCCTAGCTACTCAAGAGGCTGCAATCTGAGGATTGGGGGTAGAGAGCAAGGGAGTTCTTGAGATTCTTATCTCTAACTAATAGGAAAAAGCTGGAAGTGACGCTGGGGTTCAAGTGCTAGACTTGAGCCAAAGAAACTCAGGGAGAGTACTCAGGCCCTGAGTTCAAGCCCCAGGGCTGACCAAAAAGAGAGAGAGAGAGAAAGAGAGAGAGAGAGAGAGAGAGAGGGAGAGGGGGAGAGAGAGAGAGAGAGAGAGAGAGAGAGAGAGAGAGAGAGAGAGAGAGAGAGAGAGAGAGAGAGGCCTGTTGTCATCTTTCCCTGCCTCAGGCTCTGAAGGTCACATATGAACCAGCTCAAAGCAGACTTGCTAGCAGAATCAAGACCAGCTCTCAGCTCGAATTGATTAGATTTGTGAAACTTTGATTCATCTTGATTTCCTTACTTGTAAAACAGAACAACCCGGGGGGCTGGGAAAGAGGCTCAGTGATAGAGCGCTTGCTTTGCATGCATGAGGTTCTGGGTTCGATTCCTCAGCACTATATAAGCAAAAAGAAAAAGGCCAGAAATGGCATTGTGACTGAAGTGGTAGAGCACTAGCCTTGAGCTGAAGAGCTGAGGGACAGTGCCCAGGCCCAGAGTTCAGGCCCCACGACCGGACCCAAAAAAAACCAGAACAACCCTTTTGGTAAACATTAGGTGAAAAGTATAATACATAATGTTATCTAGAGCATAAGAGTAAATAAAATACCAATGGTAAATGAGCAGAATAATGGTAGCAGTCTCTAATAAAAAGCACAGGAGTCATGGGCGTGGTTCAGGGTGATAGAGCAGCTACTTAACAAGTGCAGGGCCTTTAGTTCAAGCCCCAGTTAATTAATCCTAGCTACTCAGGAGGCTGAGATCTGAGGATCACAGTTCAAAGCCAGCTCAGGCAGGAAAGTCCGTGAGACTCTTATCTACAATAAACCACTAGAAAACCGGAAGTGGTGCTGTGGCTCAAGTGATAGAGCCCTCGCCTTGAACTGAAGAGCTAAGGGACAGTGCCCAGGCCCAGAGTTCAAGCCCCATGACTGACCAAAAAGAAAAACCAAACGGACAAAAGAAGCCCACAGGACAAGAAAGTTTCCTTACAGGCAGCTTCAGGGTCAGCTCTGTCAGGTGACACTTCTTGATCAGCATCTTCTTCTCCAAACAACTGGCTGTAATTGAAGAAGAGAGAATATTTATGTCAAAAGCATTTCACCATAGACACCTATGAGGAAATAGGTGTCGCTTTTTGGGATATCCCAAATGTCTAGCAGGAAGAGAGTGAACATTTGATACATTTCCACTCTAGAAACCATGGGTGTGGATGGCTGGCATGTTAATTGGAGCCACAATACAAGTACATCTACATCTACTATCAGCTTTTTTGGGGTTGGGGAGCACTTTTACTCAAGATGTTGAACTGGGTCAGCTGGCTTGTTTAGTTATGTCATGCCTCCCCTCACTTAAGCCATGCCTCTAGCCAGGCTTTTTGCTGACTATTCTGGAGATGGGAGTCTTACACTTCCCCACGCAGGCTGGCTTTAAACTTCAATCTTCTGGCTCTCAGCTCTCTGATAGGCTAGGATTGCAGGCATGAGACAATAGGCCCTGGTGCTGTTAAAAGTTCCAACGTACTGGCACGATCTTCCCACCAACCTCATTGTGCTAAAATTACGTTCTTTCAGGTTTCAGTGCCTGGGTTTGAACTCAGGGCCCAAAACTTGCTATGCAGGCAATCTACCACTTGAACCATCAACCCATTTCTTCCTTTTACTTTTTACATCTCTCCCATTTGGGATCTCATGTGCCAGGTTTTCTGGCCCTTATTTCAATCCCATCTTTCCTCTACCATGGTTCGTTTGGTCACGGATGTTCTTCATATCCATGGCTTTAGGCTAAAGTTCTCTATCAACACAAACTTATTTTCTTTCATTCATTTTTTGATGCTGAGGGCTGAGCCTAGGGGTCATGAGCATATGAGGCAAATACTCTGTCACTGAGTTATGCCTTAAGACCCACACAAAAAAATTTTGGGGGTCCGGTTGTGGGGCCTGAACTCTGGGCCTGGGCGCTGTCCCTCAGCTCTTCAGCTCAAGGTTAGCGCTCTACCACTTGAGCCACAGCACTACTTCCGGCTTTTTTTTCTTTGCTTATGTGGTGCTGAGGAATTGAACCCAGGGCCTCAGGCATGCAAGGCAAACGCTCTATCACTGAGCCAACTTCCGAGCCCCCCACAAAATATTTTTACCTTCCACTATGATTTTGTGTGCCAGTCCAGGGGCTTGAACTTAGGATCCAGGTACTATCCCTGAGCTTTTTGGGTTCAAGGCTAGCACTCTACCACTTGAATCACAGCTCTACTTCTGACTTTTTGGTGGTTAGTTGAAGATAACAGTCTTACCTATTGTGATTCCCCCCCCCCCCCCAAGTCCTGGTGCTTGAACTCAGGGCATGGGCACTTCCCCTGCGCTTCTTTTGCTCAAGGCTAACACTCTACTACTTGAGCCACAGCTCTACTTTTGGTCTTTTCTTTTGTTTGGTTTTTTTATTGGTTGGTTGTAGGGCTTGAACTCTGGGCCTGGGAGCTGTCCTTCAGCTCTTTAGTTCAAGGCAAGTGCTCTACCACTTGAGCCACAGCATCACTTCCGGCCTTTTCTGTTTATGTGTGCTGAGGAATCGAACCCAGAGCCTCATGCATGCGAGACAAGCACTCTACCACTGAGCCACCTTCCCAGCCTCTGGCCTTTTCTGTTTATGTAGTACTGAGGAATCAACTCCAGGGCTTCATGCATGCTAGGCAAGCACTCCACCACTAAGCCACATTCCCATCCCCCATTGTGATTTTTAAAAATAGATTATTTATAAGAATGTTTCACATCTCCAAATATATATATATATATATATATATATATATATATATATATATATATATATATGTTATTTATTTAGTTACATGTCTGTCTCCAATATGAGACTAAGCTTTCTATGCTTCCAAGGCATGCAATGAATGTTGTCTGAACTTAATTTAAGCCAAGAAACATAACAAAAAAGCAACTACAGTGTTCCTTCACCGTATTTAAATGTAAGTACGGCCTCTGATATTTCAGTAAAAATGACCTCATTTCCCATCATAACAACTAAAAAATGTTCAGAAATATACAGCCTTACTTGAATAGATACTTTGCCCAAACGATGCAGTGAATAGGCTCTGAAGGTGTGTTACGAATTGTGCAGCCGGGGAAAGTTCTCTGGGTTGGCTTAGGATGACATTCATAACACTCCGTCACACCCTACAAAGTCAGGACATGAAAACAAAATTTATTCCATGACACTAGTATTTCAACATTTATAAGGTCACAAAAAATTGCAAATACTTCATTTCCTCATCTACATTCCAAGTTTTTGTGTTCATGAGAATTTTAAAAACCTAAAGCCAGGCGCAGTGGCTCACGCCTGTAATGCTAGCTACTCAAGAGGCTAAGATCTGAGGATCACAGTTCAAAGCTAGTTCGGGCAGGAAAGTCTGTGAGACTCTTATCTCCAATAAACCACTAGAAAACCCTAAGTGGTGCTGTGGCTCAAGTGGTAGAGTGCTTGCCTTGAGCTGAAGAGCGTAGGAAAAGCGCCCACGCCCCACAACCAACAAAACAAACAAACAAAAAAACCTAGTGACTCCAAAATCTTTATTTCTTTATGTTCTAGATAAAGAATCTCCTTATACAAAGCTACATGAACCAACTAGGACTAAACCAAGGGTCCTCTGACATGTTGCTCAGTGAACATTACTGACTCCAAGCCAAATGAGAACTATTGTACTTTGGTGGGTATGGTGACACATCTTTAATCCCAGCTACTGGTGAGATTATGGTTGAGCCTAGCCCAAGCAAAGTTACTGAGACTCTATCTTAAAAACTTTTTTTTTTTTGGGGTCCAGTCATGGGGCCTGAACTCTGGGCCTGGGCACTGTCCCTCAGCTCTTCAGCTCAAGGCTAGAGCTCTACCATTTGAGCCACAGTGCCACTTCTGGCTTTTTTCTTTTTGCTTATGTGGTGCTGAGGAATCGAACCCAGGGCCACTGAGCCAGCCCTATGTCAAAAACTTTTAAAAATAAAATATGAATAAATGTAAGGACTGGAGAAAGGTGTAGCTCAATACAGCATTTCCTAGTACTATGCACATGTGCACGCACATACAAATTGTACCTTTTTTTGGTTCTGATCCTGGGACTTTCACTCAAGGACTGTTCAATGTCTCTGAGCTTTTGTGCTCAAGGCCAGCACTCCTACCATTTGAGCTAAAGCTCCATTTCCAGATTTCTTGGTGGTTAACTGGAAATAAGAGTCTCGGGAACTTTCTTGCTCTGACTGGCTTGAGCCATAATCCTCAGATCTCACTCAGCCTCCTCAGTAGCTATGATGAGAGGCAGGAGCCACCGGCCTGGCACAGAGTGTACTTAATGGCACATATGAGATGTTTACCTGATCACTCTAAAGAATGAAAAGAACCAAGAGAAACACAAAGAGCTTTCTGAAAAGGGGAAATTCGATGAGACATACAACCTTAAAATCTCATGATAAAAGTTATCTAGACAAAGAGAAAAATTTGAGCCACTACCAACCTCTGCCTATAATTTTTTTTTTTTGGGGGGGGGAAGACCCTATTTATTTGGATAAGGTCTTGCTGTATTTATTTATTTATTTATTTTTGCCAGTCCTGGGGCTTGAACCCTGGGCCTGGGCGCTGTCCCTCAGCTCTTCAGCTCAAGGCTAGCGCTCTACCACTTGAGCCACAGCGCCACTTCTGGCTTTTTTTCTTTTTGCTTATGTGGTGCTGAGGAATCGAACCCAGGGCCTCAGGCATGCAAGGAAAGCGCTCTACCACTAAGCCACCTTCCCAGCCCCAAGGTCTTGCTGTATTTAATAGCCCAGAAAGGTTTTATTGAAATCATCCTGCTCACCTTCCCCATGCACCACAACTAGCTGGAGCCACATTTTTTTCTGCCAGTCCTGGAGCTTGAACTCTGGGCCTGGGCATTCTCCTTAAGCTTCTTTTGCTCAAGGCAGGCACTTGAGCCACAGTGCCACCACCAGCCTTTTCTGTTTGTGGTACTGAGGAATCAAACCCAGGGCTTCACATGCTAGACAAGCACTCTACCAATCAGTCACATTCCCAGCCCGAGCCACACTTTTAATACGGATAAATCCTAACAGACTTAATAAGCACAGCATTCTTTTCATCCTTCCTAAACCCGCAAAAGGGTTCTTCAAATGTATTTACAAATGTTTCATTTCTTAAAAGAACTGTAAGTGACTTTATAACACTTGGTTATGAGTACATATAATTTGTTCTATTTTTCGTGCTTTTTTTTTTTGATTGGTCATGGGGCTTGAACTCTGGGCCTGGGCGCTTTTAAGGCAAGCACTCTATTACTTGAGCCCAGCTCCAGTTTTCTGGTAGTTAATTGGAGATAAAAAGTCTCACAGAGGGGCTGGGAAGGTGGCTCAGTGGTAGAGTGCTTGCCTTGCATGCCTGAGACCCTGGGTTCGATTCCTCAGCACCACATAAGCAAAAAGAAAACAGCCGGAAGTGGTGCTGTGAATCAAGTGGTAGAGAGCTAGCCTTGAGCTGAAGAGCTAAGGGGCAGCACCCAGGCCCAGAGTTCAGGCCTCACGACCGGACCCCCCCCCCCAAAAAAAAAAGTCTCACAGATTTTCCTGCACAGGCTGGTTTTGAACCACTATCCTCAGATCTCAGCCTCCTGAATAGTTAGGATTATAGGCGTGAGCCACTGGTGCCAGGCTCTAACAATCCTTTTTATTTATTTTTTATTTATTTATTTTTGGGTCCGGTCATGGGGCCTGAACTCTGTCCCTCAGCTCTTCGGCTCAAGGCTAGCGCTCTACCAGTTGAGCCACAGTGCCACTTCCGGCTTTTTTTCTTTTTGCTTATGTGGTGCTGGGGAATCGCACCCAGGGCCTCATGCATGCAAGGGAAGCGCTTTACCACTGAGCCACCTTCCCAGCCCCTAACAACAATCCTTTTTAATAGCAAGCTTATTATGCTTACCAGCTGAAGAATTTTAGTACACAAAATAACTGAAACAAAGTGGCACAAAGACAAAAGACCTCTCTCCCTATAGTCTCTTTGGGGGTACTTTTATAGCATGCTTAGTTTTTTTAATAGGGGATTTAGTATATTTTCTTTTTTTTAATATGTATTTTTTACTGTAAAGATATTGTAGAGAGCGATTAGTTATATGAATAAGGTAATGAATACATTTCCTATTGAACATTGTGACCTCCTTAAAGTGCATTTTCTTGAGGGATTCTAGAGATGGAATCCAGGGCCTTGGCTATCAATCATCTCTTAGTTTTAAATGACATGAGTGTCCTCACACTTTGGGTATTGGCCTGCTTATACTGTAAATTTCTTCCCTGAGGTCTCAAATAATGATTTGGAAAATAAAAACACTTGATTTTCTTCACCTTTTTGATAGTAGTTACTTGACCAAGATAACCAGCAGTTCCGCTTTCAATTAGAGGAACATCGGCTGCCAGACACATCCTGTTAACATGGTTTCGGGCAGCTACAACACAAACAAATTACCAGTTAGCAAGAGGTACTGTTTTATTTTTGCAGTGCCAGGGATGTAATCAGGGACTGAAGATACTAAGCAAATGCTTGACCACTGAGCTACATGCCTAGCCACAAAGGTCTTCTTTTTCTTGAACCTAGGGTCTCATGCTCTCGGTTGGCTTTTCCATTCAAGGTTAGTGTTCTACCCTTGAACCACAGCTGCACTTTTGGCTTTTTGTTAATTGGAGAATCTCATGGATTTGCCTGCCAGGGATAGCTCTGAACCATGATCCTTAGATCTCAGTCTCCTGAGTAGCTAAGATTATAGGTGTGAGCCACTGGCATCTGCAACCCCACATTCATACACATGACACCTGATTAAAACACCATTTCAAATAGAATAATGTATGTACTTAAGAAAATTCAGTCTTAGTATAGCAGATACTTTAGTATCTGGTCATCCCATCAGTATCTATCTCAGGTATCTATCTCAGGTATCTATCTATCTACTTTTTGCTGGTCGCGGGGGCTGAACTCTAGGCCTGGGTGCTGTCCCTCAGCCCTTCAGCTTAAAGTTAACGCCCTACCACTTGAGCCACAGTGCCATTTCTCGCTTTTTCTGCTTATGTGGTGCTGAGGAATTGAACCCAGGGCCTCATGCATACAAGGCAAGCACTCTACCAAGCCACCTTCCCAGCCTCCCAGTACTGACTGTACTTTAGACTCCTTAGAGGAGTTTGGGAAAAAAAAAAAAAAAAAAAAGGGAGTTCAGGCCCATTCACTGTTTTGACTTGTCTCAGGTGAGACTTGGAATCTATATTTATTAGATCTCCACAGAAAGCCACTTTTTTTCACACACATTTCAAGAATTTGAAACCATCATAATGTTAGCTCTAGAGAAAATTGCAATCCACTGGCCAGCTTTAAACAATGCCTTGGTCCTTTTAGGACTTGGAAATATTAAGAGTTTTTAAGTATTAGTATGCTTACCTCTGTTATCTAATGCATTCATCACCAATATAAACTGCCGAAAAAACTCCACGTTATACTCAGGACTATAAAGAAAGACAAAATGGTTACCCAAACTGGCCACATCCAACATCTTCACAATACAACAATCCTGAGAAGATTAACAAAGTAGTAACAGTACCAAAGTAAGTAAAGTAAGGTCTGACTTTTTTCCAAACATAAAAAAAAGTTTAAGACATTATTTCCCTCAAATTCCTATACTTTCTGGCCAGCAATCCAGGGTACATAACGAGGATCTTAAACTGGCAGAAAGATGGCATGACCTCACTAGTCCCACCAGGCCTTCGCAGGACAGGCAGTGCCTGGGAACACACAGAGAACACGTTCCCAGGGTCTGCCTGGCCTGTGGCTTTGCCTCACGTGGTCAGGAGCAGGCAGGGTTCAGGCCCCTGGGGTCTCCACTTTTAGCAGTCCTGGGAAAGCAACAAAGGCTAGACGATTATGGGGATATAGGCAGGTCTACACATTTGGAGAAGAAAAAAAATTAACTGGAGATCCAAATGCTCTGGAAAAATTTAAGACTAATTTGAGTACTTCCAACAAGGGCTATTTTGGACACCATTTCCTTGTGAGCTAGACAACTGTACATAAAGGATACCAGGGGATGAGGGGAAGGATCTGTGGTACTTGCTTAGAATGCCTAAGGCCTTAGGTTTAATTCCCACAAATACACAGTAACTTATGCTTAGTTTCTTTTCCCCAACACCCTCAAAATTATGTAATTAGTTCTTTACTTAATGTATTTATATAATAGAAAAGTCCCTTCCCCACTACAGTTTTCAGCTTTATGTTTCATATGTCAGAATCCTAATAAACAGATTATTTTGGATAAGAACCCTTTAAACTCAGAAAAACAGCTAGAATAAGATAAAATATGTTTTCACAAAGTCTGGGTAATTTTATACAAAAAACATAACTTAAAATATCTTATTTAAAATAATAGCAAAAGGTCTAAATAACTAAATTTCTAAATAACTATTAGGAATATTAAAACATCTCATCACAATTTTAAAAAGAATGCCAGTTAACTTACATGTGCACAATTATCTCATTTTAATTAGTCTAGTGAAGTCATCTTAAAAAATGCAGAATGACTTTAGATCTAATAGATGTCTTATACTTTAAACATTTTATTAAAAATTCATAGCAGATAGCGAGCAAGTGCCAGTGGCTCATGCTTGCAATCCTAGCTACTCAGCAGGCTGACATTTGAGGACTACAGTTCAATGCTAGCTTGGGCAGAAGTCTCTGAGTTTTTCTGTTGTTGGTTGTAGAGCTTGAACTCAGGGCTTGGGCACTGTTCTTGAGCTTTTGCACTCAAGACTAGTGCTCTACCACTTGGAGCTACAGCTCCACTTCTGTTTTCTCGTGGTTCATTGGAGATAAGAGTTTCACGGACTTTTCCAACTCTGAACTGTGATCTTCAGATCTCAGCATCCTGAGTAGTTAGAATTACAGGTGAGAGCACCAGGTGCCTGGCTCATGAGACTTATCTCCAATAAACTACTCAGAAAAAACTGGAAGTGGTGCTGTGGCTCAAGTGTTAGGACATTAGACTTGAGCAAAAGAAGCTCAGAGACAAAGCCCAGGCTGAGTTAAGCCCCAAGAGAGGCAAATAATAATAAAAAAAGCAGGCAGAATTTTACAATATAATTCAGTAGCACATACTTCATGATGCTGTCGTGATAAGCTACAATATTGGCTTTCGGGTAAAACTGAAGTACACTTTCTTTGGCAACCTGGAAAAAGAAACAACAGCAAATTACTATGGCATTCCTGCCCGTACTTGAAATCTGGCTGACACAAATATTGTATTTACACAGTAATCTTAATTACCTTCCCCCCTTGTCCCCCTAATTATCTTCAACACTAAAATATAAAAAATGTGACCCAAGCCGGGCGCTGGTGGCTCACGCCTGTAATCCTAGCTACTCAGGAGGCTGAGATCTGAGGATCGCGGTTCAAAGCCAGCCCGGGCAGGAGAGACAGTGAGACTCCTATCTCAAATAAACCACCAGAAAACCGGAAGTGGCGCTGTAGCTCAAGTGGTAGAGCGCTCGCCTTGAGCTGAAGAGCTGAAGGACAGCGCCCAGGCCCGGAGTTCAAGCCCCACGACCGACAAAAAAAAAAAAAAAAAAAAAATGTGACCCAAGGGCTGGGATGTAGCTCGGTGGCAAAGCGCTTGCCTAGCAAGTGCAACGTCCTGGGTTCGATCCCCAGTACCAAAAAAAAAAAAGACAAAAAAAATACAGTTAAAAAAAAAAAACCCAAACAAAAAAAAATGTGACCCAATTCCATTAAGCTACCCATCTATTTACAAAATAATGGGGGTTCACCCTACACCCCATCATAAACTCTTCTAAATGAATGACAAACTTCAGCAAAAAACAAACTGGGGGTCAAGGCTGTAAGTCAGTGGTAGGACCAATCCACAGCACCACACCACACATTAAAGAATTAATAAAAAATTAAATAAAATAAAATGCAACAATGAAGTGCAATAGCCATTAATTTAAGAGCCTGAGAAAAGAGTAAACATCCACATACAAACTATGGTGACAGGGGCTGGGAAGGTGGCTCAGTGGTAGAGCGCTTGCCTTGCATGCATGAGGCCCTGGGTTCGATTCCTCAGCACCACATAAGCAGAAAAAGCCAGAAGTGGCACTGTGGCTCAAGTGGTAGAGGGCTAGCCTTGAGCTGAAGAGCTGAGGGGCAGCACTCAGGCCCAGAGTTCAGGCCCCGCGACCGGACCAAAAAACAAACTATGGAGACAGAAGAAAGGCGGTCACCAGAGAAAGACTGGAGAAGGGAGTCAAATGCAAAAAAATGAGGAAGAAATACTGAAAATCAGTCACAAGGGGAAAAGTCTTTTAAGCCCCCAAATTACAAATAATCAATCAAGGTTATACCTTCTTGAACTACACTGAAGCCAAACTCTAGGCTGTAGGCAAATCGCCAGACTCAAAGTACAAGTATATATTTAAATACTGTCAGGTGCTGGTGGCTCACAGCTGTAATTCTAGTCACTCAGGAGGCTGAGATCTGAGGATCACAATTTGAAGAAAGCCTGGGCAGAAAGTTCATGAGAGTCTTATTTCCAATTAACTACCAGAAAACTGGAAATAGAGCTGTAGCTCAAAGTGGTAGAGTTCTAGTATTTTTTTTTGGTGTGTGTGTGCCAATCCTGGTGCTTGAACTCAGGGCCTGGGCACTGACCCTGAGCCTCTTTTGCTCAAGACTAGCACTCTACCACCTGAGCCACCTTGCCAGCCCTAGAGTTCTAGTTTTGAACAGAAAAGCTCAGGGACACTGACCAGGCTCTGAGTTCAAACCTCATAACCAACTAAAAAATTAAGAATTAAGAAAAGGACTTCAATTTCCTTTGTAAAACAAAAACAAAGCACTCCTCTCCAGTCTTTTTTCTTTTTCACAATTCCTCAGCTAAAGAGCTAGTTTCAGCCACTTTTCTCCCTCCCACAGGTCAGATACATCAGGTATCATAAATGAAAAGCATGCAGGAGCTGCGAAGGTGGCTCAGTGGTAGAGCACTTGCCTTGCATGCATGAGGCCCTGGGTTCAATTCCTCAGCACCACATAAGAAAAAAGCCGGAAGTGGTGCTGTGGCTCAAGTGGTAGAGTGCTAGCCTTGAGCTGAAGAGCTGAGGGACAGCGCACAGGCCCAGAGTTCAGGCCCCATGACCGGACCCAAAAAAAAAAAAAAAAAAAAAAAGCATGCAAAGATTATAGAAATGTGTAAGAAAGTTACCTGTGCCTTTGATCTTCCGACATGTCTCTTTTGAAACAAAAACTGCCGGTTGAGGTTGCTGACATCGATTGTATCCAGATCAATCTATAAATGCATAAACGCCACATAAATCACAAATGATCTGGGATGTTTGAATACCTGTTCAGAGCATCCAGAACCTAGAACTTTTTGAGTAGTGGGGGGAAATGCTTCTTCAACTTGCCAAAATTTTTTTTTTTAATTGTGAAAACACTCTACAGAGGGGTTACAATTACATGGGCAAGATAACGAGTACATTTCTTATCAAGCATTGTAGCCTCCTCCTTTGCTTTCCCTTCCCATCCTCCCCCCATCCCCCACCCAATAACCACCCCTCCCCCACCAAAGTTGTAAAGTTTGTTTTTTGTTTTTTTTTTTTTTGGGGGGGGAGGGGGGGTCCGGTGGTGGGGCCTGAACTCTGGGCCTGGGCACTGTCCCTCAGCTCTTCAGCTCAAGGCTAGCGCTCTACCACTTGAGCCACAGCACCACCTCCGGCTTTTTTCTTTTTGCTTATGTGGTGCTGAGGAATCGAACCTAGGGCCTCATGCATGCAAGGCAAGTGCTCTACCACTGAGCCACCTTCCCAGCCCCTAAAGTTCGTTTTCGACATAACAACTTTCCAAACTTTTTTTTTTTTTTTTGGGTCCGGTCGTGGGGCCTTGAACTCTGGGCCTGGGCGCTGTCCCTGAGCTCTTCAGCTCAAGGCTAGCGCTCTACCACTTGAGCCACAGCGCCACTTCCGGCTTTTTCTTTTTGCTTACGTGGTGCTGAGGAATCGAACCCAGGGCCTTGAGCATGCAAGGCAAGCGCTCTACCACTGAGCCACCTTCCCAGCCCCAACTTTCCAAACTTTTTTAAATGATTAAAAAATAAACAAATTTAGCCGGGCACCAGTGGCTCACACCTGTAATCCTAGCTACTCAGGAAGCTGAGATCTGAGGATCTCGGTTCAAAGCCAGCCTGAGCAGGAAAGTCCATGAGAGTCTTATCTCCAATGAACCATTATAAAACTGAAAGTGGCACTGTGGCTCAAGAGGTAGAGGGCGGGGCTGGGAAGGTGGCTCAGTGGTAGAGCGCTTGCCTTGCATACATGAGGCCCTGGGTTCGATTCCTCAGCCCCACATAAGCAAAAAGTAAAAAGCCGGAAGTGGTGCTGTGGCTCAGGTGGTAGAGCGCTAGCCTTGAGCTGAAAAAGCTGAGGGACAGTGTCCAGGCCCAGAGTTCAGTCCCCACGACCGGACCAAAAAAAAAAAAAAAAAAAGAGGTAGAGGGCTAGCCTTGAGCTGAAGAGCTGAGGGACAGTGCCCAGTCCCAGAGTTCAAGCCCCACGACTGACCAAAAAAAGAATTCTAAACCAAGTTGATGCCAGTAGCTCATGACAGTAATCCTAGCTACTCAGGAGGCTGAGATCTAAGGATCAAAGTTCAAAGCCAGTTCAGGCAGGAAAGTCAGTGAAACTCTAACTATCAGAAAACCGGAAGTGGTACTAGGGCTCAAGTGGTAGAGCACTATCCTTGAAATGAAGAGCTGAAGGACAGTGTCCAGGTCCAAGGTTCAATCCCCACGACCACCATCACCAACAACAAAATAAGAATTCTAAACCATAAGCTGGGAATGTGGCTTAGTGGTACAGTGCTTGCCTAGCATGCATGAAGCACTGGGTTCGATTCTTCAGTAACACATAAACAGAAAAAGCCAGAACTAGTGCTGTGGTTCAAGTAGTAGACTGCTAGCCTTGTGCAAAAAAAGCTGAGAGACATGCCCAGGCCCTGGGTTCAAGACCCAGGTCTGGAAACAAATAAATAAAAAATAAAGAATTCTAGCTACTGTAATCCTAGCTACTCAGGATCACGGTTCAAAGCCAGCCCGAGCATGAAAGTCCATGAGACTCTTATCTCCAATAAACCAGTAGAAAACCAGAAGTGGTACTGTGGCTCAAGCGGTAGAGCACTCACCTTGAGCTGAAGAGCACAGAGACAGTGCCCAAGCCAAGTTCAAGTCCCACGACCAACCAAAAAAAAAAAAATTCTAAACCATATACTAAGAAGACTTGTAGCAAATAAATACAATATATTTATTAAATTTTGGTGCCTTTAAAGGAATTTTTCTACATTATGGTTTTTAAAAAAATAACATGTATGGACCGGGAATGTGGCTTAGTGGTAGAGTGCTTTCCTAGCATGCATGCAAGTTCTGGGTTTGATTCCTCAGTACTGCATAAACAGAAAAAGTCAGGGCGGGGGGGGGGGGGGGAGGAAGGGGGGAGAAAGAAATGTACATCTTACCTAAGTGCTACTTAAAATAAAGGGGGGGGGGGAGAGCCATTTCCAATCCCTTTCAAATAACATAGGATAGCTGGGCGCCACTGGCTCACGCCTGTAATCCTAGCTACTCAGGAAGCTGAGATCCGAGGATCACTGTTCAAAGCCAGCCCGGGCAGGAAAGTCCTTGAGAATCTTATCTCCAATAAGCCACTAGAAAACTGGAAGTGGCGCTGTGGCTCAAGTGGTAGAGGGCTCACCTTGACCTGAAGAGCTGAGGTATAGCACCAGGCCCAGAGTGCAAGCCCCCCCAACAAACAATTAAAAAGTGTCTCAAGGGGTAGAACACTAGTCTTAAGCACAAAGAGGCTCAGGGACAGAGCCCAGGCCCTGAGTTTAAACTCCAAGACTGGCCAACAAACAAATAAACAAACAAAAAAGCAACTAAACCCTGATTCATCATTCCCAAATGAACTATGATTTTTTTAATACTATTTTTCTGTTGCCTTTTTTTTTTTTTGTTGGTCATGTGGCTTGAACTCTGGCCTGGGCACTGTCCCTCAGCTCTTCAGCTCAAGGCTAGCGCTCTATCACATGAGCCATAGTGCCACTTCTGGTTTTCTAGTGGCTTATTGGAGATAAGAGTCTCCTGGAAGCCGGGCGCTGGTGGCTCACGCCTGTAATCCTAGCTACTCAGGAGGCTGAGATCTGAGGATCGCGGTTCAAAGCCAGCCCGGGCAGGAGAGACCGTGAGACTCCTATCTCCAATAAACCACCAGGAAACCGGAAGTGGCGCTGTAGCTCAAGTGATAAAGTGCTCGCCTTGAGCTGAAGAGCTGAGGGACAGCGCCGAGGCCCAGAGTTCAAGCCCCACGACCGACAAAAAAAAAAAAAAAAAAAGAGTCTCCTGGACTTTTCTGCCAGGGCTGGCTTTGAACAGAGATCCTCAGATCTCAGTCTCCTGAGTAGCTAGGATTACAGGCGTGAGCCACCAGGGCCAGGCTTTTTTTTTTTTTTTTTTTTTTTTAGGGCAGAATGTTACTCTGTGGGCCAGGTTTCCAGGATTACAGGATTGATTGGCCTGCCAAGCCCCAGGAAACCATGTAAGTCTCCCAGCCCAAATTCACTACTCCCATCTACTACAAATTCGTTCTTTTAAGTTAATAATAGTAATTAACAACACATCGGACTCTAGTGCAGAAATGGAATGTGAAATGTGAAGACTAACCAAAGGGTCTGTGAAATTCTTCCCTCTAATCTCTCCAGCTGTCCCATCTGCAACTCTACTTGCTTTACCCCATTTCCATTACATGCCTCCCCCCCCCCACAAGACACTATCATCCAAGTTCCAGGTAGTTTAGCAACTAGGAAACAACTTAGGCCTGCAGTCAGCAGGGCATGCATAATACTAGTTACTAAAAGGTCGATATGATGATCCAGGTTCAAAGCCAGCTAGGGCACGAAAGTCTGTGAGACTCTTTTGTCTAATAAACTCAGAAAAAGCCAGAAGTGGGACTGTGGCACAAGTGGTAGAGGGCTAGCTTCGAACACAAAGAGGCTCTGGGATAGAGCCTAGGCGCCCTGACTTCAAGCCCCACGAAGGGCCAAAACAACACAACAAAAAGCCCACAACCAACTTGATTTAAAATTACAAGTGGCATCCTGTGATTGCATAATGAGGCAAAAGTGAACACCCTCCTTTTTTCTTTCGAGGCTGCTTTCATGCATGCGGATGCATGCATCCCCTTACTTAGCCCACGCTGGCCTCCACCTCGCTCCTCGCTCCTCCCTGCCTCCATCCTTGTCTAGCAAAATTCTACTATCTTTTCATAACATACACGAGGTACACGCAAAGGAGAGGGGCACCGAGTCCCAGGGGCCTCTTGCCACTTGTTTTGTGCACCCAGAGTTAAGTCTACTACACCCCATAGCATCTCACTTTGCTCATCTGTTCAAAATAAAATGCGACGACGCGCGCCCACCCGACAGTGGCAAAGTTTACACGAGTTAACGGGGCTGTTTACCAGATCCAAGTGTCTCGCCGCTCAACTCGGGGAGGGGTCGGTATTTTGGAGTTGGGGAGGGGGAGGGAAAGCTGTGAATGAACAAAAGTCTCCACGTCCACGAAGGGACACCCGCTCGCCTGGGGCGGGGGTGGTGGTGGTGGTGGGAGGAGGCTGTGTGCAAATGAAAAGAGCCCTGGGTGGCATCCGTCCTGCGGACGCAGCTCATCAATTTGGGGACGGCCAAGTCGAGAGTGGGGGGTCGCCCAGCTGGAAGCGGACCAGGCCCCGGCGCCGTGGGGACCCACCCCGACCCCCGCAAGAAACTGCCCTGTGGACTTGGACCCGCAGGATTCCGGAGTCCCCGGGGGACCGTCCCATACCCCCCCAAGCGCCTTCCCTCTGGGGCCCCCTCCCCACCGCTCCAGGCCAGACGCCCCCCCCGGCCCCCGCCCTCGGCGGCCCGCCCGCCATTCAGCCCGCGCGCGCCCGGGGCCCCTCACCAGATCAATGTGGGAGAAGCCGGTGAGCACCAGGTTCTTGAGGAGCTCGCAGCCGATGCCGCCGGCGCCCACCACCAACACACGGCCTCCGGCTACCGCCTCAGCCAGCTCCCGGGACAGCCCCCGCGACGACAGGGCCATGGCGGGACGTCCACGAGCCTCGACGGAGGCGGGAGGCGGGAGGCGGGAGGACCGAGGCGGAGGCGGGAGAACGTAGCCGCCGCCGTCGCCGCCGCCGCCGGAAGCTGGTGGGGGAAGGGCGATGCCACTTCCGCTTCTGCGCACTGCGGCCACTAGGCGGCGGAAGTGGGACGGGCGAAGGGGCGGGGCCGCCCCGCTTTGGTCGAGGGAGACCCGGGACTCTTCCGACGTGGTCCAGTTTGTACTTTTTTTAAATTTACAAACAATTGTGGTTATTGCGCGGCGTCGGTGGCTCACGCCTGTCATCCCTGCTACTCAGGAGGCTGAGATCTGAGGATCGCGGTTCAAAGCCAGCCCGGGCAGGAAAGTCCGTGAGACTGATCTCCAATAAACCACCAGAACACCGGAAGTGGCGCTGTGGCTCCTGGCTGGAGCTGAAGAGCTCAGGGAAGATGTCCAGGCCCAGAGTTCAAGCCCCATCACCAACAAAGAATAAAAAATGTTGTTATAGAGGTGATGCACGGGGCGGTCACTGTTTCATAAGTCAGGTAAGGAGTACTTTTTTTTCCCTACTCGGTCGTGGGGTTTGAACTCAGGGTCTGGGCGCTGTCCCTAAGGTCTTTTGCCCAAAGCTAGTTCTCTACCTCACACTTTGAGCCACAGCTCCACTGCTGGTTTTCTGGTGGTTCATTGGAGATAAGAATCTCACGGAGGGGCTGGGAAGGTGGCTCAGTGGTAGAGCGCTTGCCTTGCATGCTTGAGGCCCTGGGTTCCATTCCTCAGCACCACATAAGCAAAAAGAAAAAAGCCTGAAGTGGCGCTGTGACTCAAGTGGTAGAGAGCTAGCCTTGAGCTGAAGAGCTGAGGGACAGCGTTCAGGCCCCACGACCGGACCCAAAAAAAAAAATCTCACGGACTTTGGGCTGGCTTTGAACCACAAGCCTCAGATCTCAGCCTCCTGAGGAGCTAGGAGTACATACTAACTAGGCAAGCAGTCAACCACTAAGCCACATTCCAATCCAACCCATAGAGCTCTTACACATGTAAATGAACAAGAATGTTGTCCAAACAAAGAACTCGTCTAGAAACTAATTTTCCTTTTTCCTCTTTTTGTTTTGAAGCTGGCCATACATTTTCAGATCTATCGCGATTGGGGGGGGGGGGGCAGGCTCATGGCAGAGATTCCTGCTTGCCACCTCTGCTCCTCACCAGGTTTAGAAAGGCTGGGTAGAATGGTGAAGCAAGCTTGTATTCTCAGGAGGCTGAGAGCTGAGAATCTTAGTTCAAAACCAGCCTGGGTAGACTGTTCTGAGAGACTCTTACCTCCAACTAACCAGCAAAAAGCCAGCCCTGGAGATACTGCTCAAGTAATATATTGAATGTCAGCCTTGAATGAAAAATGCTAAGAAAGTGCACCAAGGGGCTGGGAATGTGGCTTAGTGGTAGAGTGCTTGCCTAGCATGCTTGAAGCCCTGGGTTCGATTCCTTAGTACCACATAAACAGAAAAAGCTGGAAGTGGTGCTTTGGCTCAAGTGGTAGAGTGCTAGCCTTGAGCCCAGAGAGGCTCAGGGACAGAGTTCAGGTCCTGAGTTCAAGCACCAGGACCAGCAAAAAAAAAAAAAAAAAAAAAAAAGAAAGAAAAGAAAGTAAGAAAGTGCAAAGGCCCTGAGTTCAAGCCATGCTACTAGCATAAAAAAGTAGAGCTGTGGGTTGTATTGACTAAGCCCATTGGTTTGAGGCCAGTTTGTTTGCCCTGTGTGTACTGGGTAAGGATTTTAAACATAGTTTGTTTGCAGGGAATCATGACAAGTAGACATAAGTGAAAGCTGGGAAACCCATTCACTGGACAACCCAATTCTACTGTCTTTCTAGTCCTGGATTCTATTCTAGGGTGCTGAACTTAGGACCTCAAACATAGCCTTTTTCTTTTCTAGGCCAGCCTGGACAACACATTAAGACCCAGTTTATAAGCCAGGCACCAGTAGCTCACTGGTAGCACACGTAGCTACTCAGAATGCTGAGATCTGAAGATCGTGATTCAAAGCCAGCCCAGACAGGAAAGTCCGTGAGACTCTTTCTTTTTTCTTTTTTTTTCCCCGTGAGACTCTTTTCTCCAATAAACCATTCAGAAAACTGGAAGTGGTACTGTGGCTCAAGTGGTAGAATACTAGGCTTGAGCTGAAGAGCTGAGGGACAGCATCCAGGCCCAGAGTTCAAGCCCACAACCGACCAAAAAAAAAAAAAAAAGACCCTGTTTCTTGGGCTGGGAATGTGGCTTAGTGGTAGCATGCAAGAAGCCCTGGGTTTGAGTCCTCAGTACCACATAAACAACAAAAAAAAGTGTCCCTGTGGCTCAAAGTGGTAGAGTGCTAGCCTTGAGCAAAAGCTCAGGGACAGTGTGTAGGCCCTGAGTTCAAGCCCCAGGACTGGGGGGAAAAAAAGCCAATAATGGAGCTTGAATTGGAACTCACACTCTTGTTTTGCTTTTCTATTCAAAGTTGGCATTCTACCACTCAGCTACAACTCTTCTGGAAGAGTCTCACTTTTCTGGCCAAGCTAGATCACTCTGCAATCCTTGCTGGGCATTGGTGGCTCATGTAATCCTAGCTACTCAGGAGGCTGAGCTCTGAGGATTGTGGTTTGAAGACATTCCAGGCAGTAAAGTATGTGAGACTCTTATTTCCATTTAACCAACAGAAAACCAGAAAAGGTTGAGCTATGGCTCAAAATGGGAGAGCACTAACCTTCAGCAAAAGGGCTTAGAGACAGCAACTAAGCTGAGAGTTCAAGCCTGACAAAAAATAAAATTAAAAATAAGAATAAAAAAACCTGCAGGAGGCTGGGAAGGTAGCTCAGTGGTAGAGTGCTTGCCTTGCATGCATGAGGCCCTGGGTTCGATTCCTCAGCACCACATAAGCAGAAAAAAAAAGCCAGAAGTGGCGCTGTGGCTCAAGTGGTAGAGCGCTAGCCTTGAGCTGAAGAGCTGAGGGACAGTGCCCAGGCCCAGAGTTCAGGCCCCACAACGGGACCCCCCCCCCAAAAAAAAAAACCCAAACAAACAAACCCTGCAGTCCTCAGATCTCAGCTTCCCAGTTAGCTAGGATTACAGGCTTCAGCCACTGGACCCCAGCCCTCTTTTACAATGATGGATGGAACCCAGAATGTCCTATAAGAAGTGTTGTAACTAACTGTGTCCCCATAGCCACTTTTGATTCATAAAAATATTTTGTGCAGCAACTTTTCTCTATCCTATCATCAGAGGATGGGACTCTCTGGCCATAAATAAACCCAGAGTAGTGTCCCTAGGAATCGGCGTAATCCCTTTCTTTTGCAGTTGGGGTAACTGGTTGGGCAGGCTGGCAGTCTGCTTACAGTACAAGCGCCACAGGAAAAGTGCTGGTCGCACTGCCAGCATGACAGAAAATAGGAGGAACGAAAGCTCTCTGCAGCTCTGTGCTGTTTCAGTACTGCAAATCCAGTGTTCCTGGATTTTACCTCATTGGCCAGGGAAGTTCCAGTCAGTACCCTTCTGACCATGTTTGTGGGGACAGCAAGGGCAGGATCATGAGTAATTCTCCTTAATCTTACTCCCAGAAGGGCTCCACCCATGATAATCCTCCCTACTTGGGCGTGAGGCATGCCTGAACTTGGTGAGTGGGATGTCTTCGTATTGCTGTCCAGGGGTGCAGAGAAAGGAGGCTCCACGACTGACACCGAATGAAGCAATAGGAGAACAGACAGGTGCAACTAGAGTGGAGGAGGAGGGACAGTGTCCACACAGGGTCAGTTCCTGTGCAGGTGAGGAATGGGAGAAGATGGTGAACCCAAGCTGGGAAATACGGGGCAGCACTGCAGGCCCAGAGCGAGCAGGTCAAAGGGCTCTGGTATAGCCAGGTGCCAGGGGCTCAGAGCTGTCATTCTAGCTACGCAGGAGGCTGAGATCTGAGGAGACTAGTTCAAAGTCAGCCTGGGCAGGAAAGTCTGTGAGATTTTTTTGATCTCCAATTAATCAGCAAAAAGCCAGGAGTGGAGGCTTGGTTCAAGTGGTAGAATGCCAACCTTGAGCAAAAAAGCCAAGTGAGATCTCAATACGTGTGAGTACTGGTACAAATAAAAAGAACCAGACAGCTTACTGGCTAAAATTTTTTTTTAAATGCACCTGAATTCACACATTTTAATAATGTATATAAACAAAATGCAATGCTCTACTTAAATAAGAATTCATCTGGGTCTTGCTGTATGATACAAAACTCTTCCATGGGAGTTTGGTGATTCTGAGGCCAGCAGCTCTTCTCACACGTGTAGACCAGAACTGTGCCAAACTCTACACAAAGACCTGAAAAACACAACAGATTCTGGGTTCAGGCAAAGAGAAACTTAGGAGACACTCAAGATAAAGGTACAATATGTGAAAGTTTACTTAGTGGTTTGAATACTGATTTGGGAGCAGAGGGCCTGGGTTCAAGTCCCAGTTCTGCCACTGGGAGGGACAAAGCCAGTACTTTACCATGATGGTAGGTAAGACCAAGGTAAAGGGAACTAAGTTAATGCACATAGGAAATACTTAGCACTCTAAGTGTTCAATGGAAGATAAGGCAGTCGGAACAAGGAGAAAGATGGCTCAGTAGAGGAAACTAATGTGGGTGACTAAAGCTGAAAAAAATGACAAAGTAAAAATCATTGATGCTAAGCACCGGTGCCTCATCCATTGAATCTTAGTGACTCAGGAGGCTGACTGAGATCTAAGGGGTGATGTTTGAAGCCATTCCAAGTAGAAAAGCCCGTGAGACTCTTATCTCTAATTAACCATCAAAAAGCCAGAAGTTGAGATATGTAGCTCAAGTGGTAGAATATTATCCTTAAGTGGAAACCTAAGAGACAATACCCACACCCTGAGTTCAAGTCCAAGTACTGCCATCAAATAAACTGCTTACTGCTTTCAGCTACCATGTATTTGCAGTCTACCCCACAGTGACCACTGACATCAAAAGTGGATTCCATCCAAATGGCAGTAGCAGGAGAATACACACTAGCTGTGCATGGGCAGTGATAGAAAGCACTTCCACGTTACCAGGTGTGCACTGCACTCCGCTGGGTTTGTGCCAACCCTGGGAAAATGAACAAGATTGCAACAGGCAGACCTCAGCACAGCCCCAGTGGCACTGAGTCATCAGCCTCGCTCAAAGGAAGAAAGTGGGAAAGCATTCTTGGAATGAGCCAAACTATCTAGAGAAAAGATCTCAAATGCAAACATTTCAAGGCTTCTATCCAAACAGAGTAGATGATTAGTAAACAAGTTCTGTCTTTTCACAGAGCACTTCCCTTCAGCACTCTACTTTGGGATGGAAGGTGGGAGGGGTGTGTGGAGCTGTGGCCTGGGCCTTGAATGTGTCAGTTCACACACTCTGATACCACTGAGCGTTCTCCCTCCCCGCTTGTCAGCTTTCTTTGGCTCCTCACGTGGAAAATGTGGATGATAAAAGTTTTTATCACACACTTTGAGAATTAATCTACAACCTAAAAGTCAGGGATCAAAACAAGCATAGAAGCCAGGAGTGGTGCAGGCTTGTAATGCTAGCAAGCTGCTGAAGCAGGTAGATCTCAGGTTCTCACGTTCAAAGCCAGCCTTGACACACACACAGCCATAATATTTGTATTGTTACAAAAGGAATGCAAAAAACTACAAAGTCAAGCCCTTCTTCAGCCTCATAAAAAAGCTTTACAAAAAACCTACAATACTGGCGGGAAAGTAAAGGAAGGGGTAACATTGTTCCCCCCCCCCCAAAAAAAAAAGAAAGAAAGAAAGAAAGAAAGAAATATACTCAGCTGGGAATGTGGTTTAGTGGTAGAGTGCTTGCCTACTATGCATGAAGCCCTGGGTTTAATTCCTCAGTACCACATTAACAGAAAAAGCCAAAAGTGGCACTATGGTAGAGTGCTAGCCTTGAGCAAAAAGAAGCTCAGGGACAGTGCCTAGGCCCTGAGTTCAAGCCCCAGAACTGGGGGGGGGGGGGAAAGCTGGGCGCTGGTGGCTCACACCTGTTATCCTAGCTACTCAGGAGGCTGCAATCTGATAACCGTGGTTCTAAGCCAGCCAGGGCAGGAAAGTCAATGAGACTCTTATCTCCAATAAACCACCAGAAAAGCCGGAAGTGGCACTATGGCTCAAGTGGTAGAGCACTAGCCTTGAGCTGAAGAATTGAGCGACAGCGCCCAGGCTGAGTTCAAGCCCCATGACCCACAAAAAAAAAAAAGTACTCATTATTACCTGACTTATGAAATGGTAGCTCCTCTGTACAACACCTTAATAATAACAATAAAATTATTTTTATTATTAAATATTTTAAAATTATTATTATAAAGGTGATATACAGAGGGGCTACCATTTCATAAATCAAGTAATGACTAATTTCTTTTTGGACAATGTCACCCCTTCCTTTGTTCTCTCCCAGTTTTTCCCTCCCATCCCGGCCTACAAGTTTAAAAAAAAAAACCTAAGGCGGTTACCTCATGATAAACACTAGCAGCTTTACTCCTGTTATCAGAAATGTAACAATGATACATACTCTCCCCCATTTAATTTAAGATTGTATTAGAACTTTGAGTTAACGCCATAGTGAAAAATGAAAGGAAATAAACACAAAAAAAAGGCAGCCAAGGCCAGGCATGTAATGTCAGCACTCGAGCGGAGGCAGGAGGAACAAGTAACCCTGTCTAAACAAACAAATAAACACAAAAAGGCCCAGCCATACAGAAGAGGAGAATTTTTATACACAGATAACATATAATCATCTCTGTTCAAAATCTGATGAAGGGAGCCGGGCGCTGGTGGCTCACGCCTGTAATCCTAGCTACTCAGGAGGCTGAGATCTGAGGATCGCGGTTCAAAGCCAGCCCGGGCAGGAGAGACCGTGAGACTCCTATCTCCAATAAACCACCAGAAAACTGGAAGTGGCGCTGTAGCTCAAGTGGTAGAGCGCTCGCTTTGAGCTGAAGAGCTGAGGGACAGCGCCCAGGCCCGGAGTTCAAGCCCCACGACCGACAAAAAAAAAAAAAAAAAAAAAAAAAAAATCTGATGAAGGGGCTGGGAAGGCGGCTCAGTGGTAGCGCGCTTGCCTTGCATGCATGAGGCCCTGGGTTCAATTCCCCAGCACCACATATACAAAAAGAAAAAAAGCTGGAAGTGGCTCTGTGGCTCAAGTGGTAGAGCGCTAGCCTTGAGCTGAAGAGCTGAGGGACAGCGCCCAGGCCCAGAGTTCAGGCCCCACAACTGGACCCAAAAATAAATAAATAAAATAAATAAATAAAAATAAAAACAAAATCTGATGAAATGGGCTGCGATCAATATAGCTCAGTGGCAAAGTGCTTGTCTAGCAAGTGCTATGTAGGTCCTGGGTTTGATTGCCCAGTACCAAAAAAAGAAAAGACCCCCCCCCCCAAAAAAAAGTACGGTTAAAAAAAAATTCTGGCTGGGCGCTGGTGACTCACACCTGTCATCCTAGCTACAGTTCAAAGCCAGCCCGGGCAGGAAAGTCTGTGAGACTCTTATCTTCAGTAAACCACTAGAAAACCGGATGTGGCGCTATGGCTCAAGTGGTAGAGTGCTCGCTTTGAGCTGAAGAGCTGAGGGACAGTGCCCAGGCCCAGAGTTCAAGCCCCATGACTGACAACAACAAAAAAAATCTGATGAAATGAAGCAAGGCGCTGGTAATCCGTTAATTATAGCTACTCAGGAGGCTGAGATCTGAGGATCATGGTTCAAAGCCAACTGGAGGCAGGAAACTCCATGAGATTCTTATCTCCAGTGATAAAAACTAGTAGCAACTGGGGCTTAGAAGGCTCAGTGGTAGAGCGCTTGCCTTGCATGCATGAGGCCCTGGGTTTGATTCCTCAGCACCACATAAGCAGAAAAAAAAGCTGGAAGTGGTGCTGTGGCTCAAGTGCTAGCCTTGAGCTGAAGAGCTGAGGGACAGCACCCAGGCCCAGAGTTCAGGCCCCACCACTGACCAGAGAAAACAACAACAACAACAACAACAAAAAACTAGCAGCAACTACTCAAAGAAGCCGAAAGTGACACTGCAGATCAAGTGTAGAATACCTGCCTTGAGCAAAAAGAAGCTCAGGGAGGGCTGGGAATGTGGCTTAGTGTAGAGTGCTGGCCTAGCAGGAATGAAGCCCTGGGTTGTATTCCTCAGAAACACATAAACAGAAAAGGCTGGAAGTGGCTCTGTGGCTCAAATGGTAGCATGCTAGCCTTGTACAAAAGAAGCTCAGGGACAGTGCCCAGGCCCAGAGTTCAAGCCCCTGGACTGGCCAAAAAAAAAAAAAAAAAAAAAAAATCGGATGAAATGAACAGTTTGAGGACACAAGATTAATCAACAAAAATAAACCATGGGAGCAAGGCTGTTGGAAGATGGCTGAGTAAGAAGCTCCAGGAATCCAATCCTCCTCCAACATGGAGCTGGCAGGACTACTTGTAGAGGCTATTTTGGAACTCTAGAATCTAGTTCAACAGTTGCATCACCCATGGCAGAGCCTAATGAGGAGGCTCATACCTTTCACACTCTCAATTCACTTACAAGAGGTATATCCTACATGTTTAATGAAACCGAAGTGGGATCACCTCAAAGAAAATCCAGGAAGCATGGCAAGACCTACTCTCAACCAATCAAAAAATAATCTTCAAATAAATAAAACAAAAAGTCAGGTACCAGGCTGGGAAGGTGGCTCAGTGGTAGAGCACTTGCCTTGCATGCCTGAGGCCCTGGGTTCGATTCCTCAGCACCACAGCAAAAAGAAAAAAGCTGGAAGTGGTGCTGTGGCCTTGAGCTGAAGATTGAGGGACATCGCCCAGGCCCAGAGTTCAGGCCCCACGACCGACAAAAAAAAAAAAAAGTCAGGTGCCAGTAGCTCATGCCTGTAATCCTAACTACTCAGGAGGCTGAGATCAGAGGATCTTAGTTTAAAGCCAGCCCCAGCAGTAAAGTCTGTGAGATTCTTCAATTAACAACTCAAAAAAAAAAAAAAAAGCCAGAAGTGGAGCTGTGGTTGAAGTGGCAGAGTGCCAGCCTTGAGCACTCAGGGACAGTGCCCAGACCCTGAGTTCAAGCCCTAGAATGGGTACAAAAAGAAAAAGAAAAAATAATTTCTTCAAGAAGGAAAAACTGGAACAGTATGAGAGAGAAGGAGTGACATTGTCCAAAAAAGAAATGTACTCATTACCGGACTTATGTAATTGTAACCCTTAGGTATGTATATCAACTTAATTTTTAAAAAATAATTTTTCTTTTTTTTTTTTGGGTCCAGTCGTGGGGCCTGAACTCTGGGCCTGGGTGCTGTCCCTCAGCTTTTCAACTCAAGGCTAGCGCTCTACCACTTGAGTCACAGCACCACTTCCGGCTTTTTTCTTTTTGCTTATGTGGTGCTGAGGAATCGAACCCAGGGCCTCAGGCATGCAAGGCAAGCGCTCTACCACTGAACCACCTTCCCAGCCCCTAAAAAATAATTTCTTAGGGCTGGGAAGTTGGCTCAGTAGTAGAGCCTTGCATGCCTGAGGCCCTGGGTTTGATTCCTCAGCACCACATAAGCAGAAAAAAAAGCCGGAAGTGGCGCTGTGGCTCAAGTGGTAGAGTGCCAGCCTTGAGTTGAAGAGCTGAGGGACAGCACCCAGGCCCAGAGTTCAGGCCCCACAACCAGGCCAAAAGATAAATAAATAAATAATAATTTCTTAAAACAATTTAATTTCCCAAATTTTGTACAACATGCTATGGTGTTTTATTAAACAAAATCAGTCTTTCAACCCCAAGAGATTCCTACCTAAATGAGCACTGTTGAGCATGGTGACCAGTGCTGGCATAAGCTGACACTCAAATGTCCTGGGGCCTCCACAGTGGCCACAGGCTGGGACCTCAGTGATTCCTGACGTGGGACAGGACAGAAAAAGTGGCTCTCCACTCCAGGAATACCTAGGAAAAAGAAAGGAAGAGCACTGAATCAGAGCCACATGCATACAAGTTACATGCATGTATACATGTATACATGCATACAAGTGGGAAAGAGGGAACAGCTGATGCTATGCAAAACAAAAGGAATGTACATATCACCCAATGTGGAAGAAATAACTGTATTGCAAAGCTCATAGAACTCATAAATGTTATAGACCATGGTAGACAATTTGCTCCATGAAAGTTAGAATGTGTTTGTGACTTTAACTAAGCATCACTATCTTACAATACTGTGAAATTTGGGAAATTATGTAACCACTTAATCACAATAAAAATTTTGAGGAAAAAAAACAACAAAACTCACTAGATAGGGGCAGGAAGCATAGCTCACATGTAAAATACTTGCCTGCAAATGCAAAACCCTGAGTTCAAGTTCCAATACCAACATTTAAAAAAAAAGGGGGCTGGGAATATGGCTTAGTGGTAGAGTGCTTGCTCAGCATGCATGAAGGCCTGGGTTCAATTCCTTAGTACCACATAAACAGAAAAAGCCAGAGGTGGCACTGTGGCTCAAGTGGTGGAGTACTAGCCTAGAGCAAATGAAGCTCATGGTCAGTACCCAGGCTCTGAGGTCAAGCCCCAGGGCTGGAAAAAAAAGGAGTTTTTGCTTCCTGGTGTTAAATTATTGCACATGGTGAGATAGGATGGAACTGTTAGGGGAAGCTGAAAGGCATGCCTGAACTCTCAATTTCTCTGCATTCTCAATTTTTTTTTCTTCTGTTGTGGGGCCTTAACTCTAGGCCTGGGCGCTGTGCCTCAGCTCTTCAGCTCAAGGCTAGTGCTCTACCACTTGAGCCACAGCGCCACTTCTGGCTTTTTTTGCTTATGTGGTGCTGAGGAATCAAACCCAGGGCCTCATGCATGCAAGGCAAGCACTCTATCACTAAGCTACCTTCCCAGCCCTCTTTCCCCCCCCCACCCCACCCCACCCCCCCGAGACAGGGACTCAAACTCACTGACACTTGCTTTTGCTCATTGGGTAAGCCAAGCCTCCCACCCTCAAATTATCTCAATATAGTTTGTTTTATTTTGATGCCAGTCCTAGGGCTTGAACTCAGGGCCTGGGTGCTATCCCTGAGCTTAGTGCTTAAGGCTAGTTCTCTATCACTTTGAGCCACAGCTCTGCTTCTGGGCTTTTGGATGGTTAACTGGAGAGTCTCATGGACTTTACTGCCCAGGCTGACTTCAAACCTTGATCCTCAGATCTCTGCCTCCTGAGTAGCTAGGATTATAGGCGTGAACCACCTGTACTCAGCTAGTCTTTGTTATCTTGCTCAGTTGGCACTCTGCCAACTTCAGCTATCCTTCCAGTCCAGCTTTTAGCTGGGTAACTGGAGATAAGAGTCTCCCAGGTTTTTCTGCTCAGGCTGGCACCTGAATTCTCAGATCTCAGACTCTCAAGTAGTGAAGATTACTGGCATAAGCCACTGGCGCTCAGCTTGGTTTTTTTGGTGTTTTTGTGCTCAAGGTTAGCATTCTACCACTTGAGCCACAGCACAACTTCTTGTATTTTTTTTAAAGACAGGGTCTTAGCTGAGTGCTGGTGGTTCAGGCCTGTAATCCTAGCTATGTAGGAGGCTAAGATATGGGGATCAGCGTTCACACCCAGCCCAGGCAGAAAAGTCCACATGAGACAATCTCCAATTAATCACACACAAACCAGAAGTGGAATTGTAGCTCAAAGTGGTAGAGCACTAGCCTTGAGCAAAAGGGCTTAGGCCCTGAGTTCAAGCCCCATGAACTAGGTGGGTGGGGGCGGAGGGGGGGCGGGGTAGAGAAGAGTCTCTATTATGCAGGCTGCCTTCTGATTTCCAGGCTCCAGCGATCCTCCTGCCCCAGTCTTCCAAATAGCTGGAATTACAGTTGTATTACAGCATGCATTACTCCCACAATAATAATATTTATTAAAAAGGAAAATCTGCTTTCTTTACCTCAAAATCTGGTCCTGACAAGCAGCAATTCTCTTCATGAATTTGTAAAACATTTGATCGCCACTTTTAATTTTGGTCTTCTCATATTTTTCATCACCAGCATCAGAAAAACTAAAGAGAAAAGCAAAAACCACTCAGTGTGAATAGCCAGAGAATTATAATACTTAGGAGAACAAACAAGATTTTTTTTTTTTTGTGCCAGGACTGGGGCTTAAACTCAGGGCCAGGGTACTCTCCCTTAGCTTTGTTTCTCAAGGGAAGCACACTACTATTTGAGCCAGTCTCTACTTCTAGTTTTTTGGAGGTTAATTGGAGATAAAGGGTCTCATAGAGTTTCCTGCCCTGGTAGCTTTGAATCATGATCCTCAAATCTCAGCCTCCTGAGTGGCCGGGATTACAGGCCTGAGTCACCATTGCCCAGTAGAAAATTATTTTCTTTATTTATTTTTTGTTGGTCGTGGAGCTTGAACTCTGGGCTTGGGGGCAGTCAGTCCCACAGCTCTTCAGCTCAAGGTGAACGCTCTACTACTTGAGCCACAGCACCACTTCCAGTTTTTCTAGTGGTTTATTGGAGATAAGAGTTTCCTGGACTTTCCTGCCCGGGCTGGCTTTGAATTGTGATCCTCAGATCTCAGCCTCCTGAGTAGCTAGGATTACAGGTGTGAGCCACGGGAGCCTGGCGAAAATTATTTTCTTTTAAAAGAATTTAGGGGCTGGAGGCAGAGCTAAGTGAGAGCACACTTGTGGAGTAGGTTCAAGGTCCTGAGTTCAAAACCCCAGTCTGCCCAAAATAAACAGACAAATTAAATGAAATTCATTAGCTGAGTGCCGGTGGCTCATAATCTGTAATCCTAGCTACTAAGGAGGCTGAGCTCTGAGGATTGTGGTTCAAAGCCAGCACAGGCAGGAAAGTCTGTGAGACTCCAATCAACTACTCAGAAAAAGCCAGAAGTGACACTGTGCTTCAAGTTGTAGAGCAACAGCCTTGAGCAAAAAAACAGCTCTGAGTCAGCACCCAGGCCAAGTTCAAGCCCTAGGACCCAGGGAGGGGCAGAGGAGGGATTAGGGGATAAGGCTGTATAGATCAGTCAGTGGCAGAACAGGTATTTAGCACATACAAGAGATTGGGTGTTAATTCCCAGCACCACAAAGAAAGCACAAAAATAAGGCTGCGAAGGTTGCTCAGTGGTAGAGCGCTTGCCTTGCATGCCTGAGGCCCTGGGTTCGATTCCTCAGCACCACATAAGCAAAAAGTAAAAAAGCTGGAAGTGGCGCTGTGGCTCAAGTGGTAGAGCGCTAGCCTTGAGCTGAAGAGCTGAGGGACAGCACCCAGGCCCAGAGTTCAGGCCCCACAACCGGACCCCCCCCCCAAAAAAAAGCACAAAAATGATCTCTCAAATACATGTACAGCCCTGCCATTCTCCCAAACCAATTTCAACAGTAGCAGGCTATTATGTCTGTTGACTGTCTCCACAGAGTCATAGATTATTTTCATAAATCTTTTGTCAAACATCAACATGTCCTTTAACATTATTCTGAGAAGGGGCTGGGAAGGTGGCTCAGTGGTAGAGCGCTTGCCTTGCATGCATGAGGCCCTGGGTTCGATTCCTCAGCACCACATAAACAGAAAAAGCCGGAAATGGCGCTGTGACTCAAGTGGCAGAGCGCTAGCCTTGAGCTGAAGAGCTGAGGGACAGTGCCCAGGCCCAGAGTTCAAGCCCCAAGACTATTCTGAAAAGAGCTGACAAGTGAAACAGCTCTGATAAAGGACGTTTCGTTTTTTTTCTCATGGTATGGGGTTGGGGTAGTGAGTTTTGGCTTTTATTTTTTTTCTTCTAATTTTCAGATAGTGTTTGACACTCTTGCCCAGGTCAGCCCAGACCTTGATGCTACTATTTATTTAGCAAGCTTCAAGAACAGCTAGAATGACAAGGGCCCACTACCATGCCCAGCTTTATTGGTTGATGGACTCTTTTTTTTTTTTCTGTCAGTCAAGGGGCTTGAACTCAGGGCCTGAGCTCTTTTTGCTCTAGGCTAGCACTCTATCCCTTTGAACCATGGCACCAATTCTGGTTTTCTGGAGATAAGAGTCTCACGGACTTTTGACGCCATGATCCTCAGATCTCAGCCTCCTGAGTAGCTAGGATTATAGGTATGAACCACCAGCACCTGTCTGGGATGATTCTCATCCTGGTGTGCCTTGAAATGAGACTGTTCTGATCTTTGCCGCCTGAGTTTCTGGGATTATAGGTGTGAGCCACTGTACCTAGTCTCACCTTTCATTTTCTTGAGTGCAGTTATCAATAAAGTCATGTGTTTGCAAGCTAACTCATGTTGCCTGGTAAGAGCTCGCCCACCTGTGTTGCTGTTTCTTATCCAAGGAGTGAAGCAGAAAGGTCCTATATACCACATAGGTTCGTCCTGAAGTGTCCCTAAGAACTGAGGCAAAATCTAAGGTGCCTGCTGTGTGTGGTACCTCCCTGACCTCAGCAGCACCCATTCACCTTTGGGAAAGCAATTGGTCCATATGAATTCCTTCTCGCTGCTCATAGTCCCTCAGGAGGTTGTAGGCATGATCGAGACTGACCAAGTCTCTAAAGTCCTCCTCGTCGACCACACAGATGTAGTAGGGCTGGAACTGTGGCACTCCAGTGGGGACAGCCATTCCTCTGTGCTGAGATGCAGGACAGGCTGCATCCACGCTAGTGTCCTTCAGGCAGAGGCCCTGGAGCTGCACTGTGCAGTCGGTGTCCTTGGCACAATAGGAATCCTTTCCAAAGTCCAAAGGAAGCTGGGGGGCAGGCGTCTCCTCACCGTCACTCCCCCAGTCATCTGCACCTTCACACCAGTTCTCAGCTGCAAGGCCATTTTCCTGTTTCTGAAAGATAACCAGCAAATAAAGAGCAATCATGCTCTATACCTTGTCTTTACACCATCTGTTCCCCTCTGGGGAACCCCAATCCAACTTCTTGGATTCCAGCTATTTCTTATCATGTGGTAGGTAATTTCAGTACTTGCTTTCCTTTCCAGGGAAGGCAGCCTAGCCTAGGTAGCCCATCATGTTTTCAACCATCTGTTCTAAAATCTTTTTGTTGTGCTTCATGTACTGCAGAAACTGAAGGAAAGAACTACATTCTTCAGACTCCTTTAGCATCTAGGGTCTTAAGGTATGATCAAGAGTCTTAAGTAGGACAGAATAAAGAAATGTCATGAGCTGGGAACCAGTGGCTCCTGCCTCGAGCCACTCCAGGAGAATGAGATCTGAGGATTGTGGTTTGAAGCCAGGTGGGGCAGAAAAGTCTGTGAGACTCTCATCTCCAATTAACCACCCAGAAACACTAAGTGGATTGGTGTCTCAAAGTGGTAGAGCGCTAGTTTTGAGCAGAAAAGCTCAGGGACCATGCTTAGGCCCCATGCGCCCCCCAAAAACAAATAAAACAACAACAAAAGCCATGAAGCAAAGGGGAAGTCTGAAGCACAGTAGGTGTCCAGCGTGGCCCCCAGTTTACCTAACTACTCTTGAGCTTCCTGACTGCAGGCAAGGTAGGTAGTATGACACACGAGCCAGTTGTAAAATGTAGTTTCCAGGCTGGGCGCTGGTGGCTCACTCCTGTAATCCTAGCTACTCAGAAGGCTGAGATCTGAGGATCACGGTTCCAAGCCAGCCTCGGCAGGAAAGTCCATGAGACTCTGATCTCCAGTTAACCACAAGAAAACCCTGTGGCTCAAGTGGTAGAGCGCTAGCCTTGAGCCGAAGAGCTGAGGGTTAGCGCCTAGGCCGAGTTCAAAACAAATAAATAAATAAATATAAATATAAAATAAAATATAAAATAAAATATAAAAATAAATATAAAAGCTCAGAACCCATTTCGTTGAACTTGTTTTCTTTTTTCTTGAGACGGGGTCTTGTTATACAGCTCAGGTTGGCTACCTTGACTGTGTCACTCTGCTGCTTCTGAGTCTCAAGTTGCTGGTATTACAGACGTACACCATCAAGCCGGGCTTCGTCCCACACAGTAACAGAGGTCAACAACAGCCTCAAATGACAGCCACACGTGCACATGCCAGTCTCGACCGTTTTACCTGAGCTTCGGGCGCCTCCTGCTCTCGCAGCACCTGCAGACACTGGGAGCGCAGCACCTTCCAGCTTCGGGGTAAAGACGGGCAGCGGTGAGGGCTCCGGGCCGCGGCTGGGTCCCCGGGCCTGTCCCTGCCCCAGCTCGCGCACCCCGCGCCCCCACGAGGGTGGGAGACCCTGCCCTCCGCTCACCCGCGCCCCCGGGGGTGGGGGACCCTGCCCTCCGCTCACCCGCGCCCCCGGGGGTGGGAGACCCTGCCTCCGCTCACCCGCGCCCCCCGGGGGTGGGGGACCCTGCCCTCCACGCCCCCGGCGCCCCCGGGGGTGGGGGACCCTGCCCTCCGCTCACCCGCTCACCCGCCCCCCGGGGGTGGGGGACCCTGCCCTCCGCTCACCCGCTCACCCGCCCCCCGGGGGTGGGGGACCCTGCCCTCCGCTCACCCGCCCCCCGGGGGTGGGGGACCCTGCCCTCCGCTCACCCGCTCACCCGCCCCCCGGGGGTGGGGGACCCTGCCCTCCGCTCACCCGCCCCCCGCGCCCCCCGGGGGTGGGGGACCCTGCCCTCCGCGCCCCCCGCGCCCCCCGGGGGTGGGGGACCCTGCCCTCCGCTCACCCGCTCACCCGCCCCCCGGGGGTGGGGGACCCTGCCCTCCGCTCACCCGCGCCCCCCGGGGGTGGGGGACCCTGCCCTCCGCGCCCCCAGCGCCCCCCGGGGTGGGGGACCCTGCCCTCCGCTCACCCGCCGTCCGCGCACGTCGGCTGGGCGCACGCGAAAACGTGCAGGAGCCGGTGGAACGGGGAGCCTTCGAGCGGGCAGTACAGCTGCACGAGCAGCGCGAGCGGCCGCCCGCAGCGCGCGCACGCGGGCCTCGGCGCCGCCACGCCGGGCAGGGCGTCCTGGGAGGGAGACAGCGCTCGGAGGCGGCCCGCGGCCCCCCCGCGCCCCCGCCCCCGGCGCCCGCCCCAGCCCTCACCGCGACGCCGCCCAGCTTGCTCGCAGTCCAGGCGCTCGGCCCCGTGAGGCCGTCCCGCACTGCCGCGTCTCGAAGTCCGAGCAGCACCGGGGGCTTTCTGACAGCAGCCATGACGGCCAGGCGCCCACGTGATCCGATGGGCTACGGAAGCCGAGAGGGTCACATCTCTGCGCACGCGCAGCACCCACGCCAGCAGAGCCACGCCTCCCCCGCATTAGCATCGTCCTGCAGGATACTAAATGTAACCCTTTAAAGCCCCACGTGCAGCATCCTGCAGCCTCACCTATGTCTGCTGAGTCTTAGGTCCAAATCCATAAGCACCTAGGTTCTATACTTCTAATGTCCTGTAACAGGAAGTGTACACTGTCTACTATGAAGTCACCTTGCCAGAAAGCTTTACTTCCAAGATTAAAAAAAAGGTAGGCTGGGAAGGTGGCTCAGTGGTAGAGTGCTTGCCTAGCAGGCATGAAGCCCTGGGTTTGATTCCTCAGCACCACATACACAGAAAAAGCCTGAAATGGTGCTGTGGCTCAAGTGGTAAAGTGCTAGCCTTGATCAAAAGCAGCTCAGGTACAGTGCCTAGGCCCTGAGTTCAAGCCCCAGAATTGGCTATATGTATATATGTATATGTATATATATATATATGTGTGTATATATATACACACACATATACATATATATGTATATGTATGCACCAAAAGAAAAAAAATAATGGAAGCACCAGGTGCTGGTGGCTCACACCTGTAATCCTAGCTACTCAGGAGGCTGAGATGAAAGGATCACAGTTTAAAGCCAGCCCAGGAAAAGTCCTTGAGACTTTCTACCCACAAGGAAGTGGCACTGTGGCTCTATGTGGTAGGGTGTGGCTAGCCTTGAGTGAAAGAGCTCAGGGACAGTGGCCTGAGACCTCCTCCCCACCCCCTCAAACCCCTCCACCCCTCGCCAAAAAAAAAAAAGTAGAATGCAGACAAGCTCCTAGCTACTTAGGAGGCGGATATCTGAGCATCATGGCTCAAAGGCAGCCCAGGCAGGAACGTCTGTGACTATTGTCTCCAAATTAATCACCAAAAAGCCAGAAGTGAAGCTTTAGTTCAAGTGGTAGAGTGTCAGCCACAGGTGAAAAAGCTGAGTGTAAAGCCCTTATCAATCCCCTGTACCCACACATACACTGGTGCACAGGGTTAGGAATGTGTAGTTCCATGGTAAAGCTCTTGTCTAGCATGCATGAGGCCCTGACTCCCATCCCCAGCACCAAAAAGGAAAAAAAAAAAAAAAAAAAAAGCCAGGCATGGTGGCCAAGAAGAGCTGCTCCCTTTACAAAGGTCAAATAAAAAAGGTATTCACTTTGAGGTCAAAGAGTATACAAACCCTCAAAACAAAAAGAATCGCTGCGGGCTGGGCTGGGAAGGTGGCTCAGTGGTAGAGTGCTTGCCTTGCATGCTTGAGGCACTAGGTTCGATTCCTCAGCACCACATAAGCAGAAAGAAAAAAGCCAGAAGTGGCGCTGTGGCTCAAGTGGTAGAGCACTAGCCTTGATACATACATACATATATTTATATATACACACATACATACAGCCAGTCCTGGGGCTTGAACTCAGGGCCTAGGCACTATACCTGAGCTTCTTTTGATCAAGGCTAGCCTCACCAGTGGAAAGGTAAATGCTGGTATTTGAGCGTTTTTAGTGGACATTGACATGCATGTGGCCATTTGTGTAAATAGGCTATTCCCCACTTTGAATCTTCAGATACAACTTGCCTTCCCCTTCTAGAAGCAGAAAATAATCCTGGCTGAGCCGGGTATGGGTAGCTCATGACTGTCATCCTAGCTACTCAGGAGGCTGGGATCATGGTTCAAAGCCAGCCGGGGCAGGAAAGTTGTGAGACTCTTATCTGCAATGAACCGCCAGAAAACCGGAAGTGGTGCTGTGGCTCATGTGGTAGAGCATTCACCTTGAGCTGAAGAGCTCAGGGACAAGATTCAAGCCCAGAGTTCAAGCCCCATGACCGCCTAAAAACAAGAAAGAAAGAAAATCCTGGCTGATCTTGTCTCTAGATAGGCATGGAACAGAGTCAGAACTCAATGCAGACATGGGTGACCCAGGAAGGATTGGGGCAAAAGCCCCCTTTGTCTGCTGAGAAGGCTGGGGAAGCCATTCCCTTACCTAGACCTTCTGGATCATGATCCAAAGTGGAGGTGCTGAGCTCAGCCGCTAGCCTGCCAGCCATTCCTCCCAATCTCTAAGATTCCTTTTTTTTTGGGGGGGGGGTTCCGGTCGTGGGGCCTGAACTCTGGGCCTGGGCGCTGTCCCTCAGCTCTTCAGCTCAAGGCTAGCGCTCTACCACTTGAGCCACAGCGCCACTTCCGGCTCTTTTTCTTTTTGCTTATGTGGTGCTGGGGAATCAAACCCAGGGCCTCATGCATGCAAGGCAAGCGCTCTACCACTGAGCTACCTTCCCAGCCCAAGATTGAAGTTTGAAGCCAGCCTCAGCTGAAAAACTTACAAGATTCACAATTGTCAGCAAAAAGCAGGGCTGAGGGCTGGGAAGGTGGCTCAATGGTGGAGTGCTTGCCTTGCATGCATGATGCCCTGGGTTCGATTCCTCAGCACCACATAAGCACAAAAAGCCAGAAGTGGTGCTGTGGTTCAAGTGCTAGAGTGCTAGCTGAAGAGCTGAGGGACAGTGCCCAGGCCCAGAGTTCAGGCTCCATGACTGACCCAAAAAAAAAAAAAAAAAAAGCAGGGCTGGAAGATATGGTACAACTGGTAGAGCACCAGGTATGAGCAAGCAAGCCAAATGAGTCCAAGTTCAAACCCCAGGACCAGTGAATATGTGCGTACATATTCTTACCTCCCCAACAAAAAGAAGTAATTAACACAAAGCTAGTAGACCTGGGATTTGATTAGAAGTCAAGCTGCCTTCGTGACTCTGGCTATGTCCTGTGTCCCCCTCGCTGGCCTGCTCCCCACTGTATCAAGCGTCAACCAAGACACAGGGCTTTTCCCACCGCGTGCTGACTGCCACACAAAGCATCCAATCAAGGACAGCTAAGATGCTAAGTGCATACACCTCCTTTGTGGAATCTTTATTCTACTTGGGATGTGAATGATGAGAATGCAGGTCAGAAAATCAGCTGCACCCAAACACACACTTCAGCCAAATGGAAAACAAGAGGCAGAGTGGACACAGATGGGAGAATGGCCAATTCTAGGCCAGCTGCCCCTAACGGACTTGTACGGGTCCAAGCCCACCACCAGAGGGCGCTCTGGGCTGAGAAGGTCAGGACCATGCAGTGCAGAAGGGTGAGGAGGGACAGGAGGGTGCAGTGGTCTCCACTGGGCTGCTGGGCCGCTATTTTTATTCCAGTTTGACCTCACGCTGCTCCTTGATGAAGCTGATCAGGCCGTTGGTGGAAGAGTCGTGAGAGGTCACTGGAGTGTTGCTGTCGAGCTCCGGTTCGATTTTCTTGGCTAGCTGCTTCCCCAGCTCCACACTGCCAGGGGGAGGAGGAGGAAGGACAATGCTAGTGGCACCTGCCAGCCAGGCCACCACGGGCAGTCCCCAACCCCCTCGGGCCAGCCACTCACCCCCACTGGTCGAAGCTGTTGATGTCCCAGATGATACCCTGAACGAAGATCTTGTGCTCATACAAAGCTGTGGAGGAGGCAGAAACACGTGCTGCAGAGCTCCACAGCCCGCCCCGCCCACACCACCCCCCCCCCCCCGGCCCCTTCCCTCTGCCTCACCAATCAACGCCCCAAGAATGAATGGTGTGAGCCTGGTGAACACAATTGAATTGGTTGGGCGATTTCCTTCAAAGACCTTCAGAAAAGCAACAGAAATCCACAAGTGAAGCTGGGCACTGGTGGCTTACACCTGTCATCCTGGCGACTCAAGAGGCTGAGATCTAGATGATCTGGTTCAAAGCTAGCCGGAGCAGGAAAGTCTGTGAGACTCTTATCTCCAATGAAGTACCGGGAAACCAGAAGTGGGGCTGTGGCTTAAAGTGGTAGAGCACTAACCTTGAACCAAATTGCTCATAGACAGTGGCCAGGCCCTGAATTCAAGGCTCATAACAACAGCAACAAAAAAATCCACCAGTAAATCCTGAGTGACACTTTGGGGAGGAGCCTCCCCCCACCCCACCAACTGTGTAAGATGAACCAGACTCCTACAGGTAGAGACCGCTCAGACCCCAAAACATTCATCCCTGCCCCAGCTTGAGCAACTGTCACCAAAGCTAACTTCGGGTACGGTGCTGACCTTGTGGGGCAGCAGCTTCTCGATGGCCTCTGAACTCTTTCCTGCGGCCTGGAGCTCCTTCCGGGCCTCTTCTGTTGATTTTCCCTTCATCAGGGCCTCCGTCTGGGCTAAGAAGTTGGCCAGGAGGATCTGATAGGAGGAGGCAATAGCAGTTAGGGCTGGCAAGTCAGGAAGCTCTTTGGAAAACTGAGACAGTGCTGCCCAGCGCCAGAGGCTCACACCTGTCATCCTAGCTACTCAGGAGGCTGAGATCTGAGGATTGTGACTCAAAGCCAGCCTGGGCAGGAAAAGTCCATGAGACTCTTACCTCCAATAACCACTCAGAAAACCAGAAATGGTGCTTTGGCTCAAGTGGTAGAGGGCTAGCCTTGAGCTGAAGAGCTGAGGGACAGCGCCCAGCCCACAGCTCAAGCCCCATGACCGACAAAAAATAAATAAATAAATATTGATTGAGACAATGCCTTCCTAAGTTGCCTAGGCCAGCCTCTCCAGTCCAATCCTCCTGTCTTGGTCTCCAGTCAAGCAGCAGCTGCGCCTGGCTTTTTTTTTTTTTTTTTTTATTGTGAAAATAGTGTACAGAGGGGTTACAATTACATGGGCAAGATAATGAGTACATTTCTTATCAAGCATTGTAGCCTCCTTTGTTTCCCCTTCCCATCTCTTCCCATCCTCCCCCTGTCCCCCCCCAACCCCCCCCCCCCACACACACCTGGCTTTTTTTTAAGGGAGATATATATATACATAGCTTGTCAAGGGCCCTATGAATCACTTCTAACAGCCTAAGCAGGCCAGGTACCAGGGGTTCACACTTGTAATACTAGGTTCTCAGGAGGCTGAGATCTGAAGATCGCAATTCAAAGCCAGCCTGGGCAGGAAAACTTGTGAGACTCTAACTTCTAAAAAGCCAGAAGAGGAGCTGTGTCATAAATAGTAGAGTGCTAGCCTGGAGTAAAAAAGCTAAAGGAGGGTCTGGGAAGGTGGCTCAGTGGTAGACGCTTGCCTTGCATGCATGAGGCCCTGGGTTTGATTCCTCAGCACCACATAAGCAAAAAGAACAAAGTCAGAAGTGGCGCTGTGGCTCAAGTGGTAGAGTGCTAGCCTTGAGCTGAAGAGCTGAGGGACAGCGCCCAGGCCCAGAGTTCAGGCCCCACGACCAACAAAAAACAAAAACAAGCCGGGCGCTGGTGGCTCACGCCTGTAATCCTAGCTACTCAGGAGGCTGAGATCTGAGGATCGCGGTTCAAAGCCAGCCCGGGCAGGAGAGACCGTGAGACTCCTATCTCCAATAAACCACCAGAAAACCGGAAGTGGCACTGTAGCTCAAGTGGTAGAGCGCTCGCCTTGAGCTGAAGAGCTGAGGGACAGCGCCCAGGCCCAGAGTTCAAGCCCCACGACCGAAAAAAAAAAAAACAAAAAAAAAAACAAAAGCAAACAAAAAACGAAAAACAAAGCCAGCCTGGGCAAGAAGTGTGTGAGATTCTTATCTCCAATGAACCACCAGAAAAGCAGAAGTGGTGCTATGACTCAAAATGCTAGAGCACTAGCCTTGAGCAGAAAAGCTCAAGGACAGTGCCCAGGCCCTGAGTTCAAGCCCCAGTACTAGCACAGGAAAAAAAAAAATTAAAAAGGGGGGGGAGAAGAAAAAATTGAATATGGTAGTCCATGCCTACAATCCCAGCCAAGATGGGAGGATTGCCGTTTGAGGTCAGCCTGAACGAAGCAGCAAGATCCCCATCTTGGCCAACAAGAAGGGGACAGTTGTTCCTGTGACACCCCAAGCTATAGAGAAAGATAGTTGGTGGTTGGCAATCTGAGGGTGGCTAAGAACAAAGATACCAGATCCTGCCTGGAAAAGAACGAAAGCAAAAATGGGCCTGGAGAATGGCTCAATCAAGTAAGAGTGCCTGCCTAGCAAGCAAGGCCCTGCCCTGCATACACCCAAAGAATGAAAGAGAGGAAAAAAAAAGAAGCCTCAGCCAACACTCTGGGCCAACAATCAGGTAACCTGAGTGAGCATGTATTCCTCCTGCTCTCCAGGACGGGGTGCAGTCCTGACACTCCTTGATTTTAGTCAGGACTAAGGCTCTGCTGATCTTCTAAGCTATGGAAACCGAGGTAACCAATGCACGAAGTCCGCAGTCACTGCCACGGCAGAGGAAGTTAACATAACCACTGACCTACAATGCCAGGTCCTAGGAGGTCTGAAAAGTGTGGGTGTGGACTGGTGTGGACCAGTTTCTTCTCTTACCTTATGGTGCAAGCCCTTCCGTATTGGGTGCTGGGTCTGGGCAGGGATGAGGAAGTCACAGGGTATCATCTTGGTGCCTGTTGAAGGGCGCTCTGGTCACCCACACAGTCCCCACCCCATAGCCTCCAGGAGGATACTGCTGGTAAGTGTAAAGGTCCTGGGGTCACATCCTTCTTCGCCCCAGCACTGCCTATGACCAAGCCACATGGCCCCTACCTTGGTGGATGAGCTGGTAGAACGCATGCTGGCCGTTGGTCCCTGGTTCCCCCCATACGATAGGGCCTGTCTGGTGGTCCACACGGGCGCCAGACTTGGTGATGTACTTCCCGTTGGACTCCATGTCACCCTAGAATGCATAACACAGGCTTAGCTCTGTCCCTGCAATCCTGTCTGTCATGACCCTGGGCCCTGGCAGGTGGACATGCAAATGGGTCCGGAGGTTCCTAAGCTTTGTGGCTTTTTAGAATCTCCTGCAGGAAGGACAGAAGAAAGTGGATGTGGAGAAGGTAAGAGGCCTTTTTCCTGTCCAAGACAAGGACTTGGAACCTGGTATCTGATGCTTTTGCTCACGGGCTGGCACTCTACCATCTGAGCCACGCTGCCAACTCCATGGCTGATTATTTTGTTTTCTTTTGTTTTGACAGGTCCGGTGTCTAACAGCCTTTGAAGGCTGTCACTTCAACTGTCACAGCAACCCTCGCCCCGATGGCTGGGACCTAGGGAGTCTTAGTGATGTCTTTCCTATTCAATTCCACGTCATTGTGTCGGGGAGACAGAAGCCCAGCTCCCCCCTCCCCCCCCCGCCCTGGAATCTGCTGCTTCAAGATGTGCCCCAAAGTCCTGCAGGGGCAGGACTTGCACCTCAGGTGCTGGTGGGAATCAGCTGACCCTGCCTATAGCACAGAGATTGAGCCTGCACTTCAGGAAGCAAGGACAGGGATGGAAGGGCTTTTTAGAACAGAATCTCACTGAGCAGGAGGTGCCAGGGTCACAGAGACAGCGCACACAGGCAAACGGCAAGCCTGCTTCTCTAAAGTGACACAGCAATGCAGCCACAGAGCCCCGACTCACAGCCTTATTCTATGGACCCCAGCTGAGTCTTCCACTTGGAACCTTGACAGCCGGTCCCACCTCACCCACACCAGTGGCCAAACTCAAGGGCCTAATTGCCAAGATACACCACAAGATGGCAGGTGGAGATGGGCTGTGCCCTACGGCAAGAGGGTAAGAAGCTCCTGGAGACTCCTAGCGCCTCTCAGCCCAGTGGGCTGGCCTAGCAGGGTACCTGCTGGAAGTAGGCGGCAAAACGGTGTAGGTACTGATCGTAGGGCAGCATAGCGTGTGTCTCACACCCGTAGCAATTGATGTACCAGATCCCCAGCAGAGCCAGCAGGACCGGGGCGTTCTTCTCCAGGGGCGTCTTGCGGAAGTGCTGGTCCTGGAATAAGAGGAGGGCAGGTGAAATCTGGGAAGATGCCAGGGAGAGGAGGAGGAAGGTGGGATGTGGGAGGGAGGCTCGACCAACAGACACACATGTGCGCGTGCGTGTGCATGTGCACATGCGCACACACACTCAGCACTCACCATCCAGTGAGCCCCAGAGAGCAGCTGCTCAAAGTTTTCAAAACCTGTGACACAAAAGCAGCATCAACAGAAATGGCCACGCCCTGGTTCCCCTGGCAGCAGGCACAGCTTGTTCTGGAACTAGGAAAGGCTTGCAGACAGGCTCTCTAATTGGAGCAGGCCTGAAGTACCGGCACATCTGCTCCCCTGAAGAGACAGAAACGGCCAGCCTGCAGGCCCCCCACCCCAAATCCTCAGCTTTCCCCACCTAAAAGAAATGTTCCCAGCCAGGCACCAGTGGCTCATGCCTGTAATCCCAGCTACTCAGGAGGCTGAGATCTGAGGATCCCAGTGCCAAGCCAGCCCAGGCAGAAAAATCTGTGAGACTCTCATCTCCAATTTATCACAGAAAAAGCTGGAAGTGGAGGTGTGGCCCCAAGTGGAAGAGCACTAGCCTTGAGCAAAAGGAACTCAGGGACAGTGCCTTGGCCCAGAGTTCAAGCCCCAGGACTGGCCAAAGAAAAGAAGAAGAAGAAAAAAAAGAGGCCAAGAGTCTGTGGGGACAGAAGCCCATCCCCTGGGGACTCACCAGCACTCACCTATGTGCAGGGCGATGGAGAGGCCGATGGCCGACCACAGCGAGTAGCGCCCGCCTACCCACTAGGAGAGAAGGACAAAGTGCTGAGGGGGGGGCTGGCACCCTGTTCCCCCTTCCCCCCCCACATGCTTGTGCCCGCAGCACTGCCCTTCCACAAGTGCTGCACACTCCGAGGGCCTGGGTTCAACCCACCTGGCCAGGCGAGGCCACAGGCCAGGCGCTGGGAACTATCACGGCTGACAACACGGCAGACTACACATGGGACCGGCCAGAGACACGGACTCAACGGAACACCTTACTGGGGCTGGCTCACACCTGCGTCGCCAGCTGCCAGACAGGCAGAGCCAGTGCTCAGACCCCCGTGTCTAACACTGCCAGGAAGCTGGCACAGCCCATGCTCACACCTGTGCTGGGCCTAGCCAGCCACTGCCAGTCCCAGAACCTTGGCCTGTCACCAGCCCATGCACTCTGACAGACTCAGGACCCACACTGTCCAGCACACCTTTACTCCAAGATCAGAACCCATACCTGAGCCTGACCTGCCTCTTCCGTCAGACAGACCCAGGACCCATACCTGAGCCTGACCTGCCTCCTCCGTCAGACAGACCCAGGACCCATACCTGACTCTTCCGTCAGTCAGACCCAGGGCCCATACCTGAGCCTGACCTGTCTCCTCTGTCAGACAGACCCAGGACCCATACCTGAGCCTCACCTGTCTCCTCCGTCAGACAGACCCAGGACCCATACCTGCCTCTTCTGTCAGTCAGACCCACGACCCATACCTGAGCCTGACCTGCCTCCTCCGTCAGACAGACCCAGGACCCGTACCTGCCTCTTCCGTCAGTCAGACCCAGGACCCATACCTGAGCCTGACCTGCCTTCTCCTTCAGTCAGACACAGGACCAGACCTGTACTTGAGCCAGACCTGCCTCCTCCATCAGACAGATCCAGGACTTGTACCTGAGCCTGATCTGACTCCTCTGTCACTCAGATCCAGGACCCATACCTGCCTCCTCTGTAAGACAGACCCAGGGCCTCATACCTCAGCTTAAGCTGCCTCCTCCATCAGTCAGATACAGGACATACCTGAGCCTGACCTGTCTCCTCCGTCAGACCCAGGACTCATGCCTGTATCTTACCTGCCTCCTCTGTTGGTCAGACCCAGGACCCATACCTGAGCCTGACCTGTCTCCTCTGTCAGACAGACCCAAGACCCATACCTGAGCCTGACCTGCCTCCTCCGTCAGATAGACCCAGAACCCATACCTGTCTCCTCCGTCAATCGGATCCAGGACCCATACCTAAGACTGACCTGCCTCCTCGGTCAGTCAGACCCAAGACCCATACCTGCCTCCTCCGTCAGTCAGACCCAGGACCCATACCTAAAACTGACTTGCTTCCTCCGTTAGACAGACCCAGGACCCATACCTAAGACTGACCTGCCTCCTCCATCAGACAGACCCAGGACCCATACCTGTCTCCTCCGTCAGTCAGACCCCAGACCTGTACCTGAGCCTGACCTGCCTCCTCCAGAGTGACCTGGAGAGACACACCTGTGCCAGGACCCAGTCCAGTGTCTGATACCTGTGTTCTTCCCATGTCCTCATAGGACGGAGACTCTGTACCTACCGCCTGCGCCCCATGCTGCCCCCACATTCACACGTGTAGACGGACCTCAGCAGTGCCTCAACACTCACAGCCCTAGGGCCTCAACCTCCTGGCCAAGCCCACTGCTAAGGTCTCCCACCCGCGCCAGGCCTTGCTTCTCCTCATACTGTGCCAGACATTTTTCCTTGCAAAATGACAGCCCCAGCGGCTCCTACCTGAGTCCACCCCTCACGTCTCCAAGCCTCACCCCTGCATCTAGATGGGACCTCCCATTCTCATCTCCAGATGTCCTAACAGCCCCAGAGTAGTCTCCTACCTGCCCTATAGCCTGCAAGATGGAGCGAGGTTCAAAGCCAGCCTGGGCAGGAAAGCCCATGAGACTCTTATCTCCAATTAACCACCAAAAAGCTGGAAGTGACGCTGTGGTTCAAGTGGTAGGGCACTAGCCTTGAATGTAAAAGTTGAGGGACAGTACCCAGGATCTGAGTTCAAGCTCTAGGACTGGCACAAATTAAAAAAAAAAAAAAAAAAAAAGAGCTGGGTGCTGGTGGCTCACGCCTGTAATCCGAGCTACTCAATAAAACCAGAAGTGATGCTGTGGCTCAAGTGGTAGAGTGCTCACCTTGAGCTGAAGAGCTGAGGGACAGCGCCCAGAGTTCAGGCCCCACGACCGACTCAAACCCCCTCCCCCCAAAAAAAACAACAAAAAAACAGTGACAGAAGTATGGCTCAAGGCTCCTGGCTTAGGCAGTAGCTGAACCATGGGGTCCTTCTGAAAGGGGCCTGGGATTGGTGGTAGGGGCGACTTACCTGTCAGACATTCCTAGAGACCCCACTACACTTAACGTAGCCTCTCAGGCCCTTCCTCATAGACTCTAGTTCTAGAAACAGACAGATCAAGCTGGGTTCCACAGCCTTCACTTCCAGAGAGCCCAGCCATGTCCAACAGATCCTCTGAGGTGGGCAGGTGGGTTCCAGACCTCCGTCGCCTGCAGGAATCACTTGCAGCACCCTCAGTTCCATTTCTGTGCCTCACTTTACCTCAATAAGGAGAATCTTACCATTTTGCTCCCTGGGGAAACTCATACCCTATGTCAACAACAACCAAAAGAACCCCACAAATGGACAGTAAAGAGCTGGGTGCCAATGGCTTATGCCTGTAATCCTAGCTACTCAGGAGACTGAGATCTGAGGATCATGGTTCAAAGCCAGCCCAAGCAGGAAAGTCCATGAGACTCTTTTTTTCTTTGGGGGGGGTCCGGTCATGCTGGGCCTGGGCGCTGTCCCTCAGCTCTTCAGCTCAAGGCTAGCACTCTACCACTTGAGCCACAGCCCTACTTCCGGCTTTTTGTGCCTATGTGGTGCTGGGGAATTGAACCCAGGGCCTTGTGCATGCAAGGCAAGTGCTCTACCACTGAGCCATCTTCCCAGCCTCTCCATGAGACTCTTATCTCCAATAAACCACTAGAAAACCGGAAGTGGTATTGTGGCTCAAGTGGTAGAGCACTTGCCTTGAGTTGAAGAGCTGAGTGACAGTACCCAGGCCCAGAGTTCAAGCCCCATGACCAACAAAGAAAAAAACAGTAACAAAACTGGGCACCACATGTCATCCTAGCTAGTAAGATAGCTGAGATCTGAGGATTGTGGTTTGAAGCCAGCCCAGGCAGAAAAAGGAAACTCCAATAAATTTCCAAAAACAAAGCAAAAAAAAAGGCTAAAGCAGGGCTGTGGCTCAATGGTAGAGTGCTAGCTTTGAGCAAAAATGTTTGGGGACAATGCCCAGGCCCTAGTTCGAGCCCTAGGACTGGCAAAAATAACAGCAATAGCAAACACCACACCCTGGATGGATTACAGATGGCCAGCCCTTCCCAGCATTCCGAGCCCAGCCTGTTTTGTTTTTGTAAACTGCTATCTCTCCTCCCCAACGCCACCTTCCAGCTCATACACACAGCTAGGGAGTCTACACTTATCTGACCTGCCTGTGCCTGACCCTACCTGCAGGTGCCACCTGTGTCTGACCCACCTCCTCAGCTACAGTGATGCTTTCCGGAATGAGACCCTGCCCTGCCCACTTAACGTGCCTGGCGGAGATGGTGCACCCAACTTAGAGACCATGTTCATCTACTCCTTCCAAACTGAGCCTGGCTCTGTGTGATGTCTCCTCAACCTGTGACACAGCCATTCCCCCAGGGACTTACTTGCAAGACCCTGGGCAGTCAAAGCCCTGCTTAGAGAGCTACAACTCAAGGGTCACTTAGGGCCTACAGACTTCCTGCAAGCCCCCCCGCCCGCCCCTTCCCCAGGACCTCTGCCCACCTGATAGACCCTAGAACATTGAGCCTGACCCAAGAGCCAAGTCCACCCACGCTCATTGAACCAAGGTCTTCAGGTCTTGCCACAAGGATCAAGGTATACCATCTTTGCCTGATGGTAAAGTAGTCAACTCTATCCACCTGTGTTATTCTATAAAGTGTCATTCTTTTTTTTTTTTTTGGTCGGTTGTGGGGCTTGAACTCAGGGCCTGGGTGCTGTCCCTCAGTTCTTATTTATTTATTTTTTTTATTTTTTGTCCGGTCGTGGGCCTGAACTCTGGGCCTGGGCGCTGTCCCTCAGCTCTTCAGCTCAAGGCTAGCGCTCTACCATTTGAGCTACAGCGCCACTTCCGGCTTTTTTCTTTTTGCTTATGTTGTGCTGAGGAATCGAACCCAGGGCCTCATGCATGCAAGGCAAGCGCTCTACCACTGAGCCACCTTCCCAGCCCGTCCCTCAGTTCTTCAGCTCAAGGCAAGTGCTCTACCACTTGAGCCACAGAACCACTTCCGGTTTTCTAGTGGTTTATTGGAGATAAAAGTCTCACAGACTTTCCTGCCCAGGCTGGCTTTGAACCATGATCCTCAGATCTCAGCCTCCTGAGTAGCTAGGATGACAGGCATGAGCCACCGGCGCCCGGCTATAAAGTGTCATTCTATAAAGAAGCTAACTCAGAGCACACAGCGGATGGCTTAGAGTTCTGGGGCCTCATTCTCCCCTATGCCCGAGTAGGAAAAGGCTCTCAGAATTTTCAAGGTAAAGAGGCCCCATCTGGGGACAGGAAAGTTCCCAAATGGCTTACACCCTAAGGGTACACTGACCATGGCTGTGTGTTACAGCTCCATCTCTGCCAGCCACACCCACTGCACCCTAAGACTGCCCAGCCCTTCTCACACCCCTGCTGCACTCTGGCCAGATGCTAAGAAAGCTCATGCTCAAAATGAGGCTAACAGCAAAGGTGGGCATCCTACAAGGCAGCCTTCAGCACTGCCACTCAAGGTTTATGGTACAAACTGCCCAGACCCAGCCTGCCCAGGCTCCCTGCCTGGCATCTCCTGGCAGCCTCCAGCTGCTCCCACAAGCATCTAGCTATCCATTAGTTATGGGCCCCACCCCTGCCTTACTGTGCCCCCTGGCCTTTACAACCTGTGGGGCCTACGGTTTAAAGAAAGGTCACAGCCGAGAATAACTTGCAGCCACAGCTCAGTGAGGGACAGGTGCAGCTCTGGTTACCCCACAGCGGGTGCTCTGGCAGACACCCAGCTGACTGTGACCTAACCCTGCAGGCCTGACCCATGGTGGGCATGCCCACGGGGAGTCCTCACACTGCCTGGCATGTGTCACCCTGCAAAGGCAGCTCTCTCTGCCTTCCCCAAATCTAGGCAATGCAAAAAGTGCTCAGCAATGCTGACCTGACCTCACGGGCCCCCTCTTCCGAGGCCATGTGTCATGACCCATGACACACCATGCACCAGCACGCAGAGGGCTTGTACTTACATCCCAGAACTCAAACATGTTTTGAGGATCAATTCCAAAGTCCTTCACTTTGCTCTGCAAGGGACAAAGGGAGAGAGATGAGAACACGGATTTGTCAGCTGGACGAACAGCAGCAGCTCCTCACCACTGCCCCCAGGTGCCTGGGAGGGGGCAGCGCAGGCCGACCTGAGTCAAGGGGAGGATCCAGGATCTATCCGCCCACCCAGAGCTGGACTCCAGGCTGGCTCATGTTGGCACAGGAGAGAACCTTGCACTTACCAGCCCTCCCCAACCAGTACCAGGCCCCCATCCTGCTGCGAGAGCCAGGGGAACGGGAGGACAGCCAAGGATAGCAGACAATAGCCCCCAGGACATCTGGGAACCCAAACAAGCAAGCGCAGAGAATAGCCCCAGGCTAGGTACCACATGGCCTGGGCTGAGCACACCTGCTGACTTTTGGGTATAGGGGAAGGTGACTCCACTCAAGACTGTTCCAGGGAGATGACATCCAGTTCTTCAGGAATCTAGCCCTCTGAACAGCAGGCTAGCAACCCCTTACCTATTTTGCACCACTGGTGACCTGAGCTCATGAACAGCAGGCACGCAAGCACGCTAGGTGAGCCAGCCTGTGCCTGCTACCTCCTATGTGAGCTCCTGAAGGTGTGGCTGCACTGGGTGTGGGAAAGGCAGTGATCAGGCAGACCTGCCTGGCACAGAACCCCCATGCACTGGGGCTAAGCAAGGTTCACTTCAGGATTGTGAGAACTGACAGACAGAGGTCCTGGGTTCCAAGCCTGTGAACACTACCTCACATGCATTCACTGGGACTTAATTTCACATTTAGGGAGAAAAGGTGGCAGAGGTCAAGGAGAGGTGCGTGGAGAGTTCCGGAAACCGGTCAGGCCCAGATGGGAGAGCTTACAGATCACAAGTAGGGATCACCATCTAATCCAAGATGCCTCGTGTCTGGAAATGACACCTTAGCTCATGGATTCTGAGAGACCATTTGACCTGGGCTCTGTGGGGAGCTGGGGGGAGAGGGGTCGGGAGGGGCGGGCACACGGACACTTACCGTATTGGTAGACAGGGCAACAAAGTGCTTTGCCACTGTAGAGGTCTAGAAGAGATAGAGGCAAGTTACACAAAACCCATCCCAGAGCTGCCTGGCCAGAGTAGTGATCCTCCTATTGCTGGAGAGGCCAAGGTCACAAAAGGGATTAAGGTGGTCTACCCCTACCTGACTCCCGTGTTCTCATCCTGAGGCTGGCAGAGGAGCCCATGTCCAGGTGAGGTTTATGCCGGCAAAAGATATGCCAGCATACAGGGCCTAGGAATGTAGCTCCTCTACAGAAACAGGTGTCAACTGGGCACTGGTGGCTCACGCCTATAGTCCCTAAGCTACTCAGGAGGCTGAGATCTGAGGATCATGGTTCAAAGCCAGCCTTGGCAGGAATGTCCATGAGACTCCTATTTCCAATAAACTACTCAGAAAAAGCCATAAGTGGAGCTGTGGCTCAGGTAGTAAAGCACTGTTAGCTCAGGGACAGTGCCCAGGCCCTGAGTTCAAGCCCCAGGACTAACACCCCCCCCCAAAAAAAATAAAGTAAGTGTGGCCAGCAGCAAGGGACCAAAAGAAAGAGCTCTTAGTTGCAGTAACCCTCTCCCCCCCACCCTCCCACACATACACAAGGTGGGAAGGAAGGGCCCAAAGCCAGTTAGAGTCGGCTGTGCTGTTTGGTCATGCCTGGGGCTAACAGAGCCCAAGAAGAACCTTTATCACAGGCGGAAAAGGCAGGCTCCAGACACATATCCACCCACCCCCACCTTCCAACACTAGAAGAAAGACAGCCAGTCAGCCTCTCCCAGTTCTTCCCTGCCTGGGCACTGGCCAGCACCCACCCCGCCCTGTGAGAGCCCCAAGGCCTACTCACATCCTTGGCTGACGAGAGAAACCACTCCTTTGCCGTTTCTGCGTTAGTGATGGTCTCCTGGGTGGTAAAGGTCTGCAAGCAGAGAAGGCAGTGGTTGGCCCCAGCTCAGGGGTACAGGGGGCATGAGGGGCCTGGAGCCAGGCTTGTAGCAGAGGCCATACTGGGGCCCATTTGTCACAAGGTCAAGTATTTGCAGGTCTACACAGTAGAGCTGCGTCTAGGACTCTAAATTATGCTGTAACCTCCCCTGACCACTGAAGGTCAGAGAAAGGCAAGGGCCTCTCTCAAGAGACAAGCTGAGGCTGCTGGGGTTTTACTTCAGTCTGTGCTAGGCTTCATCTCAGAACTGAGGGAATTTTTTTTTTTTTGTATGTGTATTGGTACTGAGGCTTAAACTTAAGAGTTTGAGTTCCATCCCTTGCATTTTCTGCTCAAGGATGGTTGGTGTTCTACCAGCTAAGCCATAGCTCCACTTCTAGTATCTTGCTGGTGAATTGGGAGTTTCACAGACTTTCTTGCCTAGATTGGTTTTAAAGCTTGATCCTCACATCTCAGCCTCCCCTAGGATTACAGGCTTGAGTTACTGACGCCAGGCCCAAGATGGAATTCTTTAGCATGTGATATGTGCTAAAGCACACACAGCATACAAATGACAAGAAAGAAAACCCCTCTGTATGACTATTTTAATAATAATAATAATTAAAAATGGCTGCAATCCTAGCTACTCAGGAGGCTGAGATCTGAGGATCAATGTTCTAAGCCAGCCTGGGCAGGAAAGCCCATGAGACTCTTATCTCCCATTAACCACCAAAAAAAAGCCAGAAGTGGAGCTGTGGTTCACGTGGTAGAGCATTAACCTTGAGCAAAAAAGCTCAAAGAGGGGCTGGGAAGGTGGCTCAGTGGTAGTGCACTTGCCTTGCATGCTCGAGGCCCTGGGTTCGATTCCTCAGCACTACATAAGCAAAAAGAAAAAAGCCAGAAGTGGTGCTGTGGCTGAAGTGGTAGAGTGCTAGCCTCAAGCTGAAAAGCTGAGGGACAGTGCCCAGGCCCAGAGTTCAGGCCCCACAAGACCCAAAAAAAAAAAAAAAAAAAAAGCTCAAAGACAGTGCCCAGGCCTTGAGTTCAGGTCTGGCACACGCACGCACGCACGCACACACGCACACACACACACACGCACGCGCACACACACACACACACACACGTTGTACACCAATAGCTCACACCTGTCATCCTTGCTACTTAGGAGGCTGAGATCTGAGGATCATGGTTCAAAGCCAGCCTGGGCAGAAAAGTCCTTGAGATTCTTATCTCTAACAAAATATTCAAAAAGCCACAAGTGGTGCTGTGGCTGCTCAAGTGGTAGAATGCTAACCCTGAGCACAAAAGAGCACCTAGGCCCTGAGTCCAGCTCCAGGACTGGCAAAAAAAAAACAACAACTGTATGTAATCAGGGCATGGCTCAGAGGTGAGAAAGGAGTAGAGACAAGGGACAGATCTATAAGAAAGTTCAATCCCAGTCTGGGCAGAGTCACATGACAGAGAAACAATTGACAAAGGTTCTAATTGAGCAGTATGAATTTATGAGTTTGCTTCCAGGTAGAGGAACAGCCTGATTCCCAATGCAGATGATTCATAAGCAGTCTTGGGCCCAGGGCAGTGGCAGAACCCCCATCCCCCTCACCTGTCCCATCCCCCCATCACATAATACACAAAGCGCCATACCTTGGAAGCAATGATAAACAAGGAGGTCTCAGGGTTCAGGTTGGCCAGGGTTTTGGCAATGTGGGTCCCGTCAATGTTGGAGACAAACCAGACACGGGGACCTCCTGAGGAGTATGTCTTAAGGGCTTCAGTCACCATCAGGGGGCCCTGTGGGGAGATATGGCATCACACAGCAAGGCTCCAGGATGCAGGGCTCATTGCTGGGGAAATCAGGGGGAGGGGGAGGAGTGCACACACAGGGACCACACAGCTCCCACCTCTCAATCCCAATGGCCCCAGGTAGGGTCTCCTTACCAGGTCAGACCCACCGATGCCAATGTTGATGACGTCAGTGATAGCCTTGCCCGTGTAACCCTTCCACTCACCACTCCGGACACGCTAGAGCAAGGTGAGAAGATACAATCAGTTCACCCAAAATCACTATCTAATCGCTAGGTCTCCCAGTATTAACATCCACTTTAAGGTTCTCTCTGTCTCTCTTTTTTTGTCGGTTGTGGTGCTTGAACTCTGGGCCTGGGCACTGTCCCTGAGCCTTAAGGTTCTCTTTAGATGATAGTGAGGGGCTGGGAATGTGGCTTAGTGGTAGAGTGCTTGCCTAGCATGCATCAAGTCCTGGGTTTGATTTCTCAGTACCACATAAACAGAAAAAGCCAAAAGGGGAGCTGTGGCTCAAGTGGTAGAGTGCTACCCTTGAGCAAAAGTAGTTCAGGGACAATGTCTAAGCCCTGAGTTCAAGCCCCAGAACTGACACAAAGAAAAAAAAAAAGATGACAGTTTAAGAGCCTTGCTAGTCTACATTCATTACCAAATAAGACTCTATTTCCTCATCAGAAAAGCTGGGACCATGCCAGGGTGCACCTGTAAGCCTAGCTACTAAGGAAGTTGAGATCTGAGGATCGTGGTTAGAAGGTACTCTGTGAGACTCTTTTTTTTTTTTTTTTTTTTTTTTTTTTTTTGTCGGTCGTGGGGCTTGAACTCTGGGCCTGGGCGCTGTCCCTCAGCTCTTCAGCTCAAGGCGAGCGCTCTACCACTTGAGCTACAGCGCCACTTCCGGTTTTCTGGTGGTTTATCGGAGATAGGAGTCTCACAGTCTTTCCTGCCCGGGCTGGCTTTGAACCGTGATCCTCAGATCTCAGCCTCCTGAGTAGCTAGGATTATAGGCGTGAGCCACCAGCGCCCGGCTCTCTGTGAGACTCTTGTCTCCAATTAACCAGCAAAAACCCACAAGTGGAGATTAAAAATCAAGTGGCAGATCCACTAAAGTGGCCTTGAATGGAAAAAGCCAAGTGAGGGAGTAAGGGATTGAGTTCAAGCCTCAATACCGGCCCAAAAATAAACATAAATGAATAAAATAACCAGTGAAAAACAGGGCTTGAGATATGGCTCAGCAGCAGAGCACCTGCCTAGCAAAGGTGATATCTGGAGTTCAAACCAAAAATACTTGTTTTTATTGTGTTGGTCCTAGGGCTGGAACTCAGGGCCTGGACACTGTCTATAAGCTTCTTTTACTCAAGGCTAGCACTCTATCACCTGAGCAACAACTCCACATATACCTTTTTGGTGGTTCATTGAAAAGAAGAATCTCATGGACTTTCCTGCCTGGGTTGGCTTCAAACTGTGATCCTCAGATCTCAGCCTCCTCAGTAGCCAGATTACAGGCCTGAGCCACCGGCGCCCAGGCCGAAAATAATTTTTTAATAATGAAACAATGTTTGGCTTACAATAAAAATCCTCCTCCAGAGCCAGGTGCTGGTGGCTCATACCTGTCATCCTAGCTACTCAGGAGGCTGAGATCTGAGGATCATGCTTCATAGCCAGCCCAGGCAGGAAAGTCCATGAGACTATTATCTTCAATAAACTACTCAGAAAACCAGGAGTGGTGCTGTGGCTAAAGTGGTAGAGTGCTAGCGTTGAGCTGAAGAGCTGAGGGACAGCACCCAGGCCTAGACCCCATGACCGACAAAAGAAAAAGAAAAAACAGAAAGAAAAAGAAACAAACAGGGGCTGGGAAGGTGGCTCAGTGGTAGAGCGCTTGCCTTGCAAGCCTGAGGCCCTGGGTTCAATTCCTCAGCACCACATAAAGCAAAAAGAAAAAAAGCCGGAAGTGGTGCTGTGGCTCAAGTGGTAGAGCACTGGCCTTGAGCTGAAGAGGGGAGAGACAGAGCCCAGGCTGAGTTCAAGCCCCACGACCATCAAAAAAAAAATCCTCCTCCAAACCCCATGGGGTGAGGGGATTTTCATATCTTTAATATGGTCACACCCTTTCTTTGAGTATCTGACTGGCAAACCTCAAACATTAATCATTTCTTTGTGTTTGTATTTTTTTTTAAGCTTGTTTTTGGGTTTTACCGCTACAACCTAAGTTATAACCTAGTGTCTCTACCTATTTTTTCTCTCTCTCTCTTTTTTTTTTCTTTTTGTGCCAATCATAGGGCTTGAAACTTAGGGCCTGGGCCCTGTCCTTGAGCTTTTGTGCTAAAGGGTAGTGCATACCACTTTGAGCCACAGCTCCACTTCTAACTTTTGCTGTTTAATTGGAGATAAGAGTCTCACCAACATTCTTGCCCAGGCTAGTTTCAAACTGTGATCCTCAGATCTCAGCCTTCTAAGTAGTTAGGATTACAGGTGTGAGCCACCAGCACCCAAGTCTACTCTCCTCTTCTAAAAATACTATCAATAGGTGTCACGGTTCTAATTTCATACATGCCAACTACATTGTGCATATTCATCCTCATTCAATGCCCCTCTGGGCCTGGGCACTGTCCCTCAGCTCTTCAGGTCAAGGCAAGCACTGTACCACTTGAGCCACAATGCCACTTCTGATTTTCTAGCAGTTTATTGGAGATAAAAGAGTCTCAAGCCGGGCGCTGGTGGCTCACGCCTGTAATCCTAGCTACTCAGGAGGCTGAGATCTGAGGATCGTGGTTCAAAGCCAGCCCTGGCAGGAGAGACCATGAGACTCCTATCTCCAATAAACCACCAAAACCGGAAGTGGCGCTGTAGCTCAAGTGGTAGAGCGCTCGCCTTGAGCTGAAAAGCTGAGGGACAGCGCCCAGGCCCAGAGTTCAAGCCCCACGACCGACCAAAAATAAATAAATAAATAAAAGAGTCTCAAGGACTTTCTTGCCTGGGCTGGCTTTGAACTGTGATCCATAGATCTCAGCCTCCTAAGAAGTTAGGATGACAGGTGTGAGTCACTGGCGCCGCGCATCAAACTTCTCTGTTTATGTGTGTATACTAATTGCACCGAAGTACTTCCCCATGGTCATCCAGGCCTTGTGTGTGTGTGTGTGTGTGTGTATGTTTGTGTTGTGGGTATGCACATGTGTATGCACATGTGATGCTGGTCCTGAGGCTTGAACGTAGAGATTGGGTGCTGTCCCAGAAATTTCTGGCTCAAGACTAGTACTCTACCATTTGGGTCACACTCCACTTCCAGATTTTTGGTGTTTAATTGGAGATAAGAGTCTCACAAACTTTCATGCCCAGGCTGGCTTGGAACTGTGATCCTCAGATCTCAGCAGGCAGTATTACGATGTGAACCACCAGAGCTCAGCCTTTGAAGCCTTTGAGATGAATGCCACAATCACTTCTCACATGAACACTGCTTTCAAGTCTGAAAATGGCTCTTGGCCAAAGGAACCAGACTTTGACCAGCCAAGGGATGGGCACATGCACACCCATGAACACTGGCTTTCAGGGACAATCAGTGAATGATTGCAGCTGAGCACATGATCACTCCCAGAGCATGCACAGTCTGTGAGGACAGATGTGCGCACACATCCACACAGGCCCTGGATATCACATTTCTGTATCCAGGAGCAAAGGGACACCCTACACAGAAAAAGTGGCCCTGATTATATGAATGATGATAATCTAGGGACATTTCTCCATATATCTAATGGAAGTAGGCTTCAGAAGAGGAGGTAGAAAGAAAATGAACCTGTGTGCTCAAAGAAGAGACAACAGACATCAGTGTCTGTAGCTGGCACTCACTCCAGGTGAGTTGGTCTATGTAGCTGGCATTCACACAGGACCTTTGGGATGATTTATTTTTATTTTATTTTATTTTTGCAGGTCCTGGCCTTGAACTCTAGGCCTGGGCACTGTCCCTAAGCTGCTTTCACTCAAAGGTAGGACTACTATTTTGAGCCACAGCACCACTTCCAGCTTTTTCTGAGTTTATTGGAGATAAGAGTCTCATAGACTTTTCTGCCTGGACTGGCTTCAAACCATGATCCTCAGATCTCAGCCTCCTGAGTAGCCAGGGTTACAGGCATGAGCCATCAGGGACTGGCTTCTTTGGGAGGATTTCACAAGAAACTCTAAAGGCCTTGCCTGGAAAGTCTGCTGGAAGTAAGTACAAGAAATTTCCATGTTTATGTTGTGATTCTGGACTAAGAGGTATGACTAAAGAGACTAGACACACCAAGCCTCCGTTCTTTACTGACTCTCTCTGACAGAGACCCCTCCTCCCCCATCAGTGATCACATAGGTTCTCCTCACCCCCAACTTCCACCAGAGGCTGCAATGAGGGTCTGAGTCCTGCCTTCAAAGAGAACCCATGTGGAGCCACTTGTAAGGCTTCCGGGACCCCCCCCACCCCCAAACACACAAGCAAGTTCAACTTGTCAGCTACTGACCTGGCAGAACGTTTTCATCTTTTCCAGAACTTTGTTCACCTCTGGCATCACATCTTTGCCGTCAACCATAATGGGGTTGTTTGACCGATTCCGAAGGGCCACATGGAGCACCGCCCGATCCTGGGGATGAGGGTTCCAGTGTGAAGTCCCTACCCCTGGACCCCTCTCTACACATCTCAACACACACCTCCTAGGACAACCAAGCTCCCAGCTGGCTTGGTGCACCGTGAACTCAGCCCTCAGATTTCCTCAGTCCCAGAAAAGCATGTGCCACTCCCTGAACATGTCTAGAACAGGCCATGAAGGACCACAGGTATTCAGGGTGTAAACAGCTGGAAGAAAAAAAGTGGGCAGAAGCATGGGATGACAAGAGAGGTCAGAGAAGATAGGCAATGAACACCTTCAATGTTATGAAACCTAACATACCCTCATCCTCCCTATGAGAGCCTGTGGTATCTCTTAGAACTTTCTAGAACTGTCCTCAGACCTTTGGGTTTGGGGTAAGGCAGGCAACTAAAGCCCCTCACCAGGCAGCCCCCCACCCATACTGAGCAGCCCCCTCATTACCAGATTCAGATTGGGAAAGAAAAAAAAAAACAAAACCCAGCACCAGTGGCTCATGCCTGCAATCCTAGCTACTCAGGAGGCTGAGGTCTGAGGATCCCAGCTTGAAGTCAGTCCAGGCAGTAAAGCCCACGAGACTTTTCTCCAATTAACTACCAGAAAACTGGAAGTGGCGTGTGGCTCAAGTGGTAGAGCACTAGTCTTGAGCTGAAGACCTGAGGAACAGCACCCACGCTCAGAGTTCAAGCCCATGACTGACAAAAAAAAAGAAAAAAAAATGGCTCAGGTGATAGAACGATAGCCAATGAACAAAAACATCAGATACAAAGTTTGGGTCCAATCTCAAAAACAAAAACAAAAACCAGGGCTGAGAATGTGGCTCAGTGGTACAGTGCTTGTTTAGCATGCATGAAGCCCTGGGTTTGATTACTCAGTACCACACACACCGAAAAAGCCAGAAGTGGCACCATGGGGCTCAAGTGGTAGAGTGCTAGCCTTGAGCAAAAGAAGCTCAGAGACAGTGCCCAGGCCCTGAATTCAAGCCCCAGGACTGGAAAAACAAAACAAAACACAAACAAAAAACAGATTGGGTCTGTGAGAGGTATCAGGAGTGTATACTCCCTGTCTAGCAAAAGCCAGCAGCTAGCTGTCTTGGAGGGGGACAGGTCTAAAGCTGCAAGTGGGCAGGAAAGGAAATGGGTCATCCTGGGTCCTTGAGATGGAGGCTTTGTGCTCATCCCCTCAGCCTGGCCAGCTCCTCCCCACATCAACCCTGTGGAAAGCCCTCTGTGAGGACAATGGGAGATGGGCTGCACAGCGTATGAATCCCGGCTCTGCTCTTAAAGTTAATGTGTTGTTAGACATCTGGTTCACTAAGCCTCAAGCAGGTAACATTATAAGAACAGAGACGCTGAGTGTTTGGTGCTTATTATGCTTCCACAGCAAGTCAGGGCTAGGGTCTCCAAGGCCTGCCCTTACTGCTAGCAAGCTGGGGCTGAGGTTTTTTATGACATGAATGTCCTGTCATTAGTGAAGCTTGCAGCAAGGATGTAACAGTTATATTCTCTAAGAAACCCAACCAGCCTCCAGAAAATCTAAGGAACTATTTCAGGCTTGAGATATGCTTCTCCCTGAGAAGTCACTGGGAACCATTCCAATTTGCTTGCCAAACCCAGCCTGCCAGTCTTGGGGAAGACACAGCATAAAACTCTGCAAACAGCCCTCAAAGAAACGAACCGGCCTTTGGTGGGGAAAGGAGGCACCCTTGTTAAGCAAACACATTGCCTAAGAGAAGGTGTGAGGACATATGTTGCTAATAGTCCTGTGAAGCTCCCCAAAGGGAAGGAAGAGGCCCCAGAAGGTATGTGGAACTTGGTGTCCTGCAGGTCTGCTCACCTCAGTGTAATTGATCTTCTCACCAGTGAACATGTGTTCCCGGGCAGCTTCCACACCTCTGGACTTGGCCTAGGAAAAGAAGGCACTGAGGAGGTCAGGTACAGTGGCACATGCCTATAACCCTAGCTATTCAGAAGGCTGAGATCTGAGGATTGTGGTTTGATTACAGCCTAGGCAGAAAAATCCATGAGATTCTCATCTCCAATTAGCCACTCAAAGGCTGGAAATGGTGTTGAAGCTCAAGTAGTAGAGCATCAACTCTGAACAAAAAAAAAAACTAAGGAGCCAGGTGCTGATGCCTATAATCTTAGCTACCCAGGAGGCTGAGATCTGAGAATCATAGTTCAAAGCCAGCCTGGGCAGAAATGTTTGTGAGACTCTTATCTCCAATGAACCTCCAGAAAACTGTAAGTGGAGCTGTGGCTCAAAGTGGTGGAGTGCTAGACTAGATAAAAAGAGCTCAGGGACAGCACCCAGGCCCTGAGTTCAAGCCCCAGGACCAGGAAAAAAGAAAAAACAAAAAAGCTAAGGGACAGCACCTAAGTCCTAAGTTCATACCCCAGTACTGGCACCCAAAATGAATAAAAATAAAATAAACAAAGAAAATAAAGAAGACATTGATGCCTGGCCCCACCCTTATTGGTCACCACCAGCCCAAGCCCCCAAGCACAGATCATGTATGGTCCTACACCTAAGGCGCTGGCAGGTACCTTTTGAAAAGGGTTTACTCAAACATGAAGCCCTGGGGCTCTAGGGTACTACTTAGAAACTGGGCCAGGGACAAGTGTTCACAGTCCAGCTTGCAGTCTACAACACCAAGGGGCCAGAAAGCTCCCCAAACCATACATTACCAAGTTCACCAGCATCTTCATCACTTCCTCAGTGACAAGGTTCTTAGAGTAATCCAACAGAATATGGCCATGGTTGGTGTTGAGGGTCAAGCTGCAGAAAAATACAGAAGCTGCTCACCATCCCTGGTGAGATACTCTCTCTCTCTCTCTCTCTCTCTCTCTCTCTCTCTCTCTCTCTCTCTCTCTCTCTCTCTCTCTCCTAGCTGGCAAGCTCACCCTAGCTGCTTCCAAAAGAAACATTCAAGCCGGATGCTGGTAGCTCATGCCTGTAATTCTAGCTACTCAGGAGGCTGAGATTGGAGGAACATAGTTCAAAGCAGTCAGGGCAGAAAAAATAATAACTCAACAAGACTCTTATTGCAATGAACCAGGAAAAAGCTGGAAGTGGAGGTGTGGCTCACGTGGAAGAGAGAGCACCAGTCTTGAGTGAAAGAGCTAAGAGAAAGCGCCCAGGCCTTGAGTCAGAAAAAAAAAAAATCCACCTAGTGCCACACCCCAAAAGGGCCTCAGCTGCCCAGCAGTAGTGAACACGCATCACCTTGCAACCCAGGCTGACCTGCACAGAACAGAGAATGCAGAGAGCCCCTAGACAAGGAATCATATTTTGTAAAGAGAGGAATGTTGAGTGACCACCCTCTCCCTGACCTTCCTCTCTGGGAGCTTGCCTCTCTGGGGCACCCAATCCAGATGTGAAGGCTGGGCCTTCGGGGGGTGGCAGAAGCCTGAAGCTACAGGTGTCATGGAATCCTGTCTCTGCCCCTCCTTGGCCAACCCTCCCTCCTTCCTTCCAACACCAGTGACCAGAGAGCAGGCTGGGATACCTCCCCACCCCAGATTTCCTCCCACACGTCTTCCTGGGTCCCCGTTATTCATGGCTGTCTAGCTTCAGCGTCTTCAGCAGGTCACCCCGCTGCTTAGGAAACTTCCCGGCCCCCCCCTCCAAGCCCACCCACACCCCGAGGGCCATCCTAAGCTCTTTCTAACCTGCTTGAGTCGGTCTCCTCCACACACACACATGTGGGTACGAGTGCCTTTCTCAAATGACTGGGGCACACGGGGGGGTTCCCCATGAACCTAGAATGCAGAAGGACCCTCCCCCCACTTCTCTCCCCAGGTCCCCCCCCCCCGGTCCCGGGATTCCTCAGCAAACAGATGATCTCCCCCATCCCCCCCACCCCAGAAACCCGCTGCTCCCAAGGAGGCGTCAAGGACACCGTGCGGCCTCTTCCAGGATGTCGGGGATCCCTGGGGGGAGCCCCTCTTGCCCCTCCTCGCCCCTCCCCGCTCGCACACCGTACCTAAACTTGTTGAAGCGGTCCTTGTCGCCTTGGAAAAGTTCTCGCAGGTTGAGGCTTCCGTGATGGTCTTTGTGCCACTGCCGTAGCTTCTGGAAATCCGGGTTCTGGGTGAGCGCAGCCATGGCGGGACCCAAAAGGTAACCAGGCCCGGAGCGTGCGCGGAAGAAGAAGGAAGGAACGAGAGAAAGTGGGCGTCGCGGACTCGCGGAGCCTCGGCCCGCGCGCACCGCCGGTTTTTATAGCGCAGGCGCCCGGCCACGCCCCACGCACTGGCCACGCCCCCGCTCGCGCCATGACGTCATCGGGCCCCTCCCTACGCGCGGTCCCGCCCTGTCCGCTATACGACCTTGCAGGGACCTCTGCTCCCTGCTTCCCCTGGAGGGTGCAGCTACTTGTCCCCTGTAGTAGTTGTGACTCGGAGGGGTTTTTGTTGAACGCCTCCCACGTACAGGTGGTTGTTTGCAGGTGCTGTGGGTTCCTAAATGACCCAAGAAATCAATCTGGAAAGGATGCTGGGAATCACACGTTGTAATTTTATTTTATTTTTTTTGGGTCCGGTCGTGGGACCTGAGCTCTGGGCCTGGGTGCTGTCCCTCAGCTCTTCAGCTCAAGGCTAGCCCTCTACTACTTGAGCCACAGTGCCACTTCCGGCTTTTTTTTCTGCTTATGTGGTGCTGAGGAATCGAACCCAGGGCCTCAGGCATGCAAGGCAAGCGCTCTACCACTGAGCCACCTTCCCAGCCCCACACGTTGTAATTTTAAACAGATGATCAAGAAAATACTCACTGATGCCTTCAGAGCAAAAGTGTGAAAGCCAGGGAGTGAACTAACTGGAAGGCAAATGTTCTGGCAAATTGAATAGGAACTGCGGAATTCCTGAAATCAGAGCAATGTTTAAGCATGATACCTGTAGATCAAGCCTGTAATCCTAGCTACTCAGAAGGCTGAGAGCTGAGGACCTTAATTCCAGGCAAGCCCAAGTAGATAAATCCCCACCCTTCCCCCAGACTCTTATCCCCTTAACCAGCAAAACCTCAGACATGGAGGTGTGGTTCAAATGGTATGCCAGCCTTGAGTGGAAAAAACAAACAAAAGCAATAGGACCTGAGTTCAAACTCTTGCGGGGGGGGGGGGGGGGGGGGGGGGGGGGAAGGAGAGAAGGGGGATATGCTTAGATGTTTCCATGTCCCAGAAGCATCTCTGCATCACTCATTCCAGCACGTGTGGCTGGAGTGGAGTGGGTGTGAAAGGAAGGTCTTTGGATTTTGTTCTGAGATGGGAAGCCACTGAAGGATTCTAAGCAAAGATGGAGCATTTTCTGAACTGTTTCGTTTTTAGAGTGCATCAGGTTGAATAGAAGTTCCCAGAGAGGAAGCTGGTGCAATAATACATACAGATTAGGGAGAAGTTATGCTATGCTGGTTGAGTAAAGAGGTCACAGTTTCCTAGTAAAAAAGGTCAAGATGGCATCAAGTTTGGGATCTGGGATCTTGGGATCTGGAAAATGGAATTGTCATCAATGATTCCAAATATGGAAAGAGAAAGATTTTTCGATGAAGAGGTGCAAGTTTGAGAGGAGAACAATATCTAATTTTGTGTGTATGGATGTTCAGGTACTGGGGCTTGAAATCAGGTCCTAGACACTGTCCCTGAGGTTTGTTTGCTTTGTTTTGGTTGTTGTTGTTATTATTTCTATTTTTTGCTCAAGCATTTGAACCAAATCCACTGAAGATAAGAGTCTCACAGACTTTCCTGCTCAGGTTGGCTTCAAACCATGATTCTCAGAGTTCAGCTTCCTGAGTAAGTATGATTATCAGCATGAGATTATCAGTGACCTGCTATAGCACTTTCTGACATCCTAATAATGTCCACTGTAAATGGTTTTCTTAGTGATTCCCAATAGCTTCATTAGGCCAGGTTTCCTCACAGTCTCTTTTTTTTTTTTTGCCAGTCCTGGGGCTTGAACTCAGGGCCTGGACACTGTCCCTGAGCTTCTTTTTCTCAAGGCTAATACTCTACCACTTGAGCCACAGCACCACTCCTGGCTTTTTCTGTTTATGTTGTACTGAGGAATCAAACCCAGGGCTTCATGCATGCTAAGGGGGCACTCTACCACTGAGCCACATTCCCGCCCCCTTTTTTTTTTTTTTAAATTTTATTTATTTATTTTGTCAGTTGTGGAGCTTGAATTCGGGACGTGGGCACTGTTCCTGAGCTCTTTTGCTCAAGGTGATCACTATACCACTTTGAGCCACTTTCTGGTTTTTCTGGTGGTTAATTGAAGGTAAGAGTCTCACACAGACTTTCCTGCCCAGTCCAACTTTGAACCATGATCCTCAGATCTCAGCCTCCTGAGTAGCTAGGATTACAGGCGAGAGCCACCAGCAGCTGGCCTATATTTAATCTTGTAGTTTGAAATGTCCAAGTTATCTGGATTTTTTTGGGGGGGAGGGGGGGTTCGATCGTGGGCCTGAACTCTGGGCCTGGGCACTGTCCCTCAGCTCTTCAACTCAAGGCTAGCATTCTACCACTTGAGCCACAGAGCCACTTCTGGCTTTTTTTTTCCTTATGCTTATGTGGTGCTGAGGAATCGAACCCAGGGCCTCAAGCATGCAAGGCAAGCACTCTACCACTGAGCCACCTTCCCAGCCCTGGATTTTTTTTTTAATAGTAAAAAACTAGTTTCTATAGTAAAAAGTGTAGAAAATAGGTTTTTTTTTTTTTTTTTAAACAACAACTAGGTTCCTATTTGAAGGGTCACAAATCATAGCAGAACAAAGAACAAAATCTACAAAAGTAGGACAAAGCCAGGCACGAGTGGTTCACACCTGTGATCTTAAATACCCAGGAAGCTGCGGTGATCTGAGAATCATGGTTCAAAGCCAGCCCAGACAAAGTCTGTGCAACCTCCAGCACCACAAGGAAGGAAGTGGAGCTGCAGCTCATGTGGTAAGCACAAATGCTTAAGGGGCAGTGCTGGCACACACCCACACCCATGTTGTGTGATTGCATTTCTATGAAAAGTCCAGAATGTATAAATCTATGCAGACAGAAGGGGTGCCAGGAGGTCGAGGGGAATGAGGTATGGGTGCTGGGTTTCTTCTGGGGGTGATAAAGAAGCATCTTAGAGCCATGCCCCCCAAATGAGGATCTGACTAAAAACCAATAATTACTACAAACCCTGGCTCATCCAAGGCCCCAGAGATCCTGCTTCGGTGCCCACCGCCCATGGGTGCTTCCAGCATCTGCTCCTCCAACGAAACATCCCGGGGTGGACGGGGACATTGTGCAGAAGCTCAGAGCCGGGTGCACCCTACCATGCAACCCTGAAAAAGCAGGTTTAGCAAACTAGCACATTTCCTAACAAGAGCCCTAAGGATGGGGACACTGAAGACCGGCATTTTAGCTAGTCAGGCTTTAACTCAGGGCGGTGGATCGCGGTCGGACCAAGATCAGGACGCAGGGAGGATGGGGAAGAAGAGGGCGCAGCATCCGGGACAGTCTCCACAGAGTAGGCGCGCTCCCGAGGATGCTGAGTCACGGAGGCGAGGCCACGCCCCCACCAGCCGCGCGCAGCCCTGAGACAGGGGACGGAGGTGGGAGGAGGAGTGGACATGACGGGGGGGGGGGGGGGGGGGCGGGGGGAGAGGCTCGCTGCGTGCGCGTGTGGGTAAGCACGTCCTGAAGGGCCGGCCGTGTCTTGCGCGTGCGCACGGCGCCTGCGCCGACTCCCGAGCGCTCTCGTAAACGATTGAGTCTGCACGTCTGGGATGGTGGGGGGGGCGCCAGTGCGCATGCTCCGGATGGGGTTGGACGACAAGGACGTGCGCAGGCGTGCACCCGGAGAGGATGCGGCCGGGCCTGCTCGTCTTCGCCGGGGCTGTGTCGTCCGCGGGTACTCGTTGCTGGGGTCAGTTAGGTGTGGTTTTCGTGAAAACGGAAAGATGTACTTCGTGAAGTATTCCGATGCGCTGTCCCCCATATTAATTCTATTATCTTGATGTGATTCTGGTGACCTGTTTTTCCCCCATACCGGTCCTGGGGCTTGAACTCATGGCCTAGGAGCTGCTGTTTTTTTAACTCAAGGCTGGCGCTCTACCACTTGAGACATAACCCCCTCCACGTCCCGCTTTCTGGCTTCAGTCCTCAGATCTCAGCCTCCTAAGTAGCGAGGATGACAGGTGTGAGCCACCGGTGCCTGGCTACGTATTATTTTAATCCAGTGTGAGAGCCTCTTTATTTTTTTTCCGGTGTCTGGGCATTAGCCAGTTCTAGCCAAACACCACTTTTTGTGCACCCCCAGTTGCTTGGCAGGTGGTCTGAGCACAAGACTCACTCCTGTTCTGTCGGGAGGACCACACATGCACACAGGGATCTGTACTGTGAGGTGAGCACGGATGCCAGAGGACCGATGGGGCCTTAAACAGCCCTAGACCACAGGCAGGTGGTTGGGGGTATTAGGCAAGGCTATGTGGACAAGACGTGGAGTAGGGTAGCAGGTGAGGAACCTTCTGCCAAGGGCCGTTTGGATATTTATAATATCATTCATGGGGTGTAGGTTTATTGAATTTTGCTTTAAAGGCAGATCCTAGGTTTATTGAATTTTAGGTACCTCCTGGTGTTGCCTTGGCAGGGCCAGACCAAATGATTTAGTGACAATTTGCAATGGGTACTGGTGGCTCATGCTTGTTATCCTTGCTACTCAGGAGGCTGAGATCTGAGGATTATGGTTCAAAGCCAGCCCAGGTGAGAAAGATCTTGAGACATCTCCAGTTAACCATTAAAAAGTTAGAGGTAGATGGAGGGACTGGGAGAGAATGAGGGAACAGAAGACATTGTACGAAAGGAAACATACTCATTACCTGACTTGTGTAATTGTAATCCCTCTGTACATGACCTCTATAATAACAAATTAAAAAAAAAAAGTCCGAGGTGGTAGAGCGCCAGACTTGAACAGTAAAAGCCAAGAGAGAGCCCTAATATTGGTATAAGAAAAAAAAAACAACACCAAAAAATGAGTGAGAAAATGAGTGCTCTCACCCAAGACTGAGTTTTTTTTTTTTTTGTCGGTCGTGGGGCTTGAACTCTGGGCCTGGGCGCTGTCCCTCAGCTCTTCAGCTCAAGGCGAGCGCTCTACCATTTGAGCTACAGCGCCACTTCCGGTTTCCTGGTGGTTTATTGGAGATAGGAGTCTCCCGGTCTCTCCTGCCCGGGCTGGCTTTGAACCGCGATCCTCATATCTCAGCCTCCTGAGTAGCTAGGATTACAGGCGTGAGCCACCAGCGCCCGGCCCAAGACTGAGTTTTAAGGACAAGGACATTTATTATACACACTTGACTCCTAGCAAGGGTCTGGCCTCTGGGAAATGATCAGGCCACTCCTAAAACAATCCTTCCTTGTCAGTCCTCCAATACAACCCATACTCCATGGATCCCCTCACAGGATGTCCTAAGGAACTGCGTTTCCTCCAGGACTATGGGACAGTGAGGTGGCAGCTTGTCACACACTATCTATAGGCAATCAAGAGCTGACCACTGTAAAGTTTCTCCTTTGTCTCTAGATGAGGATGTGAGTCACTTCAATGGCAACCCCACACACACAAGGGGCCATCCTCTCCTAGTCCCAGGCCTGGCATGAAGCAGAAGATTCCCAGATAGGAAAGGAGGCTGTACTTATCTCAAATCCCTATGTGTATCCTCCACCTCTCAGGAGGGTAAAAGGCCTCTAAGGGAGCAGGGTTAACATCTTTTTTTGTTGTTGTTGTTGGTCGTGGGGCTTGAACTCTGGGCCTGAGTGCTGTCCGTCGGCTCAAGGCTAGTGCTCTACCACTTGAGCTACAGCACCACTTCTGGTTTTCTGGTGGTTTACTGGAGATGAGTTTCATGGACTTTCCTGCCTGGGCTGGCTGGCTTTGAACCACGATCCTCAGATCTCAGCCTCCTCAGTAGCTAGGATTACTGGCACGAGCCACAGAGCCCGGCCATCTGTCTTACTTCTATTCCCACCCTCTTGCACACAACTGGAGGTTATGGGGCTCCTCTCATGTCCTGTCCAGTGAATGTTAGGTGGATGGCTATGTTAAACATTTCTTTCCCCTGTAACATATTTTATAGGTTATTATGGGTCTTGGGCATGCTGAGCACAGGCTGTGCCACTAAGTGACACCCCCTGCATTTCTTGAGTATTTCTTAGCACCACATGGTGGTTGCTAAGCAACCGCTTTTCTTCATCTAGAAGGCTCTGCGACTTGGTACCTATGCCCAACCTCAGGGCATCTCAGCAGGGAGCTTGAGTGGTACTTATACTTGTTGCTTACTTAATAGTCTGACATGCCTACATTCATGTAAAGATTTCAGTGCATGCTGTTTTTCTGTAAATGAAATGGGAACTGAAATTCTGTATCCAGTCTCTGTGGTTTTTATCCCAATCTTCCTTCTGTGTAGTAAGATGTCACTGTGAGGCAAGTGTCTTGGCACAGACTGGGTCCCTGCTGGGGAAGGACCCAGTGATGGAAGAACAAAAGCAAGGTACAGCACCCATGCCCATTGGGGACATGAAGCCTGGAAGAACCCAACCTAGAAAGCATGTCTGTATTCTCCCAGAAGTCTCCTTAACTTCTGTTGTGGCCCCATTTGCACATGCAGAGGCCTGTACTGGTTCTGGCTCAGGGCAGTCAATGTGAAGGCCTGTGATTGGTTTTCTGTGTCCTGCCTGTCCACTACAGCTCATCCTGACTCCCTGACAGACCTCAGAATCAGAGGGCATGCTGACCTAAAAAACCAACTCGGGCAAAGCTTGTCAAAGCCATGAACCAAGGTGGCTCTGACTGGCTGCTACCCTTTGTTTTAAATAAAGATACAAGGTATTATTAAATGTATATATATATATTTTAATAAAGCCAATAGTTATTTTATTTATAGGAGCTTTCAAAGTAAGATACAAAATGTAGAGTTCCAGTTTGGAAGCATAGTAACTCTTCACCCAAAGTCCTGCAGATGTCTGAGCAAGGCAGCCATGTCTGCTCAGTCATGCAGAGGACACACACACTCACACACTCACACACTCACACACACACACACACACACTCACACACACACACACACACACACACACATGCGCTTTGGCAAGACCTCTCTGCCGAGCGCAGCACCTGGAATCACCAGTGTTCAGAGCAGGCAGGGCTAGGAACACAGCACCCGCACAGAGACTACACAAACAGTGCCCCACAGTCTCAGCTATGGAGATGCAAGTACACAAAGTGTCTTCCTTACTAGGAGGTGGGGAGGGGAGAAAACAAAAACAAATTGGAAAGTGACAATTAGACGTGTCGCCTGTGCTGGAGGGAGAGGCAGGGGGGGCACAGAGGACTGACGTGTGTCCAGGGTGAGGTGTCTGGGGAGGCACTGTTAAAACCAGAGTACTTCTGTCTAACAGAACTGGAAGAAACACATTACTGAAGGAGATAGAAAAAACTATCTTACAAGGAAAAAAAACCAGCCACAAGGAACTTTTAACAGAGATTAGTGTGCATACTGTGACAACACACACAGACAAGAGCCACGCAGGGTTGGTGCAAAACACGTGCCTGAAAAACTCTATGTACAAAACAGTTCTCTGTAAACATGGTGAGGTGAATGGAACCCATGGTGGGTGAAGGATCGTAGCAATGTGTCTGCACATGGCAAAGACAACACCATACGAAAATCTCAGTGGCTGGGCACAGAAGCCCTAAGGGTCTTCTAGGATTTGTGTGTGTGTGTTTGTGTGTGTGTGTGTGCATGCATGTGTGTGCATGTGATGTGTATACATACATATATTCTTTTTGGTATTTTTAAATATAAATTTACTATCTGTAGAAAAATGAGAACATAAATGTTATTAAATCTTTGTTGGAAAAGCTTGTAATGGAGTTAGAAAGAATAAACCATTTATTAGTAGTTTAACATATATTAAAATGGTTTAATGATTTAAGAAAATATAAAAAAAAATTAATACTGTCAAACTTTCATACCAGAAAATATCATGGATTTTTCTCAATTAGACTTTTTTCAAAGGTGAAATATGAAAAAAATTTAAATAAGATTTATATAAAGAACTTTCTGCAACCTCAACTAATAATACAGTGGGATGTCTATAGTCAATATAGATATATATTTATTGTTTTTCAATTTAAGCACCATTCAATTCTTCTGGATCCATCCTGGCTGGAAAATATCCTAAACCCACAGGATATTATCTATTTAATGGCACATGTTAACTGGAAATGTGGTTTGTGTTTTATTATTTTGTGTTTTAAAGACTTTAATTGCTGTCTACATCATAATTGGTTTGTCTTCTGAGTCAGCTCACAATGTCCCTGTGTGTGTGTGTGTGTGTGTGTGTGTGTGTGTGTGTGCGCGCGCGTGCGCGCGCACACACCTCTGCAGCCCCTTTCCCATAGCTCCCCATCTGGGACTGTACCACCCCTTTGGCCGCGGGTGGAAGGATGGGAGGGTGGCAGGTGCAGTCTCTGTGGACAGCAGCTCATCTCTGTGCCCATCAGGAGTACACCTTCAGACATCAGCTTTCCTGTCTTGCCTCTGAGAATCTGGTGAAGACTGCAGGGTGAGACATGCTAACCAAGCCCCAGAAGACCCAGGTGGCTAAAGGAGTCTATATTTATCCCACTGTGTATGAAGTTAAACAAAATTAGTGTTGAGAGCAAACTTCCAGCCAGTATATCTGGTATGTTAAAAGACCCATGGGTGTTTCAGGCAGGAGAGGTTTGAACCAAAGCCTATGTGAAAAACAGCTATGAAGTCAGTGATTGGTGTAGTCACCACCCAGTGTGTGAAGGAGGGAGGACAGACTTCCAGAAGAATGGTCAGTTTTGTTCTTATTAACCCTCTCAGACACCTGTTCTCCAAATGTGGCATCCCAACCACCTGAGGTGCTTACTAAGCATGCAGATTACCCAGCAAATCCCCTGAGCATCAGACTCTCCTTCTTCAGCTGGTTCTCTTGGGTCTGCTGCCTTTCAAAGTCTTGAGAAACAGGACTGAGCTGCCAACCGCCCCCGCCCCCAAGGAATATACCTCTCCCTGGGATCGGGGTGCACTGGTCCTCTGGGGTAGCAGGAGGAGGCTGGTGTCAGCTTAGGTGCAGGGGCGCTCACCACTCCAGCTCCGGCTGACAGGTAGGCTTGCCCTGGTCAGTACTGGGGCAGGTAGGCTGGCCTGCGCTCAGCCTTGCCAGGGAAGGCCTTAAAGGCCTTGGGTGCTGCCTTGTGTGGTGGGTTTGGGGCTGGGGGCTGCGGTGTCGGCGTCTGCACGTAGGTATAGGAAGTGGCACTGCAGTCACTGGTTGCCGCCCACACGGGGGACTGCAGCATCTGCATGGTGTCGTTCCACTGGCTGCTGGGGCTGGCGACAGCATAGAGGGATGTGCCAGGGCTGGGCAGCGTGCTGGGCAGTGGGGAAGGATGCTGCCAGGGTGCTTTGGGTGGCCATGTTTTGGTTTTGTTCTCCTGGGAGACAAAAAAGGTCCTTAGTGGGGATTTAGCACGTCTACCCATGTCCCATGTCCCAGATCTCTGGCCCTTTTTTCTTTGTAGAGGGTCGGGTGAAAGCTGGAGCCTCTCACAGCCTTGTCCAAGGGAATGGCTTACAATGAAAGCAGTGTCACTGTCCAATATGGAAGCTACTTGCTAGGAATGCAGATGTGTGTGTGTGTTCTGGGGAGATACTGGGGTTTGAACTCAAAGCAGAGCTGTGTGTGTATGTTTTGGGGGAATACTAGAGTTTGAACACTCACTGTTCTTTAGCTTTTGCACTCAAGGCAACTGCTCTACCATTTGAGTCACACCTCCACTTCTGGCTTTTTGGTGGTTGGAGCTAAGAGTCTCCAGGATTTGCCTACTGATGTGAGCTTGAAACTGCAATCCTCAGATCTCAGTCTCGAGAGTAGCTAGGATGACAGGTGTGAGCCTTGGTGTCCGGCATCAGGCCCTCTTGAGACTAAAGCTTCAGAACCCCTGCCCGTACTCACAGTACCTGGTTCATGTCCTCCACGGTGGGAAGGAGAGGTGGCGAGGGCAGCGTGCTGGTGTCCTGCTCTCCACTACTGTGTTTCCTGAAAGAATCAAGAGCTCAGAGTGGTGATGGCCTGGTTTCCTGTTCAGCTAAACTCTAGGGAACAATCTAGTCACTTGGCTCTGGGGTCTCTAGGCCCTGAGGTGTAGGTGTGGTGGCCTCCTGAGTAGCTAGGATTGCAGGCATGAGCCACCAGCACCCAACTCCCCACTTCTTTCTCACTAAACTCACCTCTAATTCTAGTCATTTTCATGACTCTTTACATCTAAACATGCTGTATTACCAGGAGGGTCAGAGGGGGTGAGACCTTTGCCAGGAACTACAAAGCCTGCAGGGAAACCTCATCAATGACAACATGGCTGCCCTGGCCCTGGTCGTTGGCAGAAAGGCTGCATCCTGCAAGTCCTAGACCAGCTCACACAGACCCTGTCTCTTGATTCCTCCTTTGCCTATTACACTTGTGTTTCTGGTCATCATGAAACTGTTCTTTCATCAAAAACCCAACCCCAATGTCATCACCTGGGCTACAAGTCTGTGTGGTGGTCCTGAGAGGACCAGCCAGCTTGGCTTGTGGACAATTCCTCCTGAAGATGCTCTTTATAAGCTGCTGGGCACCTGGCTTTCCCAGGAAGCTGGGTCACATTCTCATGCTCCCCTTCCTCCTTGTGGCTCGAAAATCTCTTCTTACCTTCTCTGCTTGACTGCAGCCACAAGGTCAGGCCCTGAAAACATGGAGAACAGGCTGTCCCCGTTGGCTGAAGATGTCTCGTCACTGGAACTGGCTGAGTCTCCTTGAGCACCTGACCAGCCACTGTGCAGGCCATCTCTGAAAGTCCAGGAGAGAAGTTGGTCCTGGGCTCCTGCCAGCCAGCAAGACACTGACCCCACAGCCCCAAGTCTGCCCTCTCTCCATCAATCTCATAAACTCAACAGTGGACTCCTGTTTCTACCTTCCAGAACCCAACGATTTTTCCCTTCTCTCTTATTTCAAAAGTAACACCTTTTGTTGTCCTTAGAACCCTTTGGCTTGTATATAAACTTTAATATTATTATGATTTAGTGTTAGCACTGGGCTTGAGCTCAGGGCCTGAACTCTTCCCTTTAGCTTTCTTGCTCAAGACTGGTGCTCTACCACCTGAGCCACAGCTCCACTTGTAGCTTTTTGCTGGTTAATTGGAGATAAAGAGTCTCATAGACTTTCCTGCCCAGCTGGCTTCAAACTATGATCCTCAGATCTCAGCCTCCTGAGTAGCTAGGATAACAGATTGAGCCACCAGCATCTGGGCTTCAGTACAAAAGACATTAAACACAAACATTATAATAAGATGTGAAAGGCAGGTGCTAGAGGCTCATGCCTGTAATCTTTGCTACTCAGGAGGCTGAGATCTGAGGACTGTAGTTCAAAACCAGCTGGGGGGGGGGGTAGAGCTGGTAGAGTGCTTGCCTAGCATGCATGAAAGCCCTGAGTTTGACTTCTCATAAACAGAAAAGGCTAGAAGTGGCACTGTGACTCAAATGGTAGCATGCTAGCCTTGAGCAAAAGAAGCTCAGGGACAGTGCCCAGGCCCTGAGTTCAAGCCCCAGGAGTGGCAAAAAACCAACAACAAAAAACCCAGCCAGGGAGAGAAAGTCCAGGAGATACTTATCTCCAATGAACCACCACAAAACCAGAAGTAGCACTGTGGCTCAAGTGGTAGAGCATTTGCCATGAGCTGAAGAGCTGAGGGACGGCACCCCAGGCCCAGAGTTTAAACGTGGTGTGTCCAGAGACTGATCACACAACCTGGTGTCCTTCCTGAGCTTCTGAAAGGTTAACCATGTTACTTGCTGGAGTGGGGTATTAGAACTGAACTGCCAACCACAGTGCACAAACATCCATGTGTTTCCCCTTCCACAGACTTCACATGAGACATCCAGACCCTGAACTTGGCTCCCCTGTTAGGCTTTGTACTCACCCTTCTGTGAAGAACTCTGGAAGAGGCCAGGTCCGGTGGGCATCCTCCATGGGTGGCCAGTTGCCTCGGGTGTGGCCTGGTCGGCGACCATGTTGGGAATGCCGCTTCTGCTGCATTGCCTGGCTCACTCCTGCCACATAGCGTGCAAACTCTGGGTCTGAACCCACTGTGTTGAGACAAAAGAACAAACAAAGGTGGGAGACAAAGCAACCTCTTGGTTTCTTTCTCGCTGAGGATAGGCTGGTCACATGCACAATGAAATGTGCTAAGCAACTGGCAGCCACATGCCCCAGAGCTAGTTGCTGGCTACAGCTAATACCCTGCAAGAGGAAATGGTTTTTTTTTTGCACTGCAGTTTCAAGTTTGAGGATGTTTCGAGCATGAACTGTCAAGAAGAGTTACCATCAACTTATGCCTATTATCCTAGCTATTCAGGTGGCTTAGATATGAGGATCACAGTTCAAAGCCAGCCCAGATAGGTAAGAGTGAGAGTCTTATCTCCAATTAACCAGAAAAAAGATGCTAGAAGTAGAGCTGTGGTTCAAGTGTGGTTCAAGTACCAGCTTTGAGCTGGTACAAATACACACAAATAACATAAAGCTAGTTGACCTCAGCCTCTTCTCACTAGTCCTTCCCATGCTTGTTAAATCAGCCCTATTTAAGCCTCTAGATAGGCTGAAACAGTCTTCAAATGAGGAGGATTAAGTTATTTCACTGTAAGTTATATTCACTTTAAGTAAGGCTGTGGCTGACATGCCCTAAGAAATCCTCAGTGATGACATCATGTGTTGAAATGGGGTGAGAAGTGGGGAGGCCTCATGTACCTGCAGGGTCAAAAGGCAGAATCTCTCCCAGCATTCCAAAGACTCCATCACTTTGGTCCCTGTTTGGCCAGGTATTGTTTCTAGGTCCTTGTGGCTTCTGTCCCAGAACCTCTGACATCACATTGTCCATATAGCTGCTCACGAGACCCAGGCTGTACAAGTCAGAACTGAGATCAGATATGCCCGGCCACTGGCCCAGAGGAGAAAGACCTGCTCCCACTGGCTGTGTCGGCTGCTGGGAGGAGCCATGGACCCATTTCCCAGGTGCCCGAGGCTGGGGTGGGGGCTGCTGTGGTCCAATGGGTTGGAGCAGGTGTTGGTAGTATTGCACCTGGGGTGGTTGTTGCTTTGGAGACTGCTGCTGAGGGGCCAGACTCGGTTGGGATGTCAGAGGTGTGTGGGTCCCAGCCTGGGGGGGGCGTGGAGGAGGGGGCACTGGCAGTGATGGCTGCTGTGGCTGCGAAACTCCGGCCTTCTGCTCAGTCACCAAGGCTGTGGCAGCAGAATTACGCCTGGTCACCAATGGGGAACCCTGATGTGACTGGCCCATGTTAAAGCCAGAGAGGAAATCAATCACCTCCTGCATCTCCTGATCAGTTGGTAAGTTCATGCCCTTCTCGTCCTTGCCATCTTCCCCGGGCAGCAAGTTCTCCCGCCTCTCCAGAAAAAAACCATTGGCCATTGGATTACTGGAATTCTGAACTGACTGGGAAGGGTCTGGGGTCCTAGGGAAACTGCCGATGTTCAGAATGCTCTGTAACCGTGTGTCTATGTTGCCAGGCATTTTGGCCTTCTCTTCTGAACAGCCAGCTATGAAGATGTTTTTGGAAGGGGTGCTTGGGATGGAATAATTTGTGCTGCTGCTTGACCCGGAACAGGAAGCTTTCTTGGTGAACCGGGAGGTTAGTTTGGAGAATGTCTTCTGCAGACCGCCTGAAGATTTGGTGCCGTTTCCAGAAGGCAGATCAGCTGGATTCCCAAAGTCACATACCTCCCTTTGGAGTTGGATCTGTATGCAGGGTAAAGCTTGTTCCCTATTTAAACAGGAAAAACAAAAAAGACCTTACTAAGGGGAGCTGGGCACTGATGGTCCACACTTATAATCCTAGTTACTCAAAAGACTGACATCTAAGGATCATGGTTCAAAGTCATGAGTCTGAGACTCTTGTTTTTTTGTCAGTCATGGGGCTTGAGTCTGTGACTGTTATAGTCAATTAAAAGAGCTGGAAGTAGAGCGGTAGCTCAAATTTCAGAACTGAAACACACACACACACACACACACACACACACACACACACACACACACACACACACACACACACACACACACACACACACACACACACACACACACACACACACACACACACACACACACACACACACACACACACACACACACACACACACACACACACACACACACACACGCCCTAACTGGAGAATGAAATGGATCTTTTTTTTTTTGTTTTTTGGTCAGTGGTCGTGGGGACTAAACTCTGGGCCTGGGTGCAGTCCTTGAGCTCTTCAGCTCAAGGCCAGTGCTCTACCACTTGAGCCACAGCAGTACTTCTTTTTTTTTTTCTGGTGGCTAACTGGAGATAAGAGTCTTTCCTGCCTGGGCTGGCTTTGAACCACGATCCTAAGATCTCAGCTTCCTAAGTAGCAAGGATTACAGGCATGAGCCCCAGCACCCAGCTTGAAATGAATATTTCTCTCTCTTTTTTCTCTCAGTCCTTCAGCTCAAGGTTAGTGCTCTACCACTTGAGCCACAGCGCCACTTCCGGTTTTCTGGGGGTTAATTGGAGATAAGAGCCTCACTGACTTTCCTGCCCAGGCTGGTTTGAACGGCGATCCTCAGCTCTCAGCCTCCTGAGTAGCTAGAATTACAGGTGTGAGCCATTGGTGCCTGGCTGAAATGGATCTCTTAAACAAGGAAGACTCGGACTGCCTAGTATTTTTGAGTCCTTGGGTTTGATCCTGGAGCATTGCCAAAAAGGGGAAAGCTGGAGGCATGGCTCAAGTAGTAGAGTGCCTGCTAGTAAGTGTGAGGCTCTAGTTCAAATCCCAATACCATTAAACAAAAGAAAAAAAAAGACAGGAAGACAGACACATACACAGAGGAGACAGGGAGGGAAGAAAGGAGGGAGGAAGAGAAAAAGGGAGAGAGGGAGGGGTACATGCATAAAGAACAACAAGGAGTGTGGGGTGCTAGTGTACACAATCTCTGGGAGCTTAACCCAGAGCTGGGAAAATGGCACCATCTGGCCTAGGTATCAACCCAGCAGAGGACTGAAAAGCAGGCCAGATGTGGAAGTCATTGGCAGAGTCAGGTCTGTGCTGGAAGGTGGGGATGGAGAAGCTGTAGACCCAGCAGAGGACAAATGGACAAGTTCACACCACACTTTGGGGACTTGGCACCACGATTGTTCAATGATTGCCATTGTGTGAAGTTTTCTGAAAAAATTTTCCCTGGACTGAAACGTAGAAAGGACACAGGCAGGAGTTGAAACTGGAGGTGATAACAGTGTGACCCTGGAGATATTCTATTACTGTACAGAGACCCTGTGGCGTTAAGGGGGAGAAGTAGTATCATGGCAAGATGTTTAAGGTTTCTACTAGTTCTAAAATTAGCAATTCACCAAGAAGTAATCTTACAGCTGCACTGTCAGCTGCTTTCACTGGAGTGAGGGAGAGAGAGAAGCAGAGACAGGATGGTATACAAGGCCCTATGCATGCTGGGCAAATGCTGTACCATTGTGTCACATCCATAGCAGCTACTTTCAGATATAAATTCATTTCATGAAGGATGTGAATAAATTTTAACACTTCTCAGCTCTTACTTCATTAAGAGAATAAAGTCTTGGTTAAGAGCCTCTACCACCTTTTTATTGGGTATGCCAATACTGGGGCTTGAACTCAGGGCCTCTTGTTCTCATTTAAGGCTGGCACTCCACTGCTTGAGCCACAATTTCATTTCCAAGCTTTTTCTGCTTGGGGTTGTCTTTTTTTTTTTTGGTCAGTTGTGAGGCTTCAATTCAGAGCTTGGGCACTGTGCCTGGGCTGTTTTGCTCAAGGATAGTACTCTATCACTTTGAGCCACAGCATCACTTTCAGTTTTCTGAGGGTTAATTCGACTTTCCTGGCCAGAATAGCTTCAAACCACAATCCTCAGATCTCAGCTTCCTGAGCATATAGGAGACACCTGGGCTTGTCTGTCTGTCTCTCTTCTCTATTTTTTTGGTCTGTTGTGGGGCTTGAACTGTAGACCTGGGTGCTGTCTCTGAGCTCTTCAGCTTAAGGCTAACACTCTACCTCTTGAGCCACAGCGCCACTTCTGGTTTTCTAGTGGTTAATTGGAGATAAGAGTCTCTCATACTTTGCTGCCCGAGCTGGCTTTGAACCATGATCCTCAGATCTCAGCCTCCTGAGTAGCTAGGATTACAGGTGTAAGCCACCATCACCTGGCTTGCTCTTTCCTTCCTTCTTCCTTACTTTCCTTTTTTTGCTCAAGGTTAGCATTCTACCACTTGAACCACAGTGTCACTTCCAGCCTTATCTGTTTATGTGGTACTGAGGAAGCATCCCAGGGTTTCATGCTTGCTAGGCAAGCACTCTACCACTAAGCCACATATTCCCAGCCCTTCCCTTCTTTCTTAAGTAGTTGTAAAAAGGAGTTTCAGCCAGGCTCAGTGGCTTATGCCTATAATCCTAGCAACTCAGGAGGATGAGATCTGAGGAACGCAGTTCATAGCCAGCCTGGGCAGGAAATTCTGTGAAATTCATATCCCTAATTAACCTCCAAGAAATCTAGAAGTAGAGGTGTGGCTCAAGCGGTAAAATGCTAGCTTTGAGTACAAAAAGCTTAGGGACAGTGACCAGGCCCTCAGTTCAAACCCCAAGACTGGCACCAAAAATTTTAAAAAGAGAACAGAATAGCCGGGCGCTGGTGGCTCACGCCTGTAATCCTAGCTACTCAGGAGGCTGAGATCTGAGGATCGCGGTTCAAAGCCAGCCCGGGCAGGAGAGACCGTGAGACTCCTATCTCCAATAAACCACCAGAAAACCGGAAGTGGCGCTATAGCTCAAGTGGTAGAGCGCTCGCCTTGAGCTGAAGAGCTGAGGGACAGCGCCCAGGCCCAGAGTTCAAGCCCCACGACCGACAAAAAAAAAAAAAAAAAAAAAAAAAAAGAGAACAGAATATTACTGCAAAGTCCTTTTGCATGACTACTTGCTCACATACTACTATCAGTAACATGAACACACATAAACAAAATTTGGTCTCAATTCAGTTTGTTTACAATGCAGATGAGATAGCAAAATTTCTAAAACTGGCCAGGGCACCCACCTGCCTGCCCTCCAGCGGTTTAGGTCCAGTACAGCTGTGTAGAGCACATCCACCAGGCCCAGGGTCTTCTCGGGATCAAGGCTTCTCTGCAGCAGGGACATGGTAGCGGGATCTTCCTTCAGGCACCTAGGCACAAACCAGGCTGCATGAGTTTGGTTGCAAAAGTATTCTGAGCAAGCTTCATGGAAAAGACTTCAAGTTTGAGCAAATGCAAACTTTGCAACTCACTGCTCTGCAAAAGGCAGAGGAAACAAAAAAGAATGTCTTCTATTTTTCAATGTAAGAGATACATTTTTACCAGGCACAGGTGGCTCATGCCTGTAATCCTAGCTACTCAAGGGGCTGAGATCTGAGAATCATGGTTCAAAGCCAGCCCAGGTAGGAAACTCCATGAGACTCTTATCTCCAATAAACCACTAGAAAACCAGAAGTGGCACTATGGCTCAAGCGTTAGAGCACTTTCCTTGAGCTCCAGAGTGCAGGGACAGTACCCAAGCCCCATGACTGACGAACAAACAAACAGATGTGCTTCAAATCACAATGAGATCCCAAATCCAAATAGATCCTTCATAAGACTAGACTATTGTAAACATTTAAAATGCACCTCACCTAGAGAATGTGATTGCTTAATCTAGTCTATCTAACACTTAGAGTAGGCTTACCCTTGGACAAGATCAGCTAACCTGTAATTGTTGTCTAATGAAGTGCTAATTATCTTGTATTAGTAAAAACAGAATGGCTATGTGGTGCCATCTGGGTATACTTGTCTAACTCTTGCCCCTGACAGAGTTCCTGCAATGCTAACTAAGTGCTAAAAGCAAGTTTGCTTCGGATCCTTGAGTACTTGGTATCAGACTCCAGTTTCTGACACAGAGCTCTTAAATATCTTGGAATCTCCTTGGTGACTGACTCCTCTTTTTTTTCTGGTGCCAGTACTGAGGCTTGAACTCATGGGCCTGGATACTGTGCCTTATTTAACTTTTTTGCTCAAGGCTGATGGCTCTAGCACTTGAGCCACAGCTCCACTTTCAAGTTTTTGGTGGTGAATTAGGAGATAAAGAGTCTCATTGGCTTTCCCGCCTGAGCTGGTTTTGAACCACAATCCACGTATCTCAGCCTCTTGATTGGCTTTTAGCTATTTCTTTCAGACAGGGTCTTGCTTTTTGTACAGACTTGACTTGAACTGAAAATATTTCTGAGCAGCAATGTAACAAAATCTGTAGAAAATTCCATACCTTAACTTAGTGGAACAAGTTATAGTACAAACTTAGGTGTATTGAAAATACTTTATAAAAATTTACATTTAGGCTACCCATGTAAGGGGTATATTTGACACATAGGGACTTTTGTGTTAAGATTTGGATTCCACCTCGGAGATTATGCACTCAGAATGTACCCATGCAAAATATTTCGAAATTCAAAAGAAATATGGAGGGCTGGGAAGGTGGCTCAGTGGTAGAGCACTTGCCTTGCATGCTCAAGGCCCTGGGTTCGATTCCTCAGCACCACATAAGAAAAAAGCCGGAAGTGGCGCTGTGGCGCAAGTGGTAGAGTGCTAGCCTTGAGCTGAAGAGCTGAGGGACAGTGCCCAGGCCCAGAGTTCAAGCCCCACAACCAGACCCAAAAAAAAAAAAAAAAAAAAAAGAAATATGGAATCTGAGACACTTAAAAGACTCAAGCACTGTTGACAAGACATTCAGTCTTTAATTTCAAAGGGAAAAGCCCAAATAATTTGCCTAGTTACCAAACACAGCCAGCAGAGGGAGCCTCTGTAAAGAAATAAAGTCAAAATTTTTTCCCTTAGAGGTTCCATGACTTATAAAGTCAGCCACACCTCAGGGAGGGTTTTTAGAAGGAAACTTAAGTGTTAAAACATTTTTGCTCGGAAGTGGCGCTGTAGCTCAAGTGGTAGAGCACTAGCCTTGAGCTGAAGAGCTGAGGGACAGCGCCCAGGCCCAGAGTTCAAGCCCCACAACCGACAAAAAAAAACAAAAAAACAAAAAAACATTTTGCTCCTATCTGTCTACACACACATACATACACAGAGACACACACACAGAGACACACACACACACAGAGACACACACACACACTTTTTTTTTTTTTTCTTTTTTCTTTGCTGGTCCTGGGGCTTGAATTCAAGGCCAGGGCACTGTCCCTGAACTCTTTCACTCAACACTACTAGTGCTCTATCACTTTGAGTCACAACTCCATTTCTGGTTTTCTGGTGCTTAATTGGAGATGAGTCTCATGGACATTTCTAGAAGTGATACTGTAGCTCAAGTGGTAAAGTGCTAGCCTTGAGCTGAAGAGCCAAGGGACAGCACCAGACCCAGGTTGAAGCCCTATGACCACCACCACCACCACCAGCAGCAACAACAACGACAAAATCATGGACATTCCTGCCCTGACTAGCTTTAAACCTCAATTATCAATTCTCAGCTTCCTGAATTAGGATTACAGGCATGAGCCACAAGTGCTCAGCTGGTTTCAGGCATTTTCAGTGCCTTGAATCTGTCACATGCTCTCATATTTAAAAAATAGAGAGCTAAGCATTGGTGGCTTATACCTGTAAGCCCAGATACTCAGTAGACTAAGATTTGAGGATCAAGACTAAGATCTGAGAATCAGGCAAGAATGATCACGAGACTCTTATCTTCAATTAAGTACCAATAAAAGTTGGAAATGGAATTGGCTCAAGTGGCAGACTACCAACTTTGAGTGAAAAATATTAGCGAGAGCTTAGCTGGGTTTGGTCCCCAGCTCTGAAAAAAAAAAAAAAAAACAGAAAATGATGATGATAAAAGAAGACAACTTGTAAGCATTACCTAACTACTACTATGATCCACACAGGCACCAATAGTACCTTTGTGTCCTTACTATCTCTATTTCTTCCTACTTAAGTGATATAATTTTTTTTTTTTTCGGTCAGTTGTGGGCCTGAACTCTGGGCCTGGGCGCTGTCCCTCAGTTCTTCAGCTCAAGGCTAGTGCTCTACCACTTGAGCCACAGCACCACTCCCGGCTTTTTCTGTCTATGTGGTGCTGAGGAATTGAACCCAGGGCCTCATGCATGCAAGGCAAGCACTCTACCACTGAGCCACCTTCCCAGCCCGATACAATATTTTTTTATGGTTAAGTATTCACTCAGATTACCATTTTAAGATTAATATGATCTACTCGAAGACACTGGCTATTACTAAGACTGATTCAGATTCTCATAGTGGAATCTACATGCCCCCTACGAGGACAAGTGGCCAGATGTGGAAGTGCTGAGGTCACACCCTTATTTTAGGCTCTGATATTCCCACTGCCCTCCAATAAGCCTGTGAGACCTACTCTCTACTCAACATCTACCTTGCCTGATTCTGAAGTCTAGCCTAAATTCCTACTATTATAATATTCAGTACCACTGTGGGCAAAATGGCATCATATCGTTTCTTTTGTTCCACTACTGTCTCTTAGCCTTTTCTGCTCAATGCTGGTGCTTTCCACTTGGACCATAGCTCACCTTCTGATTTTTTTTGGTGGTTATTTCAAGGTAAGAGTCTCAAAGACTTTTCTTCCCAGGCTGGCTGAGCTTCAGTCCTCAGATTTCAGCCTTCTGAGTACTAGGATTATAGACATGAGCCACCTGCAGCTGGCTCCTTGCCCTGTTTCTTAACTCATTTGTAGGAGCTATTTTTTTTTCTTATAAACTACAAATTAAAAATAATCTTTTATCTCTTTGAAGTATTACAAATATAATTAAATAGGTAAAAAGGGCTGTTTGTCCCCAGATTTGCAATGATACTGGGTCAAGATAGGAGCTCAAGATTAAAGTCTTACACAAGATCAAGGTCAAGAACACAGCTTTAGAGAAGTAATGGGTGACTGAGAAAAGGTCTACTAAGTTTAAAAACTGGAGGCTGGTGGCGCTGTGGTCAAGGGGTAGAGCACTCGCTGTGAGCTGAAGAGCAGAGGGACAGCACCCAGGCTCAGAGTTCAAGCTCCATGACCAACCAAAAAATAACTAAAAAATAACTAAGATCTTTTAGCGGGGCACCGGTGGCTCACACCTGTAATCCTAGCTACTCAGGAGGCTGAGATCTGAGGATCACGGTTCAAAGCCAGCCTGGACAGGAAAGACTGTGAGACTCCTTTCTCCAATAAACAACTAGAAAACCGGAAGTGGCACTGTAGCTCAAGTGGTAGAATGCTCGCCTTGAGCTGAAGAGCTGAGCCTGAGGGGCAGCGCCCAGGCCCAGAGTTCAAGCCCCACGACCTGACTGACAAAAAACAAACAAACAAGCAAATAAAAAAAAAAAAAACCTGGAGGGCTGGGAAGGTGGCTCAATGGTAGAGCGCTTGCCTTGCATGCATGAGGCCCTGGGTTCAATTCCTCAGCACAAAAGAAAAAAGCCAGAAGTGGCGCTGTGGCTCAAGTGGTAGAGCACTAGCCTTGAGCTGAAGAGCTGAGGGACAGAGGCCAGGCCCAGAGTTCAGGCCCCACGACCGGACAAAAACAAAAACAAAAACAAAAACAAAAAAAAAACCTGGAGGCTGAGTGACAAAGGGAAGATAACACTGCTCATCATGAGTATCAACATGTTACTTACACTGTAGTCAAAGAGTTTCTTTTGTTTCAGAAACCTTGGCTTATTTATCATAGAGCAACAAGCAAGATATGTCATTATACAAAAATGATCATACATATAGAACATGGAGTTAAGGCCTGTTGTGTCAGCTAGCATGTGAGTTTCTGAAAACGTAACAGTCATTTCAAAAGTGTGTAAACTTTCACAGAAATAAGGCTTCTGTTAATGTTAAGAATCAAGTTACCATGTGGATGGGACTTGAACCACAATTCTGGAGCCTTCTAAACTGATCTGGGGGGCGTAGGCTTCTTTATTTTCAATCTGTGCTGTGTCAACTACAACCTAAGAAAGAAACAGAAACAACCATCAGGTTGGGGGTGGGTGGGTAATTCAATGGATTACAATGGTAACCAAAGCAAGAGTTGAGTACTCAATGCTGAGTATTCCTAAGAACCATTTCGTGGCAGGGCATCTACTCTGAGACCAGGAAGATAACAGCTATGTAAAACACATGACTGAAGAAGCTGAACTCTGGTGGCTCCCACCTGTAATCCTAGCTACTCAGGAAGCTGACAGCTGAGGACTGTGGTTCAAAGCCAGCTCAGGCAGGAAAATTCATGTGACTCTTATCTCTAATGAACCACCAAAAAGCCAGAAGTGGAGCTGTGACTCAAGTGGTAGAATGTTGGCCTTGAGCACAAAAACTCAGGGATAGTTAGTGCCCAGGTCCTGGGTTCAAATAAGATGATTTAATCTTGACCTAATCAGAACAACTTCAAGATAAAGTAACCATTCTTCAATGATCTCTTCTTATCTGGAGGTAAGATTTGTTTGCACAGTAATACATTTCAACTCAGGGCCTTGAGCTCACTAGGCAGTGATTTACTCCTTGAACCATACCCCTAGTTTCTTGGAGGTGAGTTTTTTAGTAACCACCTATCTAAGGAGTCTTACAAAGTGATGCCTGTATTTTCTAATAACTAAAAGAATTTCAAGCAGGAAGTGGTGGCACATGCCTCTAATCCCAGCACTCTGAAGGCTGAGGCAGGAGAATCCCAAATTTCAATGCAACCTTGGCTATGGGGCTACCTCTAAACATCAACAACAAAGACTTAAACCCAAACAACAACAATCACTACCACAAAATTATTTCAAGAAAACAATGATAAAAGACTTTAAAAACAAATCTATATTTCAGGAGGGGTCAAGCTGTGCAGAGCTGTTTATCATCATCTCAAATTCCATCTCTAATGGTGTCCATTTCCAATGCTGTAAACAGCTCCTGCAGCTGCTCCCTCGGAAATACTTCCTGTCCAAGAACAGTCTTTGTTGGACCAGACAGGTGTTTCCTCTCTCCTCCTGCCCCCAGAATCCAAATCTAAAGGTCCTTTGTCAGACATATACAAAGATGTCCTGCAATCAGGGGATAAGGGACTAGGAAGTTTCTGGGCTCTGAATAGGAAGGGACCTTTAAAAAAAAAACTTAACCATGTTTCTTAAGCCTACATGTCCTGACTTATTTGTACTTTTTTTTTTTTTTGAAAATATACTACCATGGTTCTCCCAGTCTTGAAGATTATAAAACAATCTTATTATTATTATTATTATTATTATTATTATTATTATTATTATTATTATTATTATTATTATTATTATTTTGTCTGGCATGCGGCTTAAACTGAGGGCCTGGGCACTGTCCCTGAGCTCTTTCACTCAAGGCTAGTGTTCTACCACTTTGCGCCACAGCTCTACTATTGGTTTCCTGATGGTTAATTGGAGATAAGAGCCTCATAGACTTTCCTGCCCAAGTTGGTTTCAAACCCCAATCCTCAGATCTCAGTCTCGTAAGTAGCTAGGATGACAGGCATCAGTCACTAGTGCCTGGCAGTAGTGGATCTTTCATTGGTCATCAGGGAACTTTTAATTTATTACTTCTCTTCGGAGTTTTTTTTTTTTTTTTGGGTCCCATAATGGGGCCTGAACTCTGGGCCTGGGTGCTGTCCCTCAGCTCTTCAGCTCAAGGCTAGCGCTCTACCACTTGAGCCACAGCGTCACTTCTGGCTTTTTTCTTTTTGCTTATGTGGTGCTGAGGAATAGAATCCAGGGCCTCAGGCATGCAAGGCAACTACCACTGAGCCAACTTCCCAGCCCCTTCTCTTCAGAGTTCTATGCTGAGGAAAACAGCTCATCTCTGTGGACTACCTTCCTGAGTGTCTAGGATTATCAGCAAGAGCCACTGACGCTTGGCTGGAGAGACACTTATCTCCAATTAACCATCAAACAATTAGAAATGGAGGTGTGTTAGAGTGGCAACTCTGAGTCAAATAGGTAAGTGAGAGTGAGAGGCCCTGAGTTCAAGCCCCAGTACTGGTACCAAAAGCAAAAACAAAAAACAAAAAAATAACAAAGTATAAAGCAGAAACTAAGGAGTCTTTTTTTTTCCTCCCCAATCTAATTGTGGAATCAAGTGCACAGGGTTATATGGGCCGGTGGTGATACAGAAAACACTAAATAGTGATTCCAGATGCTGATCTCCTGACCCACCTGGCTTGAGCAAAAGGCTTTCCTTTTTGTCTAAAAGATGAGAAGACCAAGCTGGGCGCCGGTGGCTCACGCCTGTAATCCTAGCTACTCAGGAGGCTGAGATCTGAGGATCACGGTTCAAAGCCAGCCCAGGCAGGAAAGTCCGTGAGACTCTTATCTCCAATGAACCACTAGAAAATTGAAAGTGGTGCTGTGGCTCAAGCGGTAGAGCGCTTGCCTTGAGCTGAAGAGCTGAGGGACAGCGTCCAAGCCCCAGGTACCACAAAAAAAGAAAGCAAAAACAGGGCTGGGAAGGTAGCTCAGTGGTAGAGCGCTTGCCTTGCATGCATGAGGCCCTGGGTTCAATTCCTCAGCACCACATAAGCAAAAAGAAAAAAAGCCGGAAGTGGCACTGTGGCTCAAGTGGTAGAGCACTAGCCTTGAGCTGAAGAGCTGAGGGACAGCGGCCAGGCCCAGAGTTCAGGCCCCACGACCGGACCCAAAAAAAAAAAAAGAAAGAAAGAAAGAAAGAAAGAAAGCAAAAACAAACTAAAAAATGAAAGATGAGAAGACCATAGCACTGTGCTTGAGATGATGCTGTCATTTTATTACTAGGAAGGAGATAGACAGAGAGCTGGGGTACAGTGATTGGAGGGGGAATGTTGCTTACAGCAGCAAAGCCAGGGGAGATCTCCTGAAATAGCTGACACAAGATGGATGAGAGGACAAAACCATGTGACCATCAGAGCCAAACTTCCGGTTAAGAGGAGGACCAAGGGCTAATGCCTGAGACAGGAAGTAGTTTGCCAAATCTGGGCAGCTGAAAGACATCCACTATAGTTCAGGAGTCAGGCAAGTTAAAAGATCTCATCTTCAGATGTCAGTCTCTTGAGTAGCTAGGATTTCAGTTAGGAGCCACCAATGCCCAGCTATTCTTTACTTTAAAAAAAAATCTGGTTTACATTCTTTTTTTTTTTTGGTCATTCCTGGGACTTGAACTCTGGGCATGGGCACTGTCCCTGTGTTGAAGTCTTCAGCTCAAGGCGAGTGATCTACGGCTTGAGCCACAGAGCCACTTCCAGTTTTCTAGTGGTTTATTGGAGATAAGAGTCTCACGGACTTTCCTGCCCAGGCTGGCTTTGAACCGTGATTCTCAGATCTCAGCCTCCTGAGTAGTTAGGGTTACAGGCGTGAGCCTCCGGTGCCTGGCCCTAGTCTACATTCTTTAGCACTGAAGAACTCAGAAAATCATTTGGTATTATCACGCATATGCAGCACCACATTGGCTCATGCTTGAGATGTCTCTGTTCTCTCCCTTGCCCATCAGACTCACTCACCAGTCCTGCTTGGCCAAACAGCAGCTGCACAGCCGTCTTGCAGGCACCCCGCCATGTGGATGGGCACACCTGGTTCAGCACTTCCGTGACAGGAAAATCTTCTCTGGCTGTGATTCCATTGTAGCAGCCTGCTTCCTTGATCAGCTGTAACATTGTGTGCTGCAGATGGATGAGAAAAGCATTCATCTCAAGATAAAGACACACAGGATTCTAAAAGCTGTAGAAATGCATGTTATCATCATCTGAGAGAGAAAAACATTTTAAGCATATGCAAATAATGACATTTGAATTCCTTAATTACCATCAGTCAACCCCAGAGAAAATGGCTAAATATGGATAACAAGCTTTAGTATATAAGTATGACTTAAAATATTTTTTTTTATAGATAAGTGTCAACACTATATAGCCCAAGTTGGCCTGGAACTCATGATCCTTCTGCTTTAGCCTCCTATGTGCTAGGATTATAGGCGTGTGCCATCTTGATTTCTATAATAGCATTAACAGCGTTATTTATTATCTCTTGAGCAGAATGGCCAAGAAATCTGGAAATTCTGAATCTTTCTAAATAAAGAATCAAAATCATCCAATAAAAATAAAATACTAGCCAGGTGCTGGTGGCTCACGCCTCCTAGCTACTCAGGAGGCTGAGATCTGAGGATCATGGGTCAAAGCCAGCCTGGGCAGGAAAGTCCATTAAGATTCTTGTCTCCAATAAACCACTCAGAAAACCGGAAGTGGCACTGTGGCTCCAGAGTGCCACCCTTGAGCTGAAGAGCTGAGGGATAGTGCCCAGGCCCAGAGTTTAAGCCCCATGACTGACCAAACAAAACAAAAATCAAACAAATAAACGAACAAAAAACCCATAAAAAAACTAGTCAAATCTTCAACTGTTAAGCTAGGTGCTGGTGGTTCATGTCTGTAATCCTATCTGTTCAGGAGGCTGAGATCTGAGGATCATGGTTAAAAGCCAAACTGGGCAGGAAAGTCTATGAGACTTATTTACAATCAAACACCAAAAAAAGCTGGAAGTAGAGCTGTGGCTCAAGTAGTAGAGTGCTAGCCTTGAGTCAAAAGCTCAGGCATGGGGCTGGGAAGGTGGCTCAGTGGTAGAGCACTTGCCTTGCATGCTTGAGGCCCTGGATTCGATTCCTCAGCACCACATAAGCAAAAAGAAAAAAGCCAAAAGTGGCGTTGCAGCTCAAGTGGTAGAGCGCTAGCCTTGAGCTGAAGAGCTGAGGGACAGTACTCAGGGCCAGAGTTCAGGCTCCACAACAGGACCCAAAAAAAAAAAAAAAAAAAAAAGCTCAGGCATAATGCTCAGGACTAAGTTCATACCCCAGGACCAGCACCAAAACAAAACAAAAACAAAAACCCATCAACTCTTATTTTGGATGATCAAGTAAGTGGTCAGGTACACAGACTCTGGAAATAAGCCTTCATGAGCTCAGTCTCCAGTTCTACAACTTCCTTAGGCTTCTGTTCCCTATCTGGTAAATGGGGGATGGGGTGTAGTTACACCTGATAGGGCAACATTAAATGACATAGTACATGGCATGATGGCTAGCTCCATGCTGAACAAAAAGCTATTAGTATGTATTAATGTAAGATTTCCTCTCCTCTCAATTCTCAAAGTCCAGCAAAAACATTCATACACCGTATTTACAGTGTACTTTCAAATCCTTTAGGTTAAATGTTTGAATAAGATTTTCTCAGCAGGCTGGGAAGGTGGCTCAGTGGTAGAGCGCTTGCCTTGCATGCTCAAGGCCCTGGGTTCGATTCCTCAGCACCACATAAGCAGAAAGAAAAAAGCCGGAAGTGGCACTGTGGCTCAAGTGGTAGAGCGCTAGCCTTGAGCTGAAGAGCTGAGGGACAGCGCCCAGGCCCAGAGTTCAGGCCCCACGACCGGACCCAAAAAAAAAAAAAAAGATTTTCTCAGCAAATATTTCATTGAAAGAATGTCACCACAGTGCTAGGGTTGTGGCTCAGTGGTAGAACACTTGTCTCCCATGTGTGAGGTCCTGGGTTCAAACCCTAACACCACAAAAACAAGTTGCTGGTGTGTCATCTTTAGATATCACTATATTGAGAAGGATCACAGGTTCCTTCTTTAACATCTTGTGTGTGTGTGTGTGTGTGTGTGTGTGAGAGAGAGAGAGAGAGAGTGAGAGGAAGAGAGAGAGAGAGAGAGAGAGAGAGAGAGAGAGAGAGAGAGAGAGAGAGAGAGAGAGAGAGAGAGAGAGAGAGAGAATGAGAACAACAGAGAAACAGAGAGAATATTGGGGCTTGAATTCAGAGCCTGGGCATGGCTCCTGAGCTTTTGTGCTAAAGGTTAGCACTCTACCACTGAGCCATAGCTCAGTCGTTTTCTGGTGGTTAACTGGAGATAAGAGATGCAGGGATTTTCCTGCTTGGGCTGGTTTTGAACTGCAAACCTCAGATCTTGGCCTCCTGAGTTGCTAGGATTATAGGCATGAGCCATTGGTACCTGGCCAAGACAAGACCTCCTATTTTTGTTGGGTTTTTTTTGGTAGGTTGTAGGGCTTGAACTATGGGCCTGGGCACTGTCTCTGAGCTCTTCAGCTCACGGCTACCGCTGCTCTACCACTTGAGCCACAGCGCCACTTCCAGTTTTCTGAGTGGTTTATTGGAGATAAGAGTCTCATGGACTTTTCCTGCTTGGGCTGGCTTTGAACTGCGATCCTCAGATCTCAGCCTCCTGAGTAAGATTACAGGTGTGAGCCACCAGTGCCCGGCCTGACCTGACCTCCTGTTTTTAATTCTACACTCTTCACAAGCCCTTAGATTCCCCCTGAGAACTCCAAGTTTATGCCCATTACTGGAAGTGCATGGAAAACTACCGTCTTCAGTTTCAGATTGTCGGCCGCTGATTCGTTAAAGGAGACGCCCTTCAGGAAGTGTGGTCCTATCTGCACGGGGACAGTGGGAAGCTCACACTGCATTGGCTGAGGGGGAGTCTGTCTCCGGCCTGTCTGTTGGGCTTCCACCTCGCTGCAGCAGCCCTGAAGAAGGGGTAAGAGAGGAGGAGGTGAGCCACGGTTGGCCCACACATGCCTGGCCAATCACCTCCCACAGCTCCCAGCACTACCTGACAGAAAAACATACCTGCAAACTTGCCTCAATTGCCTTTGGGTTCAGGTGGAAGCCAGCTTTCATTGCGTATTCACAGTGGCCTAAACTTTCCAGAGCTATTTTATATGCCTGCAAAGCAAGTGTTTTCAAGAATCAAGATTAGACACAGCTGGTTAGAATAAGATAAAGTCCAACCAAAACGGGAATTAAATTTTTCTACAGTTATTAAAAGACTTGAGGCCAATAAGTAACTACTTTATTAGTTTTTCCAACTGGCCCAATACCACAACTTGAATTCTCTCCTTCTGTTATATCACTTTCTATCTATATGCTAGGTTTAAAAAGACTTTACCTGCAAAGCGCTGTCGATTTTTATGTTCAGTTCCTTCAGCTGGTGTTCCGGAATAGCTGCACTCTGGGAACAAAAGAGCTGCTGGACTTCAATTCCTGCCAGGCGGCCATCACAGCCTCTTTCTCTCAGTCTAGATGTCGCCTGTGACATAAACAGTGGCTAATAGGTAAAGAAGAATACTACAGGTACCAGCAAAATTAAGAGTAACAACAGCCAGTGGTTCATACCTATCTATAATACTAGCTAGTCAGGAGGATGAGGCTAAGGATCATGGTTCATGGTTCAAGGACAGCTTAAGTAAGAGTTTTGTGAGACTCATCTCTGAACCACCAAAAAGCTGGATGTAGAGCGATGACTCAAGTGGTAGAGTGCTAGCTTGAACAAAAGGAGTTCAAAGGCAGCACTGATATTAAGAACAAAACAAAAAACAAACCAAAGCAGGGCACTTGTGACTCTCACCTGTAATCCTAGCTACTCAAGGCTGAGATCTGATGATTGCAGTTCAAAGCCAGCCTGGGCTGAAAAGTCCCCTTTTATCTCCAATTAATCACTCAAACCAGAAGTGGAGCTGTGGCTCAGAGTAGTAGAGCACTAACCTTAAGTAAAAGAACGGTACTCAGGCCCCGAGTTCAAGCCCCACAACTGACAACAACAACAACAAACCTCCATACAACTGTCTATGTTCACTGAGCTTTCATGCTAATGTGGATATGGCTGAGGATGGGGGGAGGAGGGGGCTGCCACCTCAATGTCTACCAAACTGTCCAGTTGGCCTACCTACCTAGCTGCCTGGCTGGTTGAGCACTTCTCTCCCCTTGCTCCCTGGCCAGCTACACCCTATCTTTCCTAACTCAGGTGTCAGCCTTCTCCTGATCCTTCTTTTCAGAGAGGCTTTCTTGTACCACACCCATGCACAAATAGGGCCTTTTCTTTGGGATCTGTACATCTCCACCACACTCTGAGAACCGTTTTTCTTTTTTTTTTGTTTTTGTTTTTTTTTTTTGGGTCAGGTCGTGGGGCCTGAAGTCTGGGCCTGGGCGCTGTCCCTCAGCTCTTCAGCTTAAGGCTAGCACTCTATCACTTGAGCCACAGTGCCACTTCCAGCTTTTTTCTTTTTGCTTTTGTGGTGCTGAGGAATCGAACCCAGGGCCTCAGGCATGCAAGGCAAGCGCTCTACCACTGAGCCACCTTCCCAGCCCCTGAGAACCATTTTTCTAAGCTTTCTTCCAGCAAGCTGTGGCACAGGTTGGCATCTTGGTGTTTGGCACAGGCCTGGCACAAAGCAGGCATTTACTGAAACACTGTCGCCTGAAGGGGTTTCAACCTTAAGTTTTCTTTCTTTTTTATCTTTTGACTGGTACTAAGGCTTGAATTTGGGGCCTGGGCACTCTCCCTTAGCTTTTTCCCCTCAAGGATGGTACTCTACCATTTGAGTCAAAACTCTACTTCCCACTTTTGGGTGTTTTAACTGGAAATAAAAACCTCAGGGAAGATGGGTGCTGGTGGATCATACCTGTAATCCTAGCTACTCAGGTGGTTGAGATTTGAGGATAGCAGTTCGAAGCCAGCCAGGGCAGGAAAGGCCTTGAGGCTCTCATCTCCAATTAACCAACAGGAAAAGCTGGAAATGGTGCTGTGATTCAAGTGGTTGAGCGCTATCCTTGAGCAAAATGCTCAGAGACAATGCCCAGACCCAGAGTTCAAACCCCAGGATTGGCAAAACACAAAACCAAACCAAACCAAACCTCAGGGATTTGTCTGCTCGCCTAACTTCAAACCATAATCTTCATATTTTAGCCTCCTGAGTAGCTGGAATTACAGGTGTGAATCATTGGCACTTGGCTCACATTTAGGTTTCTAAGGAAAATGGCTCTTTGAAAACCAAGAAGCAGCCGGGCGCTGGTGGCTCACGCCTGTAATCCTAGCTACTCAGGAGGCTGAGATCTGACGATCACGGTTCAAAGCCAGCCCGGGCAGGAGAGACCGTGAGACTCCTATCTCCAATAAACCACCAGAAAACCAGAAGTGCCGCTGTAGCTCAAGTGGTAGAGCGCTCGCCTTGAGCTGAAGAGCTGAGGGACAGCGCCCAGGCCCGGAGTTCAAGCCCCATGACCGACAAAAAAAAAAAAAAAAAGAAAAAGAAAACCAAGAAGCAAAGGCCCCCTTTAGCCTCTCATTTGATTTGTTTTTGTTTTTTGTTCTGGGGCTTGAGCTCTGGGCCTGGCACTGTCCCTGAGCTCTCCAGCATAAGGCTAGCACTCAACCACTGAAGTGGACCCTGAGATGGGGCCCAAGCTGGTATGATTCATTTTGAGCCTTGCCTTTGTTTTAGGGATTTTAGACTTGATGGGCCTAGTTCCCAGAATGAAAAAAATGCATCTGGTCCCAATCTCTCAAAGCCCAGTTACCTCAGCAGCCCCCCGCCAGGATCGCACAGCTTCTTCCAGTTCGGGAGTGTGGCCCATGCCAGACAAGTTGCTACCACTGCTACTGTTCTTTTTCTCTGGCACAACCACCTCAGCAAAACAAGAGTGAGCTACAGGCTGGACCTTCTGCAATGCGTGAGTTAAAAACTGGAAATGAACTTGCACCACTGTCAAGAAACATCGTCCCAGCACCTGCAAGAACAAGAGAGGAGGATTTCAGGTTGCAGATTGCTAATGGGTTTCCACAAAAAAAAATTTTTCTTTTCTTTCTTTTACCTCCTCCCTCCCTCCCTTTTTTGGACACTGTCCCTTAGTTTTGTTTTGTCTTTTTGGTTGGCTGTGGGGCCTGAACTCGGCCTGGGCACTGTCCCTGAGCTTCTTTTGCTCAAGGCAAGCACTCTATCACTTGAACCACAGCACCACTTTCTGCTTTTTCTGCTTATGTGGTGCTGAGGAATAGAACCCAGGGCCTCATGCATGCAAGGCAAGCACTCTACCACTGAGCCACCTTCCCAGCCCCCTTAGCTTTTTTTGTTTGTTTGTTTTTGCCAAGGCTGGTGCTCTACCACTTGAACCACATACACCTTCACTTCCAGCTTTGTTGGTGGTTTATTGGATATATGAGTCTCATACACTTTCCTGCTTCTCTAGCTACAAATTCTGACCTATCAACAATTTCAGAATGGTGAAGTCAGACATTAGCAGGATCTTTCATTCTTGTTTGGGCCTAGATGCCTGGTGCCTTGAAATAAAAAATTTCAACCCAACAGCAAACTCTCAGGAATATGAGTTTCCCAACTTCCCACCTCACACCCACATTTCTGCTCTCCACAGCCCTCATCTTCATCTGAACTTTGACTCACACCAACCCTGGGTTGTCCTTGAGCTTATGCTGAACCAGAAAAATCCATAATCCACATGGTGTTCAACAGGCAAAGTAAAAGGCATATGACGAAAAATCTGCAAAGGTTGGTTAGGCAACATTCCATTGAAAATGGAATCCAAAGATGCTGGTTATTTTAGTGTTAAAATAGTTATTAACATAGCTGTTATGTCATATTTCTGGTCCTACAAACCAAAGCTGACAAACCAGTCTTCTGTGAGTCAACAAAACATAGTAGATAACTCCATTCATCTGTATAATAAAAGCCTACTAATCTGATACAGATGAGTAGTTGGTTGGCTAAAAGTCCAAGAAGGAAATTCTCTGGTATGTTTTATTTTTTTCTTCTTTTTTGCCAGTACTAGGACTTAAACTCAGCTAGTATTTTACCACTTTAGCCATGGATGCCTCAAGCTTTTTTGCTGGTTATTTTGTTGTTGTTTTTGGGCTGGTCCTAGGGCTTGAACTCAGGAGCATTTCTGCTCAAGGCTAGTATTCTTGGGTCACAGCTTGGGCCACAGCTCCACTTCCTTGCTGGTTATTTTGGAAATGGAGTCTCTGGGACTTTTCTGATCATACTGGCTTCAAATGGTGATCCTGGGTTCGAGTCCTCAGTACCATATAAACGGAAATGGCTGGATGTAGTTCTGTGGTTCAAGTGGTAGAGTGCTAGCCTTGAGCAAAAAGAAGCTCAAAGACAGGCCCAGGCCCTGAGTTCAAGCCCCAGGACTGGCAAAAAAAAAAAAAAAAAAAGTACAAACAGTGATTCTCCAGAGATCAGCCTCCTGAGTACTGGGATTACAAGTACCATATTAATGCACAATGTAAACATATAATTATAGTATATCCATACAGACACACTAAAATACTACCTATGATAAACTAGGCTCCAGTGAGTTATTCCTGTAATCCTAGCTACTCAGGAGGCTGAGATCTGAAGGTCGTGGTTCAAAGCCAGCCTGGGCAAGTAAGTCCGTGAGACTCTTATCTCCAATTAACCACCTGAAAACCAGAAGTGGTGCTGTAGCTCAAATGGTAGAGCACTAGCTTTGAAGAGATCAGGGATAGTGCTGTGGCCCAGAGTTCAAGCCCCACGACCAATGTCTCACTTCCCCTTATCCCCAAAAAAAGAGACAGGAAAAGAACAGTGAACATCTATCATCACAGGCTGAACACCCACAGAAACATTCTGAGTTTCCACTCTCACCTCCCCCAGAGCTCTTCCCCATCAACGGTCTGGGTTCTTTGGGCAAGGTGAGGGACACAGAGGCAGCAGACCTAGGCATCTTGAGACATAAATGACAGCATCTATTTAGAGTGCAATATAATGGCAGCCAGCTTTAATTGGTTATGCCTGGTTTATGCTCAAGATTTCTTATGCCCAGGGAACAACCCTAAGGGGTTATCATCATTTTACAGAGAGTAAGGCACACAGAAAGGTATGAAATTATCCAAGGGCCTATGCCGCTGGCCAGTATGCCCTACTACCTGTACATGAACAATCAGACGCAGCTAAATGCAGCTAGCACAGACCAGACACACAACTGAACCCCAACTTTCACTGGTTTGGTGGAGGGGAGGAGAGGAGTTGGTTCCTCAGGGATACAGCTCTTTTTTCCCCTCCCTTTCCCCCTCCCCGAGCGATATGGCAGGCTGTGGGAAAAGGGGAGGAAGGGAGGGACAGTGAGGATGGCGGGCACACATTTGCTCTGGGGTCATATGCTCACACTTCTGACCAATAAAAAAGAATCACTCGTTCTTGCAACAAATATATCACCTAATGTAATACCTAATATGAACAAAGCACAAAGCCTGAGGATGGTGCCAGAAGAGAAGGAATAAGGCCCTAAACTCACAAGGATAACATTAGAAAACGTTTTCTAATGTTACTCCCTAACAAGGGAAGACATTACAAAGGTCTTAACAGATATGTGAGGTCAGAACTGGCTTTGAAGGCCCATGGGAGAGTCCCGAATAGGACTCTTCTGACAAGACTGGTCAGGACCACCCTCCTACTGCTGCCTCAGCAGAAGGACTGGGTTGGGAGAGGGTCTCTGTTTAGGGGATGCAGCTGCAGGAATTAGTGGTGGAAGGCATAGTTTGAAGAGGTGTTGTCCCTATGTTGTCTCTAACAATGATTATATGTTTGACCCCAGGTGAGTCATTTAAGCTTCTCTACTATAAATAAGAAACGATGATGATAGGAAGTCAGATATCATGTCCCTCCCTACTTCTTCCCACGATGTGTAGAGCATCACCCCAAATTAACTGTGACAAAAACATACGCTGTAAATAATTGCAAGCCAATCACACCAGTGGCTACTCTGGATCTCTAGAAATAGTAGCTTAGCCTTCAGCAGAACAAAGCTAAGGGATGGTGTTCAGGTTCTGAGTGGAAGCCCCAGTACTGGATTAAAAAACAACCAACCAAACAACCCTCCTTTTTACATAACAGATGAATAAATACCACCTCCTAGAGAGGACAAGGCACCCAAGTCAACTTATCTCCCCAAACATCTGATGAGTTTCCATTCAAATACAGTTTCCAAGTTCGTTGTTCTGCTCAATTTCATCAACAGTTCCCCCACTTTACTGTCCCCTTCCCATAGAACACTCATTCCTGAACAATTTAGAAGTCTGGAGTGACTGAATGGAAGCTGATCAACATTGGCTACTTTTATTAGAAATTCCAAAGCCAGGGACTGGGAAGGTGGCTCAGTGGTAGAGCACTTGCCTTGCATGCATGAGGCCCTGGGTTTGATTCCTCAGCACCACTTAAGCAAAAGAAAAAAAAGCCAGAAGTGGCACTGTGGCTCAAGTGGTAGAGCACTAGCCTTGAGCTGAAGAGCTGAGGAACAGCGGCCAGGCCCAGAGTTCAGGCCCCATGACCGGACCCCCCCCCCCCAAAAAAAAAAAAAAAAAAAGAAAAGAAAAGAAATTCCAAAGCCATTCTGTCATTACTTCAATACACCTTACATACATTTGGGTCCAAGTGTCCCCAGACTTGTCCTTCATGAGGCTTCTTTTTTCCTTCTGATTCCAAAATTATGACATAATGACCCAGCCAGCAGACCAAAATATGAGACAAACATCTCAATGTGTCTTCAGAGACACAAAGACTACAATAGACCATGCTTGGATTGTGGAAAGTGCCTTAAAGATTAATACTTAAAAAACAAAACAAAACAAAAAAAAACAAGATTATTATTGCAACTAAAGAACTAACAACAAGGGGGCTGGGAAGGTGGCTCAGTGGTAGAGTGCTTGCCTTGCATGCATGAGGTCCTGGGTTCTACTCCTCAGCACCACATAAGCAGAAAAAGCTGGAAGTGGCGCTGTGGCTCAAGTGGTAGAGCGCCTGCCTTGAGCTGAAGAGCACAGGGACAGTGCCCAGGCCGAGTTCAGGCCCCACCAACAACAACAAAAAAGAACTAACAACAAAACCAAAGTCTTGGGAATGGGGTTTGTTAGTAAAATGCTTGCCTCCTACCAACATGCAAGGCCCTAGGTTTAATCACCAGCCCAGCAAATAAAAAATGGACAAAAGAGCTACAGAACCCTCTTTGCAGTCAGCATTAATTTAGAGCATAAAGAAGCCGCTTGATGTGTGGAAGAACTAGGGAAGGAAGCAATGCCAGCACATGCCAAAGCTGCCAGAGTCAACACCAAATGCTGGCAACTCAAACAAAACTACAGTCCTATGGACTGGGGGCCTGGGGGCTGTCCCTTAGCTTTTTCCACTCAAGGCTAACGTACTACCACTTGAGATACCTCAACTTCTGGCTTTTTGCTGGGAGATAAGAGTCTCATGGATTTTTTTTCTCCCCTAGGCTGGCTTTGAATTGAGATCCTCAGAGATCTCAGCCTCCAGAGTTGCTAAGATTAAGCAACTCAGGTGGGGGCCACCAGTGCCCAGTGTGAATGGTTTTTTTTTTTTTTTCCTTTGGCCAGTCCTGGGGCTTGAACTTAGGGCCTGGGCACTGTCCCATAGCTTCTTCTGCTCGAGGTTGGCACTCTACCACTTGAGCCACAGCACCACTTTTGTTTTTTTCTATGTGGTACTGAGGAATGGAACCCAGAGCTTCATGCATGCTAGGCAAGCACTCTAACATTAAGCTCTATTCCCAGCCCAATGCTATGTATATTTTATAATAAAAACATTTAAATGGTCCCAGCTGTTGCCTCTGAAACCATTCCATTCCAAGCTACTAACATCTCTTACTTAGATTATTGACCTTGCTTCTACTCAGAACCAGGTTATCTATACCTAACAAGAAAACTCCCAACACAACAGTGATTTACTTTTTTCCTAACATAAATCCACAGGTAGGCAGTCCAGAGCTAGAAGGGAAATTGCTGGGCATCTCAGGGAACCTAGTTCCCTTCTTTCTGCTTGGGGTTTTCACACAAGGCCTTGGTTTCTTCATAGTTCTAAGGGCCTAAATGACTTTCAGTTACCTGTCTGCATTGTAGATGTAGAAAATTGGGGGAAAGCATCTATGAAAATATTACAATGAAATACCCTTAGCTTACAAATGTATGCAAATTTAATAATAAAGAGTTGAGATGGGTAGCACACCTTTAATCCTTAGCTACTCAGCAGGCTAAGATCTCAGAATTGTGTTTCAAAGCCAATCTGGATAGGAAAGTCCATGAGTCTCTTTTCTCCAATTAACTACCTGAAAAGCTGGAAATGGCATTGTGGCTCCAAGTGGCAGAACACTAGCTTTGAGATAGATAGATAGCTCAGAGATAGTGACCAGGCCCTGAGGTCAAGCCCCGAGAAGGGCACACACAGAAAAAAAGTTAGGCCTCACGATCATCCTTGTAATCCTAGCTACTTAGGAGGCTGAGTTCTGAGGATCAAGGCTCAAAGCCAGCCCAGGTAGAAAAGTCTATGAGACTCTTTTTTTATGTCGGTCATAGGGCTTGAACATCTAGGCTAGGCGCTGTCCCTGCACTCTTCAGCTCAAGGCAAGCGCTTTACCGCTTGAGCCACAGCGCCATTTCCGGTTTTCTAGTGGTTTATTGGAGATAAGAGTCTCCTGCCTGAGCTGGCTTTGAACTGCGATCCTCAGATCTCAGCCTCCTGAGTAGCTAGGATTACAGGTGTGAGCCACCGGCGCCCAGCTCTCAGTGAGACTTTTTTTTTTTTAATTTAATTTAATTTTATTTGTGAACATACTGTACAGAGGAGTTACAATTACATGGGCAGGATCAGTGAGACTCTTATCACCAATAAACTACCAAAAAACCAGAAATAGAGGTGTGGGTCAAGTGGTAAGTAATCAGCCTTGAGAAAAAAAACTAAGGGACTGCACCTATATACCCCTGAGTTCAAACCCCAGTTATTAGCATACACAAAAAATAATAATTAAAAAAAGCCACAACTGAGTTGGGGTGGCTCATGCCTATAATCCTACCTACTCTGGAGGCTGAGATCTAAGGATAACTATTCAAAGCCAGCCTGGGCAGGAAAGTCCAGGAGACTTTTTTTTTTTTTTTGTCGGTCGTGGGGCTTGAACTCTGGGCCTGGGCACTGTCCTTCAGCTCTTCAGCTCAAGGCGAGCGCTCTACCACTTGAGCTATAGCGCCACTTCCGGTTTTCTGGTGGTTTATTGGAGATAGGAGTCTCACGGTCTTTCCTGCCCCGGCTGGCTTTGAACCGCGATCCTCAGATCTCAGCCTCCTGAGTAGCTAGGATTACAGGCGTGAGCCACCAGCGCCCGGCTCCAGGAGACTTTTATCTACAATTAACAACCAGAAAACTGGAAGTGATACTGTGGCTCAAAATGGTAGAGTGCCGGGCTGTGAAGGTGGCTCAGTGGTAGAGCACTTGCCTTGCATGCCTGAGCCCCTGGGTTCAATTCCTCAGCACCACATAAGCAAAAAGAAAAAAGCCGGAAGTGGCGCTGTGGCTCAAGTGGTAGAGTGCTAGCCTTGAACTGAAGAGCTGAGGGAGAGTGCCCACACCCAGAGTTCAGGCCCCATGACTGGACCCAAAAAAAAAAAGTTAGAGTGCCAGCCTTGAGTGAAAAAGCTCAGGGACAGCACCCAAGGTCCTAAATTCAAGCAAGACGGGGGGGGGTTGAGGGGGGGAGAGGAAGAGGAAAGAGAGAGGGAGAGGGGAGAGGGGAGAGGAGAGAGAAGAGAGAAGAGAGAGAGAGAGAACACTGAGGGAAGATAAGGAAGCATGCCTTTCCTTATAAAGAGACTTCCCAGAAGTCTTCAACCAATACTTCAAGTTACAACTTCATGAATAAGATCTAATTGCAGTGACTGCCCCCACTGTAAGGGAGAGATGTGTAAACCTTATCCCAGGCACAATATGCCTGAAAAACAAAATCAAGAGTTTCTTACTCAAAAAGAAGGGGAGTCTGGACCCCTGGAGCCCACTAAGAGCACATCTTTACTCTGGCCAATACTGCCAGGGTTCCATGCTCCACCCCGCCCTCATCCAGGTCAGGTCCTTTTACCAGGCCCCTTTGGCTGGGTGAACTAGGTGAGCAGGGTGGGAAAGAGGAGCAGCTGGAAGCTGCACAGGAACGATCAGCCTTCAGGCTATTTTCCATCCGCATCACCACATTCAGTACCTCCTGCCATAGTCTGTTTATTTAGGTCTCTGTCTACTAGGCCCCAGTACTTCCATTAGCCTCACTCACCTTGGCAAGCAGGCCACTATTTTATTGAGGAAGGGGGGCTGGTGTGGCTGGAGGGGAAGAGCCATATGGGACATGATCAAGAGGGATCCTAGAGTGAGCAAGGGATCTCCCAGGTGTCAAAGAACACCTGGCTAATTCCTGTTGCTGACTCTGAACATTTCATTAGCTTGAGGGGCAGAAAGCCTGGTGTCATGGAAGGATGGCTCTGCCAACTAAACCCTCTACAAGTAAGAATGGAGAGGTAACAAACACTAACCTCTGTTGGTGCTGGATCCAGAAGGGTTTATTTGCTTATTTAATTATCAACTTGTCTAACATTTGTGGTGCTGGGGAAGTGCACTGCCACTGAGCTCCATCTCCAGCCCTTTCCTGGCAAATGTTTACAGATGATCAGATTCCTGGTTTGTAACTGGGGGGACAGGGGTTGGGGTGGGGTTGTGTTCCAGGGCTGCCTACAGGCCACTTCTTTAGTCCTGTGAAATTGTAGATGGACAGTCAACCATAAAAATTCACTCAAAAAGCCAGCTCTCCCCGAAATGATACTATGTGACTTCTTTTATTTCTGTTCCCTTTTCATATGCCCACCAAATCTTTTTCCTTTCAATTCACTTAAGCTTTTATTTTATTTTTATTTATTTTTTTGTCGGTCATGGGGCTTGAACTCTGGGCCTGGGCGCTGTCCCTCAGCTCTTCAGCTCAAGGAAAGCGCTCTACTACTTGAGCTACAGTGCCACTTCCGGTTTTCTAGTGGTTTATTGGAGATAGGAGTCTCACGGTCTTTCCTGCCCGGGCTGGCTTTGAACCGAGATTCTCAGATCTCAGCCTCCTGAGTAGCTAGGATTACAGGCATGAGCCACTTAAGCCCGGCTTAAGCTTTTTTTTAAAAAGCAACTGTGCAATTATATCCCGTCATTCATTCACTAAGCACCAAAATTAGGAACACTTGGAAAGTCCTTGAGATTCCACCACAAGAGAGGAAGCTGGGTGTGGTGCTATCAGTCTGTAATCCAAACTACAAATGAAACCTTTAATAGGTAGACCGCGGTCCACTTGTCTCAGACATGAAGTGAGACTATTTAAAAAATAACCATTGTAGGGCTGGGAAGGTGGCTCAGTGGTAGAGCGCTTGCCTTGCATGCATCAGGCCCTGGGTTCGATTCCTCAGCACCACATAAGCAAAAAGAAAAAAAAAGCCGGAAGTGGCGCTGTGGCTCAAGTGGTAGAGCGCTAGCCTTGAGCTGAAGAGCTGAGGGACAGCGCCCAGGCCCAGAGTTCAGGCCCCATGACCGTACCCAAAAAATAAAAAAAATAAAAAAATAACCATTGTAATAAGGAGCTGGAGGCATTGCTCAGCAGGAAAACTCTTACCTAACAAGCATAATACCCTGAGTTCAAGCCCTAGTGCTATCAGAAAAAGAAAAAAGAGAGAAGTACTATGCTGTGGTTGTTACACCAGAAGACATGATCATCTGTCTCAATTATCTGAAATGGTCAATGTGACCTGAATGGGCAAGGCCCAATTCCTACTTCAAGTAATTCTCCAGCAACTGTTCATAAAACAATTTTATTCTCTATTGTTGAGAGTTGTCACTAAATTCATCATGGTTGACAAAATGATATTTCTAATTGTATCATCTCCTTCTCCCTCTTTTTCTCTCTCCCTCATCTCTTTTGCCAGTCCTGGGGCTTGAACTCAGGGCCTGGGCTCTCTCCTGAGCCTCTCTGTGCTCAGGGCTAAGTGCTCTATCACTTGCACCACAGCACCACTTCTGGAGAATCTCATAGTCACACCAATGGCTTATGGCCTGTAATCCTAGCTACTCAGGAGGCTGAGATTGCTGAGATCTGATGTGGTTGGAAACGAGACAAGGCAGGAAAGTCCATGAGACATCTCAATAACTACTCAGAAAAAGCTGGAAGTGGCGCTGTGGCTCAAGTGATAGAACGTTAGTTAGACTTGAGCAGAGAGAGGCTGTGGAACAAGGCCCAGGCCCTGAGTTCAAGCCCCAGGACCAGCAAACAAACAAACAAAAAGCGTTTCACAGACTTTACTACTTGGGTTGGCTTTGAACTGCAATCCTCAGATCTCAGCCTCCTGAGTAGCTGGGATTACAGACATGAGCCACCGGTACCCGACTTGTATCATCTCTCATCTCATACACATGTAAGTATGAGGCCAGTGGTGACACCTGTAATCCTAGCTACTCAGGAAGATGATAACCAAGGAGTACTGTTTAGAACCAACCAAGGCAGACAAATCCAAGAGATTCTTATATCCAATTAACTAGCAAAAAGCCAGAAGTGAAGCTGTGGCTGAAGTAGTAGAGCACCAACCTCTAGCAAAAAAAGGTAAGTGAATCTGAGCCTTTGAGTTCAAGCTCTAGTATAGGCACTAGAAAAAAAAAAAAAAAAAAAGAAAGAAAAAAAGCATGGTATCTATTGAGTTGTTTTCTTCATCCATTAGGGCTATTTGGTTACCCTGAAAAGTAGAGTACATTAGAAAAGCAGGAACTTGGTTAATTCCCTATTTTTCTCCTTTTAATTAGCCATCTCCAGAATAATGAATTGGCTGGACATGCATGTCTTGACAAATCAAAGGTCCAGCCTCTCCACAGCAGCTTCCACCCACACCAAATAGCTAGTAAATCTTGTTTGTTATATATAACGCAAGTTTATAGTCATCCAAATTCCAATTGCTTAATTAATTATAACTTTTTTTTTTTTTTGGGTCCAGTCATGGGGCCTGAACTCTGGGCCTGGGTGCTGTCCCTCAGCTCTTCAGCTCAAGGCTAGCACTCTACCACTTTGAGCCACAATGCTACTTCCGGCTTTTTTCTTTTTACTTATGTGGTGCTGAGGAATGGAACCCAGGGCCTCGCATGCAAGGCAAGCACTCTACCACTGAGCCACCTTCCCAGCCCCCAATTATAACTTTTTAAGGCTAAAATCTGCAAGCAGTTTAGATAATAGCATATTTGCCACAGTAAAATATAAATAATGTCAGAGGTAAGCACTGGTAGCTTGCATCTATAATCCTACCCACATAGGAGGCTGACACCTGAGGATAACGATTCAAAGTCAGCTGGTACAGAAAATTACACAAAACTCCATCAGTAATAAACCAGCAAAAGGCCAGGCTGGAACCTGGCTCAAGTGATGGGATGACAGCAGCGAGCAAGAAAGCCAGGCAAAGCCGGGCGCCGGTGGCTCACACCTGTAATCCTAGCTACTCAGGAGGCTGAGATCTGAGGATCTCTGTTCAAAGCCAGCCTGGACAGGAAAGTTCGTGAGACTCTTTTTTTTTATTTTTTATTTTTTTTTTGGCGGTCGTGGGGCTTGAACTCTGGGCCTGGGCACTGTCCTTCAGCTCTTCAGCTCAAGGCGAGCGCTCTACCACTTGAGCTACAGCACCACTTCTGGTTTTCTGGTGGTTTATTGGAGATAGGAGTCTCACAGTCTTTCTTGCCCGGGCTGGCTTTGAACCGTGATCCTCAGATCTCAGCCTCCTGAGTAGCCAGGATTACAGACGTGAGCCACCAGTGCCCGGCTCCTCGTGAGACTCTTTTTTTTTTTTTTTTGGGTCTGGTCGTGGGGCCTGAACTCTGGGCCTGGGCACTGTCCCTCAGCTCTTCAGCTCAAGGCTAGCGCTCTACCACATGAGTCACAGCGCCACTTCTGGCTTTTTTCTTTTTGCGTATGTGGTGCTGAGGAATCAAATTCAGGGCCTGATGCATGCAAGGCAAGCGCTCTACCACTGAGCCACCTTCCCAGCCCTCGTGAGACTCTTATCTCCAATAAACCGCTAGAAAACCGGAAGTGGTGCTGTGGCTCAAGTGGTAGAGGGCTCACCTTGTGCTGGAGAGCACAAGGACAGCGCCCAAGCCCAGAGTTCAAGCCCCACGACAAAAAAAAAAAAAAAAAAAAGAAAGCCAGGCAAAGTGTGAGGCCCTCAGTTCAAGCTCTAGTACTGGCACCAAAAAAAGAGGCAGGATTGGGGATGTGCTTCAGTGGTAGCAGATTTGCCTAGCACGCATAATACCCAGGGTACCATCTTCAACATGAAAGAAAAAAAAAAGTCAGAGTGACCAGAAATGACCAACTGTGGGCTAGGAAAGTGGCTCAGTGGATAGAGTGCTTGCCTTGCATGCATGAGGCTCTGGGTTCGATTCCTCAGCACCACACAAGCAGAAAAAGCTGGAAGTGGTGCTGTGGCTCAAGTGGTAGAGTGCTAGCCTTGAGCTGAAGAGCTAAGGGACAGTGCCCAGGCCCAGAGTTCAGGCACCATGACTGGCAAAAAAAAAAAAAAAAGAAAAAAGAAATGACCAACTGTGAAAATCAGATTTTTTTTTTTTGTTTGGTGTGTGCGCGTGTACACTCATGCATACACGCATGCATGCATGCATGCCCCTACTGACAGTGATCCTTAGATCTTATCCACCTAAGTAGCTAGGATTACAGGTGTGAGCCACTGTGCCCAGCTATGTAAGTTTTTTTTTTTTGCTTTTTGCTTTTGGTCTGTCATAGGGCTTGAATCCAGGCCTGGGTGCTTTCCCTGAGCTCTTTTGTTCAAGGCTAGAACTCTACCACTTTGAACCACCAAACCACTTCCAGTTTTCTGGTGGTTAACTGGAGGTAAGTATCTCAGGGACTTCCCTGCCTGGGCTGGCTTTGAACTGGTATCCTCAGATCTCAGCCTCCTGAGTAGCTAGGTTTATAGGTGTGAGCCACCTGGCTACATAAGTTAGGACAGCAGCAGCAATTTAGATTTTCATTTGGCATATATAGCTAGGAAATATTTACTCCAAAGTCTGTTATGGAAGATCTACTTACTAGTCAAAACAAGGAGGGAATAACAATGAATTTCACTTTTGGGCCAAAAGGGGGTGGGGAGAACAGTATACACAGTTAATTCTATTAAGGTTAATGAAAAATCACATTTTGAAACAAACTTCTAATATTTTCTGGCACATTTGTATCCAAAATATATGGCAATATACCTGAATTAAAGGCTCATAGCAAGTTATTTCAAACATTCATGGGGCCTGCGTAATCATACAGTCCACAAAAGACATGTGTGAGTGGATCGATGTGAATGCCAACATTCAACTGAGAAAAAGAGTTAAATGGCTACCTATGATACTTAGAAAGCCAATAAAAATGCTAGAGAAGCCAGGCACTGGTGGCTCATGTCTGTAATTACTTTAATTACTTCTAGTTACACAGGACGCTAAGATATGGTTTGAAGCCACCCAGGTTAGGAAAGTCCTTGAGACGCTAATCTCTAATTAACCACTAAAAAGTCAGAAGAGGAGCTTTGGGACAAGTGGTAGAGTGCCAGCCTTGAGTGAGAATAAGCTATGGGACAGCACCTAGACCAAGGTCAAGCCCCAGTACAGGCACAAAAAGAAACAATCCTATCGTGTGTGCTGCCATTGAGGACTCTGTGCTGCTTCAACCAATTTCAAAAAGCAGACAGGCACGCAGGTGAGTGCAGACAAAGAAAACATGAAAAGTACCCTTACTGTAAAACAACTCCCTGTCAAGAATAACTAACTGAGACTCTCTAGACCTAGAACTCACAGGCTGATCCCTCACTGACCTAATCACCTCTAACGGCCCCATGACCTTCCCACACTGTCCACACTGGAAGCTAGTTTTCAGAGTGAGCTTTGCTGGGGAAAAACTATATCGAAACTATAGCAAAGGCCTGGCCTAGCCAGTCAAGTTCCACAATGTTAGACCACAGAGTTCTTAGGGGTCAGTAGGAAGGGAGAATCAAAGTTAAAAGCCTCTCCCAGCTTTGGTTCTAGAACCATAAAAAGAAACAAACAAAATAGGGGAAAAGTCTAAATGTCAAATGCCTATCCATTTCACTTTGGAGGAGCAATCACTGGCTTATGACTAAGTCCTTTGATAGTATATGAATTCTAGGAATACCATATACTGTTCTGGGAAAAGTGAAATGTGAAGTTGGTGGGTATTGGGGCCTATCCTCCCCAATCTCAATTTAGAACTGACATAGGCTGTTTCAAACAGAACAAACAGACCCACAGGTTCTAAAACTCACTCAGTGTACTATGTAGTTTCCAGTAGCCTAAGAGGCCTCCATTAGGCACAGAAGGGGAAAGAAGGAGCAGGTGTGCAGGGTGTGTGAGGGGGGGGGGGGGAGGGAGAGAGGGAGAGAAAGAGTATTCCCCTTACTCTGATCAGCATTTCAATGGAAGAAAACCAGCCAAAATTCCAAACTACAACAAAAACAGTAAGTACTTCCCCTTCTCTGCTATAATAGTGTGGATTCTAGGAAAGTAGAAGGGGGAAGAAGTAGGTAAGTACTGCCTGTTAGTATTCTAAGTACTGGTGACTTTGTAAGTAAGCCCTGCATCTGGAGAGGAAGGGGGAAAGGGTTGGTTCTTCTTTAACTGTCCTGGCCTGTGGGATAAGTGAAACTTTCCACCAGGGTTGGAGAGCAAACAACCATGGCAGGTCCTGGACATGAGGTCAGTAATGTTCAGGTTGAAATAAATGCCTTGGTCTTATCTTTCCAGTTACTACTGCTGAATTCTAACTAAATAGAGAAAGGGCCAGGTCATCCTGGAATGAGAGCCATAGCAGCCTGGATCTAGTATGGATCAACACACCCTGAGTCAAAGAAGTGACCAGGATCACTCCCTGGTGGTTGAACTTTTTTTTTGGGGGGGGGGCGGGGGAGTCAACAATGGAGCTTAAACTCAGGACCATGTGCTCTTCCTTGGCTTTTTCACTGGTTAGTGCTCTACCACTTGAGCCATACCTCCACTTTTGGTGCTTTTTTTTTTGCCAGTCCTAGGGCTTCAACTGAGGGCCTGGGTACTATCCCTGAGCCTTTTTGTGCTCAAGGCTAGCACTCTATCACTTGAGCCACAGCACCACTTCCAGCCTTTTCTGAGTAGTTTACTGGAAATAAGAGTCTCACAAAGACTTTTCTGCCTGGGCTGGCTTTGAATTGAGATTCTCAGATCTCAGCCTCCTGAGTACCTAAGATTTCGGGCGTGCCTGTAGTATCCAGCTACTTCTTTCTTTTTGTGGTTAACTAAAATATAAGAGTCTCACTGACTTTCCTGTCCTGGCTGACTCTGAACCTCTATCCTCAGATTTCAGTCTCCTGAGTTAACAGGCATCAGCCACTGGCACCAGGGGCCTCATGCAATGATTTGGCTTTTTCTACTCAAGTTGATACTTCTAAGGAGCTACAACTCCACTTCCTAATTTTTACTTTTTTTTTTTCAAGAGTTGGAAAAAAAGGAAGGACATGTGGCATAAACCATACCCATGTAGGCCAAGAAGCCTAAAATTTCCTGACTCTTACAGAACAAGGGTGATAAACTTTGATTTACACCAATAATGTTGATGTTGCTTAAAAAAATAATCACCTTTGGGCTGGGAAGGTGGCTCAGTGGTAGAGCTCTTGCCTTGCATGCATGAGGCCCTGGGTTCAATTCCTCAGCACCACATAAGCAAAAAGAAAAAAAAGTCGGAAGTGGCGCTGTGGTTCAAGTGGTAGAGCACTAGCCTTGAGTTGAAGAGCTGAGGAACAGCACCCAGGTCCAGAGTTCAGGCCCCACGACCGGACCCCCCCCCAAAAAAAAAGAAAAAATCACCTTAGTACTGAACATGGTGAAGCATGCCTATAATCTAAGCAGTCAGGAAGCTAAGGCATGAGGATTGGGTAGTTTAAAGACAATCTTGCTATATACCTTCATCCTGACTCAAACACACACACACACATATGCATGCATACACATTCTTTTTCTCATGCACACATACACACACAATTCCCTTTGGAAGTGAGAGAGAAAATCACTTTTAAGCACAATTAAAATTAGCTGTGTTACTTAATAGTTAGTTTTGTTTTGTTTTGCAAAGCAGTTTTAGTTAGCTTATGCAGCCTCAATTTCTGATATGGCTCAAAGAACTGGCAACTTCAGCCCCAGGATGGGAGAGGAACAATTCTCTCCCCAGGATTAGCCATCCAGCAGCTTAACTTGGGTGCCCAAGGACACATGGAGAAACCTCAGCTTAACTCTCTCAGCAGCTAAAAATAACTTTTAAATCTATCAGATAAATAAGATAAAAGTTTAACCAATCATTTCTTGGGACTTGTGCATGTAATGCCATGTTAGGCATGCTAGCCTACTATATACTCTGCAAGTCCCTAGGTTTGATGGGAGGCAGTGCTTACCATAAACAAAAGAGGATTCCTAAGTCAAGTCAAGAATAAAGGTAGGCCAGGTGCTGGTGGCTCATGCCTGTAATCCTACCTACTAAGAAGGCTGAGATTGAGAATCATGGTTCAAAGCCAGCCCAGGCAGGCAAGTCTGAGAGACTCATATTTCCAATAAACAACTCAGAAAAAGCTAAAAGTGTTGGTGTGGCTCAAAGAGGTAGGGTGCTAGCCTTGAGCACAGAAAGGCTAAGGAACAGAGCCCAGGCCCTGAGTTCAAGCCCCAGGACTGGCAAAATAAATAAATAAAAGCTCAAGGACAGACCACAGGCTCAGAGTCAAGTTCTACAAAAACAACAAAAAAAGAATAAAGGTAGCTCACACCTATAATCCTAGCTATTCAGAGGTCTGAGATCTGAGGATTGCTTTAGAAGCCAGATTGGGTAGGCACATCTGTAGATTCTTATCTCTAAGTAATCACTAAACCATCCTCTACCCCACCCCCCAAGTTATAGAGAGCCAGACTTGGGCAAATAAAAGCTAAAGGACAGTGCCCAGGCCCTGAGTTCAAGCCCCAGTATCAGCTACAACAACAACCAAAAAAAGCTTTTAAGTTACTTAGTCTGAAATGAAAGCAGTTGGGAACTTGGCAAGCACAAATATTTTTTTTGTGTGTGCTGGTTGGGGGTCTTGAACTCAGGGCCTGAGAGCTGTCACTTTGAGCTTTTAGGCTATGCTTTATCATAGAAACTACAACTCTACTTGCAGGTTGGTTTGGCAGTTAATTGGAGATAAATCTCATGGACTTTCTTGTTCAGGCTAACTTTGAACTGTGATCTTCAGATATCAGTCTCCTAAGTAGCTAGGATTCCTGGCATGAGCCACTGGTGCCAAGCCAAACCGTTTTTTCACACAGGGAAATCATAAAGACAGGACACAGGCTACTACCCTAGGGCCTGGGTACAACTAACAGAGCATCCTCCCTGACTTGGGGAATATATTTCCTATCTCATGTAGGGGACAGAAGATACTGTACCTCAATGTCCTGGAGACTGAACTCCTTCTGATCTGTGAAGTTTGCAGCCCCGGCACTAAGCTCCATGAGCATCTTGGCGATCTCGGGCTTTATGGCTGAGGTCAGCCGGCTGGCTGCCTCCATGACATGTTCCTGTACATCTCGGAGCTGCACGGCTGCCTTAGAGTAGGGAGAGTTCCTGAACACGGTGCTGAAGAGGTCTGTGAGGAAGGTACTGGCACGGCAGAAGACATTGAGGGCATCCAGGTACTTGGAGATGCCCTGCTGGATATCAGCGATAGGAGTGGAGTGGGGCATGGCATGGTGGCAGCTGCCTGCAGTGGTCAAACTGCCCAGGGGGGCAGCGGTGGCTGTAGATGCCAGGGGAGCACTCAGTGCCCGGCCCAGCTCTGGCAGCGGGTACTGCTGATGCTGCTGCACCTTCTGCTTGGACCCGCCAAGCAGGAAGCGCCGCTTGTGGTCCATTTTACTGTCCTGAGCACTGCAGCAATACATGCGGGTAGGGGCAACTGTGCCAGGAACTGTAGGTGGGTGTGAGGGTTTGGAGTTTTAATTACTGTCTGTCAAAACTGTAGACAGGTATAAAAATAGTAGAGTTCTTCAAATCTTCGTTTAAAAAAAGGCATTTCCATGAGGCAGGTGACCGTGTGAGCCAACATAGAGATAAGGACAACAGGGTCATACAATTACTATTTTCAATGGAGGCAGGATCGCTGGACCAAAAAATAAAAATAAAAAATAAAAAGTGTCCAAAATGCTGTGTAAGTACTATAGCATTCTAACTCTCTTCATAAAAAGATATGCTTGCTGAGAAAACTGTTTAATTGTTTTGCAAGAATAGTTTCCATAGTCATATTTACAATGGCAGAAAAATAACTTAACTTTTCAAAATGCAATATAATGAATCTTTAATATACCAAAAAAACATTAGAACCCCACACCCATAAGCTGATCAACAGCAATTTACAAAGTAGTACAGGGGTTATTTCACACAAAGTTCTTAAGTACAAAGGGCAAACCTCTGCAGAATTTTGACAGAGCCTGCCTGTCAAATCCATCTACCTATAAAGCTTCTCCTCAATCCTAAAAGTCTCCAAATTTCCTGTAAGGTTTTTGAAAAACAAGTTTTCTTTAAAATTGGCATTGGTGATGATAAATCTTTTCCTACTTGCTTTTTGTTTGCTGAGGTAGCAGTTTCCTTGTAACGTTAATTAAGATGTGCTTCCAGACTGGGTTGGCCCTGGTAAAGTCTGAAGTCTGAATCAAGAATGCACGCATGTATTCATAAGGCCTCTATGTCATTTCCTGTTAGAAGAGGAGAAAGGGAATGTCAGTGTGTAAAATCAGTAATCTTAGAACATTAACTTCTGCAATTTTATCATCCACATCCATATCTACACTACAGATAAGTATATTAAGAAGTCAAATTATAGCCTCACAGAAAGAAGCAGGACATGGGTGACAGCTCATTCATCATGGCTTAGAAAACCGTGCTAGGTGCCTGTGGTTCACGCCTATAATCCTAGCTACACAGGAGGCCGAGATCTGAGAATTGCAGTTTGAAGCCAGCCTGAGCAGAAAACTCTAGAGACTCTTATCTACAATGAACCAACAAAAAGTTCGAAGTGGAGCTGTGGCTCAAGTGGGAGAGCACCAGCCTTGAGCAGAAAAAGCTCAGGGACAGTACCCAGGCCCTGAGTTCAAGCCCCAATACTGGCACGTACACACACGTACACACACACACACACACACACACACACACACACACACACACACACACACACACACTCTCTCTCTCTCTCTCTCTCTCTCTCTCTCTCTCTCTCTCTCTCTCTCTCTCTCTCTCTCTCTCTCTCTCTTCCCAATGTTGTTTGAAAGTTTTTCAAATGCATTCCCTCCATTTCTATCTGCCTGAAGGGCTAAAATATGTTCAATCCATTTAAGGACATTTCTTTTCCACATTTTCTTAAAGGCGTTCTCACTGGGAAAACATTCATGATTTATAAATCTACGGTTCATGCAACATGGATCACAGAAGATCTTCCCAAGACTGGGAAGATCTAAATAATGTGCTTGGTAAGTTTGAACACTACTTATAGCTCACAGCAGAAAATGACATAGCAGCAGGTAATGATACATCTTTGCAAAACCATAAGTATTTGTGGAGATTATCAAAAGATTAAAATCTTCCTTTCTCCTCTCTCTCTCTTCTCATCCCTCCCCACCACCTCTCTTTTAGACAAAGTATCACTATGTAGATCATGCTAATCTCAAACTCACCATCTCCCTGATTCAGTCCTGAAGCTTGAACTTAGGGCCTGGGCACCATCTCTGAATGTCTTTTCATTCAAGATTAGCACTCTACCATTTGAGCCACAGCTCCACTAGTGGCTTTTGGTGGTTAATTGGAGATAAGAGTCTCACAGATATTCCTGCCCAGGCTGGCTTCAAATCACAATCCTCAGATCTCAACCTCCTGAATATCTGGAATTATAGGTGTGAGCTAGTGGTATCTGGCTCACTCAGCTTCTTCAATGTTAAGATTACAGGTGTATGCAATATCTAGTATATGTCTGAGTTAAGCAGAAAAGGTCAGATAAGGTGATGTTAGGGAAATGAACCATAAGATATGTATTCAAATGTTTTTCTTTCATGCGATTGTTTCTAACACATTTAAAAGATTATTTCTTTGTTGCTTTGTATGTCCCTCCCCACAGTATAACCCCTGCTTTCACTATATTTCATGTTGGTATAATTTGTGGAGGGGAAGGGGAAAAACAAATAGTTTAAATAGGGATACAGGTGGACCCAGTACAAAAATGAGATATACAAGTCGTTATGATAAAAAAACGAACTTTACAACTTTGGTGGGGGGGCGGGGAGGATTGGGGAGGGAGGATGGGAAGGGATGGGAAGGGGAAACAAAGGAGGAGGCTACAATGCCTGATAAGAAATGTACTCATTATCTTGCCCATGTAATTGTAACCCCTCTGTACAGTATTTTCACAATAAAAAAAAAAAAAGATTACAGGTGTATGCCAGCACACCTTTTCCTGCTAATGCACATAAGAGACATTTATTATGTGAATTTTATTTTTGCCAGTCCTGGGGCTTGAACTCAAGGCCTGGACACTCTTCTTGAACTTTTTGTTCAAGGGTGGCACTCTACCACTTGAGCCATAGCACCATTTCCAGCTTTTTCTGTTTATGTGGGTACTGAGGAATCAAACCCAGGGCTTCATGCATATTAGGCAAACTCTCTACCACTAAGCCATATTCCCAGTCCTATTATGTGTATTTTAATAAAATACAAACTTCTTCTGAAGTCTTATGTTTGAACTGAGTTTTTTGGGTACTTGGCAGCAAGTTCATGTGTTTTTTGTGTTTTTCTTCAGCCCCTTGCCTTAACTAGGAGCTGGCAGATTCAGTGATCAAGAGTGGGAAATGAAGCCAGGCACTGGTGGCTCACACCTGTAATCCTAGCTACTCAGGAGGCTGAAATCTGAGGATCGCGGTTCAAAGCCAGCCCGGGCAGGAGAGACCGTGAGACTCCTATCTCCAATAAAACCACCAGAAAACCGGAAGTGGCGCTGTAGCTCAAGTGGTAGAGCACTCGCCTTGAGCTGAAGAGCTGAGGGACAGCGCCCAGGCCCAGAGTTCAAGCCCCATGACCGACAAAAAAAAAAAAAAAAAAAAAAAAAGAGTAGGAAATGGGCTATAATGTAGCTTAGTGGGTGGCAAAGTGCTTGCCTAGCAAGTACAACATCCTGGGTTTGATCCCCAGTACCAAAAAACAAAAGAGAGAGAGAGAAGGAAGGAAGGAAGGAAGGAAGGAAGGAAGGAAGGAAGGAAGGAAGGAAGGAAGGAAGGAAGGAAGGAAGGAAGGAAGGAAGGACGGACGGAGGAGAGATTCACTTGATTAGCCTACTTCTCATTCCTGATTTCTGTATTTGCCAACTCCCAGAAGGGCCCCTTGTCCAGCACCAGTGGCTCATGCATGTAATCTGAGCTATTCAGGAGGCTGAGATGTAAAGATTGCCATTTGAAGCCAGCTCGGGCAGGAAAATCCAAAAAACTGTTATCTCCAATTAAGAACCAAAAGAACAAGTCACTGGTAGCTCTTGCCTGTAATTCTAGATACTCAGGAGGCTGAGATCTGAGGATCAAGGTTCAAAGCCAGCCAGGGCAGGAAAGTCCATGAGACTCTTATCTCTAATCACAGAAAAGGCCAGAAATGGTGTTGTGACTCAAGAAGTGGTAGAGTGGCAGCCTTGAGCAAAAGCAGCCCAGGGACAGCACGCAGGCCCAGAGTTCAATCCCCAGGACTGGCACAAAAAAAAGTCAGAAGTGGAACTGTGGGATGGGAAGGAGAAACAAAGGAGGAGGCAACAATGCTTGATAAGAAATGTACTCATTATCTTGCCCATGTAATTGTAACTCCTCTGTATGGTATTTTCACAATTAAAAAAAAAAAAAGAAAGAAAGAAGTGGAACTGTGGCTCCTGTACGTAGAGCACTAGCAGCTCATGGTCAGCCGTCAGCCGATATGTTTATAATCTCTCTCTCTCTCTCTCTCTCTCTCTCTCTCTCTGTGTGTAGAGAGAGAGACAGAGAGACAGAAAAACAAGAGACAGAGACAAGAAAAAAAGCTGGGCCTTTATCTGGCTCCTCCAGGAAGAATGGCTCTGCCTTTCTTTTCTACTTTACCTCTGCTCAGTTGTCAATGTAACACAAGTAACAAAGTATCTGTATTTAAATAGACTTAGCCATAGGCCTTCTGGTTGTGTTGAATTCCCCTATGACCATGTTGCTATTATGCCCTGGTAAGTGCCTGTGCCTTTTCAGTCAGTTGTGAAATAGAAGTCTTCTTGTGCCATACCACCACTAACAAGAGGACCGCTTGCTGCTCAATTTTTTTTCTTTCTGTTGACTTCATGACTAAGTGGATTTAACCTTGTTTTCTGGCTGGTGATATAGGTCAGTGGGGAGCACCTGCCTACCACGTGCAGGACCCAGGATTCAATTCTAGTGACACATACAAAAAACCTTTGTGGTCCCAGGTCATGGCTAGCAATCATTAATCAAATGGGAAAGTTTAATTAAGTCATCTGGGGATTCAATTTCTCTTTGTATTTCTTAGGTTTAAATAGAAACTGGACATCAGGAACATGTGATGCCTCCTGCCCCAGGATAGGTAGATTTTTGCTTGCTCTGGGGACTGAGTTAACTTAAAAAGAACTCTCTTAATCTAGTGCTATAAATTAGCTATATATGCCTATAATCCTAGCTACTCAGGAGGCTAGATCTGAGGATTACAGTTCAAAGCCAGTCTGGATAGGAAAGTCCATGAGACTCCTATCTCCAATTAACTTCCAAAAAGCCAGAGGTGAAGCTGTAGCTGAAGTGACAGAGCACTAGCTTTAAGCAAAAAGAAAAAAAAAAAAGTTCAGGGACAGGGACACACTAGAGTTCTAGCTCTAGGCCTGGTATAAAAACAAACACCCAGGGCTGGTAAGGTAGCTCAGCGGTAGAGTGCTTGCCTTGCATGCATGAGGCCCTGGGTTCAATTCCTCAGCACCACATAAACAGAAAAGGCCAGAAGTGGCACTGTGGCTCAAGTGGTAGAGTGCTAGCCTTGAGCTAAAGAGCTCAGGGACAGCACCAAGGCCCAGAGTTCAAGCCCCACAACTGACTAAAAAAAAAACAACCAAGAACATAAAAACAAACACCTTTCTTATTTCTCTTTAATTTTTTTTCCAGACTAGCAACTTAACAAAACCTGCTTACTTTCACTTGTTTGGTGGAAATCATAATATTAATACTAATATTATCAAACATTTAATGCTTAATATACTTTGTGTGCTGAGTATGTGTAAACTCATCTGCCTCAGCAGTACTCATGATTAGTTTATACAAAATGAAGCTGTGGCCAAGTTAGGGTAAAAACATTGGTGATTGTCATATTACCAATAATGACATATCCAGGATTTTACCTGGTTAGATCCCTCCAAACCAATGCCAGTCCAGGCATAAACACATGACTCTACTTCCACATTAAAGTTGGAACTCTTGTTTATTGCCAATGGGAATTCAAAATGTTGAGGCCATTGTGGGAAAATAGTATTTTCCCTAGAAGATTAAACATAAACTGGGCACTGGTGGCTCACACGTATAATCCTAGCTACTCAGGAGGCTGAGATCTGAGGATCATGGTTCAAAGCCAGCTTGGGCAGGAAAATCTGTGAGACTCTTATCTCCAATTAATCATCAAAAAAAACCTGGAAGTGGTGCTGTGGCTCAAGTGGTAGAGTGCTTGTCTCTTGAGCTGAGGAGCTGAGGGACAGCGCCCAGGCCCAGAGTTCAAGCTCCATGACTGACCAAAAAAAAAAAGGATTAAATATCAAGTTGGGCACTGGTGACTCATGCCTGTCACCCTAGCTACCTAGGAAGCTGAGATCTAAGGATTGCAGTCAAAGCCAGCCTAGGCAGCAAAGTCCCTGACAATCTTATATCCAATTAACCACCAGGAAACAGGAAGTGGCGCTGTGGCTCAAAGTGGCAGAGCACTAGCCTTGAGCAAAAGAGCTCAGGAACAGTGGCTAGGCCTTGGGATCAAGCCCCACAAATAACACAAAAAAGAAAAAAACAAAACAAAAAACATAACTGCCAGGCTCTGGTGGCTCATAGCTGTAATCCTAGCTACTCAGGAGGCTGAGATCCATGGATTGTGGTTTAAAGCCAGCCCTGGCAGGGGAAAAAAAACATCTGTGGGACTCTGATCCCCAATTAACCACCAAAAGGACAGAAGTAGAGCTGTGGTTCAAGTGGTAGAGCCCCAGTGAAAAGGCTCAGTGCACAGGCCCTAATAAGTTCAAGCCCCAACATTGGCACATGTGTGTGTGAGAACGCGCATGCCCATGGGCAGGCACACACGCACTAATAAAGACAAAATGGTAAGAAAAACTACCATTTTGCACCCCTAATGAAACTGCACTCTAGCCAATGATTAGCAAGCATTGTTAAAAATGATGAGGTGAATCTGAAGATCAATTTTATGATGGAGGAATCAGGCTTGATTGCATCTGAACCGACTGGTTAATTCTAGCATCATTAGAGGGAGGACTAGGCATGTAATTGCATACCATTTCTGTGATGAAATACACAGTACACAGCACCACTCATGTAGTCCTTCTGACTAAAATATCGAATCAAAATCTAGCATCACTATCTAGTTAGCAATTTGTAGAAAACATGACAGATAAAACTCCAAACTTGTAGTCTTTTTTTTTGTAGGTTTTTCCAGCCTTCTTATTCATCAATCACCAGTTCTCACAACACTGACCTTTTAAGCTAGGTGAGATGTGATTTAATAGGCTCATCAGAACAACTATACTAGCTTTGTCCTCTAGCTTCATTCTGATTCCTTTCTATCTCCTTTGAATCTCTTTTCTGGGAGGAATATATGATGAATTCATACCCAGTGGTGCCTCCTTGCACTCAATAAAAGTGAACTCCACCATCAAGACCTACACATTTTTGCCCACTTCTCCAGCCTCAGGTTGGTGTGTGTCCTTACCCCTCACTCATCCGTCTTCAGCCACACTGCTGAATGTCCAGTTCTTCCAGCATACCAAGCAAGCCTTGTGCTTTTACCTAGAAAGCTCTGGTCTCCTCTCCTATGGTCCTTTAGTTCTTTGGCTGTCACTTCCTTAGAAAACCTATTATTTGGCCAGGAGCTGGTGGCTCAACACTTGTAATACTAGCTACTGAGGAGGCTAGTATCTGAGGATCATGGTTTGAAGTCAGCCCATGCAGAAAAGTCCGTACGACTCTTTTTTTCTTTGTCAGTCATGGGGCTTGAACTCTGGGCTTGGGCGCTGTCCCTCAGCTCTTCAGCTCAAGGCGAGCGCTCTACCACCTGAGCTACAGTGCCACTTCCAGTTTTCTAGTGGTTTATTGGAGATAGGAGTCTCACAGTCTTTCCTGCCCGGGCTGGCTTTGAACCACGATCCTCAGATCTCAGCCTGAGTAGCTAGGATTATAGGCGTGAGCTACCGGCGCCCAGCCATAGGACTCATCACCAATTAACCACCAGAAAACTGGAAATGGTTCGATGGCTCAAAGTGGTAGAGCACTCGCTGTATGGAAGTGATAAAAGCTCAGGGACAGTTTCTAGGCCCTGAGTTCAAGTCCCACAACGGAAGGAAGGAAGGAAGGAAGGAAGGAAGGAAGGAAGGAAGGAAGGAAGGAAGGAAGGAAGGAAGGAAGGAAGGAAGGAAGGAAGGAAGGAAGGAGAAAGGAAAGAGAGGAAGGGCTGGGAAGGTGGCTCAGTGGTAGAGTGCTTGCCTTGTATGCATAAGGCCCTGGGTTTGATTCCTCAGCACCACATAAGCAGAAAAAGCCGGAAGTGGCACTGTGGCTCAAGTGGTAAAGCGCTAGTCTTGAGCTGAAGAGCCAAGGGATAGTGCCCAGGCCAAGTTCAGACCCCACACAGGGAAAACCAAACCTACTATTCTGTCTAAACATCAAAGCTGTGTGGTCTTAGAGACAATAGCTGGCACATAAGTGTCTAAGGACAGCAGTGCCTTGTTCAGTGCTGGGTCTCCAGAGTCAGCAAGTACACTGGCAGACTCTTTGGAAATCTGACATCAATGAGCTATTGATTGCTCTCCAGTGGCATTCACTGCCTTACAAATTTAAGAAATTGGCTCCCTATCCACCTAAAAAGTGACAGATCTGCAGTCCTGGCAGAGGTTGCAATATCTGTGCCCTCAAGGGAGGTGATATGGGGTTGTGGATATAGTTTACTGGTAGAACATTTGCCTAGCATGCATGAGGCACTTCCCCAGCACTTCCAAAAAAAAGATAGACTTAGGTCTTGGTTTCTCAGAGTCACAACCAAGAAACAACCATTAGGTGAGCATGAGTACCTGAGTTCAGTCCACAGATCCACTAAAAAAGCAAAAGAAAGGCGGGGGTGGGAGGTGATAAATTAAGACAAATTCATTGAAATAGGAACTAGATTAATGCTGGGGTAAAGGGGAGGAAAAACGGAATAAGGATTGACAGCTAATGGATAGATTTCTTTGTAATGAAAAATACTCCCCCCCCCTTTTGGAGACAGGATCATGCTATGTAGCCCATAATATTCTCAAACTTATCACTTTGTGTCCATTTCCTGTGTACTGAGATTACAGCCATGTGTCACCAAGCCCCGCTTTAGAAGTTTCCAAATACTGAGCTGGGCATAGTGATTCACACTCTAACTCCAGCTATTTGGTAAGTAGAATAGGAAGATTGTGGTTTGAGGCCCAGTTAGTGAAAACCCCATCTCAACCAACAAGTCAGTTGATCCCCATCAACTCAGAAGGCTATATGTGATGGACTGCTGGGGCCCAATCCAACAAATAAGTAAAGCAAAAAAGGGCTGGCAGTGTAATTCAAATGGCAAGTGGCTACCTAGCAACTGTAAGCCTGGGTTCACACTTTAGTATTGCCCCCTTACCCCCCCCAAAAAAGGTGCTCCAAAATTGATTGTATTTCATGGTTTTTAGCTACAAATTATATATCTATATAAACATATATATATATATATAAAGAGAGAGAGAGAAATGGACTGTATATTATGTGAATTGTATTTTTATAGAGCTATTAGAAAAAAATTGGGAGTTAGAGGCATGGCTCAGGTGGTAGGGCGCCTGTGAATGAGCATAAAGCATCAGATATCCAGTTTGAGTCCCTGACTTCCACCGAAAACAAACAAAAACAACAGAAAAAATTATCTATTCCACAACAACTCCCTCTTTAGACACAGAAAATGTTCTCTTATCTAGCCCACAATAATATAAACCCAAATATCTGCCCTGGATACCATGGAGATGTGGAGACACCACAGGAAATTCTTGTAGCAGATTAGTGAAGTTTTTGTCTAAGAAGTTCAAAGCCCAACCAATGCCTTGTTTTTAGTTCAGACTGACACAAGCCATATTTAGAAATGTATGCCAGAAAAAAATGCTTTGAAGAATTTTACTCTCGACAGTCATGAATTTAAAATACCCATCCAGACGAGAAGATGTCTGAAAGATTCCATGCTTTGTTCCGTCCCTGGCTCCTGTACCTGTTACACATTGAGAGACTCCTGTGTGGGTGAGAACACAAAGGTGTGTGTTCTCCCAGACCTCCTCTACCACTGTGACCTTTGAAATACTGGAGATCTGAGTTCAGAGTGTCTAGTTGCTGGGCAGGCACTCTCACTTGAACCATGCCCCCAGTTCTCTCTGTACCTTCCATTCAATCCTCTTTCAGTGCTGAAGTTCCTCAGGGTTCCGGGCTGTGAGCTGTTTCCAAGATCAACACATCCTCCCTAGGCAGATCCATCTTTCCTTTTATGTTGGTCCTGTGGCTTTAACTCAGGGCCTGGGCTCTGTCCAGCTTTTGTGCTCAAGGCTAGTGTTCTACTACTTGAGCCACAGCTCCACTCCTGGCTTTTTTTTTGAAGCTTAGAGTCTCACAGACTTTCCTGCCTAGGCTCGCTTTGAACTCCGATCCCCAGTCCTCAGCCTCCTGAGTAGCTAGGGCTAAATGCATGAGCCACCGGCACCTGACTTGAAGATCCATCTTTCTAGCCTACATCTTCCTCCTGTGTTCTAAGACCTCACATATCAACGGCCTACCAAACAAATCCTCAAGACAAACACCTAAAAGCCAGTCTCCCAAGTCTTTTGACATTCTTCCCCTGCCTTGGTGAGTGGCATTACCATCTACTTTTTAGAATCCAAACCACAAGTTACTTCTTTCTGGGAGATGTGGTACAAATCCTTCCATAAATGAAGCTACAATTCATGAGGCAGCAAGGGGCATAGTTGGAGACACAGTAGGTACTGTGTGTGAACTTGGTAATCTGGACAATAAATGCATGAGTCCAGAGGAAGAACAATGCCCTTGTTACATACCTCACTGCAGACAGGGCTTCTTCATTCCCTTCACTCAAGAGCCCTGCAAAGCACCCAGAATGCACCTTACCAGCCTTACCTTACCTTACCAGCCTTACCAGTCTCATCCCTTCAACCTACCCTTTGCTCTTGCCAAGCTGTTCACCCAAGATGATGGTTGGGCCACAGGGTCACAACAGCTCACTTGGTGATGTTACTGCTGAACAGAAGCAGCCCTACCTACTCAAGGAAGGCTCTGTCTGTACTCTAGCGGAGCAGCAATCTCTCCCAGGGCTGAGGAGGATATGACATCATTTTGACCCAATCACAAAATGTTCCTATGACGCCCAGAGGAAGACGGCAGTAAAAAGACAAAGGTGGAAAAAACTGGCTCGGGTTCAGACCCTAAGGCCTTGTCTTCTATCACATAAAATCAGTGCCCAGCAGCCAGCCAGGAGCTGCTTGGTTTCCTGAGGAAGTGAGGGGAGGAAGTTCACAAAGCAGAAACAAGTAAATCACTGCCCAACTTCCTGAACACAAATCACTGAGCAAGGGAGGGTGCCATTAAAACATCCAAACGGAAAGGCAGGCAGGCAGGGGGAGCCAAGGCTCCAGAAAAGGAAGTAGCACTTCTGGGTCCACCAAACCTCAGACTACTTCTGTGCCAGGGAGACAGGAAAACAGGACAAACTGGATACTAGCTTATTACACAGAAACAGGCTCCAAGAAAGCCAGAGAATTAATACAAGAAATATGATTGTTTGAAGACTCTGGTGAAAATTCATGAAATGAGTTCCATCAGCATGAAAAAAAAACCCAAAAACAATGAAATAGCTTTAAGGAGGCCATGATTAAACTTTTCTTTTTCTGCCAGTCCTGGGGCTTGAACTCAGGGCTGCGCACTGTCCCTGAGCTTCTTTTTGCTCAAGGCTAGCACTCCACCATTTGAGCCACAGTGCCATTTCTGGCTTTTTCTATCTATATGGCACTGAGGAATCGAACCCAGGGCTTCATGCATGCAGGGCAAGCACTCAACCACTAATCCACATTCCCAACCCACTTTTTTTTTCTCTAGTAAAGAAATGGCTTAATCTGAGCTACTTGATTGATGAGATCCGTAGGACCACAGTTCAAAGTCAGTCTGACCTCCGGTGGCTTACACTTGCAATCCTAGCTCTTTAGCAGGCTGAGACAGGAGAATCACAGTTCAGAGCCAGCCCAGGCAAGGAAGTCCATGAGACATTTTTTGTTGTTGTTGTTGTTGTTGGTTAATTGGAGATAAAAGTCCTACAGCCTTTCCTGCCTGAGCTGGCTTTGAACCACAATCCTCAGATTTTTAGCTTCCTGAGTAGCTAGGAATACATAGGAGTATCTCCGATTAACTTCCAAAAAGCCAGAAATGGAGCCATAGCTCAAGTGGTTAAGTGTTAGCCTTGAACAAAGGCAACCAAAAGGCTCAGGGACAGTGTCCAGGCCGAATTCAAGCCCCAGGCCAGGCATGTGTGCATGCACACTCACGTGGGCACACACACCAGCCCAGTCAAAATGTTAGCAAGGCTTCCCCCTCCTCCCCTTCTCAACAAACAAGTCAGGCAGGATAATTCAGACTTGCAATCCCAAATTCAAGCCCCAATACAGGGACAAAAAATAAAATAAAATAAAATGGGACTGGGAATATGGTTAGTGGTAAGAGTGCTTGCCTAGCATGCATGAAGCCCTGGGTGCGATTCTGTACCACATACACAGAAAAAGCTGGAAGTGGCGCTATGGCTCAAGTGGCAGAGTGCCAGCCTTGAGCACAAAGAGGCTCAGGGATGGTGCCTAGGCCCTGAGTTCAGGCCCCTGGATTGACAACAAACAAATAAAATGCTTCTATATGCACTGACTTGGGTCAGCCCAAAGTTGAAGCAGCAAATGTAGCCATGAATGAAGCAGACAGCACCCGCTATCAAGGAGCTACTCCAGCAGCAGACACACTGCCTGCATGGTGGTTCCTGACTGCTGACATGTGCTCTGTAACAATTTATCACCACCAAACATGGCATTCCTCTGCAAAGCCAATGTAAGATATCATTAGTGGTTCTGGAAGCCTTTCTATTTGGCAACCCACAAATAAGTTATTGTTTCATTTAAGCAGAAGAAAAACTTCTTCAGACACAAAGTCAACAGAGCTGAAATTTACTTTCAAAATAGCAGAGCCTTAAAAAAATGAAAAGGACAAATGGGTTAAATAGTCACACAGATGAAGGAATAGGCTTAATGTTACTTAAGTTGAGGGTATTTTGGTTTTGTGGAGAAGGGAAAAGCAAGATCAAAGACTTAAAAGCTTATATTTGTAGCCAGGCACTGGTGGCTCACACCTAGAATCCCAGCTACTCAGAAACCTGAGATCTGAGGATTGTGGTTCAAAGACAACCCTGGCAAGAAAGTCTGTGAGACTCTCATCTCCAAAGAACCAGTAAAAAGACAAGTGGAGGTGTGACTCAAGTGGTAGAGCACTAGACGAGTAAAAAAACTGAAGGAAAGCTCAGGGCTCTGACTTCAAATCCTAATACTTGCAAAAAAAAAAAAGTAATATGATTATTACTACCACTGTATATCATACTGTGGTCTGTATGTACAGTTATAACTTCCAGAAATTTAACCTTCCTGGAGTCCAGGTAACAAACTACCTTATGGGCTCCTGAGGGAAATGAGGCCATGACTCTACCCACTCTAACTCCAAGCAAGAGGGAATACTGGAGGTGGACAGAACTGAGGAGGAGGTTCAATTGCTACAAATTACAAAGTACATGACAAAGCCACTTAGGCATGTGGATGGAATCTATATTCTCTCTCCTACTTTAAGACCCAGGGGTGGGAAACCCAGGTCCTTGTGAGCTACTAGGAAGGCTAACTATTGCCTCTCCTGGCCTAGGCCACCAGAGCCTGGGGCACTCAAGTCTGGGAGCCAAGCCAACTTCTCTCAGCCTCTGTTCCTATGCGCACACATTTGCCTCCAGGGTAGAGAGTGGGGTGAGGGAAGACTCAGGAATTCCCAGGTTCCCTACGCATAAATACACCTAATTAGTACCAAATTCCCCCAATCATTTTTTAATGAGGAAAGTAAATTTTTTTTTCTAGTTCTAATTCCATATGCAAAACCTTCCTGTTCCTTCATTAAAAAAATAAAAGTAAAAGTCAGGTGCTGGTGGCTCATGCCTATTATCCTAGCTGCTCAGGAGACTGAGATCTGAGGACCATGGTTCAAAGCCAGCTGGGGTAGGAAAGTCCACAAGACTCTTTATCTCCAGTTAACCACAAGAAAACCAGGAGTGGTGCTATGGCTCAAATGATAGAGCACTAGCTTTGAGCAAAAGAGCTCAGGGACAGAGCACCCAGGCCTTGAGTTCAAGCCCTCATTCACAAAAAAAAACTAAATTAAATAAATACATAAAAATAAAAAGCTAGGCTCTGGGCAGGGAAGGTGGCTCAGTGGTAGAGTGCTTGCTTGCCTTGCATGCATGAGGCCCTGGATTCGATTCTTCAGCACCACATAAGCAGAAAAAGCCATAAGTGGCACTGTGGTTCAAGTATGTAGAGCGTTAGCCTTGAGCTGAAGAGCCACGGAACAGTGCCCAGACCCAGAGTTCAGGCTCCACGACCACCAACAACAAAAAAGCTAGGCACCAGGGGCTCATGCCAGTAATCCTTGCTATTCAGGAGGCTGAGACATAAAGGATCTCAGTTCAAAGCCTATAATTCCAGAATATATTTCTGCATTTAGAAAAGTACTTCATGTCGGGGCTGGGAAGGTGGCTCAGTGGTAGAGTGCTTGCCTCACATGCATGAGGCCCTGGGTTCTATTCCTCAGCACCACATGAACAGAAAAGGCCGGAAGTGGCACTGTGGCTCAAGTGATAGAGTGCTAGCCTTGAGCTGAAGAGCTAAGGGACAGCACCCAGGCCCAGAGTTCAGGCCCCACTACCGGACCAAAAAAAAAACAAAAAACAAAAAAAAAAAAAAAAAGAAAAGTACTTCATGTCTATCTATACAGTTCTACACAAGTGAGCACATATGCATTGTTCTGCACCACCTTCTTTTCACTAATTGTTTCTCTGCGCCAATGTGTATCTGCACTAATAAGTGTTTTTGTACTGATTCTGGGGTTTGAACTCAGGGCCTGGGCACTGTCACTGATCTTTTCACTCAAGGCTGGTGTTCTACCACTTGAGCCACAGCTCCTCTTCTGGCTTTTTGGTGGCTAACTGTAGATAAGAATCTCACTGACTTTCCTGTATGGCCTGGCTTCAAACCACAATTCCCATATCTCAGCCTCTAGAATAGCCAAGATTTCAGACACACAACTCAGACAAAAAGCTTTTAAATGTACAAAACATATGGAGAATTTAGCAGTAGGTGAGCTGAATCAAGGCTGAGAGACCTATGGATGATATTCAATGTGTCACTTCTGCAACAACTACATCACGGAGTTGTCATGAAGACTAAATTGTTACATACACCAATACTTAACACAGTGAGCCTAAAGGCCAATAGTGTTCAGTAAGTTACGGTTCTTAACTATGTATCTCATGCCTGCTTACCTCTCCACCTTCCTACATGTCATGAACTGTGCTGGCCACAGTCCTCAGCTCAAGAACAGCCTTCTCCAGGAAAAATACTCTAACTTGCAGGTTAGAGTCCCTGTCTGAGAAATCTGGGCATGGCCTATCTATCAGCACTTCACACTGACTGCTTATCAGCTGTCAGGGGGTCCAAGAGCAAGAAATTCCAAAGGAGACTGATTTAGGCTCAGAGATGACTGATGCATTAACCCGAATGCCAGTGACTAAGTTGGTAAATACCAAAAGAAGGGTTAGAGATATGGCTCAAGTGGTAGAGCACTTGCCTGGCAAACTTAAGTCCTAGAATTCAAACTCCAGTTTTTATTTTTGCCAGTTCTGGGCCTGAGCAATGTCTCTTAGCTTTTTTGCTAAGGCTAGTGTTCTACTACTTAAGTCAGACCTTCACTTCTGACTTTTTGCTGGTTAGCTAGTGATTTAAGAGACTCACAGAAGCCGGGTGCTGGTGGCTCACGTCTGTAATCCTAGCTACTCAGGAGGCTGAGATCTGAGGATCGCGGTTCAAAGCCAGCCCGGGCAGGAGAGACTGTGAGACTCCTATCTCCAATAAACCACCAGAAAACCAGAAGTGGCTCTGTAGCTTAAGTGGTAGAGCGCTCGCCTTGAGCTGAAGAGCAGAGGGACAGTGCCCAGGCCCAGAGTTCAAGCCCCACGACCGACAAAAAAAAGAGACTCACAGACATTCTTGTCCAGGCTGAATTCAAACCATAATCTACAGATCTCAGCCTCTTGAGTGGGCCACTGGTGCCCAGCTGTCAAACTCCAGTATTAAAAATAAAAAAGGAGGCTCACACTCAGTTCTTGGCCTTACAGAAGTCTAGTCGAGGACTCTACATAGCTTCCCTGGTCAGAATCTCCAGACTATGGCTCAGACACAAAACCTAGTTCCCTTTCTTGGACCTTCCACTCCCATTTCCACGTCATCTCAATCCTCTCCTAAAAAACCCAAGACTTTCTTTGGAAGACACAAAATTAGGTTTAAGCTTTCTGGTTACAAACACATTCCAAGCATGCTTTCTTGGGGGTTACAGCTGGGTCAGCTTGGTTTAACTTAAAGTTCTCCCTGAAATTCTTCAAAGTACACATACAGTCTCCCAGCTTAGGTTTATATCTTTTCTATAGATGGCTCATTTGTATTATTTTTATTTTATTCCCAGATGTTCATTCATTCAGCAAATGCTTGTTTCCAGAACAGTGTCCTAAAAAGTGAATAAAACAGACAAGGTTCCTGAAATCTGGCAGAACTTTTTTGGTGTCTCCCTTTGTAGGTTTTGAGCCTATACATAGATATGGCATGCTAGATAATTGTGATACACTGCCATAAAATGTAAAAATTGAGGTGTTTTTTTTTTCTTTTCTCTACACTGTGCCCTTCAGCTGCATTCTGATCTTCCAGTAAAGCAAATGGGTCCATTCTGTAAACATTTCATGACTGTGACTTTACTAAACACAATCAAGGTATAGGAATAGACTAAAAATAGCAGCTGAGCATGGTGGCAAACCCTTGTAATCCCAACACAGTCAAGAGATGACACTATCTCCAAAATAAGTAAATAAATAAGAAGGGCCAGGAGCCTGTAATTCTAGTTACTCAGGAGGCTGAGATGAGAACTCTAGTTTGAAGCCAGCTAGGGTAGGAAAGTCCATGAGATTTTGTGTATGTGTGTGCTGGTCTGGGGCTTGAACTCAGACCTGGGCCATGTCCCCAAGCTTCTTTTGCTCAAGGCTGGAATTCTACCACTTGAGTAGTCATAGCTTCACTTCTGGTGTTCTCTGAGTAGTTTGTTGGAGATAAGAGTCTCATGAACTTTCTTGCGTGGGCTACGTTCAAACTGCAATCCTCAGATTTCAGCCTCCTGTATCCATGGGACTTACATCTACAACTACAAACAAAAAAGTCACAAGTTGGGGCTGGGAAGGTGGCTCAGTGGTACAGCTCTTGCCTTGCATGCATGAGGCCCTGGGTTTGATTCTCAGCACCACATAAGCAAAAACAAAAAAGCCGGAAGTGGTGCTGTGGCTCAAGTGGTAGAGCACTAGCCTTGAGCTGAAGAGCTGAGGGACAGCGCCCAGGCCCAGAGTTCAGGCCCCACGACCGGACCCGCCCCCCCCCCCCAAAAAAAAGTCACAAGTGGAAGTTGGGCACCAATGGCTCAGATCTGTAATCCTAACTACTCAGGATGCTGAGATCTGAGGATTGTGATTCAAAGCAGCCTGGGCAGTTAAGTCCAGGAGATTCTTATCTCCAATTAACCACCAGAAAACCAGAAGTGGCGCTGTGGCTCAAGTGGTAGAGCACTCCCATTGAGCTGAAGAGCTCAGGGACAGCGCCCAGGCCCAGAGTTGAAGCCCTATGACCGACAGAAAAAAAAAAGTCACAAATGGAGCTGTGGCTCAAGTGGCAGAATGCTGGCTTGAAATGAAAAAGCTAAGGACCGGAAGTGGCGCTGTAGCGCTTGCCTTGAGCTGAAGAGCTGAGGGACAGCGCCCAGGCCCAGAGTTCAAGCCCCACAGCCGACCATAAAAAAAAAAAAAAAAGAAGAAGCTTTTTATGCTGGGCGCTGGTGGCTAACGCCTGTAATCCTAGCTACTCAGGAGGCTGAGATCTGAGGATCACCGTTCAAAGCCAGCCCGGGCAGGAGAAACTGTGAGACTCCTATCTCCAATAAACCACCAGAAAACCGGAAGTGGTGCTGTAGCTCAAGTGGTAGAGCGCTCGCCTTGAGCTGAAGAGCTGAGGGACAGTGCCCAGGCCCAGAGTTCAAGCCCCACGGCCGACAAAAACAAAAAACAAAATGAAAAGCTAAGGAGCAACACCCTTGCCCTGAGTTCAAGCCCCAATACTGGTACTGTACCAAAAAACAAATAGGAACTAATGATAAAGTGTCAAATATATCCTGAGTCAATAGGTAGGCAGAAGAGATGAGATACATAAACTAGGAAGATCTCTAGTTTTAGAAACAACAGGCTACCTTGGGAAATAATGAAGGGCTCCCTATCCTGCCAATCACACACTGGGTAGGTAGGAGCAGCACATATTGGGTGGGTGGTTAAGAAAGGTGAGCTAAGCTTCAGAGAATGTCCCCAGGTAGATGGAACAAATGGAGCATCAAGAGACACAAATGAAGAAACAGTCACGAACTTAAGAGAATGACCCTCAAGAGCTCCAAGGAGGCCAACCTTGATGTAATCACGACAGCAAAAATGGTTCATCACACCAAATATTTACAGGCAAAGTCAAAGGAAAAGAAGCAGCACTGGCTGCTGAATCTACTCATCAGGAGACCGTAAAGGAGAGATCTTGTTTCTAAAGAGAAAAACCTGGAAGTGGCACTGTGGCTTAAGTGGTAGAGTGCCAGCCTTGAGCTGAAGAGCTGAGGGACAGTGCCCACACACAGAGTTCAAGCCCTACGACCGACAAAAAAGAGAGAGAAAAAAAACACATTTGAAGCACAGTTCTTAATACTCCCTGCCCCCCTCACCTTTGGTCCAGTACTGGGGCTTGATTTCCAGACCCACACCCTCCCATCCTGCACTGTTTCCTCTCCAGGCTGAACCTCAGTACCAGTTGAACCACAGTATCACTTCTGGCCTTTTGGTTGTTAACTGGAGGTAAAAGTCTCATGGACTTTCTTGGCATTCTACAGTTAAACCACAGCACTGCTTCTGACTTTTGGGGAGTTAATTGGAGATAAGAGTCTCATGAGTTCCTGCCTGGGCTGACTTTGAACCTCAATCCTCAAATCTCAGCCTCCTAAATAGTTAGAATCACAGGTGTGGGCCACCAGCACCCAAAGAATGACACTCATGCACTCTATAAATTTACACTGTAGAGCTGGGTATCGGTGGCTCATGCCTGTAATCCTAGCTACTTAGGGGACTGAGATCTGAGGCTCACAGTTCAATTACAGCCCAGGTGGGAAAGTCTGTAAGACTCTTATCACCAATTAACCACCAGAAAAGCAAAAGTAGCACTGTGGCTCGTTGAAATGGTAGAACCACTGTACCCCAATGTAACCCAATGGTGCCCACTGTGGCTTGGCCTCGAGAGGGGATGGGCTGCAAGCTTAGGGTTTATTGTTGAAACTGAGTTCTCGGTACATGCTGGGCACTGGAGGGGATCCTTGTTGGTCCAGCCTCTGGTGTTAGAAAACTGGGCGCTGGTGGCTCATGCTGTAATCCTAGCTAGTGAGGAGGCTGAGATCTGAGGATCATGGTTCAAAGCCAGCCCAGGCAGGAAAGTCCATGAGACTCTCATCTCCAGGAAACCACTCAAAACCTGAAGTGGTGCTGTGGCTCAAGTGGTAGAGCGCTTGCCTTGAGCTGAAGAGCGCAGGGACAGCGCCCAGGCCCAGAGTTCAAGCCACAACCAACAAAAAAAGAAAAAAAAGAAAACCAACAGACTACCCATGTAATACTCCAGCTTGCTAGATCAAGACACATTATTTTCCTACAGACTTCAAAGATCTGCTGGACAGTACAGCTCCTGGTATTGTGGGCAACGGATTTTCAAAAGAATAAACATTTAGTAAAACATCAGCAGAATCATGAGCAACATATAACATATATGTATATATGCTTAAATATAAATAAATATATTTCAAGGATGCTAAAGCATGTTGTCTTCCAAAAATCCAGAGATAATTTTAGATTGAAAAAAATCTAGGCTTGCCAAGGGAATCTGAGATCTTTTCTATCTTGGTCTCCAATGCTAACCTACGTATTCGTGTGCAAAAATAGAGGAAGATTAGAATCTCAAATGCCAGACTGAAAAGTTGCCACAACAAACCTGAACTCTACATATGGACTTATCTTGTCAAATGAAACAGCAATAAAATGAAACTTCTTTTGCTTTAAAATACATAGATTTAAAAAAAAAAAAAAACCTCAGACATGAAATGAGTATTTCCTGAACTTGTAAAGCAAAATGATTTAAAGGAAAAACAAAGTGCTCTGTAAAGAAGCAACTGTGTTTTTCCAGGAATATGAGAACATATACACAAAAATCTAAGGAAAAATTTGAAAATAGCCCTTTATAAACAGAAATTTGTCTACAATATAGCTCATTCAATAAAACTGGGACAAATGTCTAGCGATGTGGGAAATTATTTTGTATCTTAAACCAAAAATAAATTTTAAGTAAATAGCTGAGAAAGAGAGGGAGAGACACAGAGAAGTAAACACAGATGGAATTCTTGTAATACTGAGGCCTAGAAGAATTTTTCCAAACATTTCAACAAAGGGGAAAAAACATACTACCTCTGACCCCATTTGCAAATTTATGGCTAAGACACAAATCAAATCCATTGGGGCAAAATTATTTTGTGACTAACTGAAAACTGTAAATGTTCATCAGCAGGGCTTGGTTAAATAATGATATACTATGAAGCCTATAAAAGTGACCACTTATGTATTCATTCCTATCACCAAATTGTGAGCAGTGGTTGTCACTCTTTTTTTTCCCCCTTGACACTTTTGGTACTGTCTTGAATGTTTTTTGTGTTTTGTTTTTCAAAAACCAGGACCAGTGAAATGAACTGCTTTTCTAATAGGGGTTAGTGGTGATGTTGAGGGATGGGACCATAATCTTTTCCAAATGGGGGGCTTTCCCCTCAAGCTGAATGTTCCTTGGTGTGTGTGGGGGGGGGGGAATGTTACGAAGTATAAACAAAATTCTTATCAGGACAGACAGACGGGGCGGCTTCTTTGCCTCTGCACCGTCGGTGGCCGGGAAGAAAAGACACACCCCTGACCCTGCGATCGCTCCCCACCCCCCCCCATCCCCACCCCAGGCGTGGGTCTTTCAGTCCTCAAAGCCCAGCTCCACCTGGGTTCCCCGGGGAAGCCCCCGCCCCCTCCCCTGGTCCCACTGCGCCGGCAAGGCTCCCCACAGGGCCGGAAAATCACGTTCTGCTCAGGCCCCGTGCGGCGGCACCGCCGGGAAGCTGCGCCCAGCCCGGTCGAAAGGGGCAGCGAGGGGGGAGGAGAGGGGGGCGGTGGCCGCCGCGGGGCCGCGCGAGGGCCGCGCCCCCCCATTCCCAATCCCTCGCGGACCCCCAGCGCCGGCCGCACACGCACCCCTTCCACCGCCCGCCCCAGCCAGGGTCCCTCTGAGGACGCCGCCGCGGCGAGCTTCCGGGAGCCGGTGCTGGCGCCAGTCCGCGGCCCTGACCGAGTCTCCCAGACCCCGGGTCCCACCGAGCGGCTCCCCGACGCCGTAGTCTCCAGACCCCTCCCCTGCCGCCCCCTATTCCTAGGCCGGGCCTGCGCCGAGCTGACCCTTCCGCGCTTCCGTCCGTCCGTCCTCCCGGCCGGAGCCCTCACAGCCCCGGCGTCCTCCACAGAGCGGGCGGACAACCTCACCCACCCCACCTCCCCGCGTGAACCGAAGCCCCGAGAGCTCCCCCCGCGACCCGCGTTACAACTGTGACCCCCCCACACACCCCACTGCCCACCGCCCCACCACGCGACCCTCGGGGTTCGCCGACGCCGGGGGCCGTGGCCGAAGCCGCCCGCGCGCCCGCCCGCCCGCTCGCTCCTCACCTGCGAGGCGCCCCGGCTCCCAGCGCGCGCCGCCCCGGCCGGCTGTGTACACCGGAAGTGACGGCGGCGGAGGCCGCGCCCCCCGCAGGCCCCGCCCCCGCCCCGGGCGGACTCCGGATCTCCTCTTCCTTCTCCTCCCCACCCCCCACCCGTCTCAGAGCCGACCCCTTCCTCCGCGCCTGGCCCGACGGGGCGGAGCGGCGCCCCTGAGCGTCCTCCCCTCGCGATGCAGGGACTCCCCCCCACCCGTGGGGGAAGAAGGGGACCTTCTAGGAGCACCTGCAGCAGGATCCCGCAGGCGCCACTGTGGCTTGGCCTCGAGAGGGGATGGGCTTCATGCTTAAGGGTTTATGGTTGAAATCGAGTGAAATGGTGAGCACTGTGAGCTCCCGGTACGTGCCGGGCACTGGAGGGGACCCTCGTAGGTCCATCCTCTGGTGGTGGAAAACCAACACTACTGTTAGCCATGCGTGTGACCAGGTAGTGCCCATTATAACACGTGATAGGAAAGTGGAAGAGGGGAGGAGCACCCTGACCTACGGGGTGGGGGTGGGGGGGAGGACAGGAGCACTTTCTTAAATCCCTAGCCCTGGAAAGAAAAGAAATGCAAAAGAGAGGGAAAGAGGGAGAGGGAAGGAAAGAAAGAGGAAAAGGAAAGGTGGAAGGAAGGGAGGGAAAAGAAAGGCTTCAGTGGTTCATGCCGGCTACTCAGGTGGCTGATATCTAAGAATCATGGTTTAAAGCCATCCTGGGCATTAAGTCCTTGAGACTCATTTCCAATTAACCAGCAAAAAGCTGGAAGTAGAGATGTGGCTCTAGTGGCCCCGAATTCAAGCCTCAGTACTTGCACAAAGAAAAAGCGGGGGTGGGGGGGGTGGGAAAATCCTAAAACAGAAAACAGGGAAAAGGCCTTGAAACAGGACAGTGGACAGGAGAGATGCTTAGACTTTTACAATAGTAAGTACTAAGGCTCCATGGTAGGCTGATAGCCACTAGTTAAGACTGGACTTCTCTTCGCACCAAGTGCCTCCTCACAGTAGCTCTCAGATAAAAGTGAAGTTGAGCCAGGACTCCTCGGGGTTGAACACTGAAGAACAGATAGAGCAGTTAGTTACCAACAAGCTGGACTGGGGACCCCAAGCTACCAAAAGCTAGCTTGAGGAGGAAATGGACAGGTTGCTTGGAGGAAGGTCTATGGAGGCTGGTAAGGTGACACCTGGCAGACTTTTTGGGTTAAAGAAACTCCTGCACAGAGAATAAACTCCTCTCCCCTTCCCCCCTGTATTGAGGTCTCCTGCTTGCTAGAATGGCACTCTACTACTTGAGCCATGCCTTCAAGCTAACTTTTTGCTAGTTATTTTGGAGATGGGAGTCTTGAGGACTTCTGCCCAGGCTGGTTTTGAACTGTAATCCTCTATATCTCAGCTGACTAGCTGAGATTATAGGTGTCTGGCTTTTTATGAGGGTTTCACATTCTATATTTCAGAAAGGCTGAAAAACCAGAATATTCCACTTCCAGGGGCTCCCAGGAATTTGAAAAATTAACTTTTTTCTTTTTTGTTATGGGGCCTGAACTCTGGGCTTGGGCACTGTCCTTGAACTCTTCAGCTCAACGCTTGCCCTCTACCACTTGAACCACAGCGCCATTTCCAGCCTTTTCTGCTTACATGGTGCTGAGGAATCAAACCTAGGTCTCATGCATGCAAGGCAAGCACTCTACCACTGAGCCACCTTCCCAGCCCAGAATTGACCTTCTTGAGCACTAAGATTATTACTGTTGGCTCGAGTGCTATTGAAGGCAGGAAGAGCAGGAGCTTGCATTTACCTGTTAGTTTTAGTGGGAGCATCTGAGACAGCCTTTGGGGTTTTCACAGACAAGTTTACTTGATCTACTTGTAAGCAGGGAACAAGAATCTAGAGAGGATTTTTTTTAGGGGGGGAGGGGGAGAGTATTCCTTGGGCAGGAGGTAAAAGTTACAAGATAGCTGTCTCAGAAAAGCAGCTAGCTGCATTCCAGAATCCACAGGATTTAGGAGCTGGTCTGAAGAGAGCTGGCCAGACATTCTGAGCACAAAGCAACTGGCTGCATTTGCTGAGTTTGGAGAGAGACTGAGGGGAAAGGCCAGAGCTTAGTCAGTGTGGCACAGCAACTATGGAGGTGAGGGTTTGTGAGGAAGGCAAACCTTTCTCCAGTCTCCACATTGCTCCCTAGAGGGGAATACTGGGGCCGGAACTCAGGGCCTAGATAGTATCCTTTAGCTCCCACTCCCCTCCCTGCTCAAAGCAGCTGTTTTACTACTCAAGTCACACCTCCACTTCTAATTTTTGCTGGTTAATTGGGAAATGAGTCTCAAATTATTTTCTGCCCAGGCTGTCTTCTAGAAAGCTCAAGTGAGAGTGCTAGCCTTGAGCAAAAAGCCAAGGGACAGTGCCAGGCCCTGAGTTCAAGCCCAAGTACCAGCACACGTGTATGCACAAGCATGTGCGTGTGCAAAAACACACATCAGGGTGGAACAGTGTTTCATTAGAGGAACATCCCTTCAGATTCATAAACCCATGGTGTGGGGGGGAGGGGCCGGCAAAGGATCTTAGATCTGGTTAAAGAAACTAGAACTCTGTCCTACATCCCTGGACGTGGGTGGACTTTTCTTTCCATTATCAAAATGTAATAATTCCAACTGCTTGTTACTGAAACAAGAGAGGATTTATTAGCCTTAACAAAAAGAGCACTGTGACCATCAGAATGGCTGTCCTTGGCAACAGGCCCGATGCCTGGGAGTGACTCCCACATGGCAGCCCATTGGTTCTCTCTAGGGCACCACAGGAAGGAGGATCCAAAAGGTTTGTCAAGTCTTCATTTCTTCTATGGGAATAAAAATCCAAAGGACAGCCAGGTACAAGTGGCTCAAGCCTATAATCCTAGCTACCTCAGGAGGCTGAGATCTGAAGAGCACAGTTCAAAGCCAGGTTAGGGCAGAAAATCCTGAGACAAAGAGCAGGAAGTGGTGCTGTGGCTCAAGTGGTAGAGGGCTAGCCTTGAACCCAAGATGCTCAGGGACAGCACCCAGACAAGGCCCTTGAGTTCAAGCTCCAGTACTAGCAGCACATGTGCGCACATACATGCACACACACACATTTGTAAATAGTCCCGAGAAGAATTGGTCAAAGTTATAAAGTCAGTTTAAGGAATATAAAAAGTATGGAATAGCCAGGCACTGGTGGCTCACACTTGAAATTCTAGCTACTCAGGAGTCTGAGATCTGAGGATTGTGGTTCCAAGCCAGCCTGGGCAGGAAGTCCACAAGATTCTTATCTCCAATAAACCACTCAGAAAACCTGAAGTGGTGGTGTGACTCAAGAGGTAGTGCACTACCCTTGAGCTGAAGAGCTCAGGGACAGCATCTAGGCCCAGAGTTCAAGCCCCATGACCAACCAAAAAAAAAAAAAAAAGTATGCAATAGCGGAATAGCTGATGTGACGGAATATGTAAGGAGACTAAGAGGACAGAGGAGAAAGAAATGATATAAAGAGGATTGGGGGCTGGGGATGTGGCTTATTGGTAGAGTGCTTGCCTAGCATGTATGAAGAGCTGAGTTTTATTCCTCAGGACAATGTAAACAGAAAAAGCCAGAAGTGGCACTGTGGCTCAAGTGGTAGAATGCTAGCCTTGAGCAAAAGAAGCTCAGGGACAGTACCCAGGCCCTGAGTTCAAGCCTCAGGACTGGAAAAAAAAAAAAAAAAAAAAAAGAGCAAAAGCCAATCAGACTACTCAGGAGGCTAAGATCTGAGAATCGCCGTTCAAAGCCAGCCCAGACAGGAAAGTCTATGAGACTCTTACCTCCACTAAACTACTAGAAAACCAGAAGTGACGCTATGGCTCAAGCGGTAGAGCACTGGCCTTGAGCTGAAGAGCTGAGGGACAGTGACCAAGCCCAGAGTTCAAGCCCCAAGACCAAAAAAAAAAAAAAAAAGCCATTTAAAGCTAAGAACCAGCTCAGGCCTGTCTGTAATCCTAGCTCAGGATGAGTTCTGAGGATCACGGTTCAAAGCCAACCTAGGCAGCAATCTCCAATCTGCCATAAAGCAAAAAGCCAGAAGTAAAGCTGTAGCTCAAAAAACTCTGGGACAGCACCCACTATCTGAATTCAAGTCCCAGGACAGACACAAACATACAGACAGATACATACACACACATACAAAAGCCAATCAGGAAACTTCTGGACAAAAAGTTGTAAATAAACCAAAGAGTGGTTTCCTTTTGGGTGAAGCAGAGAGGAAACAGTACTTCTCAATAAACAATATTTATTTCAGCCATAACAGATTATATACTAGCTATAGACAGTTATCTTGAGAGGCATATTAAAAGGACACAGGTGGCTAGGAGTGGAGAGTACATTTTTGTATTATGTGGTCAGAGTTGACAAACTATGTAAACAAAATATAGGACCTAGTGGTTCATATTTATAATCCTAGCTACTAGGGGAGGTTGAAATTGAGGTTCAATGCCAACCAGAGCTTATTTTTGAGACTTCATTTCAACCAAAGGCTGGGCGTGGTCAGGAAAATGCAAAGACTGGTTTAAGCAATGTGTGCCTGCCATCCTGTCATATAAAGAAGCGTAAGATTACAGTTCAGGCCCATCTGAGCATAAAGAGGAGACCCTACCTGGGAAATAACCAATGCAAAAAAGGGGCTGCAGGTTGACAGGAACACCAGTTCTTATCATTCATTCATTCTTGTGCTGATACTGAAACATAAACTCAGGGCCTGAGGGCTGTCATTAGCTTTTTCCGCTCAAGGCTGGTCGCTCTCCCACTAGAGCCACATCTGGCTGTGTCTGAATGAGTCTCACAGACTTTCCTTGTGCTCTCATTTGGCTTTTTTGCACAAGCTGGAGCTCTTGTCATTTGACCCACACCTCCACTTCAAGCTTCTTGCTGATGAGTTGGGGATGAGTTGCACACCCATTTGCAGGGTCATCAGTGGTGCGGTATGAGGCTGACAGTGCAGAATTATGTAGACTAGGTATGCAGCAGGACTGGGGGCCTCTTCATACACTGAGTAGTAAACAGATTCCAGTGCCCAGTACCAGAACGACTGGAAAAGCCAACTTAGTGGAATGTATTAGTCTCATCTAGACCCATGCTTTCCTCACCCCTCCAGACTTGGCCTTCTTCACACCCAGACTGTTCCAACTGGAGGGGAAGGCCAGATTTTCTGTGCCATTGCTGGCTGCTCTTAAGTTGTTTCTGGGCTGCTCAACTGGAGTGACTATGAGTCATCCCTTTAGAGTCTCATTACCAAACTCCAATATGCTCTGGTCATTAGCTCAGCACCGGTGGCTCATGCCTGTAATACTAGTTACTCAGGCAGCTGAGGTCTGAAGATCTAGATTCAAAGCCAGCCCAGACAGTAAAGTCTGTGAGGCTTTTATCTCCAACTAATCACAAAAAATCAGAAGTGAAGCTGTGGCAGAGCATCAGCTTGAGTGAAAAAGCGAAGGGACAGCACCCAGGCTGAGTTCAAGTCTCATTACAGGCACAAAAAAAATATTCTGGCTGGAAGCTGCTGGTTCATGCCTATCATTCTGCTCAGGAAGCTGAGATCTGACAATCACAGTTCAAAGCCAGCCCAAGCAGGAAAGTCTGTGAGACTCTTGTCTCCAATGAAGTATGTAGAAAAGGCCAGAAGTGGTGCTGTGGCTTAAGTGGTAGAGTGCTAGACTTGAGCACAAAAGCTCAGGGATAGCGCCCAGCCCGAGTTCAACCCCATGACTGACAAATTTTTTAAGTTTGTTCCCCCCACCCCCTAAGCTGCTGTTTCACTGTACACTAACTTAGACATCAGGATTGTTTACAGCATTTACTTACAATCAACATGACCACTACATTCAAATTTAATGAATTTGTCATCCAAGCTCCTTAACTCTGAACAGAGCTGGAATTTCTTCCAGCTCTGTATCACCAAAAATCAGAAACCACATTAGACTCAGAGCTCTACTTCATGCCTTGGAGCAAGGTATGTTTTAAAACCAAAAGCCTTTCTTATTTGGTGCCAGTTCAGGAGCTTGAAGAACCCAGGATCTGGGTATTGTTCCTGAAGTTTTTTTACTCAAGGCTAGCACTCTACCACTTAAGCCACAGCTCTATTTCTGGCTTTTTGGTAGTAAATGGAGATAAGATTCCCTCAGACTTTTCCTGCCCAGGCTGACTAAAACCAAGATTCTCAGATTTTAGCTTCCTGAATAGCTAGGATTACAAGCATGAACCACCAGCATCCAGACTGGCTCTTTATCTTAAATACCAGTAGTAATCCCTGGTTTTTGTGAAGACCCAAACACTTAACCCCTCACATTCCAACACCCCCTAAACATCAGTTTATATGGAGAGCCACTTTCCTTACAGCTCACATTAGGTCCTACAATTGGAGAGAGGAATGGTCCAATGGACAAATTTTCTTCACCACCACTGCCATCTTTTTCATTTCTGCTGTGCTGAGGATTCAATCTAGAGCCTCACATGTACTAGGCAAACACTCTACCTTCAACTCAAGATATTATCTTCTCTCTTTACCTGCAGGAGCTAGGTTTTGGACTAAGGTTGTAGCTTAGTCTGTGCATGGTTGGCTCAGTTTCATTTCACAAACTTTAGGAAAGGAAGAAAGGAACTTTTGACTTTCCCTAAATATATATAATGATAAACCTTAAGACATAATTAAAAATAGATTCAGGGGGCTGGGAAGGTGGCTCAGTGGTAGAGCGCTTGCCTTGCATACCTGAGGCCCTGGGTTCGATTCCTCAGCACCACATAAGGAAAAAGAAAAAAAAGCCGGAAGTGGTGTTGTGGCTCAAGTGGTAGAGCGGTAGCCTTGAGCTGAAGAGCTGAGGGACAGCGCTCAGGCCCAGAGTTTAGGCCCCACGACCGGACCCCTACCCCCCCAAAAAATAGAATCAGTGCTTACAGCCTATAAACATATTATGCTAATTCTGGCCCTATTACTATTTTTTGGTAGTCATGGGTTTGAACTCAGGGCCTCTCACTTGCTAGGCTGTTCTACCACTTGACCCACACCCCCAGCCTAGCTTTTGGCTGATTATTTTGGAGATCGCGTGGAGCAAACTTTTCTTCCCAGGCTGGCCTCAAACCAGATCTCAGCTTCCTCAATAGACAGAATTACATGCACAAGCCACCAGTACACAGTTCTGATCTGGTGGCTCATGCCTGTAGTCCTAGCTACTCAGGAGGCTAAGATCTGAGGATCAAGGTTCAAAGCCAGCCTGGGCAGGAAGGTCCGAGAGACAAGTCTTATCTCCAATAAACCACTAGAAAACTGACTAGAAAACTGGACATGGCGCTGTGGCAAAAGCAGTAGAGTGCTCACCTTGAAGAGCGCAGGGACAGCGCCCAAGCCCAGGGTTCAAGCCCCACAACCGACCAAAAAAAAAAGTGCTTTTCATTTTATTACTATTGGAAGAGAATGTTAACTAAGAGAAAGAACTCTGACAAACATTTTTTTTTCTTCAATAGTTTTATTCTGCTTTAGAATAAAAACCTTGCTTTAATATAGTAAGGTGCACTGCAGGTATGCCAGGCTGCCAGTTTTTACCCAGACAACAAATGCCCCAGCCAGTGACCAGAGCTAGGGGACCTGTGAGCTCAGACTTCCAGAGCAAGTGAAACCGGTATCTACAGTTTTTCTCCTAGAAATCAGCCTGGGACATATCTCAGTCTACACAGATGTTGTCATAGCTCTTGCTTGGATGCTCAAAATACCTCCAAGATGTGTTAATCTCAGATTTCTGGGGTCCTCCAAAAGGTTTTGTTGATAACATGCAAGCAAGTGGTACTCAACAGTATTCCCTAAACTACAGCTGCTGAGTACTGGATCTTAGTAGTGAAACCGAATTACAAAACATTTCCTTGTAGATCTATACAAAAGATAGAAAATGAAAACAATCAACCATGTTTCAATCCTCCCATTCTCCTACAGTGCAGTTTTTCTCACATCTTTGTCACTCCTGAATATTGTAAGGACAAAGATCAACAGCAACAAAAAGATAAAAATATTTAAATCTTTGGATCCCTTTATTCCATGGCCTTCATAAAAAAACAAAAGTGGCCAGATTTTTTTTTCCTACAGCTTAAATATCAAAAGGTTTAACCAGTAATTTATAATTAGCCGTGAACTCTATATTGAGTCATTTGTGGGTCACAGGCCCAAGGACCAATGCCAATGATAATGTTGCCAAAATAATTCTGAACATTCTGAATCCTCTTAAAACATAATGGAATGAGTCAATGTTATTGAAAAAAAAATTACAGTCATGTCCAAGAATAGGCTGATGCCTAATTTTAATGTGTTTTTCTTAAAAAAGAGGGGAGGATTACTTATTTGAAAATACGGCTAGTACATTCTTATCTATGATTATTTACATTCATATTTTGAAAATATCTATTTGGACAAATCCTGTGGTATGCCATTTGCTACAAAAAGAAGTTCTGACATGGAGCAGGAACAATTTATCCTTTTTAGATAATGGAAGAACGTATCAAATCTTCATTTATGTTCCAAACATTAAAAAAAGAAATCAAAAACTGTAGCCTGGAAAGCTCAGAGAAAGAAGAGCCACCATGACCCTGCTCCTCAGCTCATCGATTTCTGCAAGGACACAGTATGGTTGCTGACTTTAAAATGTTTATTCTTTAAAAAATTAGTTGCTTTTTATACAGCTATACAAAGTTCTTAATGTTTCTTTGGCAATGGAATATAATGGAATTTTACAACTATATAAAAAAGTTACCTTTGCCTAAGAAACAGTATTTACTGTGTATACATAGTTTGACTGACAAAATTCTCTACCATCCAGCACCCTAATTAATTGTCGAAATAAGCTACCTCATTATAGGATTTCCAGAAAGTCACACTCACACACACACACACACACGTACACACACACGTACACACACACACACACACACACACACGTACACACATACACACAAAACCCTTCGGTGGCTCCAAACACAGTATCACGGCCCTGTCTGCGGGCAACTTGCAATAATTGCCAAATACAATTCAGTGATAAGAAAAATCTTTTCAGTGATGAAAAACAAAAAAAACAAAAACTGTAAGTCCCACTGAAGTACAGCTTTAGTTTAACTATACATAAAAGGTTACTTAACATTTTCCTGTTCCAAATATATTTAACGCTCATTTTTTTTAAAGATGAGCTGCCCGCCTCCCACCCCCCACCCTCCAAAAAAGTAACTGCATTTTATCTTTGAAATTAAGCAGAAAATAAACAAAACCCAGTGCTGGTGACAAATATACAGCAAATTCACTTCTTCATTCTTCACAAAGACAGAAACCAATTTTCAGGAACATGAAGAGCTAGAAATTCACCTATTTTCAAAGACTTGTTTGTAGACTATGCAGCAACTTTGTTGTCTTTCTGAAAAAAAAAAAAAAGGAAAAAATGCGCTAGTCAATGTTCTAGAACTTCTTTCACATATTTTATACTTTGCCTTCTTTTAACTTTCATGGAAAATGCTTTCCTGACTTCTAAACGTCCTAAACTTCCCCACCCAGAAACATCTTCCAGTCCCCACAGAGACACACGTGTACTCACTATTTTGGAGATTCTAGTAATTATTTATCTGTATCTAGTGCTTGCAATATCCATCCATTTTTACTTTTTGAATTGTCTGAAATTCAAAAGGTTCCATAAAGCGGTGACAACTAGTGCCCAGAGTTTCTTGATCAGTTACTACTTCCTTCATTCTTTGCATCCTGCTTCCTCCTCCCAGACTTATTTCCTATTTCCCACTTCCTTTACTATGTGAACATTAAATGGTACTATATTTATCCCATTGAGTTCTACTAATTTAAAAAAGTGACACAAGCCGGGCGCTGGTGGCTCACGCCTGTAATCCTAGCTACTCAGGAGGCTGAGATCTGAGGATCGCGGTTCAAAGCCAGCCCGGGCAGGAGAGACCGTGAGACTCCTATCTCCAATAAACCAACAGAAAACCGGAAGTGGCGCTGTAGCTCAAGCAGTAGAGCGCTCGCCTTGAGCTGAAGAGCTGAGGGACAGCGCCCAGGCCCAGAGTTCAAGCACCACGACCGACCCCCCCCCCAAAAAAAAAAAAAAATTGACACAAAACTTCTCACCAAAGTGTCTCTTTTGAGTTTTTGTGTTCAAGGACAGTGCTCCACCCTATGCGCTACAGTTCTACTTCTGGCTTTTGGTGTTAAATTGGAGGTAAGAGTCTTAAAGACTTTGCCACTCAGGCTGGCTTCCAATTTCAATCCTCATACCTCTGCCTCCTGAGTAGCTAGGATTATAGGCATGAGCCACTGGCACCCAGCACACCAAGTACTCTTAAAATCAACAGCATAAAAACCCTATCTTTTGGGACTGGGAATGTGGCTCAGTGGTAGAGTGCTTGCCTCTCATGCATAAGGCCCTGGGTTCGATTTCTCAGCACCACAAACAGAAAAGGCTGAAGTGGTGCTATGGCTCAAATGGTAGAGCACTAGCCTTGAGCTGAAGAACTGAGGGACAGCGCCCAGGCCCAGAGTTCAAGCCCCATGGCTGACCAAACAAACAAACAAACAAACAACAAAAACCTGTCTTTGCCAGGCACTAGTGGCTCACCAGCTAGCTACTCAGGAGGCTGAGCTCTGACAATCTCGGCTCAAAGGCAGCCTGGGCAAGAAAATCTCTGAGACTCTTCTCTCTCCCCATCAAATGTTTCTTTCTAATGAATTGACCTTTACATTTCCAAAGTTCTGAAATGGCCAACAGACCAAGAAAGACATTACTTTAGGCTCCTGCTTAAAACCAACAGCTTCAGCAAACTGCTGGCCTTGATTTAGGGCCAATGTAAGACTTTTTTTTTTTTTTTGGGGGGGGGGGGCTTGTGGGGCCTGAACTCTGGGCCTGGGCACTGTCCCTCAGCTCTTCAGCTCAAGGCTAGTGCTCTACTGCTTGAGCCACAGTGCCACTTCTGTTTTCTAGTGGTTTATTGGAGATAAGAGTCTCACGGACTTTCCTGCCAGGGCTGGCTTTGAACAGCGATCCTCAGATCTTAGCCTCCTGAGTAGCTAGGATTATAGGCATGAGCCACCGGCGCCTGACTTCTTATTTTTATTTTTTTTTATTTTTTCTGACTTATTTTTAATTAATTTTTTATTTATTTTTCTTACTGCTGTTAGTCATCTCAACTGTTTGTTATAAAAACAATTTCTGGATGAAAGACTTGCTGCTCCACCTGAGTACACAACAGCAAGCCACTTGTCTTACGTTACTAAACTAAAATACATATGACACAGTGTAAGCTGGTATGGAAATAAATGAGCTAGAGACAAACCTGCTCTCTGTCCCCCACAAAAGCCAACATCTCTCATCTGTTCATTTATTTTACTTATCTATAGCTATTTTTTTACCTTTCAGAAAGCAGTACGACCAATCCAGACCTTTTAGGGTCCAAAAGCTGTGGTTTTCTGAAAGGTAAAAAAAAAAAAAAGACAAAAGGGGAGAAAGATAAAGGGGTTCAGGAGAGCCGTATTGAATCATACAATAAAAAAAATATATCTCAACATTCAAGAACATGGTGAAGTAACAAATGTAATGAATTTCCACAAATCTAAATTAACAGTGGTGACTCAGGAACTACCACTTATTAGCTATGTGACCTTGGACAAGGTACTTAACATCTCTGGAAAAAAGATTACTTCCTACCCTACAAATATGTGCCTGGCTAGACTATTTTAAGAAAAAAAAACTTTTTAAATGCTGGTCCTGAGCTTCATTTTGCCCAAGGCTAATGTTCTACCATTTGACCCACAGCTCCACTTCTGGCTTTTCTTTGGTAATTTATTGGAGATAAGAAACTTTACGGGGCTGGGAAGGTGTCTCAGTGGTAGAGTGCTTGCTTTGCACTCATGAGGCCCTGGGTTCGATTCCTCAGTAACACATAAGCAGAAAAAGCTGGAAGTGATGCTGTGGCTCAAGCAGTAGAGCACTAGCCTTGAACTGAACAGCTGAGGGACAGCGCCCAGGCCAGAGTTCAGGCCGCACAACTGGACCAAAAAGAAAAAAGAAAAAAAGAAAACTTTCTTGCCTAGGCTGGCTGCAAGCTGTAATCCTCAGATCTCAGCCTCCTGAGTAGGTAGGATTTAGGCATGCAGCTGGCATCTAGCTGAGAATTTTTTTTTTGTTGTTGTTGGTTGTGGGGCTTGAACTCTGGGCCTGGGCACTGTCCCTCAGCTCTTCAGCTCAAGGCCAGCGCTCTACCACTTGAGCCACAGTACCACTTATGATGTTCTGGTGGTTTATTGGGGGTAAGAGTCTCATGGACTTTCCTGCCCAGGCTGGCTTTGAACTGTGATCCTCAGATCTCAGCCTCCTGAGTAGCTAGGATTATGGGCATGAGCCACCAGCACCTGGCGAGAAAATTTTGTAATATGAAATAAAGGTATACAGTCCTCTCCTTTTGTATAATGTCATTAGTCATCCTTCCCATGTAAAAAGAGCCCTGATCCTTAATTTTAGTCCCCAATAGTTTTTTCCATGTTTAGCGAAAAAAACAAGGGAGAACATAAGGCCTTAACTTTAAGCCCCAGTACTAGCACACAAAACAAAAACAAAAGCAAAATAATAAATTCTCTTGCTTGGAAAGAGGGGAGATTTTAATCAGTCTATAAAAGCTAAAACCATGGTTCTCTAATTTTAAATAAGTGAGGGGGAGCACCACATTTGCTTCTTTTATTTCTTCAGTGGAAAACAACAGTTAAAAACAAAAATATGGGTTAGGAAGGTGGCTCAGTGGTAGAGTGCTTGCCTTGTATGCATGAGGCCCTGGGTTCAATTCTTCAGCACCACATCAGCAAAAAAAGCTGGAAGTGGCACTGTGGCTCAAGTGGTAGAGCACTAGCTTTGAGTTGAAGAGCTGAGGGACAGTGCCCAGGCCCAGAGTTCAGGCCCCACGACCAGGAAAAAGAGAAAGAGAGAAAGAGAAAGAGAAAGAGAAAGGAAAAAGGAAAAGGAAAAAGAAAAAGAAAGAAAGAACAACCACTACTCAAATTAGATAAAAGCAGGCTGAATGCCACGTCTAAAGCACAATACTTACCCTATATTCAAAATCTGCAAACTCTCGGCCCCCACGGCCTCCTCTGAATCCACCACGAAATCCTCTAGGGGCAGTAAAGGTCCCTCCTCTGCCACCACCACGCCCTCTGCTACCACGGAAACCAAGACCTCCTCTGCCTCTGTAGCCTCCTCGGCCTCGGTTTGGACGGAGTGGGATTCCAAATGTCTCGGCATTTAACCTCCTCTCTTCAGCCCAGGTTGGTCTCCTTTCTCTATTATAAAAGCAAATGACCATCAGCATATCAGGTTTAAAGGAGTATTTTTCAACACATACATGTAACAAATTAATCCTAGCTAACTCAGAAGAAGCTCGGGGCTGGGAAGGTGGCTCAGTGGTAGAGCGCTTGCGCTTGCCTTGCATGCCTGAGGCCCTGGGTTCGATTCCTCAGCACCACATAAGCAAAAAGAAAAAAGCCAGAGGAAGTGGCACTGTAGCTCAAGTGGTAGAGCGCTCGCCTTGAGCTGAAGAGCTGAGGGACAGCGCCCAGGCCCAGAGTTCAAGCCCCACGACCGACAAAAAAAAAAAAAAAGAAAAAAAAGAAAAAAGCCAGAAGTGGTGCTGTGGCTCAAGTGGTAGAGCGCTAGCCTTGAGCTGAAGAGCTGAGGGACAGCACCCAGGCCCAGAGTTCAGGCCCCACGACCGGACCCTAAGTAAAAAAAAAAAAAAAAAGAGGCTGAGGACCACTGTTCAAAGCCAGTGTGGACAGACAAATCTGAGTCAATCAGCAAAAACCTAGAACTGGAGCTGGAGGCCTGGCTCAAGTGGTAGAGCATAAAAGCTTTGAGCATGGGACAGTGCCTCAGTTCAAGCCCCAGGACTCACCCTCAAACAGAAAAGGCTTTTCACCTGCATGGTCACAAGCTGTACATGGCATACAAATTCAGTTTATCCCTATAATACTGTGAGAGTAGTTCTGTGCAAAAATAGTTGACATAACAGAAATATGAGAAAAGTATCAATACAATGGTTCCTCAGATATAAGGGGATCTGCAGCTGATTCTACTCTGCCCCATTGGAAAAGAGGGCAAAACCTGGCAGAAAAACCACATCATAAGCCTAATGCCAATTAACACAGCCATTTTCTGAATTTTCGTTAGCATCCAACCTAAATAATTGCAGGACTCATAATCATCTTTGCCATTTTTGTCTAAGCTGAAGAAAACAACTGCCACTAGGGGTTACCATATTGCACCCAGGATAAATATGATATAAAGTAAGCAATACATCTTAAAGAACTCAGCTCATTATGCTGGATCCCCCCACTTTACAATGACACCACAATTTCTTGATGTATGCATACTACAATAGGGCAGCCTGACTGTATCTGCAAGCTTCTTTAGGTTCTGGCTTTATGTGAATTACAGCAGAGAAGGAAAAGATCTGAGATTTTACATGAATACTTTGTTCTTATTACTAATATGCAAATATGAATACATTCCTAAGGAAAAATATATAGCTATTTGTTTTCTTCCTCCTTTTTTTTTTTTTTTTTGCCAGTCCTGGGGCTTGAACTCTGGGTCTGGGCACTGTCCCTGAGCTTCTTTTGTTCAAGGCTAGTACTCTACCACTCAAGTCTGGCCTTTTCTGTGTATGTGGTACTGAGGAATCGAACCAAGGGCTTCATGTATGCTAGGCAAATACTACCACTAAGCCACATTCCCAGCCCCACCTTTTCTTTTTTGTGGTGCTAGATTGATCTCCCAAGCCTTATATATGCTAGGTAAGCCCTTGTACACTCTCTCTCTAAATCTATTTGGTGTTGGCCCTAGGGACTTGAACTCAGGGTCTGGGGGTATCCTTGAGCTTTTCTGCTCAATGCTAGTGTTCTACCACTTGAGTCATAGCTCCACTTCTGGCTTTTTGGAGATTAATTACAGAGGTAAGAGTCTGATGGACTTTCTTAACCAGGCTGGCTTCAAACTGCAATCCTCAGATCTCAGCCTCCTGAGGAGCTAGCAACAACTGGTACATGGCCAGAATACAGGTATTTTTAAGCAATCATTAGGCCATATAAATTTATATGAAATAACTATACTTCAAACATTTCAGAGGAGGTCAATTTAAAAGACTGTACCTATTATCATCACAAGAAATATTATCAAAGAAGGACTTAGTTTTGTCATAATAGCAATTAGGTCCAAGTGGGTCTTCTTCATCAGCATTTCCTTCACTGTTTTGGGTGTCTACTCCTGAGTCTCCTTTATCTTCCCCATTTACAGGTTTCTCTTGCTTCTCGAGTTTATCTTCTAATAAAAAAACAAGCACACATGATAAAAGTCTAAGTAAGACAACTAATGTGTAAAGCATCTTTAATTCACAGATCAAATTAGTTTCTGAGTAGAAAAATGAAAGTTTACCTTTCAATTTAAGTTTATTATGAAACTCTCTGTCAATCTCCTCCTTGTTAAATTGTGCATTTGCACTTTCAAAGTCAAAGTCTTTCTCAAATTTCATCGGACTGTCTCGTCGAATGCCAAATCTTCCCCTGCCACCTCGGTGGCCCCCACGCCCTCTTCTTGGAGCTGAAGGAGCACTTGGAACTATGAGTAAACAGAGACAAAAGACAGTTACTTTCCAGTCATCTAAATTTATATATTGCCTTTTTTCCCCCTTTTAATTTGGAAATATTAAACCATAATTTGTAGCTAGTGCTTACTGCTCTACTTAAGATGCTAAGTATTAGAGGGTTCCTGTTCAAAGTCAGCCTGGAGGGCTGGGAAGGTGGCTCAGTGGTAGAGCTGAAGGACAGTGCCCAGGCCCAGAGTTCAGGCCCCATGACCGGACCCAAAAAAAAAATTAAAATAAACAAAGTCAGCCTGGAAAGAAAATTCCATTTCCAATTAACTAGCAAAATGCCAGATGTATGGCTCAAATGGTAGAGCAACAGCTGTTTGAATCCTAATGCTGGCACAAAAATATTGTAATTTGTTCTCTATTAATAGATTTGGAATTAATAAAATGGCTATTTGATGTTATAGATTACCAAACAAATGTTTCCATTCACAAGACATGGAAAACAAGTACCAATTTTATGATGCTACAAAACAAAACCACAAAATAGAAGCCATAGAGCCATCAAGTGAATATAAATGCAACACTACTCGCCAGTAACATTCAAGAGCATGCTAAACACAACTCATCAAGTATTTTTCTCCAGAACATTATTAAAAACAAAAAAACCCTCTTATTTTCTGCTGTCTTTATTATGCACAGATCCACAGGATCTGACCACATGGAGAGATCGATACCACTGTTAATTCTTTATTTCTTTACCCATGTGGGGCTTGAATTCTGGGCCTGGGCGTTGTACTTCAGCTCTCCAGCTCAAGGCAAGTGCTCTACCACTTGAGCCACAGTGCCACTTCCAGTTTCACTTCCAGTTTTCTAGTGCTTTATTGGAGATAACAGTCTCACAGGCTTTCCTGTCCAGGCTGGCTTTGAACCATGATTTTCAGATCTCAGCCTCCTGAGTAGCTAGGGTTACAGGTTTGAGCCACCAGTGCCTAGCAGTGTTAGTTCTTTTTTTTTTTTGGTCAGACGTGGAGGCTGACACTGTCCCTCAGTTCTTCAGCTCAAGGCTAGTGCTCTACCACTTGAGCCACAGCACCACTTCTGGCTTTTTTCTGCTTATATGGTGCTGAGGAATTCCCAAGGCCTCATGCATGCGAGGCAAGCTCTCTACCACTGAGCTAACTTCCTAGCCCAGCCTGTTAGTTCTTTAGTCAGTAATCTTCACCTTTCATTTCATATATCTTGCAGTTTAAAATAACTTTCCTATTGAGAAGTACAGGATATTTTTGTTGTTGTTGTTGGCCGTGGGCCTTGAACTCTGGGCCTAGGCACTTGTCCCTCAGCTCTTCAGCTCAAGGTGAGTGCTCTACCACTTGAGTCAAAGCACCACTTCCTATTTTCTGAGTGGTTTACTGGAGATAAGAGTCTCATGTACTTTCCTGCCTGGCCTGGCTTTGAACTGCGATCCTCAAATCTCAGCCTCCTGAGTAGCTAGGATTACAGGCATAAGCCACCTTGCCCGGAAAGGATTTATTTTTTATCTAAGTAACTTACCTACTTGTCTCTTGCTGTCATTTCTAAGTTGTTCATTTTCTGGCCTTGACACTTTGTGTACTTCAGCTGCACAAGGAAACACGCAAAGGGACAAATTAACTGAGGATAATAAAAACTTCTATTTTTGTCTGAAATGAGGGGTGGAGGGAGACACTACCAAACAAAACTTAAGTTCCCAAAACTAAATCCCCATCATCACTTGAATCAAATGCTTTTGTTGGAGACAGGGTCTTGCTTCTTGCTATATAGCCTAGGCTGGTCTTGAACTCATAATCCTCCCACCTCAGCCTACTAAAGTGCTGGGATTACAAGTATGCACCATCATTCCTGGTTTAAAAAAAAAAATTTCCCTTTCTCTCTTTTTTGTGGTGCTGGGAATTGAACCCAGGGTTGCATGCGTGCTAGGTAAGTGCTGTACATCTGAGCTACATTCCCAGCCCCTAAACAATCTATGAAATTGTTCTATATAATCCTTTCAGGATCATTCACAGAAAGCAAATTCTCTAAATGAAAATACGGAGAGTGGAAAATGTTGATGAGTCAATTAAGGAAGAGTAAACAGCTCAAGCTCTACCTCGCCTGTGCTCTTGATTCTCTATTGCTTTCTGGCTGGTAGATGGCAAAGGCCTGGTTGATACAGGGCTCCTTCTCCCAACAGGTGCTGGAGTAGGTAAGTGGGCCGAGGCGGTCTGTACTGCTTGTTCCATGGTTGGACTTTTTCTCAAAGGGTCTAACTGAGGGCTTGAACGACCTAAAATGTAACCAAAAGATAAGAAACTATCCTAATCGGGGATTTCAAAATAATCTAGGCTTGGAAAAAAAAAAAAATCAAACTCAGCACAAATTTGATCAGTTTTAACCTAGGATGGTCCTTAATGGTCTAGTCCTTAACCTGTCCAAAAAAAAAAAAAAAAAAAAACACCCAAAACACAAAAAACAAAACCCTCAAAAATCAAACCAAGCAAACAAAAATATCCACCACCACATTATGCGTTTTACCAAATAGAATGGTTTTTCAAAGAACTGACATATGCTGTTCCCTATTAATATCAATGATCACATTTGTAAACACTCAAATGGAGGCATCCTCCCCAATAACAAGAGTATATAGACACATTTCAATTTCTAGTATTTTCTGTAGGTGACTCCCAGCAGGAACTCTTGCTGAATTCCATCACAAAACAGTAAAGGAGGAGGAAAGTGAGGGAAATGGATCTTAACACACAATAGACTGGGAAAATAAATAAAAAATCAAAAAAATTTAGATAGCCAGATGGCAGCCATTGGCATTCTTTACGACTTTTACAATCTCTTGGCAAGCTTTTCTTAAATTTCAAGTTTGTGCTGACACATTTCATTTTTCTTCTGTATCAGGGCCTACTCACTGTGCACTGAAGAATGAAAGTCACTCTCATCACGTTTTGCCCTTACAATGTTTGTTGTACATGTCCACTCAGAGAACTCTTATTACATGATATGTAACATGGTGTTAAAAATTACGCTCATTTTATGCACAAAGATCCCCCGACATGCTACTGCAAGCATTTGCAGTCTCCCAACAACTGTTGAATCATTGAGTTCTGATGCCATTGATTTCCATGGACAATTTATTAGCAATGTTCCCCAAGTTTACTAAAGTATATAGTCACAAAAGTATGCATTTCCAGAATGGGGGAAAAAAATCACTTGAAGTCAAAAACTGTAGTTACCATGACAACCCTGAAAATTAAGTTATCATTAAAAGAAATGCTTTTTCCACCAATTTTTTTCTTGGGGCAGGGGGAGGGTCTGGTCCTGGAGCTTAAACTCAGGGCCTGGGCACCGTACATGAGCCTCTCTGTGCTCAAGGCTAAAGCCACAGCACCCACTTCCAGGTTTGTTTATATGGTACTGAGGAATCAAACCTAGGGCTTCATGCATGCTAGGCAATCACTCTACCACTAAGCCACATCCCCAGCCCTTTCCGCTGATTTTTAAAGCAATAAATCATGGTTTTGAATAAATTTTGACTTTCAAGAAATCATTTTATAATCATTTATTGTTTCTTTCTTCCCCCTTCCTTTTCTTTTTATAGCATAAAATACAATCTTCCATTCTACCTGATCCTATTTATTCCTCATATAGCTAGGATGACAAGTGTGTGACATCCATGCCCAGCCTTTTGAAAAATAGTTGACACGGGGACTTTTTAACTTTTTGCCTAGGCTGGCCTCCACATTGTGGTCTCTACCTCCTAAGTAGCTGGGATTACAAAGCTTAAACTCCTTTGCTTTGAGGGTTTTTTTGTTTTGTTTTGTTTTTTTGGAGATGGGGTGTGGATCTCACTACGTTGCCCAGGTTTACTCTGAACTTAAGTGGACTCTATGATCTGGCTGCCTCAGCCTTCTCAGTGCTGAGAGTGCAGATATGTCATACCACACACGATTTAAGGAGATAAGTTTTTTTACATGTTTGTTGGTACTGGGATTTGAACTCAGGGTCTCATTATCTCTTGTGGGCTTAGTAGTAGAGTACTTGCCTAGCTTGCATGAAGCTCTGGGTTTGATTCCTCAGTATCACATAAACAGAAAAGGCTGGAAGTGGCGCTGTGGCTCAAGTGGTAGAGTGCTGCTACCCTTGATCACAGAAAGGCTGAGGTTCAGTCCCCAGGCTCTGAGTTCAAGCCAGAGAATTGGCAAAAACAAAACAAACAAAAAACCCAGGCACTGGTGGCTCACATCTCTAATCCTAGCTACTAAGGAGACTGAGATCTGAGGATCATGGTTCAAAGCCAGCCTGGGCAAGGAAGTCCATGAGACATTTATCTCCAATTAACCACCAGAAAACTAGAATTGGCGCTATGGGTCAAATGGTAGAGCGCTTGCCTTGAGCTGAAGATCAGCTCAGGGACAGCACCCTGGCTCAGAGTTCAAACCACACAACCTACAATAAAAATTATATATTATCCATATATATCTCCTACAAAACACCCATATTTTGAGAAAAGATTATGTTACTCAGAAATATTATGGAAGGGCTGGGAAGGTGGCTCAGTGGTAGAGTGCTTGCCTTGCATGCCTGAGGCCCTGGGTTTAATTCCTCAGTACCACATAAGCAAGAAAAAAAAAAAGCCCGAAGTGGCGCTGTGGCCCAAGTGGTAGAGTGCTAGTCTTGAGCTGAAAAGCTGAGGGACAGCGCCCAGGCCCAGAGTTCAGGCCCCACAACCGGACCCCAATGGGGTAATCAGATCAATTAACAAATTCCTTTCTTGTATATTTAAATTCTTTTTTTTGGTTCAGATCCTGGGCCTTGAACTCAGGGCCTGGATGTTGTTCCTGGGCTTTTTTGCTCAAGGCTAGCACTCTACCATTTAAGCCACAGCTCCACTTCTGTCTGGCTATTTTGGTAGCTAATTGGAGATAGTCTCACAAGCTTTCCTGCCTGTTATCTTTGAACTGCAGTCCTTTTATCTCAAAACTCCTGAATAGCTAAGTAGTATTCCCAACATAAGCCACCACACCCAGCTTTAAATTCTTTTTTCTGTTGGTTCTGTGGCTTGAACTCAAAGCCCAGGCACTGTCCTTGAGCTCTTTTGCTCATTGACTAGTGCTTTACCACTTCGAGCCAAAGTGTCACTTCCGGTTTTCTGGTAGTTAATAGAGGTAAGAGTCTCAGGGACTTTCTTGCCTTGCCTGGCTTTGGACCACCATCCTCAAATCTCAGCCTCCTGAGTAGTTAGTATTACAGGTATAGGCCACCAGCATCCAGCCTTTAAATTCTTCTACTATTACAATCACTATGGCAATTTACTATCATTAGAGAAATACACGTGATGTAGTAGGAACAAACCCAAAGTACTTGAACACAAAGCACCATTCAGTTACTCTTTCTGTTCTTTTTTTTTTTTTGGGGGGGGGTCCGGTCGTGGGGCCTGAACTCTGGGCCTGGGCGCTGTCCCTCAGCTCTTCAGCTCAAGGCTAGCGCTCTACCACTTGAGCCACAGCACCACTTCTGGCTTTTTTCTTTTTGCTTATGTGGTGCTGAGGAATCGAACTCAGGGCCTCAGGCATGCAAGGCAAGCGCTCTACCACTGAGCCACCTTTCCTGCCCCACTCTTTTTGTTCTTAACCAAAGTTAAAAGTTAAAGGTTTAACTTCCATTTTGTGATATTCCACAAATGTAAGTTGGTGATATTAAATACAGGCTCGGATGGGAAGGTGGCTCAGTGGCAGAGTGCTTGTCTAGCATGCATGAAGCCCTAGATTCCATTTCTCAGCACCACATAAACAAAAAACTGGAAGTGGGCACTGTGACTCAAGAGGTAGAATACTAGCCTTGAGCTGAAGAGCTGAGGGACAGCACGCAGGCCCAGAGTGTAAGCCCCTAACCTAACTGACAAAACATAAATAAAATAAAAATTCTTAAAAGTGTTCAGGGTGAGAAAAAGAATCTATAGTTATTCTTCCTAACTCATCAGGTAGTTTTCTTCCCCCAAACCACTTCCTGGAATAGCTAGTCTTTCTCCACTAATTTAAAAAGAGTATCTTCAAGGGCTGGGAAGGTAGCTCAGTTGTAGAGTGCTTGCCTTGCATGCATGAGGCCCTGGGTTCAATTCCTCAGCACCACATAAGCAGAAAAAGCCAGAAGTGGTGCTGTGGCTCGAGTGGTAGAGTGCTAGCCTTGAGCTGAAGAGCTGGGGGTCAGCACCCAGGCCCAGAGTTCAGGCCCACGACCCACAAAAGAGTATCTTCAACTAAATTATTATTATTATTAATTTTTAGTGCAGGGGTTGAACCTAGGGTCTCACACATTCAGGTTAAGCAAGCATTCTACCACTGAGCTAACTCTAAGCCCTTAAATTCCTATTAATGGAACAGTTTCTGATTATTCCATTTTGTTTCATTTATTAAAATTTATTCTTAAACTTTTTTTTTTTTTTTTCCTTTTTGGTGCCTGTTTGTGGCTTGAACTCAGGGCCTGGGCACCATCCCTCAGCTTTTCTGCTCAAGGCTAGACTAGTTAGTGTTCCACCACTTTGAACAATAGCTCCACTTTTGGCTTTTTGTTAATTGGAGATAGAAGTCTCATGGACTTTCTTGCCCAGGCTGGCTTTGAACAGCAATCCTCAGATCTCAGTCTCCTAACTAGCTAGGATTACGCAAAGCCACTTCGCCTAGCTCAAACTCATTTATAAACATATATTTTATTAGGTAAGCTCATTCCCTCCCCCCCGCCCCCACATGTCCTATTATACATTATTTTTATTTTGCCAGTCCTGGAGCTTGAACCTAGGGCCTGGGCATTGTCCCTAGGCTTCTTTTGCTCAAAGTTATCACTGTACCACTTAAGCCATAGCATCACTTCTGGCTTCTTCTGTTTATGTGGTACTGAGGAATCGAGCCCAGGGCTTCATGCATGCTAGGCAAGCACTTTTATCACTAAGCCACATTCCCAGCCCTCCATGTTTATTTTTACTTTTATTTATCATTGTTAACTAGTAGAGTATATATGATATATTTTATGTTTATGAGTAGTGTAAGTCAAACATTGATAGGTGTGTACGCACATGCGTATATGCAAGCATGCATGCAGATACTTGAACTCAGAGCCTGAGTGCTGTCCTTTAGCCTTTTGAGCCATAGCTCCACTTCTGGCTTCTTGTTGGTGTCTCACAAACTTTCCAGCCAGGACTGGCTTTGATCTCAGGCTCCTGAATAACTAGGATGATGGCATGTGCCACCAACAGTTCTCCTAGGCAACAGACCATTTATTGAAGCTTTCTAAAGTAAATTCAGTCTATGTTTATTTTAAAGAAAGATTTTTCTGTTGAATTTCACTTGTACTAATTGACGGTAGAATAAACATGACTTATCATTATCAAATCTTTTATAGAGGAATAGATACTTTTCTTCCTACTTACTTCTTTTATGGCCCTCTACTACATTTTTATTTTTCTTCATAGAAGCTAGTCACATTCACCCCTCCACCCCCCACCCCCATGTATTTTATTTGTATTTGTCAATATTGTGAACTTCAGGGCTACGTGCACTCACTCGGCTTTACCTTTCAATGCTAGCTCTCTATCAGCCACACCTCTAAGAGTTAGGCATTTTGCTGGTTAACTAGAGATGGAATGTCTCAGATTTTTCTGCCCCAGCTACCTTCAAACTGTGATCTTCAGCCAGGTACTGGTAGCTCATGCTTGTAATCCTAGCTACTAAGGAGGCTGAGATCTAAAGAGCATGGTTCAAAGCCAGCCTAGGAGCCGGGCACAGGTGGTTCATGCCTGTAATCCTAGCTACTCAGATGGCTGAGATCTGAGGATCTCGGTTCAAAGGGCAGGAAAGTCTGTGAAACTCTTATCTCCAATAAATCACCAGAAAATTGGAAGTGGCGCTGTAGCTCAAGTGGTAGAGCTGAGGGACAGCGCTCAAACCCTGAGTTCAAGACCCCCCCCCCCCAAAAAAAAGCCAGCCTAGGTTGGAAAGTCCATTGAGACTTTTTTGTTGTGTTGGTTGTGGGGCTTAAACTCAGGGCCTGGGCAATGTCCTGAGCTTTTCACGCAAAGTTAGTACTCTACCACTTTGAGCCACACAGCCATATCTGGTTTTCTAGTGGTTAATTGGAAAAGAGTCTCACAGACTTTCTTTTTTTGGTCCAGTCGTGGGTCTTGAACTCTGGGCCTGGGCACTATCCCTCAGCTCTTCAGCTTAAGGCTAGCACTCTACCACTTGAGCCACAGCGCCACTTCCGGCTTTTTTCTTTTTGCTTATGTGGTGCTGAGGAATCGAACCCAGGGCCTCAGGCATGCAAGGCAAGCGCTCTACCACTGAGCCACTTTCCCAGCCCTCACAGACTTTCTTGCTTGGGCTTTGAACTGTGATCTAGCCTCCTAACTAGCTAAAATTAGAGGCACGAGCCACCAGCACCCAGAAACAGAGACTCTTATCTCCAATTAACCACTAGAAAACTGGAAATGGCACTGTGGCTCAAAATGTTAAGAGTGCTGGCCTTGAGCAAAAAGAGCTCAGGAACAGTGCCCATGCCTTGAGATCAAGCCTCACAACTGAAAGGAAAAAACAACAACAAACTGTTCACCCTCCAGATCCTAATCTCCTAAATAGCTAGGATTGCAGGCATACGCCTGATTTCAAACCCTGATATGGCATTGAATAAATAAACCAATGTATCTTTGAAAGTATCCCATCTTTCTAAGTGACTTTACATTGCTTAAATGAAACACATTAAGCAATAAGCCAATCATACCAAACTTAAGCAGTGGATTCAACAGATATGGGGTCTTTATACTTCTGAAGGTGATGAGACTGGCTGGAAAAAATTTATTCTTTTTTTTTTTTTTAAAGGAAAGAAACAGCACCTTTTTGGAAGCCTATTAAAATGCAGAGAAGCTGGGTGCCAGTGGCTCACACCTGTAATCCGAGCTACTGAGGAGGCTGAGATCTGTACATTGTGGTTTGAAGCTAGCCTGGGCAGAAAAGTCCCTGTGAGACTCTTAGCTCCAATTAACCACTCAAAAACAGTGAAAGTGGTGCTGTGGCTCAAAATGGTAAAGGGGTAGCTTTGAGCAAAAGAGCTTAGGGACAACGTCCAGGCCCAGTTCAAGCCCCATGACCAACAACAACAACAAAAAAGCAGAGAAGACCAGGTTCTAGGGCTTTGGACAGAGCAGAGGTTAATGAGGACCCACATTTTCCAGAAGCAGTATATACATTCCTGTTGGGGTGGTCCACACTGAGAAAAATATCAAGGAAATGTTACAGAACGGTAAGAGCCTCTTTCCTCAAGATATTTCACTTATTGGGCACCTTTCCTTGTAGAGTTGAGTCTGGGACTGACTTGATAGTGGAAGTCATTAATGACACATTTATTCCCACACAGTAATTGGAAAAAATAAAATTAAACTAAATACAAATTATACATGCAGTTGATAAACTACAAAAGCTCTTATATTTAGAGAAAGGAAAAAAAACTACTATAAAGGCAAAACAAGCAGCTTACCTTGAGATAACTGGGTTTTTACAGATCTTGTGTCTTGTGTAAAGGCAGAACCAACTGTATTACTTTGGGACAAGGTACCACTGTTTGACGATTCTGTTCCAAAAGATGTCAAGGAGTTTCCAGCTTGAAGAGGTTTTTCAAATGATAAAAACATTTAAAAAAAAGTTTAACACCTTTAGTATATAGTAGTATTTGCTATTTGCTTATCTCCAATAGCATCGGTACAAATTAATGATCTTGGGAATTCATTAAAGTATTCCAAATAATTTACAAAATTTATGGCAATGTAGGGTGAACCCTGGATGCAAACAGTAACACATGTGGGTATCTGTACCAGCAAGGACACACAAGTACGATTGCAAAGTAGCTGAAATGGTAACCTCTATACCAAGATTACGCTTCATGTATCTGTACAAATGACCAGGAGCTTTTTCAGCAGTTCTAAGACAACAAACAGTATTCCATCTTCACTCTTTCCTCAAGAAAGGTGTCCAAAGAAAGAAAATTGGGCCATATAAGCCACAGAGGCCCTTCTAGGCCTCATTCACTGAAATACCCATCCAGGATAATCTTTAAGTTTCTTTTTTTTTTTTTTTATTCCAGTCGTGGGGCCTGAACTCTGGGCCTGGGCACTGTCCCTCAGCTCTTCAGCTCAAGGCTAGTGCTCTACCACTTGAGCCACAGCGCCACTTCCGGCTTTTTTCTTTTTGCTTATGTGGTGCTGAGGAATCGAACCCAGGGCCTTGAGCATGCAAGGCAAGCACTCTACCACTGAGCCACCTTCCCAGCCCAATCTTTAAGTTTCTACAGTAGTGGTCATTTTCATTTTCTTTCCTCTATTTTGTATGTATGTGAATGCAAATGGGCATGCATGAATACTAATACTGGGACTTGAACTCAGGGCTTTTCCCACTCAAGGTTGGTGCTCTTTCACTTAGGTCTTTTCTAGTTAATTGGAGGTAAGAGTCTCACAGACTTTGCTGCCTAAGCTGGCTTTGAACCACGATTCTCAGATCTCAGTCTTCTAAGTAGCCAGGACCACAAATTGAGTTACCAGCACCCAGTGAAAAACTCTTCATCTTAAGTAGACATGTCTTACGTAACTTTAAAATAACACTAAATGAAATCTGTTAACTAGATACATCTAATTTTACAACAGATGCCTATTCTGAAAACTGATCTCCATGAAACTACTAATCACTCAGAACACTAAATAAAACCTTTTTAGATTGTAGGCCTGGCAAAAGTGGTAGAACAACTGTCAAGCAAGTTCTAGGCTCTGAGTAAATGCTAGCTATTGGCCCCAATCAAATTCTTAAAAAATCTGGGCTGGGAATGTGGCTTAGCGTTAAGAGTGCTTGCCTAGCATGCATGAAGCCCTAGGTTTGATTCCTCAGCGCCACATAAATAGAAAAAAAAACAGAAGTGGCACTTTGGCTCAAGTGGTAATGTTAGCCTTCAGAAAAAAGAAGCTCAGGAACAGTGCTCAGGCTCTGAGTTTAAGCCACAGGACTGGCAAAAAAAAATCTTAATATAGTAACTCATATTCTTAATACCATAAAATGAAGTTACAAAAGAAATATCACATAACACTTCAATAACTTTGTGGTAAAGGAAGAACAGACAAACAAGAAAAAGCACCACATACCAACACCAACTGCACCAAACTGCTGCCCAACTAATGTACTTGGGCTGAATTGACTGTATGTTGGCATCCTGCCAAACGGTCCATAGGAACTCACTGACTGGAATGAGGATGATGAAGACCCTAGTGAGGACTGAAAGAAAACCATGGGTTAGTTTTCTAATCTCTAAGAAGCATATATATAATGGAGAGAAATTAGGAGTTTTAAACTTAACACAGTAAAATATTCAAGATGATAATAGTTGAAAAAATCTTCTGATTTCAATATTTGTCTATACATGTACCAGTTTCAGTCAATATGATCTCTAGGCCCTTTGTCTCTGTTAAAATCACAGTCATTCTCATTTTCATAGATAACTTAAGAAGTCACATTCAGGGCTGGGAATGCAGCTTAGAGGTAGAGTGCTTGCCTAGCATGCATGTAGCCCTGGGTTCTATTCCTTATTACCACATAAACAGAAAAAGCCAGAAGTGGCACTGTGGTTCAAGTGGTACAGTGCTAGCTTTGAGAAAACGAAGCTGAGGGACAATACCTAAGCCCCAAGTTCAAGCACCATAACTAGCCACCCTCCCGCTCCCCAAAAAAGTCACATTCAGTAATAATGGGTTTTAGTCTGGTACTGACATAAATATGGGATCACATTTTTCCTCTTATTTTAAATTCACAAGAAAGATATGCAAAAGCAAACATTTTACAAAAATAAAAAAATTACAACTAGTAGCTCATGTTGTAAATCCTAGCAGAAAAGCCTGTGAGACCCTTATCTCCAATTAACTACCAAAAAGCTAAAAGGGCAGCAGAGGCAGAAGTGATAGAGTGCTAGTCTTGAGCCCACAAGCTCAGGGACAGTGCCCAGGCCCTGAATTCAAGCCTTAAGACTGGCAAAAACAAAACAAAACAAAACACCTAAATTACACTTTTACATTAAGCTGAGGAGCATTTTTTTTTTTTTTGGTCGGTCGTGGGGCTTGAACTCTGGGGCTGGGCGCTGTCCCTCAGCTCTTCAGCTCAAGGCAAGCGCTCTATCACTTGCGCTACAGCGCCACTTCCGGTTTTCTGGTGGCTTATTGGAGATAGGAGTCTCATGGTCTCTCCTGCCCGGGCTGGCTTTGAACCTCAATCCTCAGATCTCAGCCTCCTGAGTAGCTAGGATTACAGGCATGAGCCACCAGCGCCCGGCTCTGAGGAGCATTTTATATAAACTATGATCTCCATGATTAACCTGATTGTAATTAATTGTAATTAATAAATTACACTAGGGGAGATGGGGGACAAGAGACCTGATTTGGCTGAAACAAAGGGGGAGAAAAAAGAAGTCTAACTAGCACAGCCATGCCTCTCTTGCACCTCCCTACTCCCAGCTCCTTTCTCCTTCTGCTTTCTGGACACACCTACACACACACCATAATTTTCTGCTTTATCTTAAGATGAAGCAATATAATCATCTAACTCTGGACTGAAATCTTTCAAATGAGCCAAAAACCCCTTTCCTCCTTGTAGGTTATTTCTTAAGTATCTGTCACAGTAGTAACAAAAATGACACAAATCTACAATAAATTATACAGGAGTCTAAATACTCACACACAGTGAGACCAAAAGAGGATACTCTTAGCAGAGAAACACAAAGACACAATGCCTATGTGGTTTATATTTATATAAAATAATATACATATGAAACAAAGATATGGAAACGAGACTTTCTTTTCTTTAACTTTTTTTTTTAAGTTTTTGAGGATTCTGTCTTTTTACCTTATATATATGTTGTATTCAAGAGTACATCTTTGGACAGGTTGGGGAGGGTACAGAACTCAAAGAAAAAAAGTGAAAATGTGCAGCAGTAGAGCTCACTGGACACTGGTGAAAGTGAACTATACAACTTGGGGGTACAGAAGGGAGGGACTGGTAAAGAGTGAGGGAACAGAAGCCATTATATGAAAGGAAATATACGTCATTACCTGACTCATGTAATGTAATCCCTCTATACAGCACCTCTATAATAATTAAAAAACACAAACCTTAACTTCCTAAACCTAAAATACATTTTAATATACATTAATAAATTGCCTTGTAAAATATTCCATAATATGACCATAAATTATACTGAAGGCTACTTATAAGCTAATTTATAGCATGACTGCATCTTTTGTTCATTACCAATATGGTGCTCAGTAAGTCCCACTGATTGAATGAAATAAAGTTGAAGATTGTGAACACTGGCAGGACACTGGTGGTTCAGGCCTGTAATCCTAACTACTCAGGAGGATAAGATCTGAGGATCTTAGTTCAAAGCCAGCCCGGGCAGGAAAGTCTGTGAGAGTCTTATCTCCAATTAACCACCAGAAAACCAGAAGTAGCACTGTGGCTCAAGGTAGTAGAACACTAGCCCTGAGCTGAACAACTCAGAGACAGCACCCAGGCCCCGAGTTCAAGCCCCACAACCGACAAAAAAAAAAAAAAAAAGATTGTGAACACTGGAAAAAATTACTTGGTTTGTGCTCTTTATTCTTCTTCTTCCACAAGTAACTGGTTTCCAGACAATTGCAGAATGACAAAGTTAACAGTCAGTAAGGAAGATACCACCAGTATTTGGTATAGAGTGGTAGTTATCTCTATTAACAATGTGTCCCTTGCTCAGTACTAGTATCTCATACCTATAATCCTGGCTATTCAGGAGGCTGAGATCTGAGAACAGAAGTTCAAAGCTAGCCCAGGCAGATAAATCCAAGAGACTCTTCCAGCAAGGTGTAGTTCAAGTGGTAGAACACCAGTTCTAAGTGGAAAAAGCCAAGCAAGAGCTAGAGGCCCAGAGTTCAAGCCACACAATACTCACAAAAAAAAAAAAAAAAAAAAAGAATGTGTCTTCTATTTTTCAATGTAAGATATAAGTTTTTGCCAGGCACAGGTGACTGAGATTGAGGATTGTAGTTGGAAGCCAGCCTGGACAGGAAAGTCCATGAGACTTTTATCTCCAATAAACTACTCAGAAAACCAGAAGTGGCACTGTGGCTCAAGTAGTAGAGCACTAGCTTTGAGCTGAAGAGCTCAGGGACAGTGCCCAGGCCCAGAGTTCAAGCTCCATGACCAACAACAACAACAACAAAAAAAGAGACGGGGCTGGGAAGTTGGCTCAGTGGTAGAGCGCTTGCCTTGCATGCCTGAAGCCCTGGGTTCGATTCCTCAGCACCACATAAGCAAAAAGAAAAAAGCTGCAAGTGGTGCTATGGCTCAAGTGGTAGAGGGATAGCCTTGAGCTGAAGAGCTGAGGGACAGCACTCAGGCCCAGAGTTCAGGCCCCATGACTAGACCCCCCCCCAAAAAAAAAAAAAAAAAAAAAAGAGACACGTTTTCTCAGGATTCCTTTGGATTCTTTACCTAAAAATAAAACTTAAACAAAACAAAACAAAAAAAAAAACAGCTAAGAGTAGAGAAATTTTCATTTATGCTGCAAAATTTCAATTTCTTGTTAGAAAACATCATATTGGGGAGGGGGACAGTAAATATATGTTAAAAAGTATTTTTCTTGGAGACAATTTCCCTCAATAGCCCAGGCCAGACTCAAACTCATAATCTTTCTGGGTCATCCTCCCAATGGTTATAAGTATATACCACACCACCAAACCCAGAGCTTGTTTTTTCTTTTTTTGGTTGTGAGGATTGAACTGAGAGCCTAGGTACTGTCCCTGAGCCTCTTTGTGCTCAAAGCTAATGTTCTACCACTTGCTCCACAGTGCCACTTCCAGTTTTTGAGTGGTTAATTGGAGATTAAGAGTCTCAGTGGGCCCCTCTGTACGGTATTTTCACAATGAAAAAAACCTTATTAATAGAAAAAATAAGATGATATCTGGCTTCAAATTTTCATCTGGTTCAAGAATTGTAAAGTTAAAGAAACATCCCTCAGATGAGGGAGGGGGGTAACAAGGTTTGACAAGAAAATATACTCATTACCTTACTGTAACCCCTCTCTGTACATTACCTTGACAATAAATTAAAGAAATGGGGGGGAAAAAAAAGAGTCTCAGTGGGGGCTGGGAAGGTGGCTAGGTGGTAGAGTGCTTGCCTCGCATGTATGAGGCCCTGGGTTCAATTCCTCAGCACCACATAAGCAGAAAAAGCCGGAAGTGGCACTGTGGCTCCAGTGGTAGAGCGCTAGCCTTGAGCTGAAGAGATGAGGGACAGTGCCCAGGCCCAGAGTTCAGGCCCCATGACCGGCAAAAAAAAAAAAAAAAATTAAGTCTCAGAGGGACTTTTCTGTCAGAGATGGCTTCAAACCTCAACCCCCAGATCTCAGCCTCCTGAGTAGCTAGGATTACAGGGGTGAATCACCCCTGTAATCCTAGCTACACCCCTGTAATCCTAGCTACTCAGGAGGCTGAGATCTGAGGATCGCCGTTCAAAGTCAGCCTAGGCAGGAAAGTCCGTGAAACTCATCTCCAATAAACCACCAGAAAACTGGAAGTGGAGCTGTAGCTCAAGTGGTAGAGTGTTCGCCTTGAGGTGAAGAGCGCAGGGACAGCGCTCAAGCCCCACAACCAACCAAAAAAAAAAAAAAAAACTGCAACAGTATCCTCTAATTCATAATTTACAATTATTTGTAAATACTATTTGTGTACTACTATTTTATATTGTATATTACTTTTTTTTTATTGTGAGAATACCATACAGAGAAGTTACAATTACAGGGCTGGGAAGGTGGCTCAGTGGTAGAGCGCTTGCCTTGCACACATGAGGCCCTGGGTTCGATTCCTCAGCACCACATAAGCAAAAAGAAAAAAGCCGGAAGTGGCGCTGAGGCTCAAGTGGTAGAGCACTAGCCTTGAGCTGAAGAGCTGAGGGACAGCGCCCAGGCCCAGAGTTCAGGCCCTACTACCGGACCCAAAAAACAACAACAACAAAAAGTTACAATTACATGGGCAAGACAATGAGTACTATTATTTTAATAAGATAAGCAAGTTCTCAATTCTGAGAATCAATACTAAGCGTCATTTATTTTTACTGTGAAAATACCATACAGAGGGGTTACAATTACATGGGCAAGATAATGAGTACATTTCTTATCAAGCATTGTTGCCTCCTCCTTTGTTTCCCCTTCCCATCCTTCCTATCTCCCACCCTTCCCCCTACCCCGCTACCCCCTCCCAAGGGTCATTTTTAATTTAGGAAATTTAATACCCCATTTATACGAAAACTTTTATGTTTGTACAGTCTTACTATACATAACTTTCTATCATCTAATATGTGATTTAGCTTCGCCCCCACTAAACCTAATAATTCTACCTAAGACTATCTATTATGCCCCTAATTTGTAATATGAGCCATTATCTGAATGAACAGCAGAGTGGCATGAACCTTAAGTTCTATAGGCAAACTGCCTGAGTCTGTTTAAATGACAGTTTCAGCTCAATTACTTGTAAAGTGCGAAAAATTACTGAATCTGGCTCCTAGAGTATTCTGAGGACTGACATATGTACAGTGCAATGCCTATGCTTTTTTTTTGGCCAGTATTGGGACTTGAATTCAGGGCCTAGGCGCTATCTCTGAGCTTCTTTTGCTTAACGCTAGCACTCTAGTACTTGTGCCACAGCGCCACTTCTGGCTTTTCCTGTTTATGTGTTGCTGAGGAATCAAACCCAGGGCTTCATGCATGCTAGGCAAGCACTCTACCACTAAGCCATCTTCCCAGGCCATGCCTATGCTTTTTATCAGTTGTATTCTTTTTTTTTTTTTTTTTGGGGGGGGGGGGGGAAGGTGTCCGGTCATGGGGCCTGAACTCTGGGCTGGGAGCTGTCCCTCAGTTCTTCAGCTCAAGGCTAGCACTCTACCACTTGAGCCACAACGCCACTTCTGGCTTTTTTTTCTTTCTTTTTTTTTTTTTTGGGGGGGGGGCCCGGTCGTGGGGCCTGAACTCTGGGCCTGGGCCCTGTCACTCAGCTCTTCAGCTCAAGGCTGAGCCACTGCGCTATTTCCGGCTTTTTTCTTTTTGCTTATGTGGTGCTGAGGAATGGAACCCAGGGCCTCATGCATGCAAGGCAAGCACTCTACCACTGAGCCACCTTCCCAGCCCTGGTGCCTATGCTTTTAATAGGTGCTTCTCATCTCTCAATAAATGCCATTAACCTCTCAAACAACTTAATTTTGTTGAAACAGAAAAATGTTTTTAAATAAAAATTATTTTTGGTCCAAAGAGAAACACCCAATAAGAACATTATTTAAGGTGTTTTAGATATCCAGGAAACTTGGAAGTGGTAAGCTGCAGGTCTGCTCAATTGGCTAGCCAAGGCTAGGCATGGTGTAAGGTTCACTGTACCATAAGACCAATCTATTATTGTTACCTGAACAATGGCTGGGTCCTGAGGCAAAGAACATTGTGGTTTTGGTGGCTCACAGACAGTGAGGTCTTTAATATCACTCCCACGGAATATGATGTATTCAAAGACTTCATCTCGAGGTGGTATTGGACGATCTGTCGGTCTGTCTTCTGTACCAAAGGATCGAACTGATGAGAAAACAGAAAACATTAGCTGTGTTTACTGCTTATCATATTCAAGTAGGCCCTAACAATTCTGCTCCAAGTACTAAATAGTATTCATTAATTGGTAATAAAATACAGGAATCACATCGATTTTTCTGCCTAGCTGGCTTTAAACTGCCATCACTCCAGGTATCAGACTCCTTATTAGCTAGGATTACAGTCATAAGCCAATGGCACCTGACATAAATGTATGCACTTTAAAAGACTGTAATACAAGGCTATGTTCCTCATAAAACTTTGTTTGTACCATTGATGGTTGTGGTGAGTTACTAGAAATGTCCTTTCTTGAATTGCTCATTTATTTTACTTATTTATTTTGAGATTCAAGCAAATTTGTTTTATTTTGTTCTGAGGGTAGGGTTGTGAATTTTGGTATGGGTGGATGTTGCTCATTTGTTTTTAATGTCTTCATTCAGTAAAATAAAAATTTGTCAACCTATGTCATACTTCTTCACTAGAGAGGGATGGCAACTAAGCTTTTCCCAGAGTTCGAGCTTTGAGACAGAGAAGACAAGAAGGTCATAGGTAACATTTACCTTGTAAGCGTAAGCCCTCAAAAAGCTAAGCTGAGCAACTGTCAGCTCTGCAGACACATGGGGCAGCCTTTAACGCCCTACTTACTTAAAATAGCTACCATATAATTAAATCTCATTATTTTAACATGGAGGACAGTATCACTCAGTTAAACTATGGACCACCTGCATTGGCAGAGTAAGCTGGTTACAAATAAAGATGTCCACTGACAAGATTTTCTGGGGGCAGCATCCAGAAATTTGAATTTGAACCTATTTCCTGAGTCTCTTAAAGTCTCAAGTTCACTGTCTTAAGAGGCTTCTGAGAATGTCTATTACCTCATGAAGATTGATTTTTTTGGGGGGGGAGGGGGGTCAGCCGTGGGGCTTGAACTCTGGGCCTGGGTGCTGACTCTCAGCAATTCTGCTTAAGGCTAGTGCCCTACCACATGAGCCACAGTGTCACTTCTGGCTTTTTCTGCTTATATGGTGCTGAGAAAGCAAATCCAAGGCTTCATGCATGCGAGGCAAGCACTCTACCATTAAGCTACCTTCCCAGCCCGTAAGATTGATTTATCTACACTCTAAGTTTATTTATTTACTTAATTTATTTTGGGTCCGGTCGTGGGGCCTGAACTCTGGGCCTGGGCGCTGTCCCTCAGCTCTTCAGCTCAAGGCTAGAGCTCTACCACTTGAGCCACAGCGCCACTCCCAGCTTTTTTCTTTTTTCTTATATGGTGCTGAGAAATTGAACCCAGGGCCTCAGGCATGCAAGGCAAGCGCTCTACCACTGAGCCACCTCCCCAGCCCCACTCTAAGTTTATGAAACATGCTTTAATCTTGAAGCCTGGCCTGGACCAAATGTAGGATTTCCATGAAGAGTGTAATTATTACATCCCTGTAAAGGACATTGCAGAATGTAATCAGAAGGGCTCAAGTGGCCGGACATCAGCTGTAGATACTGAAGGATCCAATGAAAGGAAGGAGGAATGGGAAGCACAGGAAAGTAAATGACTGTCAGTATTCTGCTATACCATGTTTCAACATGAATTAGTGCGCATGCAACTGGTGTGGGAATTCTGTTAATACAGAAATTAAATTGGCTCACCCATTATTTTTATACATGCAGGCAATTGCAGCAAGTCACATGTGATATCCCATTTTTCCTTTGCCAGGCCCAATGTTTGAACTCAAGGTCTGAACTCAAAGTGCTTGCTAGGCAGGCACTTTACTTCCTATGTCCCTAGTCCTTTTTTGTGTGTACGCTGTTTCTAGTGCTTGAACTCAGGGCCTGGACACTGCCCCTGAGCTTTTTATGCTCGACAAGCACTCTAGTACTTAGAGCACAGATCCACTTCCAACTATTTTGGTAATTAAACAGAGATGAGGGGCTGGGAATATGGCTTAGTGGTAGAGTTCTTGCCTAGCATGAGCATGCATAAAGCCCTGGGTTCAATTCCTCAGTACCACATAAACAGAAAAAGCCAGAAATGGCACTGTGGCTCAAGTGGTAGAGTGCTAGCCTGAGCAAAAGAAGCCCAGGGGCAGTGCCCAGGCCCTGAGTTCAAGTCCCAGGACTGGCAACAACAACAACAAAAAAGGAAATAAACAGAGATTTATCTCATGGACTTCTCTGCTTGGGCTGGCTTCCAGCCATGATCCTCAGCTAGAAGAGAGTTCAAGATTAGGGATGTGGCTCAAGTGGTAAAGTACCTGCCTACCAAGCATGAAACCTTGACTTTAAACCTTACTACCACTACAAGTGGACCTGTGACTTAAATGGTAAAGCACTTGTCTTGAGTAAAAAAGCTCAGGGGCAGTGCCCGTGCCCTGAGTTCAAACCCCAGGACCAGCACTAAATCAATCAATCAATACAATTAAAGTTAAACTATCTGTAGTTACTACTGTTAGCAATGTGACAAGAGTTAAATCAAACTTTTTTTTTGTCAGTTATAGGGCTTGAACTCTGGGCCTGGGTACTGGTCCCTTAGCTATTTTGCTCAAGGCAAGTGCTCTACTACTTGAGCCACAGCACCACTTCCATTTTCTGGTGGTTAACTGGAGAGTCTCAAGGACTTTCCTGCCCAGGCTGGCTTTGAACCACGATCCTCAGATCTGTCTCCTGAGTAGCTAGGATTATAGGCATGAGCCAACTGGGCCCAGCAACTCTTGCTATTTTAAATCTCTTTCCCATCCTGTGGTGGTACTGGAGACTGAACCTATAGCCTTGGAGTATGCTAGGCAAGTTCTCTACTGCCTAAGTCCAGCCCTTAGCCCTACTGTTTGTATTTGTTTTTGACAGGGTCTCAAGGGGCAGGCCTCACCTGAGACTCTTCTGCCTCCACCTCCAGAGTAGCTCTAAGATTACAGGCAGGCGCCACCACTGAGCTTGGTTACAGGTAAGATTTCTTTACCTTTATGTCTTTCCTTCTACGATTATTTTCTCCCGAATTGCACTGTTCTCTCTACGGATACACAAAGTCATGTCTCATCTTACCACTAGAAAATGAACAGATACTTTTTGGCACTTGACTACAGACTGTCAGAATTACCAAGTATTCTAGCAACAAAAAACGGTTTCCAAGGCTACGAGTTCTGGCGACTCCACTAAATAGGACAACTAAAAGAATCAGGCTGGAAGATCCCTGGTGTTTCTAGGTAGTGATTTTGCGATTGCTGGGTTTAGATTTCCAAATCATGCAAAAAATAAATTAGCCCATAGGTATTCCACTCAAAATATGAAGCTGTTAAGTCTTTCCACTGGGGCCATGGTTTATGGCTCAATTAACAATCAAGTAGTGGATAAACTACAGCAGTGACCAAGACTTGGCAGATTACAAAACAAATAATCTGCTAACAACCTGCCATATTTACATTTTTACCCATCCCTGATTTTTTTTTTTTTGGTCAAACATGGGGCTTGAACTTAGGACCTGGGCACTGTCCTTGAGCTTTTCCGTTCAAGGCTAATGCTCTACCACTTTAAACCACTTCTGGTTTTCTTATGGTTAAATGGTGCTAAGAGTCTTTCTTGCCTGGGCCTAGCTTTGAACCTTGATCCTCAGATCTCAGCTTCCCGAGTAGCTAAGATTACAAGCGTGAGCTACAAGTGCCTGGCCCCATTTGTCATAAACAACTGATTTATATAATCATTTTTCCCACTGCTGCAGCCCCCTGGTTTCCATGAGTTCTTATCCTGACACACACACGCACACGCACACGCACACACACACACACACACACAAAATCAGTTTCATTTTAAATAACAATCTGGGTCATTTTAGCCTCATGGTTTAGCCACTGTGTTCATTTGCAGGTCCAGTGCAGAAACTATACCTGCATCTGCCACTGATTCTTCACTTAAACTTTATATGAAAATTATAAATTGAGCTGGGCACTGGTGGCTCACACCTGTAGTCCTAGCTACTCAGGAGGCTAAGATCTAAGGATCAAAGCCAGCCCAGGTAGGACTCTTATCTCTAATAAACCACTCAGAAAACCAGAAATGGTGCTGTGATAGAGCACTAGCCTTTAGCTGAAGAGCTGAGGGACAGCACCTGGCCCAGAGTTTAAACCCCATAACCGACAAAAAAAAAAAATGAAAGAAAGAAAGAAAGAAAGAAAGGAAGAAAGAAAGAAAGAAAGAAAGAAAGAAAGAAAGAAAGAAAGAAAGAAAGAAAGAAAGAAAGAAAGAAAAGAAAAGAAAGAAAAGAAAAGAAAATGATAATTGAGCTTGAGTCCTAAGGCAAGTTTATCTCCTCAATGTCAATTAGGTCAGAAAAATTCATTCTCTGGCCAGGTGTCTGTTGTTCACGCTTGCCATCCTAGCTACTCAGGAGGCTGAGATTCTGAGGATCACAGTTCAAAGCCAGCCTTGAATTCTGGGCTTGGGTGCTATCCCTCAGCTCTTCAGCTCAAGGCCAGAGCTGTACCGCTTGAGCCACAGGGCCACTTCCAGTTTTCTGGTGGTTTATTGGAGATAAGAGTCTCACAGACTTTCCTGCCCAGGCTGGCTTTGAACCATGATCCTCAGATCTCAGCCTCCTAAGTAGCTAGAATTACAGGTGTGAGCCATCAGCGTCCAGCTCTTCAATATTCTTGTTGTAAGGACCAGACATTTATTTTTTTTTTTATTTTTTTATTTTTTTTTTGGTCGGTAGTGGGACTTGAACTCTGGGCCTGGGCGCTGTCCCTCAGCTCTTCAGCTCAAGGCGAGCGCTCTACCACTTGAGCTACAGCGCCACTTCCGGTTTTCTTGTGGTTTATTGGAGATAGGAGTCTCACAGTCTCTCCTGCCCGGGCTGGCTTTGAACCGTGATCCTCAGATCTCAGCCTCCTAAGTAGCTAGGATTACAGGCGTGAGCCACCAGCGCCCGGCCTCAGACATTTATTTTTAAAGGGGAAAAACAGTTGTGAATCTGAGAAAACATTTTTTGGAGTTATCCCCAAGAGACATCTACAGACTAACAGGCTAAAATGCTAAACTATTTGTATTTTACTAACTCATTAAATAAACATTCATTCATCCCAAAATCTCACTCTGGAAGAGGCAGGTTGAAGGTGGAGACAAATAACAAACACATGCAAATAAGCAAAGAAGATTAAGCATAAAAGGTTGTGCTAGGAATGCACAGCTAACTATAAACTGCTATAGCAGACTGTAAACTGATACAGATGGCTGAAACAAACTGTGGCCCAAATTATTCCTGAACATACTTAACAGATGGACATCAATAAGATTCTTTTTTTTTTTTTTTGTCAGTCGTAGGGCTTGACTCTAGGCTTGGGCGTTGTTCCTGTGCTCTTCAGCTCAAGGTGAGCGCTCTACCGCTTGAGTTACAGCGTCACATCTAGTTTTTTTAGTGGTTTATTGGAGATAAGAGTGTCAGACTTTTCTGCCCAGGCTGGCTTTGAACTGGGATCCTCAGATCTCAGCCTCCTGAGTAGCTAGTATTACAGGCATGAGCCACCAATGCCCGGCTTGTCTTTAAGATTTCTTGACATTTACTTAGGTTCCTCAAACTCACCCAAGCTAGCACCGGTCTGTGAAACCTCCAGTAGACTATGAAGAGAATCAATCAACTATTTAACAGTACCTCTGTGACTATTAGGCTTTTACAGTGTGTGATCACACAATTATTTATCCAAATATGAATATTTTAAGAGGAAAAATGAACGTTAATAATTACACTAAAATAAGCACAAATTACAATAGTTTACCAGGTGAAACCAGGCCCTCTGAGCACCAAATTCCATATATCAAATGTTAACTGACTAAAACTTCAAAAGCAGTTTTCATATAGTTATATTATAAGTAATATCCAAGTTAAAGACTTAAAATTATAATATGGAATAAAGCTCTAAACACTTTGTAACATATACAAAATCAGTTTCAAGTACATTACAGTAATCTAAAAGTGAAAAAAAAACAAAACAAAAAAACAATAGGTTTGAAAAAGTATCCTGTGAGGGGCTGGAAAGGTGGCTCAGTGGTAGAGCACTTGCCTTGCATGCATGAAGCCCTGGGTTCGATTCCTCAGCACCACATAAGCAAAAAGAAAAAAGCCGGAAGTGGTGCTGTGGCTCAAGTGGTAGAGCGCTAGCCTTGAGCTGAAGAGCTGGGTGACAGCGCCCAGGCCCAGAGTTCAGGCCCCACGACCAGACCCCCCCCCCAAAAAAAAGCATCTTGTGATATTGGGTAGAGAAAGACACCAAAAAAAAAAAAAAAGCAACAAAAAAAAAAATTTTAAATAGCACCAGTCCACTTTAAAAAAATGTAAAAGTTAAAAAAAAAAGTAAAGTTCCATAAACATGTCAACATTTAAATTCAGAACTTATGACCATCATAAGAAACCTTAAATGGGAAGATTTGCAATACAGATATCCAATAAAGAATTCACATTCAGGGGCTGGGAAGGTAGCTCAGTGATACAGTGCCTGCCTTGCATGCATGAGGCCCTGGGTTCAATTCCTTAGCACCACATAAGCAGAAAAAGCCAGAAGTGGCGCTGTGGCTCAAGTGGTAGAGCGTAGCCTTGAGCTGAAGAGCTGAGGGACAGCGCCCAGGCCCAGAGTTCAGGCCCCACAACTGACCAAAAAAAAAAAAAAAAAAAGAATTCACATTTAGAATTCTAGGAAAGACATGCATTTCAATTGAAAATTGAGCAATAAATTTCAATATCTCATGAGAGATCCAAAGAGTTAAGACATAAGACCTTTGACTTCATTGGTAGTTAGGGAAAATGAGGATGAAAACCACATTAGACTACATACTTATGTAGAATGACAACTTAGGATCCCAAGCATTATTGTTGGTGGGGAATATAGAACTAGAACTCTTGTGAAAATGGAACTAAAAACTAGTTACAACTATCACAAAAAAATTGCTTCACATTACCCCAAAAAGACAAGGATATGCACATTCCCTATGTTCTTTGCGATTCAATTTCTAAGCATACAATCTCAAGAAAACTAAACATGCACTTAAACACAAATGTTCTTGGCAGTATTATTTGTAACAGCCAAAAACTAAACAATCTATGTAAGTCCAAAACCCCAGAAGGGATGAACTCCTGTTATATTCATGCTGGAGCATTATGTAGCAACAAAAGCCCTAAGTAGAAATGGAAACAAGAGGTTTATTTTTTTCTTTTTGTTGGTTGTGGAGCTAAAACTTGGCCTGGGCGCTGTCCCTGGGCCTCTTTGTGCTCAAGGCTAGTGCTCTACTAATTGAACTACAAAGCACTACTTCTGGTTTTTGTTTTTTAGTTTAGTTTTTTTTTTTTTTTTGGGTCCGGTCGTGGGGCCTGAACTTGGCCTGGGCGCTGTTCCTTAGCTCTTCAGCTCAAGGCTAGCGCTCTACCACTTGAGCCACAGTGCCACTTCTGGCTTTTTTTCCCTGCTTATGTGGTGCTGAGGAATCGAACCCAGGGCCTCATGCATGCAAGGCAAGCGCTCTACCACTGAGCCACCTTCCCAGCCCCTACTTCTGGTTTTTGAATGGTTAATTGGAGATAAGTCTCATGGACTTTCCTGCCTGGGCTAGCTTCGAACTTCCATCTTCAGATCTCAAACTCCTAAGTACCTAGGATTGGGAATGCCACCAATTCACTGCTTTTTTTTTTTTTTTGGTCTTGTTTGTACTTTTAACTGTCTTTGTGAGGAGCAGGGGTGGGGGACCACAGAAATGGAGGTTCAAAGAGTGAACAAATGCAGCAGCAGTACTCACTAGACATTATGTTGAAAATGAACTATACAGCCGGGCGCCGGTGGCTCACGCCTGTAATCCTAGCTACTCAGGAGGCTGAGATCTGAGGATCGCGGTTCAAAGCCAGCCCGGGCAGGAGAGACTGTGAGACTCCTATCTCCAATAAACCACAAGAAAACCGGAAGTGGCGCTGTAGCTCAAGTGGTAGAGCGCTCGCCTTGAGCTGAAGAGCTGAGGGACAGCGCCCAGGCCCAGAGTTCAAGTCCCACTACCGACCAAAAAAAAAAAAAAAAAAAGAAAATGAACTATACAACTTTGGTTGGGGACAGGTGGAAAAAACTGGGAGACAACAAGGGAAGAGGTAACGCTGTCCAAAAAGAAATATACTCTTGGGGCTGGGAATGTCTCTTAATGGTAGAGTGCTTTCCTAGCATGCATGAAGCCCTGGGTTTGATTCCTCAGTACCACATAAACAGAAAAAGCCGAATTCAAGTCCCAGGGCTGGCAAAATAAATAAATAAATAAATAAATACTCTTTACCTGTAACTGTAAATCCTCTGTCCATCACTTTTACACTAATTTTTTTAAGCCTGAAGTAAAATACCATACAAAATTAATTGCATTTATGTAAGATCAAAAATGGCTATAACTAAGCCAGGAGCTGGTGGGTCATGCGTGTAATCCTAGCTACTCAGGAAGATGAGATCTGAGGATTGCGGTTCAAAGCCAGCCAGGGTAGGAAAGTCTGTGAGACTATTATCTCCAATAAACTACTCAGAAAACCAAAGTGGCACTATGGCTCAAGTGGTAGAGCACTGGCCTTGAGCTGAAGAGCTGAGGCACCTAGGCCCAGATTCAAGCCCCACAACCGACAAAAAAAAAAAAAAAAAAAAAAAGAGGCTATAACGATATTATTTAGGGATATGAACTTATATAGTAAACTATAAATGCTTCAAAGCCCTTATATCTAGTTTAGGAAGGTAAAGATTACTATGGCAGGATACAAGGAGGGGGAAGGTTTTGTGTTGCTGCCAACATCTCTCTAAGCCTAGGTGGACATCACAAGGATCTGTTTTCAAATATTCTTTTTATTTTAGGTATCTCTTCAGGATGTACATTACAGTTCATATTTTTCATGGAGGAGAAACTGTCCCCACCAAAGAAACTTAAAAAACAACAACAGTAAGACTAAACGAGGTGTGGTAGTGCATATCTGTAGTCTCAGATCTCTAGAGGCTGAGGTAGGAATATTATAAAATTAGTTCAAGGTTAGCCTGGACTACTGTCTGAATAACACCAACAAAGCAATTCTAAGCCCACCCACCCCCTTTTTTTAAACCAGTCCTGAGGCTTGAACTCTGTCTGGACCCTGTCCCTGAGCTCCTTTTGCTCAGGCTAGCACTCTACTTGAGCCACAGTGCCACTTCCAGCTTTTTCTGTGACTTAATTGGAGATAGAGTCTCACAGACTTTCCTACCTGGGCTGGCTTCCAACCCTGATCCTCAGATCTGTCTCTTGAGTAGCTAGGATTATAGGTATGAGCTACCAACCAACAGCACTGGGCTTCTGTGACTATTTTAAAAGGTATATTGAGAAAAAAAAAATCAGGAGGATAGGGGGCCTGGGAATGTGGCTTAATGGTAGAGTGCTTGACTAGCATGCATGAAACCCTGGGTTCGATTCCTTAGTACCACATACACAGAAAAAACCAGAAGTGGTGCTGTGGCTCAAGTGGTAGAGTGCCAGCTTTGAGTAAAAGAAGCTCAGGGACAGTGTGTAGGCTCTGAGTTCAAGCCCCAGGACTGGCAAAAATAGAAAAAAAAATTTTTTTTTTTGAAGGAAGGCCTCTCTATGTAGCCCAGGCTGATACTGAACTTAAGACCTACCTGCATCAGATAACTGTTGCTATTGCTGGTTTTGTTGTGTTTTTTTTGGTGCCAGCCCTGGGAAGAAAACTCAAGAGCCTGAGTGCTGTCCCCAAGCTTATTTACTCAATGCTAAGCACTTTACCACTTGAGCCACATTTCCACTTCTGGCTTGGAACCTGGATCCTCAGATCTCAGCCTCTTGAGTAATTTAGGATTACAAGCAAAGTCAGGAGCACCTGGCCAGATTAACTCTTAATCCAAAATTTGGAGAGTAAGAGAAGGGCAGGATGTAGTATAGCACTTGTCCAGCAATGTGCATGACCCTGGCTTAGACCTCCAGCACAAGAAAATAAAATAAGTACAAAATAAAAAGTACTCCAGTTGGGCGCTAGTGACTCATGCCTGTAATCCTAGCTGCTCAGGAGGCTAAGATCTGAGAATGGCAGTTGAAAGACAGCCCAGGCAGGAAAAGCCTATGAGACTCTTATTTCCAATAAACCACTAGAAAACTAGAAGTGGTGCTGTGGCTCAAGCAGTAGAGCACTAGCCTTGAGCTGAAGAACACAAGGACAGTGCCCAAGCCCTGAGTTCAAGCCCCACAACCAACCAAAAAAAAAAAGTACTCCATCACAGGAGGTCATAAAGCTTAAGAAGCTTGGGGGGCTGGGAAGGTGGCTCAGTGGTAGAGCGCTTGCCTTGCATGCTTGAAGCTCTGGGTTCAATTCCTCAGCACCACATAAGCAGAAAAAGCTGGAAGTGGCGCTGTGGCTCAAGTGGTAGAGTGCTAGCCTTGAGCTGAAGAGCTGAGGGACAGTGCCCAGGCCCAGAGTTCAACTGTGGGGGAAGGGAGGGAGGAGGAGTAAGTTTGAGGATAACAAACTATATTTGCAAGAACTTGTCTCAAATAAGTAAGTATATAAAGAAAACACAAAGAGCAACCTATTTTACAGTATTCTAAATTCCGTAAATAAATTTTAAACTTTCATTTTTTAAATTATCACTCCATCTAAGATTTGAGATGGAATTTTCAGGTATCCAATTATTTGACAAATCATGTAAATTCTAAAAACTTAGAACTCCTCAGTTCTAATTTTGAAAACTTTAAGTGTCCAGTATTGTGTGGCCAGTTAGAAAAAGGCACATAAGGATATAGCAATTAAATAGCAATGTAATAAATACAAGTAAATGACTAAACATTTTGATATCATGAATTTAATTATAAAATAATAAAATATTGGTTCCAGAAGTGAAAAGAGTTTTTTAAATTTTTTATGCTGGGCATAATGGTATACACCTATAATCCAGCACTTGGGAGGCTTAGGCACTAAAACTTATGAGTTTGAGGCCAGCCTGGGCTAGCTAGCAAGATCCTATCTCAAATACAACAAAAAATGACACATTAAAATACACGCTTTAAAAAAAAAAAGAAACAATGCTTTTAAAGAACCTTAAAAATACATGCTTCTTTGTTGTTGTCAAGAATAAAAATAGCTGGCACTGGTAGCTCACACCAGAAGACTGAGATCTGAGAATGGCAGTTCAAAACCAGCCTGGACAGGAAAATTCACGAGATTTTTTTTTTTGGGGGGGGGGTCCGGTTGTGGGGCCTAAACTCTGGGCCTGGGCGCTGTCCCTCAGCTCTTCAGCTCAAGGCTAGGGCTCTACCACTTGAGCCACAGCGCCAAGGCTTTTTTCTTTTTGCTTATGTAGTGCTTAGGAATTGAACCCAGGGTTTCATGCATGCTAGGCAAGCGCTCTACCACTGAGCCACATTCCCAGCCCCTTATTTTCAATTTTTATGTGGCTTTCACCAAGAACTCTACATTTTCCATAATTTCAGTCATAAAACACTATACAGCTAATATTCATCCATGAAGAACTTACTAAAATAATTTCAAAATAAGGGCAAGTATATTCTAAATTATAGCCGGGCACCAGTGGATCATGTCTGTAATCCTAGCTACTCTGGAGGCTGAGATCTGAGGATCATGGTTTGAAGCCAGCCCAATCAGGAAAGTCTGTAAGATTTTTTATCTCCAATAGACTACTCAGAAAAAGCCAGAAGTGGTGCTGTCTTAAGTGGTAGAGAGCTAGTCTTGAGCACAAAAAGGCTCAGAACAGTGCCCAGGCCCTGAGTTCAAGCTCCAGGATTAGCAAAAATAGCTACAGGTAGAACGTGGCATCCCAAAGTACAGTGGTGTCTAGGGTTAAACAACGTGATCCTGTCTGAAAGAGAGATGATGAAAAAGTAACCTACAGGGGTTTTGACAGGGAGCATACAAGATGTTTCACAACGCCGGGCGCTGGTGGCTCACGCCTGTAATCCTAGCTACTCAGGAGGCTAAGATATGAGGATAGCGGTTCAAAGCCAGCCCGAGCAGGAGAGACCGTGAGACTCCTATCTCCAATAAACCACCAGAAAACCGGAAGTGGCGCTGTAGCTCAAGTGGTAGAGCGCTCACTTTGAGCTGAAGAGCTGAGGGACAGCGCCCAGGCCCAGAGTTCAAGCCCCATGGCCGACAAAAAAAAAAAAAAAAGATGTTTCACAAGGGGGAAAAAAAAAGAGGAAGTTTAGGGTATTCTTTGGTTTTCCAGACTACTTTCTTGCACAGAGCCTCAGAGCACCCAGCTTCAGCTTCATATAGTTCTTTTAAAAACAGACTAGATAGTTTTTAAATGTGTATAGTCAGTGGGACTGAGGTGGCTCAAGCCTGTAATCTTAGCTAATTAGAAGGCTGATACTGAGGATCTAAGTTCAAAACCAATCCATGCACTCTTAGCTCCAATAGCCAACAAAAAACAGGAAGTGGAGCTGTGGCTAGTCTTGAGTGGAAAAAGCTAAGGGACAGCACCCACACCCTAAGTTAAAGCCCTAATACACAAAAGTGTATAGTCAATTTTCAGACTTGTGCAATCATCACTACAATTTAATTGTGCTCTACTCTTTAGTTGGGGACCTGTTTGTTTCATTTTGTGTGCCATGCTGAAAACCCAGGCAAGCCAAGTAAGCACTTCACCACTGGGCCCCACCCAGAACCCACATACTGTATAGGTCTACTTTTTAAGAAAAACTTACCTACCCAGGAATAAGACCTGTCTCAACACTGGTGCTATTAAGACTATCTACCTTTTAGTACATCACTAATCTTGTTTTGTACTGTGAAAAGGCTATTCTTTTCAGCATAATTTACAAACTTGAGATTCAGAAGAATTTCTTCCTACCCCTGAACCTCTGTCAGTATCACACCAGGCCCTTCATAATTAACTCTTAACAGATGTGCTGAGAAAATTACCCGGGCTATCCTTGCTTCCTCCTCCTAAAGATTACAAACTTGTGAGAGTTGCTTTAATATCAAGAGCTGAAGTTTATTTTTCTTTCCGGTTTCCTGGCAGAGCATAAAGCCCAGCATGTGTGAACGGAAAATAAAACCCAATAACAGATTGTACCCTTGGCTAAACAATGGGTTAGGAACACCTTCCTCATTACAGAACTACCTTAAAAAAAAAAAATTCCCCAGGGATTATCTACCCGGGGGTTTCGATCAAACACCCACAAACTCCTAGGGACGAAGTCCTGGACCAAACTTGAACTCTACTTCCTAGTGGGGAGCCACCCCCCCCCTCCCAAACAGAGTCTTAGCAAGCATTTTGAATGTGAGTCCCTGAAGAGACGCTTGCACAAGGCAGGTGGTGAAGATTTCCGATTGCACAGGTTGAATTTATCCACTAGAACAAACAGACCAAGTAGGATGTGAACTGCTTCCAGGGGTCCGGAGTGGCATCTCCAGATCACCGGAGTCCGCAGAGCAAACCCAAAAAAGTTTGTAAGCACATTACTTAAAAGTGTGCAGTTGAGAAACATCGCGACAAATTGAAATTACGAACAGAGAGGTAATGGGGGAAGAACGGGAGTGAGGGGAAAAAAAATATATGCGGATGCTAATCTACAAAGCAGCACGGAAAAAAACTCAAAAGGAGGCGGAAAAATTCTTCTGAATACTCGGGCTTTGTCTGGTGGTTAAGACGACAAGAATTACGGAATTTAGGACTTGGAACACAACGAATTGTCAGGATTCTCTAGCCCAGTTCTCAGGACTTCAGGGCCGCCCCGCCCGCCTTGCTGTGTACACTGGGGGCCCCGTAGTTCCCCGGATTTAATAAGGCGCGGAGGGCGGAGAAGTCGAGCACCTCGTAGGAGGCGGCCCGCGGCCCGGAGCCTCGCCCGAAAACGACGGAGGATGGAGGCCGCGGGGCCGAGAGAGAGCCAGGCGCAGCCCCAAGCGGACGCCCAGCCCAACCCCGAAGGCCAGGCCAAGGCCAGGCCCGGCCAGGCCCGGCCCAGCCCGGTCCGGTCCGGTCCCCAGGCCCGCAGGCCCGGCCCAACCCGGCCCGCCCCCCCCCCCCCGAGGCCCTAGCCCGGGGAGGCTCGGGCCCGGCGTACCTTTGGCGAGGGCTACAGTGGAGTTCTCGGTATCGATGGTGTAGAGGATGCCCTCGTAGCGGATCTCCGCCTTGGAGATGAGGCTGATCTTGCTACCGATATAAGGAGTGCCCCCGCTCATGGCGCCCGCCGCCGCCGCCGCCGCCTTCCCGCCGCCGCCTCCGCTCCGGGCTGCTCGTAGAGAGGCAGATCCCACGCTGCTACGGCCGCCCCCCCTCACACGACTCCTAGCTCGCTCGCTGGCTCGCTCCTCCGCTCGCTCCCGTCGGCGCCTCACAGCAGTCGCCTCAGACTCAACATGGCGGCAGGGCCGGCTCCGCTACCTTCCTCCCGCCCCCCCCCCGCCCTCCCCGGCCTCCCGCCCTCTAAACCGCGGCGCGGCTGGAAGCAGCAGCAGCAGCAGCAGCAGCAGCAGCAGCGGCGGCGGCGGCGGCGGCAGCGGCGGCGGCGGCAGCGACGGCGGCGCGGAGCATGCTGGGAGGGCGAGGCCTACCGCGGTTCTCGCGAGATTTCCCACCCTTCTCCCACACACACCTCGTACTCAGCCCTCGCAGCCCGGCGTCGCTCCTGACTCTTTCAGGAGACCTGAATGGCGCTGGAGCGGCGGCGGCTGCGGACGAAGACTGAACTGTTGTATGGTACGGACACACAGCCTCGCGACTGCGGAAGCGTCCGCCTCCTCCCCTCCTTTTTTTTTCTTTTCTTTGCGGTTATTGTTTGGGCCGATCCTGGGACTCGAACTCCAGGCCTTGGAGCTCTCCCTTCACTTTTTCACCACTTTGAGCCCCAGCTCCACTTCCGGCTTTTTGTTTTGCTCCTTAATGAGAGATGTAGAGTCTTCTGGGCTTGACTGCCTGGGTCGGCTTGGAACTGTGATCTTCAGATCTCAGTTCTCCAAGTCCTGCTATGCCTGGCATCTATCTGCCTCCTGAGCACTGGGGCTATTGCAGGCCTGCACTACACCCTACTAGAGACTGTTACGTTTCTTGTTACTTTTTTCCCCCCAATTCTGTACCAGTCACTCCCTTTATTTTATTTTTTGATCGGTCATGGGGCTTGAACTCTAGGCCTGGGCGCTGTAACCTCAGCTCTTCAACTCAAGGGTAGCGCTCTACCACTTGGTTCCAGCTTTTTCCGTTTATGTGTTGCTGAGGAATTGAACCCAGGGCCTCTACCGCTGAGCCACCTTTCCAGCCTCTCATTCCCTTTCTTCACACAGAACTTAACACACTGTATTCCAGTTATCTGCTCAAATGTCAACCCAGAGATGAAGTCCCTTGACTATTCTGTTTTTATTTTCATTTTTTGGTCAGTCATGGGGCCTGAATTCTAGGCCTGGGCACTCTCCCTCAGTTCTTCAGCTCAAGGCTAGCGCTCTACCACTTGAGCCACAGTGTCATTTCTGACTTTTTCTGCTTTTGTGTTGTTGAGGAGTCGAACCCAGGGCCTCACTCATGAGAGGTGAGCACTCTACCACTGAGCCACCTTCCTAGCCCCCCTTAACTATTCTGTTTAAAATAATAACCACTTGTTGCAGAACTGGTGCCAGAGGAAGGAAGCCTTCACCTAGGCTTGTGTATGGAGTTTGTGATGTAATCACACAGACGCAATTCATGCTGGTGCTCTGCCACTTGAGCCACAGCTCTACCACTTTTTGCTAATTAATCAGCAAGTAGGTTCACAACTGTGGTTCTCCAGCACCCAGCTTCTTTCTATCACTCTTGCTGTTTTATCAGTTGGGCCTAGAGATTTCAAAACTGGTCCTCATTATGTTTGGGTTGTTATGACATATAGATACTTGACCATCCCTTCAAGCAAAGGATGGTCTTACCGGGTTCTCTCTTAGAGATAAACTGATCGCTTTGCATGTAAACACTTTGTGTTCCCCAGGAGTCATTCTCCCAAGTGTTTTCTTCCAGGCTAAGTATCTTTAAGATATCCTAGTTCTTCCCCTCCCACTCCCTTATCATAATCATTAGGACAGAGGACAAAGTCAACGCAGCTCCTTTTCCCTTTCTTGTTTTTTTTTTTTTTTTTTTTTTTTTTTTAACTCAGTGTTGTAATTGATTGAAGAGTTTAAGGGTTAGACACAGAAAATAAAGCTATTCAGAAACACAGTGCTTGTCTCTGACTTTCTGGCTGCTGTTTCTTGTACCTCATTTTCACTGATGGGTCCTATTTTAACATAATTGGAAAATAACTAATGCAGCTGGGTGTCAGTGGCTCATGATTGTAATCCTAGTTACACAGGAGGCTGAGATCTGGGTATTGCATAGTTAAAAGCCAGCCTGGGTAGAAAAGTTCATAAAACTCTTACCTCCAATCATCCATCAGAAAATCAGAAGTGGAGTTGTGGCTCAAACTGGTAGAGCAATCATACTGCCAAAAGTAATATGCAGTCCCCATCAAGATCCCAATGACGTTCTTTACTGAGATAGAGAAAACAATCCAGAAATTCATACGGAACAACTAAAGACCTAGAAGAGCCAAAGCGATTTTAGGCCAAAAAAAACAATGCAGGTGGTACCCCGGTACCAGACTTCAAACTCTACTCAGAGCTGTAATAACAGATCAGATTGGTATTGGCACAAAAACAGGCCTGAAGTTCAATGGAACAGATTAGAAGACCCAGAAGTAAAACTAATTGTCATCTAATGTTTGACAACGGAGCCAAAGACTACAGCAGAAAAATCATAGCCTCTTCAACAATTGGTGTTGGGAAAACTGGGCAGCCACATGCAGAAAATTAAAAGTGCATACTTGATTGTTACTAGGCATTAATATTAATTCAAAATGGATCAAAGACCTCAACATCAGACCCAAAACACTGAAACTACTGTGAGAGACAGTAGGAGACATTAGGACTTCTAGGTACCGGAAGAAACTTCCTGAATAGAGTCCCAGGGCACAACAAATAGGAAAGAGACTCGACGAATGGGACTACATTAAAATAAAAAGTTTCTGGAAGTGGCGCTGTAGCTCAAGTGGTAGAGTGCTCCCTTTGAGCTGATAGAGCTGAGGGACAGCGCCCAGGCCCAGAGTTCAAGCCCCACGACTGACAAAAATAAATAAATAAATAAATAAATAAATAAAATAAAATAAAATAAAATAAAAAAGTTTCTGCCCAGCTTAGGACATAGTTACCAAACTAGAAAGACAGCCAGCAAACTGGGAAAAGATCTTTACCAGAAATCCATCAGACAAAGATCTAATATCTGGGCTGGGAAGGTGGCTCCGTGGTAGAATGCTTGCCTTGTATGCATGAGGTCCTGGGTTCAATTCCTCAGCACCACATAAACAGAAAAGGCAAGAAATGGCACTGTGGCTCAAGTGGTAGAGCGCTAGCCTTGAGGTGAAGAGCTCAGGGACAGCACCCAGGCCTAGAGTTCAAGCCCCACCACCAGCAAAAAAAAAAAAAAAAGACCTAATATCCAATATATGTAAGAAGTTTAAGAAACTAACCACTCATATACGGTACACCAGTTATTAAATGGGCAAGGGAGCTAAGAAATGACTTCTCAGCAGAATGGCAAAGAAACACAGGAGGAAACTTTTTCATCCCTGGCCATAGAGGAAATGCAAATCAAAAGAACCCTGAGATACTATCTTACCCCAGTTAAACTGGCCAACATTTTGAATTCTAGTAACAAGTACTGACTAGAATGTGGGGGAAAAGGAAGTGCACTGCTGTGGGAATGTAATCTAGTACAACCATTCTGGAAAGCAGTCTGGAGGTTCCTCAAAAACTAAGTATAGCCGGGTGCTTGTGGCTCACGCCTGTAATCCTAGCTACTCAGGAGGCTGAGAGCTGAGGATTGTGGTTCAAAGCTAGTCCAGGCAGGAAAATCCATTGAGACTATTATCTCCAATTAACCACCAGAAAACCGGAAGTGGTGCTGTGGCTCAAGTGGAAGAGTGCTACAAAAAACTAAATGTAGACCTTCCCTATGACCCAGCCATACCATTCCTGGGCATCTACCCTGAGCAGCATAAGCTAGGATATGATAAGGACATCTACATCTCCATGTTCCTTGCCACCCTGTTCATAGTAGCCAAGATATGGAAAGGAAACAACTCAGATGCCCCACAATAGATGAATAGGTAAAAAAAAAAAGTGATACCTATATACAATGGAATTTTATGCAGCCATTAGAATAAAATAATGTCATTTGCAGGAAAACGGATGGAACTAGAATAAATCGTGTCGTTTGGTAAGCCAAGATCAGAGAGACAAAGCATGTTCTCCCAGATATGCAGGTATTAGACTTAAACTGCACTGAGACATGACAAAATATACAGAATTCTAGATACCCACACAGAGTGAGGCCAAAAGAGGATAGTCTTAGGACTATCACAAAGGTGCAATACCCAAGCGCCTCTTCTTATGTATATAAAATAATGTACATACTGAAATGAACTCCAAAGATGTGGGAGCAAAGGACTTTTGTCTTAGTTTGTTTTTTCTTTTTCTTTTTTAATTACTCTGTATTCTTTACAGAACATGGTGTATTTGGTGCACATCTGTGGGAGGGTGGAGGGAGAACACAGAATCAGAGGAAAAATGGAGAAAAAGTGCAGTAGTAGAGCATGCTGGCTGCACTGGTCAAGGATGAAAGTGAACTGTGCAACTCATGGGTGGAGAGGGGAGGGAGGGAATGGGAGAGAGGGAACAGATGACACTATGGGAAAGGAAATTTACTTAATACTTTATGTATATAAAGGCAACCCCACTATGTATCACCTCTAAAACAATAATTTAAAAACAAATCCAGACCTAGTTGTGTTAGAGCTCCAGTCTTGAGCAAAACATCTAAGGGAGAGAACAAGGCCCTAAAAAAAAAAGTGGTAGACTCGCCTTGAGCTGAAGAACTCAGGGACAGCGCCCAAGCCCAGAGTTCAAGCCCCAGGACCACCACCACTAACAGCTACAACAAATAAACAAGTGGTAGAGCACTAGCCTTGAGTGGAAAAGCCCAGGGACAGCACTCAGGCCCTGAGTTCATGCCCAAGACTGACAAAAAAAATAAAAACAATGCAAAAAGGAAGGTGTTGGAGGCATAGCTCAGGTGGTAGAGTTCCTACCCTCCAGCTCTAGGCCCTGAGTTCAGTTCCCACCAAAATAGGATCCCAATGTGCAGACATAGCTGACCTCAAACTTGCAGTCCTCCTACTTCAAGCCTGAGTGCTGGGATTATAAGCATGCATTCCTACACCCAGATGTATTTTTGGCCATTTTTGCACAGAACTTTTTTTTTTTTTTTCTTGTCAGTCATGGGGTTTAAACTCTGGGCCTTGGTACTTCCTTGAGCTCTTCAGCTCAAGGCTGATGCTCTACCACTTTGACCCATAGTACCACTTCTGGTTTTCTGGTGGTTTCTTGGAGATAAGAATATCATGGACTTTCTTATCCAGGCTGGCTTTGAACCATGATCCTCAGATCTCAGTCTCCTGAGTAGCTAGGATTACAAGCATGAGCCACCAGTGCCTACCCAGAGTAGACTTTTGTCAGATGAGTTTATAGATTAATAAAGTGATTTCTTTGTATGAAATTGCAAGAGAAGGTAAACTATTTTTAAAAGAAAACATATAGAAGGAACTACTTTATTTAACCAGTCCTGGGGTTGAACTCATGGCCTGGGCACTGTCCCTGAGCTTCTTTTTGCTCAAGGCTAGCATTCTACCACTTGAGCCACAGCACTACTTCTGGCTTTTTCTGCTTATGTTGTATTGAGGAATTGAACCCAGGGCTTCATGTGTACTAGGCAAGCACCCTACCACTAAGCCACCTTCCTAGCCCCAGAAACTACTTTTAAAAATTCTAATTTAGGGGCTGGGAAGGTGGCTCAGTGGTAGAGCGCTTGCCTTGCACACATGAGGTCCTGGGTTCGATTCCTCAGCACTACATAAGCAAAAAGAAAAAAGCCGGAAAGTGGCGCTGTGACTCAAGTGGTAGAGTGCTAGCCTTGAGCTGAAGAGCTGAGGTACAGCGCCCAGGCCCAGAGTTCAGGCCCCACGACCAGACCCCTCCCCCCTCCAAAAAAAAAATTCTAATTTAGGCCAGGCACCAGTGGCTCACATTTGTTATCCTAGCTGCTCCAGAGGCTGAGATCTAAGGATCTCAGTTCGAAGCCAGATGGACAGAAAAAAGTCTGTTAGACTCTTTATCATCACCCAACTATTCACCAGAAAACCAAAGGTGGAACTGTCGCTCAAAATAGTAGAGCACTAGCCTGGAGCCAAAAAGCTCAGGCACAATATCCCGGCCCCAAGGTCAAGCCCTATGACTAATAGAAAAAAAAAAAAAAAAGATTCTAATTTAACATGAGGGCTTCAGCTGAGTTGTGTTGGACATTCGTTACTATGTTCTATTTATTTTCATATTTATTTATTTATTTATTTATTTATTGCCAGTCCTGGGGTTTGAACTCAGGGCCTGGGCACTGTCCCTGAACTTATTTTTTGCTCAAGGCTAGCACTCTACCACTCGACCCACGGCACCATTTCTAACTTTTTTTTTTCCTGTTTATGTGGTCCTGAGGAATCGAACCCAGGGCTTCATGCATGCTAGGCAAGCACTTTTACCACTGTCACATTCCCAGCCCTATGTTTATTTTTAAAATGAAATATTTGGCTTCCAAATGCAAGCGTTTTTATCTAGTTTTTTTTTTTTCAGAGACTAAGTCAATGTGCCAATTTCAATTGCCAGTTGAGTAGTTCTGTGTGATATTTTCTCATTCCTATGTAGCAGACACCCATGGCGTTCTCATTCACCCATCTGGGCCTCCAGTGTGCTCTAATTATCCTGAAAAGCCAAGATGTGTTAGAGCCGGGCTTGATTACTCTAACGGCACACAATGTTTTTACAAACGTCCCCCCATCCCTGAATAATTATCATTATCATATTTATGTGTTTAGCCAAAAAGCTTAATTGCAAGACTCCAGAATGAAACAATACTACACAGGAAAAACCCTCCAGTCATTTTCTTTGGGAAAAAGAAAAAAATCAAAAGTTCTTTAAACTCAAAGAACACTGGCTCATAATGTGCATCTGGCTCAACCATCAAATCATGCACAAGCTTTGTACCAATCACAGGCCTTCTGCGTGGCTGCCTGGAGGTAGGGGGAAGTGTACTCCCCTCTGGCAGGAGTGAGAATGAATGCTATAGTTCACAAGCTAGAGGCAAAAAATCCAGTGCAAATCGTTGGAGTCACGTGACTTGGAAAAATTCCTTCTGAGGCCAGAGTAGTGTTTTAGCTACAAGCAGCTAGGGTTTGAATTGAGCTTCCTCAAAGCTTCTGTGGAGTGTTTAATGCAGCCTAGGGGGCCCCTAACAAATAAGGGGGCTATCTAACAAATAAGGGTGCTTAGCTGCTCAAGGTAGCTGGGCCCAGAGAAGGATCTAAAAAGTGTCATTTAGGAAGTTAATCATATCACACCCCCTCAAAAAAAATCTTACCTTATTGAAAAGGAAAAATAAACATTAAAAGAGGTGCTTAAAAAAATAAAATACCAGCCAACTCTGCTGGCTCACACCTGTAATCCTCGCTACTCAGGAGGCTGAGATCTGAGGACCACAGTTCAAAGCCAGCCTGGGCAGGAAAGTCCATGAAACTCTTTTTGTTGTTGTTGTTGTTGTTGGTCACAGAGCCACTTCCGGCTTTTTCTGCTTATGTGGTGCTGAGGAATCGAACACAGCCCCTCATGCATGCAAGCCAAGCACTCAACCACTGAGCCACCTTCCCAGGCCCCTTGAGACTCTTTTTTATTTATTTATTTATTTATTTATTTTTTTTATTTTGGGTCCGGTCGTGGGGCCTGAACTCTGAGCCTGGGCGCTGCCCCTCAGCTCTTCAGCTCAAGGCTAGCGCTCTACCACTTGAGCCACATCACCACTTCCGGCTTGTTTTTTGCTTATGGGTGCTGAGGAATCAAACCCAGGGCCTCAAGCATGCAAGGCAAGCGCTTTACCACTGAGCCACCTTCCCAGCCCCCCCTTGAGACTCTTATCTCCAACAAACCACCAGGCAGAAAACAGGAAGTGGCACTCAAATGGTAGAGTGCTAGCCTTGAGCTGAAGAGCTGAGGAACAGCACCCAGGCCCAGAGTTCAAGCCCCATGACCTACAAATAAATAAATACCACATGCTGAGTGCTAGTGGCTCACGTCTATAATCCTAGCTACTGAAGAGGCTGAGATCTCAGAACTGTGGTTCAAAGCCAGCCCAGGCAGGAAAATCTGTGAATTTTTTTCCCTCAGTTCTGGGGCTTGGACTTAGGGCCTGGATACCCCCTGAGCTTCTTTTACTCAAGACTAGCATTCTGGGCTGGGAAGGTGGCTCAGTGGTAGAGTGCTTATCTTGCATGCAAGAGGCCCTGGGTTCGATTCCTCAGCACCACATAAACAGAAAAAGCCAGAAGTGGCACTGTAGCTCAAATGGTAGAGAGCTAGCCTTGAGCTGAAGAGCTGAGGGAGAGTGCCCAGGCCCAGAGTTCAGGCCCCACAACCCACAACAACAACAACAACAACAAGGACTAGCATTCTACTACTTGAGCCACAGGCACCACTTCCAGCTTTTCTGTTTATGTGGTATTAAGGGATTGAACCCAGGGGTTCATGCAAGCATTCTACCACTAGGCCACATTCCCAATCCAAAATCTGTGAAACTATTATCTCCAATAAACCACCATTAAACCAAAAGTGGTGCTATGGCTCAAATTGCTAGAGCACTAGCATTGAGCAAAAGAGCTTAGGGACAGCACCCCACGACCAACAAAAATAAAATAAAAATAAAACACCACACCTGTAATCTCAGGAGGCTGAGTTCTGAGGACTAGAGTTCAAATCCAGCCTGGGTACACAAATCTGAGAGACTCTCATCTCTAATCAACCACCGAAAAGTCGGAAATGGAGCTGTGGTTCAAGTGGTACAGCACCGGCCTTGAGCAGAAAAAGCTAAGGGACAGTACTCTGGCCTTGAGTTCAAGCTCTAGTGCCAACACAAAAAACAACAACAAAAAGCAAAACCTAACCAAGAAAAAACAAAAACTAAAAACTGGAGGAATACCTGGTGTGTGTGGGGGGTGGGGTGGGGCAGAGCCCTTACCTAGCCTGAAAGGCCTTGAGTTTCATCCCCAGCAAATGAACTAAAAAATCCTAAACCAGGTGCTGATGTCACACTTCTGTAATCCTAGTGACTCAGGAGGCTGGGATCTGAGAATCACCTCTCAAAGCCAGTCTGAGCAGTAAAGTCCATGAGATTCTAATCTCCAATTAATGACCAAAAAGGTGGAAGTGGAGCTGTGGAAGTTCTAGCCTTGAGCAAAATAAAGCTCAGGGACTGAACCCAGGCCGAGTTCAAGCCCCAGGACTTGCACAAGGGGGTTGGGGAAGGGAAGAGATCCTAGGACTGGGAAGGTAGCTCAGTGGTAGAGTGCTTGCCTTGCATGCATGAGGCCCTGAGTTCGATTCCTCAGCACCACATAAGCAGAAAAAGCAGAAAGTGGTGTTGTGGCTCAATGGTAGAGCAGCACTAGTCTTGAGCTGAAGAGCTGAGGGATAGTGCCCAGGCCCAGAGTTCAGGCCCCAAGACCAAAAAAGAAAGAAAGAAAGAAAAAAAGATCCCACAGAGGAGGTATATAACAGCCTCATATAATTACATCCACAGTTGTAATTACCCAATGATAAGTTTTACTCTAAGCATCTTGCCTAGCCGCATAGTTGACACATACTCTTAAGGGCGATGACCCTGGGGTTGGCTTCACACATATGTTTTGTGCACTTTTTGCCCTTGGCAATGGGCCAACACCTCTGGCAGGGAAGGATGAGTGAGTAAATTTTGTGACTAACACAATGGATGTTCCTTCACACCTCATGAAACTGGAAGAGTCTTTGGCTATCAGTGTTTAGAATGGTTGAAATGGTAGGGTTCTTTTATTTTGGAAATTCTGGAAATTATAGAAATTTTACACAGATTTTCTTTCCCAGGCTGGCTTTGAATCATAATCTCAGATCTCAGATCTCAGCCTCCTGTGTAGCTAGGATTGTAAGCGTGAGCCATGAACGTCCAACACCTATTTAAAAGTAATACTAATAAAAACAAAACAAGGGCTAGAGATGTAGATCAGTGGCATAGGGCTGAGTAGCATGCACAATGTCCTGGGATCTCCCAAACACACACACACACACACACACACACACACACACACACACACACTCACTCACTCACTCACTCACTCACTCACTCCGGGAAGTGTCTGCATTCCTAATTTTTCACTAGATGGCAGCAGAGGACATTGGTTTGACTCTAAAGAAGGGTTAAATTAGAGCACTCTCATCCCACGGCAGTGTATTTATATATAACTATTTTTCTTTCTGAAATGATTTCACTTTCTAGCCCAGGTTGTCTTGGAACTCTGTCCTCCTACCTTGGCTTCTCTAGTGCTGAGATTAGAGGTGTGTCACTTTGCTTGGCAGCTCATAGCTTTTGTCAGACTCTTGGATATGCTATTATATTACCTTTTCCACACAGAGAACATTATCTCCCTCCCTCCTTCCCTTCCTCCCTTCCTTTCTTCCTTTCTCTCTCTCTTTTTTTTTTTTTTTTTGGTCTAGTCCTGGGGCCTGAACTCTGAACTCTGGGCCTGGGCGCTGTCCCTCAGCTCTTCAGCTCAAGGCTAGCGCTCTCCCACTTGAGCCACAGCGCCACTTCCGGCTTTTTTCTTTTTGCTTATGTGGTGCTGAGGAATCGAACCCAGGGACTCAGGCATGCAAGGCAAGCGCTCTACCACTGAACCACCTTTCCAGCCCCCAAGTCACCAGTTTTTAGTCTTTTTTTTTTTTTTTTTTTGCTAGTCCTGGGTCTTGAATTCAGGGCCTGGGCACTGTCCCTGAGCTGCTTTTGCTCAAGGCTAGCACTCTACCACTGAGCCACCTTCCCAGCCCCTGCTATCTCAGATTAAAAAAAAAAAGACAGAACTGAGCCAGGAGCTGGTGGCTCATGCCTGTAATCCCAGCTATTCAAATGCTACAATCTGAGCATTGTGGATTCAAGCCAGCTAATGAACACACACACACACACACACACACACACACACACACAAACACACAAACACACACACACAACTGTGCCTCAAGTGGTAGAGCCATAAGACTTAAGCACCAAAGCCAAGGAACCAGCTTCCAGGCTCTGTAGCAGCATGCATGCACATGTACACGCACACACGCGTGCACACACATACACTCTCTCTATATGGGGCCAGTGCACAGATTGCTCTAGTTTAGAGGCTCCAGGTGATTTAGAGACTCCTTGTCCCCTGGCAAATGATCTTTGCTGACACTCCTGCTGGCAAAGCCCCAGGGGCCACATGAGGGAATCTCAGGCCAGAAGAGGAACCCAAAGCCCTGGTGATGCCCAGGCCAGATAAAACCTAGCAACTGAGGGGCAGGGGAAAGGTTCATCAGAAGTAATGTTGTCTAGTAACATAGCTGACACATACCATCTTTATCTGTTTCCAGGAAAACATACCTAGAAAAATACAAAAATGTCAGATCCGTATGAAAAGGGGGAAAAGATTCTGACACTTACCCAGAAACCGAGACATTTTAGGATAATCCAATGGAAACTAGCTAACTGAACAGAATCAGTAATTGGACCAGATACTCCCCTGCTTTTTTTTTTATTGTTATTATAACGGTGATTACAATTACATAGCCAGGCAAAGAATACATTTCTTTTTGGACAATGTCACCTCTTCCCTCCCTCTCTCACAGTTTTTCCCTCCTGTCCCCACCTACAAGTTGTATAGTTCATTTTCTTTTCTTTTCTTTTTTATCCTTCCTTTCTTCCTTCTTTCTTTCTCCCTCCCTCCCTCCTCCCTCCCTCCTCCCTCCTTCCTCCCTCCCTCCCTTTCTTTCTTTCTTTCTTTCTTTCTTTCTTTCTTTCTTTCTTTCTTTCTTTCTTTCTTTCTTTCTTCTTTTTTCTCTCTCTCTCTCTCTCTCTTTCTTTCTTTCTTTCTTTCTTTCTTTCTTTCTTTCTTTCTCTCTTTCTCTCTTTTTCTTTCTTTCCTTCTTTCTGCTGATCTTGGGCCTTGAATTATGGACCTGGGCTCTGTCCCTAAGCTCCTTTTTGCTCAAGACTAGTACTCTACCACTTGATTTTTGTTTGTTTTTTTGGGTCCGGTCTGGGGCCTGAACTCTGGGCCTGGGCACTGTCCCTCAGCCCTTCAGCTCAAGTCTAGTGCTCTACCACTTGAACTATAGTGCCACTTCTGGCTTTCTTCTGCTTATATGGTGTTGAGGAATCGAACCCAGGGCCTCATTCATGCAAGGCAACCATTCTACCACTGAGCCACCTTCCCAGCCCCCATTTGCAGCTTTTTCTGTGATTAGTTGGAGATAAGAGTCTCACAGACTTTTCTGCCCAGTCAGACTGAACCACAGTTCTCAGATCTCAGCCTCCTGAGTAGCTAGGATTGATTACAGGCATGAGCGACCAGTGCCTGGCTATAGTTCATTTGCAACAGCCATGATTAGAGCATATTGCTAAATAATTATCTCTATTTTTTTTTTATTGTGAGAATACCATACAGAGGAGTTACAATTACTTGGGCAAGATAACGAGAACATTTCTTTTTTTTTTTGGGTCCAGTCGTGGGGTCTGAACTCTGGGCCTGGGTGCTGTCCCTCAGCTCTTTAGTTCAAGGCTAGCACTCTACTACTTGAGCCATAGCACCACTTCCGGCTTTTTTTTTTTCCTGCTTATGTGGTGCTGAGGAATCGAACCCAGGGCCTCATGCATGCAAGGCAAGCGCTCTACCACTGAGCCACCTTCCCAGCCCAATGAGCACATTTCTTTTTTTTTTTTTTTTGGGTCCAGTTGTGGGGCCTGAACTCTGGGCCTGAGCACTGTCCCTCAGCTCTTCAGCTCAAGCTAGCGCTCTACCACTTGAGCCACAGCGCCACTTCCGGCTTTTTTTTTCTTTTTGCTTATGTGGTGCTGAGGAATCGAACCCAGGGCCTCAGGCATGCAAGGCAAGCGCTCTACCACTAAGCCAACTTCCCAGCCCCCACATTTCTTATCAAGCATTGTTGCCTCCTCTTTGTTTTCCCTTCCCATTCCTTCCCATACTCCTCTCTCCACCCGATCCTCCCCCAATTATCTCTATTATAATATCAACAGAAGCCATAATAATTTACTATGCATAATACATTAAAAATGTTGAAGGTCTATATTACATGAAGAAAACCTTAAAGGCTGACTGAAAGGATCAGGTTTGTTGGATGGAGGAATCCATACAATTGGCATTCTCCAAACTAACTACAACTATGGCATAATCCTAGGAATTTTTTTTTTATGGAATTAAAAAAATTGATCCCAAAGTTCATCTGGAAATGCACATGGAGGAGAAATCTTTGAAAAAAAAGGAAGCCAGGTACCCATGGCTCATGCCTATAATCCTATCTACTCAGGAAGTTGAGATCTAAGGATCCCAGTTGAAAGCCAGCCCAGGCAGGAAAGTCCCTGAGACTCTTTATGTCCAATTGATCACTTAAAAAAAAAAAAAGCTTGGGCTGGTAATATGGCTTAGTAGTAGTATCTGCTCAAGCGTGAAGCCTTGGGTTAATGTTCTCAGTACCACATAAAGAGAAAAAGACAGAAGTGGCTCTGTGGCTCAAAGTGGTAGAGTGCTAGCCTTGAGCAAAAGAAGCTCAAGGACAGCTAGGTGCTGGTGGCTCATGCCTGTAATCCTAGCTACTCAGGAGGCTGAGATCTGAGGATTGCCATTCAAAGCCAGCCCAGGGAGGAAAGGCCATGAGACTCTTATCTCCAGTAAACCACTCAGAAACCCAGAAACCCAGAAGTGGCCCAGTGGCTCAAGTGATAGAGTGCTAGCCTTGAGCTGAAGAGCTCAGGGACAGCGCCCAGGCCGAGTTCAAGCCCCACCAAAAAAAAAAAAAAAAAAGGAAATGATACACAGTTGACAAACAGGGTCATGAAAAGATGCTCACTCAGTAAGATGACAAAAGATAAATGCTGGGCTGAAAACGTGGCTTAGTGGTAGAGTACTTGCCTACCATGCATGAAGCCCTGGGTTTGATTCCTTAGTGCCACATAAACAGAAAAGGCCAGAAGTGGTGCTCCAGCGGTAGAGCGCTAGAGAGGCTCAGGGACAGTGCTCAGGCCCTGAGTTCAAGCCCAGGGCAAAAAAAAAGAGAGATGCAAATTAAGTCTAGGCGGAGGAACCAGGAGCAAACTACAGAGCAACTCTTTAAAGTTGCTGGAGCATTATGACGCCCCCTCCCAATTTGCTGATGTAGTAGAAGTGGGACAGCCCCCTCCACCTCAGTAGACCAGTGGGCGTGGCCAACTATAGCCTTGCCCCCACTTGTGGAGCTTAGCTACCTGGCTGGCAGCTTCAAAGATAGGCCCATAGGTAGAAAGGTCTGGTGCTCACTTACCACCTGTCCTGGGGCTTGAATACAGGGCCAGCACCAGTAGAGGCACAAAAAGAAAGAAAGAAAGGAAGAAAGGAAGAAAGAAAGAAAGAAAGAAAGAAAGAAAGAAAGAAAGAAAGAAAGAAAGAAAGAAAGAAAGAAAGAAAGAAAGAAAGGAAGGAAGGAAGGAAGGAAGGAAGGAAGGAGGAAAGAAAGAGAGAAAGAAAAAAGAAAGAGAGAAAGAAAGAAAGAAAAAAGATTGCACCTTTTATGATTATACAGTGAACCACTTTATCTCATATAGCATGGTCTTTTTTCTCTCTCTCTCCCTTCACCCCTCTACCAAATGGGATTGAACCCAGGGCCTCACAAATGCTTTGGGCAATTATGTAGTGTGTTTTTTCCCTTCCAGGTTCATTCAAGCTTTGGTTCTTCGCTGTTCTAGCTGAGTTACTTTGGAATTCTCTTTCTTCTTTCTGATCTCTGTGACACACTACCCCTCCTCCCTAACCACCACCAGGAGGGGCCATTTTGCCTTGTAGAGAGCAGTGTTTAGTGCTGGGGCTTTTGCTGCTTCTGATCTAGGTACTTCACATACAAGCACACCCTCCCCAAACTCCCCACAGCCTCCCAGAGACTCTCTAGCCTCCCCCCCCCCCCCTGAGGTTGCAATCCAGCATCTTGTGATGCCAGGCAAGCACACCACTGTAGAGCTACATGCTCCAGCTATTGGCTTGTCTTCCTTTCTTTCTTTTCTTTGGTGTGTCTGTGTATGCTGCTATGCTGCTATTAGGACTTGAACTCAGGGCCACTCTTGCTTGGCTTTTTTCTGCTCAAGGCTGGTATTCTTTCACTTGAGCCACACTTCTCCTTGGAGATGAGAGTTTCCTGAACTTTCCTGCTTGGGATAGCTTTGAACCATGATCTTCAGATTTCAGTCTTCTGAGTAGCTTGGATGGCAGAAGTGAGCCACAGGTATCTGGATTCGCTATACTTGAGGTTTCAATATTGTTTTGTCAGAGTTGATTTAGGCTTTCCTGTGACAGAGATGTCTGGAAATTAAAGTCCAAAAAGAGCTGTAGTCCCTTGATGTGTAATTACAGGCAAGGTAAATGACTTAACAAGATTGGGGATATGTGCATGGAAAGTTATAAATGCTACAGGAAGCCTGGTGTTGTCTTACCCTATTTATAGCAAAGAAATGTTACTCTACAGTTTATTCTCTCTCTCTCCTTTCTGTTTTTAATTTTTTAATTAAAATTTTAAATTGTGTGTGTGTGTGTGTGTGTGTGTGTGTTTCTACTGGGGCTTGAACTCAGTGCCTAAGCTCTGTCCCTGAGCTCTTTTGCTCATGGCTAGTGCTCTACCACTTTGAGTCATAGTACTACTTCTGGTTTTCTGGTGATTCATTGGAGACAAGAGTCTCATGGACTTTCCTACATGGACTGGCCTTGAACCATGATCCTCAGATCTGAACCTCCTGAGTAGCTAGGATTACAGACATGAGCCACCAGCCCCTGGCTCTGCACCTTCTGGCACTCTACCACTTGACCCACATCTTGGTTTCCAGATTTTTTTTTTAAAGTGGTTGATTGAAGATAAAAGTCTCATGAACTTTTCTGCTTGAGTTAGTTTAAAACCTTGATCCTTAGACCTCAGCCTCCTAACTAGCTAGGAGTGAAAGCCCCTGTATCCAGCAATAGTTTGTTTCTTTAAGATATGGAGTTCCCTTTTCCCCTCTTCAATCCACTCCCAATCTCTCCCCTCTTTCTGCTCCATTTTTATATACCATTAATCCCCATGTCTGTAATCTTTGTTTCTTTCCTTACTAACCTCTGACATAAAGTATTAATTTTTGGCAGTTTTTTTTCCTTTCTTTGAAGTGCCCCTTCTGGCTACAAAAACTTCCAATTAAGTTTTTTAAATAAAAGATAGAAGTTAAAAGCAACTACTGCCTGGGGTTAGCAGAGTAGAAACTTGTAGTTGCTTGAAGCTGTACTTCAAAAAGAGAAAACTCAATTTTAAAAGTGTAGAGGTTTATTCATAAAAAACACTGTGCTCAAAAAAAATGTGGATACTTAGCTATGTGAGAGTGCAACTGTGGGTACTTGTTCTAGTATGTTTATTTACAATTTTTTCCTAGCTAATATTTTTATTTGAAATAAAATGGCTAGAGGTGTGTGTGTGTGTGTGTGTATTTGTGTGTGTGTGTGTGTGTGTGTGTAAGTGAGAGAGAAAAGTGGTGAAGTGCTTGCCTAGTAAAGCATGAGTTGTGAGTTCAAACTCCAATACCACAAGTAAAGAAATAACAATTAGAAAATAAATAACAATTAGAAATAAAACAATTTAAAAGTAAAGAGTCAGATGCAGATGTATATCTGTAATCTTGTCTATTCAGGAGACTAAGGAGCAGAAGGATCACAGGTCGAGACCAGCCTGGGCTGAAATGTTCATGAGATTCTATTGCCAATGAAGCGGCAAAAAGCAGGCCTGGAAGTATGGCTTAAGTGGTAGAGCACCAGCCATGAATGAGCAAGCTGAACAAAGATGAGACCTTGAGTTCAAGTCCCTAGTACCAGGGGAGAAGATATTAACTTTCTTGAACATCTGTTGTTGTTGTTGTTGTTGTTGTTGTTGTTTGTTTGTTTGTTTTCTGGCCATGGAACCTGAACTCTGGACCTGGGCACTGTCCCTCAGCTCTTTAGCTCAAGGCTAGCGCTCTACCACTTGAGCCATTGTGCCTCTTCCGGCTTTTTCTGCTTATGTGGAACTGAGAAATGGAACCCAGGGCCTCATGCATGCAAGGCAAGCACTCTACCACTGAGCCACTTTCCCAGCCCCTGGATTTTAGTTTCTATAATACTTAAGTCTCTCCCTCTCACCACCCACTGGGGAAGTCCTCTACTACTAGATTGCATTCCAAGCCTGATATTTTAATTTTTTTGTTGTTAGTCATGGGGCTTGAACTCAAGGCCTGAGCACTGTCCCTGAGTTCTTTTGCTCAAGGGGAGAGCTCTACCACTTTGAGCCACAGCTCCACTTCTGGTTTTTGAGTGGTTAATTGGAGATAAGAGTCTCACAGGAACTTTTCTGCCCAGCCTGGCTTTGAACTATGATTCTCAGATCTCAGCCTACTGAGTAGCCAGGATTACAGATGTGAACCACCAGTGCCCAGCTGATACTTTAGTTTTTATTCACTAAAGGACTTTTGTATTTCATTCTATGTGTTACTTCGTACATACAAAAGAATATGTATCTATCTCCCTTTCCTTTCTCCCTCCCTCCCTTCTTTTCCTCCTTCCTTCCTTCCCTCCTTCCTTCCTTCCTTCCTTCCTTCTTTCCTTCCTTCCTTCCTTCCTTCCTTCCTTCCTTCCTTCCTTCCTTCCTTCCCTCCTTCCCTCCTTCCTTCCTTCATGCTGGTACTAGGACTTGAACTCAAGGTCTGGGCACTATCCCTTAACTTTTTTTCAACAACTTTTCTGACACTCTATCACTTGACCTCCACATCTAGCTTTTTTGGTAGCTCAATGGAGACAAAAATCTCACAGACTTTCCTACTCTGGCTGGCTTTGAACCATGATCCTCAGATCCCAGCCTCCTAAGTAGCTAGGATTATAGGCATGAGCCACTGAGGCTCAGTCCTACTTGGATTTTTTTTTGAGCTTCTGGATGTCTGTACTAATTTTTTTCCATCAAATCTAAAAAGTATTCAGTCATTCTTTAGATTTTTATCTGCTCCATTCTCTCCTGTCACCTTGAAGTAATCTCTTTTTGCATGGTTTGTTGCACTGGTTTATGCCTGTAATCCTAGCTATTGATAAGCTGCAAGTAGGAGGATCCTGGGTTTAAGAGCGGCTCCTACAAAATGTTCTCATAACCCCATCGCAAGCAATAAAGAGGGGAATGCAGTGGCATGTGCCTGTCATCCTCAATTCAGACCAAACAGCAACAGGGGGAGCTTAGTCCAGAATGGCTCCTGAGGCAAAAAGTGAAACTTTGAAAAATATGGAAAAGAAATAAAAAAGGGCTAGGGGGCATGGTTCAAGTGGTGGAACACTAGACCATCTCCTTTTGACATTTGCTATTTGAAGATATATTATGATTCCGCTTCCTTTATTTCCTTTATTTAAAAAAATTTGTACTAATACTGGGGTTTGAACTCAGGGCCTGGGTACACTTTCCTATCTTATTCTGCTCAAGGCTAGTGCTCTACCACTTGAGCCACAGCTCTACTGCCAGTTTTCTGGTGCTAAATTAGAGATAAGAATCTCATGAACTTTCCTGACTTTGCTGTTCAGGCTGGCTTTGAACTGAGTAGCTAGGATTATAGGCTTGAGTTAGTAGCACCCAGCTCCTTTTACTTCTTGAAGCATGATTTGTTTTCCTTTAGTTCTCCCACCTTGTTTAGAGGTGAACAGAAATCTTCCTACCCAGGCAAAGGCAATTTCTGTTGTTTGTCTGTCCTTGCTGAAGAATAGGTCACAATAGGTCACATTTTCCTGATTTCTCTACTTTTTTGGGGGGAGGGGGGAAGGGGGTGTTGTTTGTGGGACTTGAACTCAGGGTCTGGGCATTATCCCTGATCTTTCTGGTTCAAGGCTAGTGCTCTGACACTTCGCTCCACAGCACCACTACCGGTTTTCTGGTGATTCACTGGAGATAAGAGTCTCAATCTTGGGGCTGGGAAGGTGGCTCAGGTAGAGTGCTTGCCTTGCATGCCTGAGGCCCTGGGTTCGATTTCTCAGCACCACATAAGCAAAAAGAAAAAAGCCAGAAGTGGCTCTGTGGCTCAAGTGGCAGAGCGCTAGCCTTGAGCTGAAGAGCTGAGGGACAGCACCCAGACCCAGAGTTCAGGCCCCACCACCGGACCCCCCCCCCCCAAAAAAAAGAAAAGAGTCTCAATCTTTCCTGCCCTGGCTGGCTTTGAATTGGAATCCTCAGATCTCAGCCTCCAGAGGAGCTAGGATTACAGGTGTGAGCTACCAGCACCCCACTACATCTAATTTACAATACTCTGGATCCACCCTGGGTGTCCGTGTGGCTGTTCACTTGTTTATGTGGTTATCTGGTTATGGACTCTGCTGGGCTGTTTTCCCAGGAGTCCAGTTTCTCCCTCCCACAGCCTCTAAGGTTGCACCTTGGGCATGACTAGAGTCTGGGCCAGTCTTAACTCAGGTTTAGTAGGATTTCTTTTCTTCCCCTCCCTTCCATCTTTCTGGTGAGCTCTGTCAGCCTAGCAGCCAGTGGTGAGACTGCACTAATTACCATGTGATTGCTCTATTGTTTCCAACAATGTCCTGAGGGTGTATATTGCTACAATCCAATTAAAGTCAATTCTCTTTATAATCATAGTTTTCTGGATCTTCTTTGAGATGGGGTCAGGCCCCTGTAGGGTTCTTAGCTGCTTCTCTCCCAGATTTCCTACTGATCTACAATTTCATTTGTCTCTCTTGGGCCTACCAGCCTCCACTTGAACCTCCCCAACCCCTCCCTTACTATGTTGTTTTGAATGAACTAAATTTCCTTGGAAAACTTTGGAGCCTTTTTTTTTTTTTTTTTTTAATTTTTTTCTTACTTTCTTTTTGGGTGTGTGTGTGTCGGTCCTGGGCTTGAACTCAGGGCCTAAATACTGTCTCTGAGTTTCTATTGAGTCCAGGCTGGTGATCTACCACTTGAACCACAGCTCCATTTCTAGCTTTTTCTGAGTAGGTTGTTGGAGATAAGAGTCTCACAGACTTTCCTTCCCAGGCTGGCTTTGAACTGTATATGATCCTCAGATCTCAGCCTGCTGAGTAGCTAGGATTACAACATCCAGTTTCCTTTCCTTTCCTTTCCTTTCCTTTCCTTTCCTTTCCTTTCCTTTCCTTTCCTTTCCTTTCCTTTCCTTTCCCTTTCTTTTCCTTTCCCTTTCTTTTCCTTTCCCTTTCTTTTCCTTTCCCTTTCTTTTCCTTTCTTTCCCTCCCTCCCTCCCTCCCTCCCTCCCTCCCTTTCTTCCTTCCTTCCTTCCTTCCTTCCTTCCTGGTGCCAGGAGGAAAGTTCTGGGGCTTGAACTCAGGGCCTGGGTTCTGGGACAATTTAATCATGGGCTGAAGCTTCGTAAATGTACCTCACATAACACTCTGTTGGTAGTAGGCTGGGCACCACTGGCTCACCCCTATAATTCCAGCTCCTCCAGAGGCTGGGAACTGAGGATGGAGTTTCTTTTTCTTCCTTCCTTCTTTCTTTCTTTCTTTCTTTCTTTCTTTCTTTCTTTCTTTCTTTCTTTCTTTCTTTCTTTCTTTCTTTCTTTCTTTCTTCCTTTCTCTCTTTCTCTCTTTCTTTCTTCCTTTCTCTCTTTCTTTCTTTCTTTGGGGGCAAGCGCTCTACCACTTGAGCTACAGCACCACTTCTGGTTTTCTGGTGGTTTATTGGAGATAAGAGTCTCACGGCCTTTCCTGCCCAGGCTGGCTTTGAACAGCAATCCTCAGATCTCAGCCTCCTGAGTAACTAGGATTACAGGCGTGAGCCACCAGTGCCCAACTGAGGATGGAGTTTCAAAGCTATCCTTGGCAGAAAAGTTTGTGAGACTTTTACCTCCCGTGAACTGGCAAAAAGCTAGAAGTGTGACTGTGGCTCAAGCGATAGAACATTATCCTGAAGCAGAAAAGCTCAGGGGCAGTATCCAGATCCTCAGTTCAAGTCTTAGTACCCTCATTTAAAAAAGAAAAGTGAAGAAAAAAAAAAGGGTATTTCTGTTTGGTTAAAAAAAAAAAAAAAAAAAATATATATATATATATATATATAATATATGGACTGGGTTGAACAGCAGAGGGCAGTATTTTATAGTAGTTGTCAAAAAGTGCTTGGAGTGGGTATAATTATCCGAGGGATGAAACTAAGATACCCTAGTAGGAAGGCTAAACAATCTGAAGGGGGAAGACACCAGCCGGAGGGAAGAGGCTCAGGAAGCTGGAAAAATATGGCCAAGGTAGTTTCATTTGCATGTACAGAAAGAGAACAGTCAGGGCTGGGAATGTGGCTTAGTGGTAGAGTGCTTGCCAGCATGCATGAAGCCCTGGGTTCGATTCCTCAGTACCACACACACAAAATAAATAAAATTAATTTTAAAAGAAAGAACTCGTGTATGTGTGTGTGTGTGTGTGTGTGTGTGCGCGCGCGCACACCCATGTACCTGGGCCTTAGACCTCAGGATCAAGATTGACAGGTTTGAGCTGCAGGGTCTGATTTCATTCCCTTTCAAAACCTTGCAAAGGCACTTTGTCATGTGTGGTGATCTGCGTGGGCCCCTGGTCCCTGTCTATGTTACCTCCTAGCTCATTTAAATAAATCACAATGAAGCCAGGCACTAGTGACTCACACCAGCAATCCTAGCTACTCAGGAGGCTGAGATCTGAGGATCATGGTTCAAAGACAGCTCAGGCAGAAAAGTCTCCATGAGGCTCTTATCTCCAATAAAACACCAGGAAACCCAAAGTGGCATTATGGCTCAAAATGGTAGAGCACTTAGCCTTTAGCACAAAAACTCACGGACAGCAACCCAACCTTAAATTCAAGCCCTATGATGGACAAAAAGAGAAAAGAAGAAGAAGGAGAAGGAGAAGGAGAAGGAGAAGGAGAAGGAGAAATAAAAACATACATCACAGTGTATTTGGTTTTATAAAAGTAATAGTAAAAATCATTTGAGCCACAGCTCAGCTTCCAGCTATTTAGTCATTTATTGGAGATCGGTCTCATGGACTCTCTTGCCCAGGCTGGCTTTGAACTATGATCCTCAGATCTCAGCCTCCTAAATAGCTAGGATGACAGACATGAGCCACTGGTACCTGACTCATAGGTCTTTTTGTTTTGCTGGTACTGGGACTTAAACTAAGGGCCTCATGCCCTTGTTTGGCTTTTCTGGTTGCAGCTAGCACTGTACCACTTGAGCCATGTGTCTAGTCTGGCTTTTTTTTTTTTTTTTTGTCGGTCGTGGGGCTTGAACTCTGGGCCTGGGCACTGTCCCTCAGCTCTTCAGCTCAAGGCAAGCGCTCTACCACTTGAGCTACAGCGCCACTTCCAGTTTTCTGGTGGTTTATTGGAGATAGGAGTCTCACAGTCTCTCCTGCCTGGGCTGGCTTTGAACCGAGATCCTCAGATCTCAGCCTCCTGAGTAGCTAGGATTACAGGCGTGAGCCACCAGCGCCCGGCTGGCTTTTTTTTTTTTTTTTTTTTTTTAATTGTCAGTTGCAGGGCTTGAATTCAGGGTCTGGGCATTGTCCCTGAGCTTTTTCTCTCTTTGAGCCACAGTTCCACTTCCAGTTTTCTGGTGGTTCACTGCAGATAAGAATCTCATGGACTTTCCTTCTCAGGCTGGCTTTGAACCACGATCTTCAGATCTCAGCCTCCTGAGTAGCTAGGATTATAGGCGAGAGCCATCAGTGCCTACCTGGCTTCTTCTTCTTTTTTTAATTGGAGGAAGAATCTCTATGATTTGCCTTCTTGGATTATCTCTGAAGCTAGATTCTCAGATCTTGGCCTCCCGAGTAGCTGGGATTATGGGTAGAGGCCACCAGTGCCTGTCTTTAGTTTTAGGTATTCTCCCCCCAAAATACTCTTTTTGTAATTAGACCTGGTACACAATGACACAATTGATTCTCATATTCATTTTTGTTCATAATGGAATATATTAGTTTTGTTGGAATTATTAATTTCCCCTTGGGGAGAATTGAGTGCTGAGGTACTGATTGATAAATCAATAAATCTTTAGTGAGTTTAGCCATACATGTGTCAACCTTTCTCCAGAGTATTCATTTCACCCAGGATAAATGTTTTTGTTCTTTTCTGTCATTTTCTCCCTGTGATTTTGTAATATAAAATGATATTTAAACATCCCTAAGCTTGTAGATCTTTTTTTCCCCCTTCTTCTTCTTAAAAAAAAAAAAAATTAGCAGTAGGTTCATGGTTTTTCTAGCTCTCTGAGAGAAAGAATTCAGTTGATTGCATATTTGCATTTCGACCCCTAACCTCTCCTGAGGGCAAATGACTGGCTGTCTCTGAAGCCCCTAGGCTGAGCACTGAGAGTATGGTTTTAGGTTATGAATGTTGACTCGCTCTTCTCAGCATGGGTGAAGAATGTATTTGTAGCTGGGAGGCAAACAGAACATCCAAAATCGTGCAAGAATTTTGAAAAATAGTTGTCTTATATATAAATTTATTCTTTTCTCTTAGTGTTTTACTCTTCCTAGGTTTATTCTGTTTTGTTTCTGGCTTGTTCTTTGAGAAAAGTTTGGGTTGTCATTGAATGTAACAGTTTCTTTTGCTCAAGGCCAGCGCTCTACCAATTTCAGCCACAGCGCCACTTCCGGTTTTTGAGTGGCTCATTGGAGATAAGAGTCTCGTGGGGACTTTCCTGCCCAGGCTGTTTTTTTGTGTTTTTTTTTTTGTCGATTGTGGGGCTTGAACTCTGGTCCTGGGCGCTTTCTCTGCGCTCTTCAGCTCAAGGTGAGCACTCTACCACTTGAGCCACAGCACCACTTCCAGTTTTCTAGTGGTTTATTGCAGATAAGAGTCTCACTGAGTTTCCTGCCCAGGCTGGCTTTGAACCGTGATCCTCAGATATTAGCTTCCTGAGTAGCTAAGATAACAGGCATGAGCCATTGGTACTCAGCTCAGTCTTGGTTTTTCTACATGTTCTTTGTTGCTTTTTGTTGTTGTTGTTGTTTTGGGGCTTGGACTCAAAGCCTGGGCGCTGTCCCTGAACTCTTTCTGCTCAAGGCTAACACTCTACCAACTTGAGCCACATCGCCACTTCCAGTTTTTTGGTGGTTAATTGGACATAAGAGTCTTTCCTACTTTCTTGCTCAGACTAGCTTCGAGCCACAATCCTCAGACCTCAGCCTCCTGAGTAGCCAAGATTAAAGGTGTGAGCCACCAGCACCCAGCTTGTTGACTTTTGTTGGTGTTGATATGGCACTTGAACTCAAGCCCTGGGTGCTGTTCCTTAGTTTTTTCACTCAAGGCTGGTGCTCTACCACTTGAGCCATAAACCCATTGTGGGTTTTTTTGCTGATTAATTGGGGATAAGACTCCTAGGTACTTTCCTACCTGGGCTGGCTTCAAACTGTGATAATCAGATCACAGCCTCCTGAGTAGCTAGGATGACAGGTATGAGTCACTGGTGCCAGTTCTTCGTTTACTATTTGAATATCAAACTAGACAAATGGCTCAGATGTCTGGTAAAGAAGAGTTGGTAATAGACACAGAATATGACTTGTGTGGATTTCACTCTTCCCAAATTAGGGCCTACGTTGTCAGGTACCTGTGGCTTATACCTGTAATCTTAGCTACTCAGGATGTTAAGATCTGAGAATTATGGTTCAAAGTCAGCCAGGGCAGAGAAGTCCATGAGCCTCTTATTTTCAGTTAAGTAGCAAAAAGCTGGAAGTGGAGATGTGACTCAAATGGTAGAGTATCAGTACCCAGGTCCTGAGTTCAAGTCCCAGTACTGCACACACACACACACACACACACACACACACACACACACACACACACACAAAGGAAAAAAAGATAAATTGAGGAAACTTAAATTGGCATCATTTATTATTCTTACGAACTTCAAAGTGAAAGAATTCAGGATGAAAGTTTCACATTTTCCTAACACTCATCTCCAAAAATATGTCAAGAGACAGAAATAAATGAACAGACATCCGGACCCAAAAAACTATCACAGAACAACATATGTCCGGGTAAAGCAACAAATCGATGCCAGAGTTTTATGTTTGAATGACAGGCCTAGGAAAACATAATAGAAAAATAGCAATTTATTAAAACCAGAAATGCACTTGATAAAGGAAAATACAAATTATTCACTGGGTAAACCCTCTATTTATTATTTATGGTGCTAATAACAAACGCACAAAGAAATGAGACAGAAGGCTTTAAAACCTATTGGAAGTCTATTTGTGCAATTGGACCAATCAGAGCTTCCCGACAGTTCTAACTCATGATCTCAAAAAGCCCTCTGGAGTATTCAGATGGCCTCTTTTTAAATACACACAGCTGTCTGACACCAGGACCGCACTATGGGGTAGGTAAAATGCTTACCAACAGATACAAGGCCTCCAGCAGTATTTAATTCTTTAAGCTTTTCCATTCTAGGTCTAATGACACCCTTCGATGGAATGGAGGTTGCAGAGTAGGTTTGGGTCCTCCCTCCCCAAGAATGTAACAAATGTGGGGAGGAACATAATGAAAGTATTAGAATGCCAGAAATCAGGGATCAGAACTGGTGCCTCAAGCCTATTATCCTAGCTACTCAGAAGACTGAGATATGAGGATTGAGGCACCAGGTTCAAAGCCAGCCTGGGCAGGAGAGGCTATGAAATTCTTATCTCCAATTAGCCAGCAAAAAGCCACAAGTGGAGGTGTTGTTCAAATGGAAGAGTACCAGTTTTTTAGTGCAAAAGCTAAGGGACAATGCCCAGGCTTTGACATATATATGCACAAATAAATACCAAGCCAAGTGCTGGTGGTTCACACCTGTAATCCTAGTTACTCAGGAAGCTGAGATCTGAGGATTGTGGTTCAAAGCCAGCTGGGCCAGGAAAATTAGTGAGAGACTCTTTAATAAAAGCTATCCAAAAGCTAGAAAATGGAGCTGTGGTTCAAATGGTAGAGTACTAGCCTTGAGCAAAATAAACTCATGGATAATGCCCAGACCCTGAGTTCAAGCCATTGGAACACCATAAAAACCAAACAAGCCAAGTGCAATGGCTCATGCCTATAATCCTAGCTACTCAGGAGGCTGAGATCTGAGGATCATGGTTCGAAGCCAGTCTGGGCAGGAAAAGTCTGTGAGACTATTACCTCCAATAAACTACTCAGAAAAAGCCAGAAGTGGAACTGTGTGGTAAAGCACTAGCCTTGAGCACAAAGAGGCTCAAGGACAGCACTTAGGCTTTGAGTTCAAGTCCCAAGACCAGCAACAACAACAACAAAACAAACAACAAAAAAACAAACAACTAACCAATCAAACCAACCAACCAACAACAAAAGGAAATCAAAGATAAAGAGAATAACAAAAAAGCTAGCACTAAAAGTCTTGGACAATTTGGATTTATCTTCAAAGCTCATCTCTGTCAACCAGCAACATTTAACATGGTGATCAGTCCCTTCCTGCTTAAGGGCATGACTGGATTGTGACCCACCTATTTCACTTTTCCTGTTGTAGCTGGGATGAAAGTACACATCATCAGTCCCAGCTGCTGCTGCTGCTTTTCTTTTTCCTCTTCCTCTACCTATTTCTCTTTGTCTCCTCCCCCTCCCCTCCCCCTTCTCTCCCCCTTCCCTTTCCCCTTCCCCCTCCTCCTCCTCTTCCTTCTTCCTGGGCTGGAACTGAAATCCTCCTGTCCTCAGCCTCCCAAATAGCAAGGATTACAAGAATGTGCTATTGGCTCTTAATTTACAGTGTCCTTATATGAAAACTCAACTGGGGAAGAACCAACTTCCATGTCTACTCAGATTGGTGATAGACATCACTTCCCTGTGAGAAGATTCCAGAAAGACTTGGGTGCTGGTGGCTCATGCCTGTCACCCTAGCTACTCTGGAGGCTGAGATATGAGGATCATTGTTCAAAGCTAGTCCGGGCAGGAAAGTTTATGAGACTCTTACCTCCCATGAACCACTAGAAAACCAGAAGTGGTGCTGTGGCTCAACGTGGTAAAGTGCTAGCCTTGAACAGAAAAACCCAGGGACAGTGCCCAGGCCTTGAGTTCAAGCTCATACCTGACAAAAAAGAAAGGAAGGAAGGAAGGAAGGAAGGAAGGAAGGAAGGAAGGAAGGAAGGAAGGAAGGAAGGAAGGAAGGAAGGAAGGAAAGAAGACTCATCCATAATACTATTTCATTTGTCATTCTATGGGTCTCAGATGGCCTCTGACATCAGAGGGACAGACGTGAAGATGACCTATCAATTGTATGACTGATACATTTCTCTCTCTCTCTCTCTCTCTCTCTCTCTCACACACACACACACACACACAAATTTAGACTTCATAATCTGCTCTTGAATGATTTTTGCCTTAGAGAAAAGCCCAGGGTACAGCGTCCCCTGCTGGTGAGTGACAGACAAGCATCTGCATCCTGTCAGTGATGAATTTAGGGGATCTCTTTATTGACATAGAGCCTAGGGGTGAGGGGGTGTTTCAGAGCCTGCCAGATCCTTTTAGATCAGACCATGAATGTCATAGAAGATCGCATGGGTAGCAATCAAGCAGTTATTTCCCTTATGTGTTTTTTTTTAATGATATGTGGTTATTTGCTATATAGTTCAGTTTGACTGTTTATAAATATGAACATTTTAAATAAGAACCTTCACAAAGGAAGGCTTATATTTTCATTTACGTGTAACAAGTTCTTTTGTTTTAATGCTAAGCAGCTATATTCCAGTTCGGCTGTGATTCCTAATTTGGGCCTCTACAGAGAAGATTTCAACATTTTTTTGGGGGGGGAGTTGATTGTGGGGCTTGAATTCAGGGCTTTGGCGCTGTCCCTGAGCCTCTTTGTGCTCAATTCTAGTGCTCTACTACTTGAGCCACAGTGCCAGTAAGTCTCACTTACTTTCCTGCCCGGGCTGACTTCAAACCATGATCCTCAGATCTCAGCCTTCCTGAGTAGCTAGGATTACAGGCGTGAGCCACAGAGCCTGTCTAGCATGAAATGTTTTTTAGGAGTGTTCATTTTGTTAACACAATTAGAAAAGCACTTAAGCAAACCCAAAAGCTCTTTTCTTTGCTTTCTGTGGTATGAATTGCACTCATTTGTATAGGTGTCTAAGAAGGATGTTAAAGAAAACCAATTAAAATGAAAGACCAGATTAGCGTTTGAGATGATTATTTTAACTTTGGCCTCTAGTGAAGGTGATTGCTTTATCCATTATTCATGGACAGTAATTGCATTATTTAATAATTATCTATTTAATTTTGCCACTGTAATCGGTGAGTCTAACAGTACACATCTCTAGAGGGGCAGGTCATAGTTTAGATAGCCTGTAATTCAGGAATGGAGTATATTGGAATTTCAGTGTCTGGAGTTTATGAGGAAGAAGTTTACCTAAGTATTTCCTACAGGGCAGGAAGAAAGCCAGGAGGATGTGGGTCCTCAAATCGAGGTGGGAGTCAGGCTTAGTAGCTCATGCCTGTAATCACATCTCCGCAAGAGGTGGAAATCAAGAGCATCAATGTTCAAGGCCAGCCTAAGCAAGAAAAATGTTGAGCCTCCATTTCAATTAAAAAGTCTTGCATATGCCAGGCGCCAGTGGCTCATGCCTGTAATCCTAGCTGCTCAGGAGGCTCAGATGTGAGGATCGTGGTTCAAAGCCAGCCTGGGTAGGAAAGTCCGTGAGACTCTTATCTCCAAAAAACCACCAGAAAACTGGAAGTGGCACTGTGGCTCAAGTGGTAGAACACTAGCTTTGAGCTGAAGAGCTGAGGGACAGCGTCTAGGCCCAGAGTTCAAGCCCCATGACTGAGCAAAAAAAAAAAAAAAAAAAAAAAAGTCTTGTGTGAGCCAGGTGCCAGTGGCTGAGATCTGAGGATGGTGGATTGAAGCCAACCCAGGCAGGAAAGTCTGTAAGACTCTTTTTTTTTTTTTTTTTTTTTTGGGTCTGGTTGTGGGGCCTGAACTCTGGGCCTGGGCGCTGTCCCTCAGCTCTTCAGCTCAAGGCTAGCGCTCTACCACTTGAGCCACAGCACCACTTCCAGCTTTTTTCTTTTGCTTATGTGGTGCTGAGGAATCGAACCCAGGGCCTCATGAATGCAAGGCAAGCACTCTACCACTGAGCCACCTTCCCAGCCGGAAATCGATGAGACTCTTTTTTTTTTTTGGGTCTGGTCATGGGGCCTGAACTCTGGGCCTGGGTGCTGTCCCTCAGCTCTTCAGCTCAAGGCTAGCGCTCTACCACTTGAGCCATAGCACTACTTCCGGCTTTTTTCTTTTTGCTTATGTGGTGCTGGGGAATCAAACCCAGAGCCTCAGGCATGCAAGGCAAGCGCTCTACCACTGAGCCACCTTCCCAGCTGCAAGACTCTTATCTGCAATGAACCACCAGAAAACTGAAAGTGGAGCTGTGGATCAAAGTGGTAGAGTGCTAGTGATGAGCACAGAAACCTCAGGCACGGGGTATTAGCCCTGAGTTCACGCCTTATAACTGACCCCCACAAAAAATACTCTGGTGTGGTATGGGTACCGGTGGCTCATGCCTAGAAGCCTAGCTACTCAGGAGGCTGAGATTTAAGGAGAATAGTTCAAAGCCAGTCCCAGCAGGAATGTCTGTGACACTAATATACAATTAAACATCAAAATACCCTATGTGAGCGAGGCGCTGGTGGCTCACACCTGTTATCCTAGCTACCCAGGAGGCTGAGATCAGAGGATTATAGTTCAAAGCCCAGCCTGGGCAGGAAAGCAAGTGAGACTCTTACCTCCAACGAACCACCAGAAAACTGGAAGTAGTGCTGTGGCTCAAAGTGGTAGAGCATTAGCCTTGAGCAAAAGAGCTCAGGAATAGTGCCCAGGCCCTGAGTTGAAGTTCCATGACTAGACCAAAAACAACAAAACCAAACCAAACAAAAAAAGCCTAAGTGGAGATGTGGCTTAAGTGGTAGAGCACCGCCCTTGAGTGAAAAAAAAAAAAAAAAGCTAAGGGACAATGACCAGGTCCTGAGTTTAAACCCCAATACCAGCATATACACAGGAAAACAACAACAACAACAACAAAAAACAACCCGGTATGATGGAGTACATTTTTACAGTTATTTAGGAGGCCATAGGTATGAGGATCAAAATCTGTCTGAAAATGTGAGACCCTATTTGAAAAATAAAGCAAGAAAAGACTGGAGGGATAGCTTAAGTGTTAGATTGCCTACCTGACAAGCATGAAGCCCTGAGTTCTAACCCCAATCCTGCCCATAAGAAAAAACAAATGGTAGAAATTAACAGGTGTACTCACCGTGGTTTATTCTCTAACTTAAATCTCAAGAGAAAAAGAGAGAAAGAAACAAAGTCATAGAAGGTTTTGACAGAAGTAGGACATGGCAAGCCAGAAGTCAATTAGAGCTGCTTTTTACTCTTTTCCAAGAGCCACATAAATGTTATAAAAGTGCCACATACTTGAGACAGCTGAGCAGTTTTCCATCTGTTTTCGTTGTCCCATAGAAACAAGTTTTCCTGGCAGTTCTCTGAGTAGTTTTAAGTAGGGATTTTTTTTTTCTTCCTTCTCTTCCTTTAATTGTAATGGTTGGGTTGGTTCTAATTTCCAAAAGCTTCTCTTTGGCTGAGTCCACTGAAAGATTTCTTGATTCATTTGGTGAATTTTTGCCCCTGTTTGGTTTTCAGGCAAAAGGAAAGATGGTATATGTTCCCTGTTCATACAGGCATAAACAGGCTGTGGCTGAACATGAAGACATTCTATAAATTGAATCTTCCCTCTTCTGCTGATATGGCTTTTGGCAACAAAGCCATTATCACAGAATGCCATAAAAGCATGTTTTTCTTTTTTAAAAAATTCTGTTGTTAACTCAGTATGGGGTTATTACTATGTAAAAGGCTGAAGGTTAAAGCCAGGCTGGGTGGCTCATGCCTGTAATCCTAGCTACTCAGGCTCATGGCTAAAATGCTCTACCACTAAAAACCATAACTCTACTTCTGGCTTTTTTTTTTCTGGATATTTGGAGCTAAGAGTTTAACAGACTTTCATGTCTAGGCTGGCTTTGAACCACATTTTTCAGATCTCAGCCTCCTGAGTAGCTAGGATTATAGGTATGAGCCACCTGTTCACAGTTTAGCATGGTTTTGAGAGAGAAAGAAAGACCGAGAGAACCATATGTCCAGTGGCTCCTCTCTCATAAAGTCAAATAAAATTATACTTTATGAAAACTTCTTGGTAAAGATAGTTACTTTACTTTTTTTTTTTTTTTGTCGGTCATGGGCTTGAACTCTGGACTTGGGCGCTGTCCCTCAACTCTTCAGCTCAAGGCGAGCACTCTACCGCTTGAGTCACAGCACCACTTCCCGTTTTCTAGTGGTTTATTGGAGGTAAGAGTCTCATGGACTTTCCTTGCTCGCGCTGGCTTTGAACCGAGATCCTCAGATCTCAGTCTCCTGAGTAGCTAGATTTACAGACGTGAGCCACCAACACCCGGCTAGTTATTTTACTTTTTAAACTTATATTTCAAACACTTGGGGTTCTTTATTTATTTCTGAAATCAGGAATATCTAAAATATTTATCAAAAGATTTAGGATTAATTGGAAATCTGGTAGTCTTTTATTTTCCCCCTAGTTTGTTGATTTGAAATTCAGTTTTTCTGTGGCTATAAATGTGGTAAAGAATACATTGTGAAGCTGGGCGCTGGTGGCTCACGCCTGTAATCCTAGCTACTCAGGAGGCTGAGATCTGAGGATCGCGGTTCAAAGCCAGCCCGGGCAGGAGAGACCGTGAGACTCCTATCTCCAATAAACCACCAGAAAACCGGAAGTGGCGCTGTAGCTCAAGTGGTAGAGCGCTCGCCTTGAGCTGAAGAGCTGAGGGACAGCGCCCAGGCCCAGAGTTCAAGCCCCACGACAGACAAAAAAAAAAAAAAAAAAAAAGAATACATTGTGATTTTCCCCTCCCTTGACATTAATCAAATCAAATCAAATTTTAAATTTGTTTTATTTATTTTGTCAGTTGTGGGACCTGAGCTCTGGGCCTGGGCGCTTTCCCTAAGCTCTTCAGCTCAAGGCTAGCGCTCTACCACTTGAGCCATAGCGCCATTTCCGGCTTTTTCTGCTTCTGTGGTGTTGAGGAATTGAACCTAGGGTCTCATGCATGCAAGGCAAGCACTCTACCACTGAGCCACCTTCCCAGCCCCTAAATTGTTCATACTATATTACAAACATAAAAACCAAAACCTTTTTGCCAGATGCCAGTGGCTCACGACTCTAAATCCTAGTGACTCAGAAGGCTGACATCTGAAGATCTCTGTTCAAAGCCAGCCCAGCCAAGAAAGCTCATGAGACTCTTAACTCCAATTAAGCACCAAAAAAAACCTGAAATGGAGCTGTGGCTCAAGGTGGTTAGAGTGCTGGCCTTGAACAAAAGAACTCAGGGACAGCTCCCAAGCCTCGAGTTCAAGCCCCACAACTCGAAAGAAAGAAAGAAAGAAAGAAAGAAAGAAAGAAAGAAAGAAAGAAAGAAAGAAAGAAAGAAAGAAAGAAAGAAAGAAAGAAAGAAAGAAAGAAAGAGAAAAAAATGATAAAATGAGAATTGGGAAGGACCTGGATTTTATCTATCTACAGGTTCACCCCTTTAAACTTACCTTCTTTATTAACAAAGCTAATATGCAGAAAAGTGTTTTCTGTTACCAATTTGACTTCTTTAATTAAAAAAAAAAGAAAGATTATAAGGTACCAATGCCATGGGTGAAGTTAGTTCTAATATCATCAAGAATGGGGGAAATGGGTTTAAAATTAAAACTGTTGCCTCAAATGGTAACTCTGCAGTACAGCATCTGGAGTTTTTGACACTTTATTTTAATGGAAAAATGGATACCGATGCCTTAAACGCTTCTTGTATTACCTTTAAAAAATATTAGGAAACTGTAAGAGGCGTGACCAGGAGAGGGGAGCGGATGAAAGCCAAGGGGGGGTTCGGGAAGATAGGAGCAGGGAAGATTAAAGCACCAATACTCAGGGTTTTCAGATTGAAAGTTTTATTCTTTTTCTTAAATGAGGTCAGGCAAGCCGAGTTCTGCTTTATTTCCCCACCCCCTAAAACTGGCAGTTTCTCAAACAAACAATTCACCCTGAAATGTGCTGAACCCTAAGAGAAAATCCCAGACAAAGCCCCTTCATCTGTGATTTAGAGCTGTGTGGCTTTCCTTCCTTCCTTCCTTCCTTCCTTCCTTCCTTCCTTCCTTCCTTCCTTCCTTTCTTCCTTCCTTCCTTCCTTTCTTCCTTCCTTCCTTCCTTCCTTCCTTCCTTCCTTCCTTCCTTCCTTCCTTCCTTCCTTCCTTCCTTCCTTCCTTCCTTTCTTTCTTTCTTTCTTTCTTTCTTTCTTTCTTTCTTTCTTTCTTTCTTTCTTTCTTTTCCTGGGGCTTTAACTCAGGGCCTGCACACTGTCCCTAAGGTATTTTGCTCAAAGCTAACACTCTACTACCTGAGCCACACCTCTACTTCTGACTTTTTTTTTGGCGGGGGGGGGGGGGGGTCCGGTCGTGGGGCCTGAACTCTGGGCCTGGGCGCTGTCCCTCAGCTCTTCAGCTCAAGGCTATCACTCTACCACTTGAGCCACAGCGCCACTTCCGGCTTTTTTCTTTCTGCTTATGTGGTGCTGAGGAATCAAACCCAGGGCCTCATGCATGCAAGGCAAGTGCTCTACCACTGAGCCACCTTCCCAGCCCGTACTTCTGACTTTTTTACTGGTTCACTGGAGATAAGAGTCTCACAGGCTTTCTTGCCTGGACTGGCTTTGAACCACAATCCTCAGATCTCAGCCTCTTGAGTAGCTAGGATTATAGGTGTGAGCCACCAACACTCAGTCATCTCTACCCATTCTTGAACTCTGCCTTTTTTGTCTGTCATGCTAGGCAGTCTGTCCAATAAAATTCCTAACCATTCACACAGAGATGTTCTCCCCCAACTTTGGTGAAAAAGTCAAATGCTAACTGGGTGCTGGTGGCTCTTGCCTGCCATCCTAGCTACTCAGTAGGTTGAGATCTGAGGATCATGGTTTGCAACCACGCTGGGCAGGAATGTCTGTGAGTCTCTTATCTTCAATTAAACTCCAAAGTAGAGCCAGAAATGGAGCTATGGCTCAAGTGGTAGAGTGCTAGCCTTGAGCTAAAAAAACTCAGGGACAGTGCTCAGTTCCAATCGCAGTCAGGGCACTTCCCCCACAAAAAAAGCCAAATGCCATGTCAGCCAGATCATTTTACAAAATTTTATTAGATTTTATTTCCACCAGTGTTATTATTCAGAGGTATTTCAGACATTCAAAATGTGACATCTACAAAGACTTTAACATAAAAACGTCCCAGGCTCAAGACTCATAGAAAAGGCAGCATAGCAAAAGCTAAATTAATTTCACAGTAATTTCTCATCCTTCAAATTTAAAGTAAGGGGAGGGAGAAGATCTTTCTGTCAAATACTTGCTCAGGTCTCCCAGTAAGAACTTAAGGTTGGGCTGGGAAGGTGGCTCAGCAGTAGAGTGCTTGTCTTGCATGCATGAGGCCCTGGGTTTGTCAATTCCTCAGCACCACATAAGCAGAAAAAGCCAGAAGTGGTGCTGTGGCTCGAGTGGTAGAGTGCTAGCCTTGAGCTGAAGAGCTGAGGGACAGCACCCAGGCCCAAAGGTCAGGCCCACGACCAGAAAAAAAAAAAAAAAAAAAAAAGAACTTAAGGTTGCCAAGTATAGGTGGTTCACACCTGTCATCCTCATTACTTAGGAGGTTGAGATCTGAGGACATCAATTCAAAGCCAGCTATGAGATGCTCATCTCCAGTGAACCATCAGAAAACTGGAAGTGGAGCTGTGGCTCAAAACTGAATGAAAAAGCTCAGGGACAGTACCTAGGCCCTGAGTTTAAGCCACAGGACTGGCAAAAAAAAAAGCGGGGCACCTGTGGCTCACACCTGTAATCCTAGCTACTCAGGAGGCTGAGATCTGAGGATTGCAGTTCAAAGCCTGCCCGAGCAGGAGAGACTGTGAAATTCTTATCTCCAATAAACCACCAGAACCAGAAGTGGTGTTGTGGCTCAAGACCACTAGCCTTGAGCTGAAGAGCTGAGGCACAGCACCCAGGCCTGGAGTTCAAGTCCCATGCCTGACAAAAGAGAAAAAAAATCCAAAACAATAACCACAACCAAACAAACCCTAAAGCAAAGTTTGAGTAATATACAAACTGCCTTGTGTGAGAGAGCAGTGCACACTTCTTGAGCATTTTCTTCTTAAGCCCTGGTGACACACTTGATCAAGCTTACTGACGTTGAGTCCAGCCACGCTGACACTTGGAGAGAGATCCATCCACTGGGGCTGACAGAGGGGACGAAGGGACAGCTCCAGCCACCAGCTCCTGTGGCCATTCAGGACAAGCAGGCCTTGGATTCACAGCTGGACCACGGGACTCAGAAAGCTGTGGGCATATACCCTCTCCTCTCAGCCTGTCAGGTGACAAGGCAGAGGGGACTCTGGGATGCCTCTGGCCTAGTCATTCAGCCCAGACAAGCAGGACATGGGCTTCCTGGATCCTTGTGTCAGCCTCCTCCACCTTCTGCTACACTGATCCCACAGCATGCTGGCTCATGAATGATCTGAGTGGCACAGACTTCCTGCCCGGGGGTTGGCTTTGAATTATGATCCTCAGATCTCAGCCTCCTAAATAGTGAGGATGGCAGGTGTGAGCCACTGGTGCCTGGCTCACACCTCTTTCTTATGTTTGAAGTTGCTTGGATGAATTTTCATTGTTCTGTAGCTTTTCCAGAATTTTCTGGAATTTTCCAGAAGGTTGTGTTTCTTCATCCATCCTCCCCTCTCCCCCATGTGATTCATTAGTATATTTCCTGTCGTAGACTCTTACCACAAATATCCAAATTAATAGTCACAAAAACATTCACATGAAGGGCAGTATTTTGTGTGCAGGAAACTGGGTTAGTTTCTTCCTTTCCTAACCTCATTTTGTTGAATTAGAACTGTTTCTTGTTGTTGGGATTTTTTTAAAAAATAGCTTACTTTTTAAAAAAAAAATCTGATTATATATTAAAGTGCACACTCTAAGCAGATCATAAGAAAGTCCCCTGAATATAAGCAGAGAGTACCCAACTTTCTGTCCTCTGTAGATTCTCTCTCCATTTAAAAGAAAATTTCTGAGCTTCTCAGGAGGCTAAGATCTGAAGATCATGATTCAAAGCCAGCCTGGACAGTAAAGCCTGTGAGACTCTTATCTCCAATGAACAAAAAACCAGAAGTGGAGCTGTGGCTCAAGTGGTAGAGCGCCAGCCTTGAGAGAAAAAGCCAAGGGACAACACCCAATATCTCACACACACACACACACACACACACACACACACACACACACACACACACACACACACACACACACACACACAAAAGACACATTTAAATTGACGAGTTAGCAATATTATAAGTCAATGAGGGTGATTAAAAAAAACTTACAGTAGATTTTGTTTAAACCTGAATATTTAACAGTTTATTTGGGGGAGCCTCAGGGCTTGAAATTACAAGTCTATGAATTTAGGCCTGGCGTTTTCGACAGCTTTAAATCCTATTTTTCTTCCTTTGCTATTTTTTAACTTACTACAACAGAGGAGGGGGTTCTTAAGCCATCTGTTAACCTTTCTGTCTGTCTCTGTCTGTCTCTGTCTCTCTTTCTCTCTCCATATAGAGAACTACTCAAGGCAAGAAGCCCTCCAGCCAGAGAGACTGAAATAAAAAGTAGGGGAGATTAACATGAGTACAGATCATTAGATTTGACATTTCAAGGTTTGAGCCTATTAATTTTTTATACCCTGTTACTTGTATATCGTTAATAAAAATCTGACGAGAAAAACTTTTTCGGATGTATTTGTTGCCTTAGCTTTGATCTGAATGTTTGCAAACTAATACATTCCTACATGTGAAGCCTTAAGGAATTTTTCTAACAGAATATTTCCCTACATTATGGTTTTACATTTTCACTGGAGGTAGCTGAGTCTCAGGAGTGGCGGGTGGTTAGTGGCATTGAATTTTTGTGGGAAATGGAGCATTTTTTCTTCTTGCTTTGCAGGCGTAGGAATGCTTATTGCCAATATTTTACTTCTGTTGACTCTTTTGTGTGTGTGTGTGTGTGTGCACGAGCGTGCACGCACACACACATACACATGTGCCTGTCTTAAGTCTTGAACTCAGGGCCTAGACACTAACCCTGAGCTTTTGTACTTAAGGCTAGTGATCCACTACTTGAGCCACAGCTCCATTTTTGTCTTTTTTTTTTTGTTTTTTGCCATTCTGAGGGTTTGAACTCAGGGTCTGCACACTGTCCCTGAGCTTCTTTTGCTCAAGGCTAGCACTCTACCACTTGAGTTACAGCACCATTTCCCACTTTTTCTGTGTATGTGGTACTGAGGAATCGAACCCAGGGCTTCATGCATGCTCATGCTAGGCAAGCAGTCTACCACTAAGCCGTACTCCTCACCTAACTTCTGTCTTTTTGTTGTGATTCATTGGAGGTAAGAGTCCCATGGGCTTTCCTGCCCAAGCTGGTTTCAAACCACGATCCTCCAGCCTCCTGAGTAGTTAGGATGACAGGTGTGAGCCACCAGTGGCCCAGTGTAGTTTAATTTTTCACATAATCTACATTGAATATCAGGATTGCATTTTCTTACCCTTCCTCCCTCCTTTAAGGGTGCAAACTCCATTCACTTTCTTGGAAGAGTAAAGCTAGTATGGATTCATCCAAAAACAGGGCCACTGATGTCTAGATATAGAAATGACACATATATAAGGCTGTGGAGGGGCTGGGAATGTGGCTTAGTGGTAGAGTGCTTGCCTAGCATGCAGGAAGCCCTGGGTTCGAGTCTTCAGTACCACGTAAACAGAAAAAGCTAGAAGTGACACTGTGGTTCAAGTGGCAGAGTGCTAGCCTTGAGCAAAAGAAGTTCAGGGACAGTGTGCAGGCCCTGAGTTCAAGCCCCAGGACTGGGAAAAAAGAAAAAAGCTGTGAAGATCAGCTCAGTTGAACACCATGGTCTTTGCTCCTTTTTTTTTTTTTTTGGTCGGTCGTGGGGCTCAAACTCTGGGCCTGGGCTCTGTCTCTGAGCTCTTCAGCTCAAGGCTTGCACTCTACCACTTGATCCACAGGGCCACTTCCAGTTTTTCTGGTGGTTAGTTGGAGATGAGTCTCATGGACTTTCCTGGCTTTGAACCGCGATCCTCAGATCTCAGCCTCCTGAGTATTAGGATTACAGGTGTGAGCCATTGGTGGGGTGCCTGGCCTTTGCTCCCTTTTAAGTGTTTGCCCAATGCTACCTTCCTTCCCCTTGCAGCCCGGCTGTGGCAGCTATAACAGAGATGTGAAAAAAACTCTAGACTCAAAGCAAGGGTGTCATTTTGGTTACTTATATATTATAGATGTGCCTTTGGATACAAGATGAAGCCGTGTGGTGACGAATTGAGCACAAAGACTTGAGAACGGCATGAGAGATGGGGGCTAATGACAGATTGGATAACATTGACTTTGGAGGAGGGCTAGCTATGAAACTGGAAGGATGGCTCATTAAAATGAGCGCTGACCCAGTTTGGAATAGTTTGGAATCACATGTGGGCCTAGTGACCCTTTGATTTGTACTTGCCCAAAAAAGTGATGGCGAACTCAACTGTCTCTTCCTTCCTTCCTTCCTTCCTTCCTTCCTTCCTTCCTTCCTTCCTTCCTTCCTTCCTTCCTTCCTTCCTTCCTTCCCTCCCTCCCTCCCTTCCTTCCTTCTTTTCTTTTTTGTTTGGCATGAGCTTGAACTCAAGGCCTGGGCACTGTCCCTGAGCTTTTTCACTCAAGGCTAGTGCTCTACCACTTGAGCCACACCTCTACATACGGCTTTTTTTTTTTTTTTTTGCTTATGTGGTGCTGAGGAATCGAACCCAGGGCCTCGTGCATGCAAGGCAAGCACTCTACCACTAAGCCATCTTCCCAGCCCCGCACTTCCAGTTTTCTAAGTGGGTTATTGGAGATAGTTTCACAGACTTTCCTGCCTGGGCTGACTTTGAACCGCAGTCCTCAGATCTCAGCCTCCTGAGTAGCTAGGATTACAGGTGTGATCTACCTAGGCTTGGCCTATCTCTTTCGGCTTTTTTTTTTTTTTTTTTTGTGGGTCAGGGGGCTTGAACTCTGGACCTGAGCGCTGTCCCTCAGCTCTTCAGCTCAAGGCAAGCGCTTTACCACTTGAGCCACAGTGCCACTTCTGGTTTTCTGGTGGTTTATTGGAGATAAGAGTCTCACAGACTTCCCTGCCTGGGCTGGCTTTGAACTGTGATCCATGGATCTCAGGCTCCTGAGTGCTAGGATTACAGGCATGAGCCACTGGCGCCTGGCTGCTTTTGGCTTTTTGATGGTTCATTAGAGATAAGAGTCTCCTGGACTTTCCTGCTTGAGCTGGCTTTAGACTGCGATCCTCAGATCTCAACCTCCTGAGTAGCTAGGATTACAAGTGTGAGCCACTGGTGCCAGGCCAGATTTGTATTTTTTAAATGAGGTTTGTCACTGATGTAGTACATGCATTTGTGGCATTAGGCCTATCCCACTTCGATAGCTGTGACATTCTGGGTATGGGCCTTGCTGGTGGCAGAGTGCTGTATGTCCACACACCTGTCCTATTTCTTTCCTTTCCAATGTGGTTCCTTCATTTTTCTAATTCTGCCTACTAACCCAAGGCAATTTTGATATGCAAATAAGCCTTAGCAATTAAAAAATAGAAGCTTTTGAGATTCTGACTTGCATGTATATATATACACATATGTTGAGATGTGTGTGTGTGTGTGTGTGTGTGTGTGTGTGTGTGTGTGTGTGTGTGTGTGTGTGTGTGTATGTGCTGGTCCTGGATTTTGAACTCAAGGCCTGAGCACTGTCTCTGGGCTTTTGTGCTCTCCCACTTGAGTCACATCTCCACGTCCAGATTTTTCTTTTTCTTTTCTTTTTTTTTTTTAGGTCAGAGACTGAGACTTGAACTCAGTGCCTTCAACCCCTCACTTGCAGGGTTTTTTTTGTTTTTTGGTGGTATTTGGAGATCCAGGTCTCATGGACTTTCTTGCAATCCTCAGATCAGTTCTCAGCCTTCTGACTGGCTAGATTGCAGGTATGAGCCACTGGTGTCTGGCTGATTTTGGTTTCCAGTTGATTGGAAAGAGCATAAATCATGGCCACCTGTTTAAATCTCTGTTTAAATCACATAACTCTCTCTTGTACATGCTCTCTGTCTTTTATAACCCATGTATGACATTATCATCTCAATCCTCTTATCATCCTTGTGGTTCATTGGTTTTTGTTTTCCTAGAGATTCTTGGAGTTTTCTGTAATTTTACACTATTTGTTGGTTATGGAGACCTTTAAAAGCTACCTGTTGGTGGTTCATGCCTGTCATCTAGCTACCCAGGAGGCTGAGATATGAGGGTCTTTGTTTGAAGCCATGTCAGGCGGGGAAAGTCTGTGGGACGCTCATCTCCAATGAACCACCAAAAAAACCAAAAGTAGAGTTGTGACTCAAGTGGTAGAACACTAGCCTTGCACAGAAAAGCTAAGGACTGTGTTTAAGCCCCAGTACATAGAAAAGAAAAAGAAAAGCAAGGCAAAGCTTCCAATAGCCAGAGTGAAAAGATTATTTGTGTAAAGAGGGAAAAGCATCCTAAGAGAGCTATAAAAACCATAGCCCCAACTGAACATTCTCTCTCCTCCTCTCTCTGACCAGTTTTGCTCCATAAATTAGTGACTGGGGGCCTCGGAAGCCTTGGGTGAAGGCCATTCATCACAGTCCACAGCTTCCAGTATGAACCTTCCCTGTATTTCCTGTAAATCAAAATAAATTGGATCCACTATTTTCACATTTCTGGGGTGGAGGAAAATTGGATCCCAGCCAATCCTGGGACAGGGGGATGGAGTGCCAGCTATGAATCTGACCAATGAGGAAAAAGAACCATCTCCACCTATCACACCCACATCATGGCCAAGCCAGCTGCCTCTTCATAATTGAATAATGAAGAGTACTGTTGCTGAGTCCTCCAGTCTAGCTCCAATGTTTGTACCCGGCCCTCTTCCCACCTCCAGGGTTCTATCTAGCCTCTTTCCTCCTCCCTTCCTCTCCCCTCCCCTCTTCTCTCCCTCCCCGGTCTTCCCCTTCTCTCCTCTCCCCTCCCCTCCCATTCCTTCCCTTCCTCTTTTCCTTCTCTTCCCCTCCTTTCCTCCCTCCCTCCCTCCCTCCCTCCCTCCCTTCCTTCCTTCCTTCCTTCCTTCCTTCCTTCCATCCTTCCTTCCTTCCTTCCCTTTCTTCCCTTTCTTCCCTTCTTCCGACCTTCCCTCCCTCCCTCCGTCCTTCCCTCCCTCTCTCCTTTCTTTCTTTCTGCATTCATTGGTACTGGGGCTTCAACTCAAGACTTGAGTGCTGTCTCTTAGTTTATTTTTCACTCAGAGTTGGTAGTGCTGTACCATTTGAACCACAGCTTCACTTCCAGATTTTTGGGTGGTTCATTAAAGAGAAGAGTCTCACAGACTTTCTGGCCTGGCCCGAGTTTGGATTGCAATGCTCCAGATTTCCGCCTCTTAAACAGCTAAAGATTATAGGCACAAGTTGTTGGTATCTGGAAAGAAACTGTAACTTGAATAGGTAAAAATGTAAAAGCCATCAAATGGATGGAAGTTTTAGGGAGGGTTTCCTAGTGGCTAGGTCTGTCTGTCTGTCTGTCTGTCTATTCAGTGTCAGTACTGAGGTTTGAACTCAGGGCCTGGAGCCCTCACTTGGCTTTTTCACTGAAGGCTGGTGCTCTACTACTTGAGCCACACATCCAGTTCCAATTGTGTGGTTTATTTTGCTAGTAGTGGAGCTTGAACTCAGGACCTTGAGCTTGCTAGGCAGGAGCCTATCCATTGATTCATGCCCCCAGTCAGCATAATAATCAAATTATGTGCTTTCCTTAATTAATTTCATCTCTTTGGGTTGAGCCCACAAAAGCACACCCATCTATCTCCCTAATCTTTGCCCAACTGCACAACACTCTAAGCTCAGCAGAGAATTCTCCCACCAGATGATAATTACCTTTTAACATTTTTTCTAAGGTTGAAGAAAATCTAAATCTTTCACCAGACGGCTCCATCAGGTTTCATTATCCATATTTTTGCTATGAATACATTTATTTATGAATAAATGGGTTGTATCAATTAACAGTATAACAGCTGGAACAATAAAAGTGAAAATTAATGTCTTTGCATATGATTTCTTGTCCCACTTGGAGTTTTCAAGTTTCTTTGGGTTTATGTTTTCTTTTCTTGTCTGGTCCTGGGGCTTGAACTCAGGGCCTGGGCGCTGTCCCTGACCTCCTTTTGCTCAAGGCTAGCATTCTACTACTTGAGCCACAGCACTACTTTTGGATTTTTCTGAGTAGTTTATTGGAGATATGAGTCTCATGGACTTTGCTGCCTGGACTGGCTTTGAACTGTGATCCTCAGCTCTCAGCCTCCTGAGTCTCTAGGATTACAGGTGTGAGCTGTGGGTGCCTGGCCCACGTTACTCTTTTGTTTCCATCCATGTAGCCAATTGCTCAAAGAGATGTATTTTTCCATCATACTATAAAAAAAACCCTGAATATTAAGATGCAGTCATCTTCCCAACTTAAGCTTCTGTGTAAATTAAGCAGTGTATCTCTAATTAGTGTCTTGATGAATAAAGAACCTTGTCTGAATATCTATTTTTAATTTCCTGTTTGCGTGGGAAATACCATATCTTTCAGCTTGTTAAGGAGCTTTCTGATGTATAAGGGCATCATCATAATTGAATAATGAGATGCTACTTAGAAGGTTGGTGTTCAAAACGTTCTCCCCCCTCCAGTTACAATTTTTTTTAAGTAAATAAGTGTCATTATTTCTGTTCTTAATGTAAACAGCATGGTCCATTTTTTTCCCTCAGTCTCTCTCTATTACAGCATTTGAATTACAATTTAGAGAAATGGGACAGAATCTTCTACACATTTAGGAGTGTCTACTGAAAGTTAATTAGAATTTCTCTGAGACTTAATTGTTTAAAAAAAGTTAAGTTATACCAGACATTGGCGGCTCACGTCTGTCATCCCAGCTACTTAGGAGGAAGAGATCTGAGAATTGTGGTTTGAAGTCAGCCTGGGCAACAATGTCTGTGAGTCTCTTATCTCCAGTTAATCACCAAAGAGCTAAAAGTGGAGGTATGGCTCAAATAGTAGAACACCAGAGTTGAGTGAAAAAGCCAAGCAAGAGCACAAAGCCTTGAGTTCAAAACACAGTAGTGAGCCGGGCACTGGTGGCTCACGCCTGTAATCCTAGCTACTCAGGAGGCTGAGATCTGAGGATCGCGGTTCAAAGCCAGCCCGGGCAGGAGAGACCATGAGACTCCTATCTCCAATAAACCACCAGAAAACCGGAAGTGGCGCTGTAGCTCAAGTGGTAGAGCGCTCGCCTTGAGCTGAAGAGCTGAGGGACAGCGCCCAGGCCTGGAGTTCAAGCCCCATGACCGACAAAAAAAAAAAACAAAAACAACAACAAAAAAAAACACAGTAGTGCCAGGTGCTGGTGGCTCATACCTGTAATCCTAGCTACTCAGGAGGCTAAGATCTGAGGATCACGGTTCAAAGCCAACCTGGGCAGGAAAGTCTGTAAGACTCTTGTCTCCAAATTACCACTTAGAAAACTGGAAGTGGCACTGTGGCTCAAGTGGTAGAGCACTTGCCTTGAGCTGAAGAGCTGAGAGACAGCGCCCAGGCACAGAGTTCAGGCCCCATGACTGGCAAAAAACAAAACAAAACAAAACAATCAATAAATCATTTTGTTGATCAGCTTTAGCATGCTCCAATGAACTGATCAACTTCAATGTCTTCGTCGATGTTCATCCTAAAAACCATGTAGTTTATCAGTAGTTTATCCTGATTTTGACTTCAGGAAGACAATTAGATTGATTAACCGATACCTATCAATTACATGTTCTTGATTCTATATAATATAATGAATAAGTAAGTTGATAATTCATACTACACAAATTGATTGTGCTACACAGGCAGACTGGCATCTGAGAGGGGGAAAGATGGAAAGGTCTCTGCCTACTGCCTGCCTTTGCTTTCCCCTCTTCTTCCAGGTGTGTGTGTGTGTGCGCGCGCGCGCGTGTGCGTGTGTGTGTGCATGCACGTGCACGCGCGTTTGAACTCAGAGTCTAGGCACTGTCCTTTTGTTTTCTCACTCAAGGCTGACACTCTACCACTTGAGCCATACCTCCACTTCTAGCTGTTTGGTGTTTAACTGGAGAGAAGAGTCTCATAGATTTTCCTGCTCTGGATGGCTTTGAACCATGACCCACAGATCTCAGCCTCCTGAGTCGCTGGGATTACAGGTTTGAGCTACCAGCACCGTGCCTCTGCTTCTTCTTTGATGCAGGATAATGGAAGTGTCTACCCTGTAGTTCCTTCTATGCCATGTAAGCGTGGTGTACACATTTTCTTAAATCTGTCACTGTGTAAAAATCCACAGGATCCCCTGTAAGATTTTTCTGTTTAAAAAAAATAAAAGGTAATTGCATTTTAGCAAAGGTTCTGTCCTCACAGCAAAGCCAGCACTGCCCCTGCAAACCCCTCACCAAGACCCTTGATGCTCCTCTCCTGTCCGCCTTTAAGTGCCAGACGAGTAAGCAGTCTGAAGCGAGGTGTCAGTGATCAAAATGGGAAGCGAGTTGGAGCCTAAAAGTGGGGAGTCAGGTGCTAATTGTATTCAGTAAGATGCAAAGATGGCAGCGCTCGTGTGTGTGTGTGTGTGTGTGTGTGTGTGTGTGTGTGCGCGCAGGGTGTGCAGGTCCTGGGGCTTGAACTCAGGGCCTTAGATGATGTCTCTTTGCATTTTGCTCAAGCCTGGCGCTCTACCACTTGAGCCACAGCTTCGCTTCCAGCTTCTTGCTGGTTCATTGGAGATAAGAGTCTCTTAGATTTGTCTGTTTGGGCTGGCTTTGAGCTTCAAGCCTACAGATCTCAACCTCCTAAGTGGTAGGGATTTACAAGCGTGAGCCATCAGTGCTCAGCTACTTTGGTTATTTTCCAGGTAGGGTCTTACTTTATGCCCAGGCCAGACTGGACTGTGATCCTCCTAACTTAGAATCCCTCACGTTGCTGGGGGTGACAGACACTAGTAGAGAAAAATGGGACACAGAGATTCAGGGCATCATGTTTTTAAGTCTAGCCTAGGCGAAAAGAAATTCTCAACCAAAAAAATCCTGGTGCAATGGTACACACTTGTAATCCCAGCAAGGTGGAGAAGCATGCACGTGAGGTCAAAGTCCAGGCTAGTCCTGGCCTAAAGTGAGATGTTAACTCAAAAATAACCAATGCAAGCCAGGCACTGGTGGCTCACACCTGTCATCTTAGCAACTCAGGAGACTAGATCTGAGGATCACAGTTCGAAGCCAGTCCAGGCAGGAAAGTCCCTGAGCCTATTTTCTGCAACAATGAGCCACCAATAAGCCAGAAGTGAAGTTGTGGCTCAAGTGGTAGAGCACTAAACTTGGGTAGGACGAAAGCTCAGGGACAGCGCCCAGGCCTTAAGTTCAAGACAGTCCTGGCACAAAAGGAAAAAAAAAAGTGCACTCGAACCATGACTCTGGAGGTTCCAAGAACATGGTGCCAGCATGTGTTTGGCGTCTGGTGAGCGTTTTCTGGGCTAGGAAGGGAGCTCTAGGTCATAGAAAGAAGCTAAGAGGGGATCAAAGGTATGACAAACACTCCTTTGCTATAGCTAACTGACTCACTCTCACAGTAACAGTGTTATTTGTAACAGCAGAGAATTGACTACCTCCTCAGGATCTCAGCTCTTAATTCTATTGCAGTGGCAATCAGATTTTTTCCTTTAATATGTCTGTGTATGTCAGAACTAGGGCTTGAACTCAGGGCCTGAGACCTGTCCCTTAGCTTTTCACTCAAGGCTGATGCTCTATTCCTTGAGCCACACCTTCACTTCCAGCTTTTTAAACCTTCCTTGGAGATAGACTCTCACAGACTTTCCTACCCCAGGCTGGCTTCTAACTGGGTTCCTCAGATTGCAGCCTTCTGAGTGGCTGGGATTATAAGCATCTGCTACCACACGGAGCCCCGGCCTGGGCTTTTTAGATATCAGATGCAAACCTGATCTTGGCAAGGGTTAGCTATCCTGGAGGATGAGCAAGAAATACAGATGTGCCGTGAGAATAAAAATGAGATAGGCTCCCCCCCACCCCATCATCTAAATATATTACTTTTTAGTGTCCTTTTGAAGACATTTGCATTTTCTCCCCACTTGGAATGTGCGGTGTCTTTGTTGGCCAGTCCTGTGTACCGAGTGAGCCTGCACTGTTTCTGCTGGCTTGTCAGGCTCACTAATTAGAGAGCTGCCGTCTGATTCACCTTGTTAATTAGAAGGACTTGAACACCGAGGCCCTAGGGGCAGTGTGCAGCAAAACCTCACAATGCCCCGAGAACCATGCAGTCTGCGAACTTCTTCTCATCTACCTTCTATTTTTCATTGGAAATGAATAAATCATTGAGATTTTTTTTTCTCCCTTTCCTTGTGGAGTGAGAACGCAAGAATTCACATCTTTGTAAGATGTAAATTACATGGCTCCGTGGATTGGCCCCTGCCTACCCCGTTCCCTCCCCATGATGTCTTGTCAGTGGATGAAAAATTTGACCTGGGCTATGGGTGGGGAGGTGGGATGGGGGTGGGGTGTCTCCTCTGCTCTGTGTGTGTGTGTGTGTGTGTGTGTGTGTGTGTGTGTGTGTGTGTGTGAAGCACGGAGGTGGCAGGTTAGCTGTTGGAAGCTGTTCTGTGGCTTCCTGGGGCACTGGGAGGAGGGGTGGGGAGGCTGGGATGTCTCTGGAAATCAGGGCTCAGTGGTCTGTCCTTTGGACCAGCCTCTTCCCCTCAGCCTCCCCCCCCCGGGGCCTCCCCATCTGCTTTAGAAAAGAACAGGTGCAGCAGGACATTTTGATTGAGATTTTTCTTCTTACTCTGTCTCCCTGTTTCTCTCCCCTCCCTCTCTCCCTCTCTCCCTTCCTCCCTTCCTCCCTTCCTTCCTTCCTTCCTTCCTTCCTTCCTTCCTTCCTTCCTTCCCCTCTCTCCTCTTTTCTCCTTCCTTCCTTTTATTTATCTATCTGTCTGTCTGTCCGTCCGTCCTTCTATCTATCTATCTATCTATCTATCTATCTATCTATCTATCTATCTATCTATCTATCTATCTATCTATCTATCTATCTGTCCATCTATCTATCTTGCCAGTCCTGGGCCTGGGCACTGGCCCTGACCTAATTTTCTACCACTTAATCCACAGCTCTGCTTTCAATTTTTGTGGTTAATAGAGATAAGAGTCTCATAGACTTTCCTGTCCAGGCTGGCTTCGAAATGTGACCCTTGATTACTTTAAACTGCAGAACTTCTGCATGGCAAAGGACATAGCTAGCAAGATAAATAGAAAACTTACAGATTGGGGGGGGGATTGGTTGGGGGCCAGGGGGAGGATGGGAAGGGATGGGAAGGGGAAACAAAGGAGGAGGCTACAATGCTTGATAAGAAATGTACTTATTATCTTGCCCATGTAATTGTAACCTCTCTTCTGTACAGTATTTTCACAATAAAAAAAAAAAAAAGAAAACTTACAGATTGGGAGAAGATCTTCACTAGCTATACACAAGACAAGGGTCTCATATCAAAAATATACCTAGCGCTAAAGAAAATTAACCCCTCCAATAACAAATGCCCAGAGAAACAATCACCCCATTAGTAAGTGGGCTAAAGAATTAAAAAGAGACTTCTCTGGAGAGGAAATAAGAATGGCCAATAGACACATGAAGAAATACTCAGTGTTGCTGCCCATAAAAGAAACGCAAATAAAAACCACATTGAAATTTCGCCTCACCCCAGTTAGAATGGCCGTTATCAAGAAAACAAATAATAAAAGTTGCTGGTGGGGATGTGACCAAAAGGGAACACTACTGCTGGGAACACTACTGTAAACTGGTTCAATCACTCTGGAAGGCAGAATAGAGATTCCTCAAAAGACTAAACATGGGGCTGGGAAGGTGGCTCAGTGGTAGAGCGCTTGCCTTGCATGCCTGAGGCCCTGGGTTAGATTCCTCAGCACCACATAAGCAAAAAGAAAAAAGCCGGAAGTGGCGCTGTGGCTCAAGTGGTAGAGTGCTAGCCTTGAGCTGAAGAGCTGAGGGACAGGGCCCAGGCCCAGAGTTCAGGCCCCACGACTGGACCCCCCCAAAAAAAACCAAAACAAAAAATAAACAAACAAACAAAAAAGACTAAACATAAAGCTCCCCTATGACCCAACAATCCCACTCCTGGGATTGATGATCTCAAACTAGGCCACACTAAAGCTACCAGCACAATTATGTTCATTGCAGTATTATTTACCATAGCTAAGATATAGAACCAACCCAAATACCCCTCAATAGATAATTGAATCAAGAAAATAAGGAATTTTATGCTTCTAAAAGAAGAAAGAATGGCATTACCCCTTTAGTAAGGAAATGGAAAGATATGGAAAAAAATATTAATTGAAGCAAACTAGATCCAAAAAAAATAGGCTCTATGGTTTCCCTCATTGTAATAATTAGCATAAGCATAGGTTAGTCCTGACAGAGAATCATAATAGCTCAAGAGCTATGCACATATGACCATACAAAATTATGCTAATTGAAATGAACTCCAAGACATGGAAACAACAGGTCTTTTTTTAGTTGTCAACCTTGATGTCGCCAATGTATTGTACTTAGTTCTTTTTTTTTTTTTTTTTTTGGTTGGTCGTGGGGCTTGAACTCTGGGCTTGGGCATTGTTCCTGCACTCTTCAGCTCAAGGCAAGTGCTCTACCACTTGAGCCACAGTGCCACTTCCAGTTTTCTAGTAGTTTATTGGAGATAAGAGTCTCATGGACTTTCCTGCCTGGGCTGGCTTTGAACTGCGATCCTCAGATCTCAGCCTCCTGAGTAGCTAGGATTACAGGCATGAGCCACCAGCACCCAGCTTTGTATCTAGTTCTTTCTTCTTATTTTATTTCATTTTTCTTTTTCCGTTGGTTTATCCCTAGCAATCTCTGTCTTTGATTCTGGCACTATATGCATTTATCTGATTGGGAAAAGAGAAGGGAAATAACAAAATGCTGAAAGAAGTACAAAAGATGACCCATTGCAACAATGATACTCACAGGACACTATATCGAAATGAACTTTACAACTTCGTGGGTAGACGGGAGGAATGGGGGAGGGAAGAGATAGAGGGAGAGCAACAATGGAGTGGGTAAAAATGTTCAACGAGAAATGTACCCTACTTATGTAAATGTAACCTCTCTGTACAGAATTTTACAATAAAACAAACATTTTAAAAAAGGAATGTGACCCTCAGATCTCAGCCTCCTGAGTAGCTAGGATTATAGGTGTGAGACACTGGTGCCTGGCTTTCTTTCCCTCCCTCTCCCTCTTCCTCTCCCCCTCTCTCTCTTTCTCTTTCTTTCTCTCTTCCTTCCTTCATTTTTCCTTACTTCCACCTCTTTTCTCCCTCTTTCTTTTCTTCCTTTCTTTCTCTCCTACTTCTCTCTCTTTCTCTTTCTCTTTTGAGATAGAGTTGCACTATGTAGCTCAGACTGATCTTATTCAACAGCCTCTTCTTAAACACCTCCCAAATGACACCAAACTCGGCCTGGCTTTGTTATACTTAGTTTTTAATAGACACAGAGCCAGGTGTTGGTGGCTCAAACCTGTCATCCTAATTACTCAAGAGGCTAAGATTTGAGGATTGCAGTTCAAAATCAATTCAGGTAGGAAAGTCTATGAGACTCTTAGCTTCAACGAACCACCAAAAAGGCCAGAAGTGGATCTGCGGCTCAAATGGTAGAGCACTAGCCTTGAGTTGAAGTCCGAATACTGACATAAAACAAACAAGCATACAAAAACACACAAACCAACCAACCAACAAAAATCTTGCCCAGAACAACTGTCCCTACTGCTTCCTCTTGTTCTGCCTCACCCAATCAGTTATATGTCAATAACTGTCATTGATTTTTCTCATGCAAACTTCATTCATAATTTCAAAATGTATTTCAAAATTACCCTTTCAGAGCTGGGAATGTGGCTTCGTGGTAGAGTGCTTGCCTAACATGCATGAAGCCCTGGGTTTGATTCCTCAGTACCACATTAACAGAAAAAGCCAGAAATGGCACTGTGGCTCAAGCAGTAGAGTGCTAGCCTTGAGCAAAAAGAAGCTCAAGGACAGTGCCCAGGTCCTGAGTTCATGTCCCAGGACTGGCAAAAAAAAATTACCTTCTTTCTTTACCCTCTTGCCCTCCTTCCTTCATCCTCTGAAATAGTCCTAGGGGAGGTTTTCTGTAATAATAACAATAATAATAGTTATTATTATTATCATATGTCAGGCTTAGGCTTGAACTCAGGGCCTGGGCACTGTTCCTGAACTCTTTTGCTCAAGGCTAGTGCTTTACCACTTTGAGCCACAGCACCACCTCCAGTTTTCTGGTGATTAATTGGAGATATGAGTCTTACTGGGGCTGGGAAGGTAGCTCAGTGGTAGAGCACATGCCTCACATGCATGAGGCCCTGAGTTCGATTCCTCAGCACCACATAAACAGAAAAAGTAGGAAGTGGCAGTATGGCTCAAGTGGTAGAGCGCTAGCCTTGAGCAAAAGAAGCTCAGGGCCCTGAATTCATCCCCAGGAATGGGAAAGAAAGAAAGAAAGAAAGAGAGAAAGAAAGAAAGAAAGAAAGAAAGAAAGAAAGAAAGAAAGAAAGAAAGAAAGAAAGAAAGAAAGGAAGGAAGGAAGGAAGGAAGGAAGGAAGGAAGGAAGGAAGGAAGGAAAGAAAGAAAGAAAGAAAGAAAGAAAGAAAGAAAGAAAGAAAGAAAGAAAGGGCTGGGAAGGTGGCTCAGTGGTAGAACACTTGCCTTGCATGCTCGAGGCCCTGGGTTCGATTCCTCAGCACCACATAAGAAAAAAGCCAGAAGTGGCACTGTGGCTCAAGTGGTAGAGGGCTAGCCTTGAGCTGAAGAGCTGAGGGACAGTGCCCAGGCCCAGAGTTCAGGCCCCACGACCAGACCCAAAAAAAAAAAAAAAAAAAAAAAAGAAAGAAAGAAAGAAAAAAAAAGAGTATTGTCAACTTTCCTGCCCTGGCTGGTTTTGAACCTCAATCCTCAGATCCCAGCCTCCTTAGTAGTTAGGATTACAGGAATGAGTCCCTAGTATCTGGCTAGAAGTATTATTTAAGTATGACATAGAGCTCCTTTAGATGGTTGATCTTCCCTTGAAGTTCCTAGCTTGGCTGGTAAGCTAGTCCTAGTCCCACTGGGAAGGCGTGGGCTGCTTCCTCATGGAGATGTAATAGATACCACATTCCTGACTCTGCTTATTCCAGAGAGCACTAGGAGACCAGAATACTAGAAGGAACCAGGTTGACCAGTTGGAGCCATGATGGAGGTCCAGCTGTGCAGAGCTCAAGGGCACCCTCTATAGTAGACCAGGTGCAAAAGCAGACTCAAAGGCCCTGCAGCCTCACAGGTAATGTCCCCCATTAAGTGCCATTTTTGTCCATGCCTTGAGGTTACAAGGAGAAAGAGACATTCTTTAGGGTGTGGAAGAGAGGCAGAGGGGAAACTGGACAGTGGGTGCCCTGAGGGGCTTCCAGAGGTGTTGAGGGGGATGTGGTAGAGGTTTGGCCTCTAGGCCTCTCATTCTCACCTTTAGCTGCCTCTGATTCCAGCTTTACCACATACTTCAGTATCATCCGAGATTCTGAATCTTCCTGCACCTCTGCTCTAATCTGGATCTTAAAGTGTCCCTGTGAGAAAAAGCTTGATCCTCAGCAGGGGGTGCTATAGGAAGGTGCTAGAACTTTCATTGTATGTGTATGCCAGTCCTGGGGCTTAAACTCAGGGCCTGGATCCATTCCTGAAGTGGTTTTTGTTTGTTTGTTTGTTTTGTTATGAGGCTAGGACTCAGAGCCTGGGCACTGGCCCTGAGACTCTTTGTGCTCAAGGCAAGCACTCTACCAGTTGAATCACAGCACCACTTCTGTTTTTGAGTGGTTAGATGGAGATAAGAGTCTCATGGGGACTTTTCTGTCCAAGCTGGCTTTGAAACTTGATCCTCAGATCTCAGCCTCCAGAGTAGCTAGGATTACAGGTGTGAGCCACCCATGTCTGGCTTGTCTCTGCACTTTTTTGCTCAAAGCTACTACTCTATTGCTTGAGCCACAGCTCAAGCTCCAGGTTTTTCTCTTTGTTTGTTTTATTTTGTTTTTGTTTTTTGGTGGTTAATTGGAAATAAGCGTCTTGACCCGGGTGCCATTGGCTCATGCCTGTCATCTTAGCTATTCAAGAGTCTGAGATCTGAGGATCTTGGTTCAAAGCTAACCCAGGCAGGAAAGTTTGTGAGACTCTCATCTCCAACGAATCAACAAAAAAGCCCATGAAAGTAGAGGTTCAAGTGATAGCTCATCAGCCTGGAGCAAAAAAAATGTTAAGGGACAGCATCTAGGCTGTGAGTTCAAGTACAGGTGCAAAAGAGGCTCAGAGAATGCCACCCTGAGGTTTTATTTTCTGGGTAGCCATTTTTTCAGTGAAGTAGGCTTTCCTGTGAATATAATCCACAGACATCTGATCATTGTGATAACCCTGGTGGGTGAGGCAAATTAGCTCAAAGATGATTGATTTTCTTTTTTTAATGTGCTATTTTACCTTCACCCTTTCCTCATTATGGGCCAGGCCAGTGTCATAATTCCTTCTCCTAGATATTTCCCCAGTATTGAGATCGCGCCTCTATTTACCATTGCCTGGGAGGCACATCATTACAATACAGTCCAAGTGGCCATTTTCTTTCTCTAACTACAAATAAGGATCAATCGAATTTTAAATGACTCCTCCGGGGCCAGCTCCCCTGCTCCTGACCTTTGTGAAATGATTGCTAGAGCGAGCAGGTGGGCAGAGCTTTCTAAACTGGCATTACACCTGGACAGGAGCCAAAAGATATTCCAAATAGAAGCCACGGTGAGGGTGAGCTTCTGATACAGAAAGATGCTTGTGGGGTAGCATACAGGCCTGGTGTTTTTGTTGTTGTTTTAAATCAAATTCCTAGCTTCTTTGTTGTTGTTGTAGGTGGAGGTGGTGGTGGTGGTGGTGGTGATGGTGTGTGTGTGTGTGTGTGTGTGTGTGTGTGTGTGTGCCAGTCCTGAGGCTTGAACTCAGGGCCTCGGTGCTGTCCCTGATCTTTTCTTTTTTTGTACAAATGTACTATCATTTTGAACCCCAGCTTCACTTTTGGCTTTATGGTAGTTCCTTGGAGAGAAGAGTCTCACAGACTTTTCCTGCCCAGGTTGGCTTTGGACTGAGATCCTCAGACCTCAGCCTCCTGAGTAGTTAGGATGCCAGGCATCCTGCCTGATACCCCTGTGAATTCCTGTCTGGGTGCTCCAGAGTCTACTTGCTGAGCGAACTACACTTGGTCCCGTCCTTTGCTTGGAAGTGGGAAATTGAACTTAGAAGGTTCTAGAAAGCTTTACACCAGCATGTCAAAAAACAAAAATAAAAAAAAAACACCCTGTTTTGTGCTAGAAAGAAGCTTCTGGGTTTGGGTTTTTGTTTTGAATCACTAGATTGATCTCAAAAGGCTAAGTTTTATATTATGGAGGTGCAATCACCTGCGGGCTAAACAATTCTTCTTGAAAAAATTGAGACCAGGACTTGGGCTAGGCAAGCAGGGAAAGTCTCATTTTCTGAGCTGGGTTCTCTGATTCTGTAGAAAGTCAGCTGTCAAAATGACTCATCCCCCAAAGACCCCAGTATTGCTTGAATCCCACCATGGTACTTTCCTAAACGTGAGTTCTCACTTCAGAAGAGAAAGGCAGGACAGGGTGTTGGTGGCTCACACCTGTTACCCTAGCTACTCAGGAGGCTGAGATCTGAGCCTCACGGTTCAAAGCCAATCTGGGTAGGAAAAGTCCATGAGACTGTCTCATCTCCAATAAATTACCCTCTAAAAAGCTAGAAGTGGGGCTGTGGCTCAAGTGATAGAGCTAGCCTTGGGCAAAAGAAGTTCAGGGACAATGTCTAAGCCCTGAGTTCTAGCCCCAGGACAGACACAAAGAAAGAAAAAGGGAAAGGTGGGAAGGGCAGCTTCTCACAAGTCATTCTCAGCCTGACAGCGGTAAGAACACACAGCCATCAGGGCGGTAAGGACTTACTGCAAACTCCACTTCCGCGTCTTCCTTTTCGATGTTTATTTACATAGCTGGAGCTGGAGCTCAGCCAGGGCTTTCACATTGTCCCTCCACTTTATCTACTCAAGGCTGGTGCTCTACCGCTTGAGCCACACCTCCACTTCCTGCTTTTTGCTGGCTAGAGATAAGATTCTCTGGGATTTTTCTGCCCAGGCTGACTTTGAACCTGAATCCTCAGATCTCATCCTCCTGAGCAGCTAGGATGACAGGTGTTAGCCTCGCCTGCCCTTACGTGTAGGGTTCAATCTCTGCAGAGTGGCAGCTCTGCTGATTGCAGTGAGGTTGATTTCCCCACTCTTTGCATGTATACATGCAAGTGTTCTCTAAGATGCTTACATTAGTGTCATGTTGTGCCGATGATATATCACAGGAGGGCTGAGGTGATAACCTTTAGTGTAAAATCTATTGTACTTCGGAACAAAGAAAATGAACGGTGATACAAAAGGGTATGATCATGGATCCTGCCATGGGCAAATTGTGTCTCTTGCATTTCACCTTTGGCTTGGCACTTGTAGCATTAATAATTTTTCTGATTAGAATAATGTCCTGGTATGTGTGTGTGTGTGTGTGTGTGTGTGTGTGTGCACTAGTGCACACGCGCGTGCCAGCTACTGACCCTGAGCTTCTTCTGTTCAAGGCTAGTGCTCCACCACTTGAGACACAGTTCCACTTCTCCCTTTATTTTTTTGGTGATTCATTGGAGATCAGAGTCTCATGGATTTTCCTGCCTGGGCTGGCTTTGAACTTCAGTCCTCATATCTCAGCCTCCTGACTAGCTAGGATTATAGGCAGTGTAAGACACTGGCACCTGGGTGGCCTGTATTTTTGTGTGTGTATAATTTGTACTTAGAGTCATCATTTAACCTCCAAGGTAGTTCTACTTTGTATAGTTATAATGACATCCCCAAGCATGGGGGTATACACCTGTAACCCAGGATTCTGGAGTCTTTCCTAGGGAAGTCTCCAGTTCAAGGTCAGCCTGGGCTATATTGTATGATCTTGACTCAAGAAATAAAAGCAGGGGCTGGGAAGGTGGCTCAGTGGTAGAGCACTTGCCTTGCATGCATGAGGCCCTGGGTTCGATTCCTCAGCACCACATAAGCAAAAAGAAAAAAGCCGGAAGTGGCGCTGTGGGTCAAGTGGTAGAGCACTAGCCTTCAGCTGAAGAGCTGAGGGACAGCACCCAGGCCCAGAGTTCAGGCCCCACAACCGGATCCAAAAAAAAAAGAAATAAAAGCAGGCAGGCACTGGTGACTCATATCTGTCATCCTAGCTACTCAGGAAGCTGAATCTAAAGACTGCAGTTCCAAACCAGCCCTGGCAAGGAAAAGTCCATGAGATTCTTATGGCCAATGACCAGCAAAAAGCTAGAAGTAGAGTTGTGGCTCAAGTGGTAGAGTACCAGCCTTGAGCACAAAAGCTCAGGGACAAAGCCCAGGCCCTGAATTTAAGTCCCAGGACCTGCATACACACAATCACACACACACACACACACACACACACACACACACACACACACACATACACACACACACTACCCCAAGCAACACCACCAAAAAAAGAAATGTCCTTGTGGTGCTTCAGGCTAGGCAGCATCTCTTTCTCGACTCAGCAAGGCAGGTACAGAGAGACTGTCATTTCTCTTTGAAGCAGATGCAAAGGAACAGGAGTATAGCAATTATCATCATCATCATCACCATCATCATCATCATCACTACTTATATGATTATTTCAAATTCTCACTGGAATTCTCACTCTTTTTTTTTTCTTTCATTTTCTTTTCTCCTGGCTCCAGCAGCCACGGAGTGGAGTAGCCGCTGGCTCCTCTGGGTGTGTGTGGGTGAGCACAGCTCTGCGCATGACCAGAACAATGACCTTCAGCTCTCCAGGAATAAGATTCTGTCACTGCCTCTGCCTTTGATAAGATCCCTGCCGCACACCGCCTGAAAGGAATCAGGAAAAATGAGGGGGGGGGGAATAAAAGGAGTCCTCACGGGGAGAAGCCCCTGCCACCTCTGTGTGAAGGAGGAGCTGGTGTCTTCCTCGCAGCATGCCTGTTTTGCTCATGTGTGAGTTCAGTGCCGGCCGTTGGTGGTGATGTGCTAACCTCACTCAAGGTCTTTCCAACACAGCAAGGGGCTCTTCTAGGGTTTGCATTAAGATGGCATCTTCCACTGGGCGTCAGTGGCTCTTGTCTGTCAGTCTAGCTCTTCAGGAGGCTGAGATCCGTAGATCATGGTACAAAGCCAGTCTGGGCAGGAAAGTCAATGAGACTACTCTTCCTCTTCCTCCTTCCTCCTCCTCTTCCTCCTCCTTCTCCTTTCTCCTCCTCCTCCCTCTCTCCCTCCCTCCCTCCTCCTCTTCTCCTCTTCCTCCTCCCTCTCATCCTCCTCTTCTTCTTCTCCTCTTTTCCCTCCTCCTCCTCCTCCTCTTCCTCTTTCTTCCCTATGTGTAGTAGTTGTAGGGCTTGAACTCAGGTCTTGGGTGCTGTCCCTGAGCTCTTTTGCTCAAGGCTGGCACTCTACCACTTGAGCCACAGCTCCACTTCTGGCTTTTTGCAGATTCATTGTAAAGAAGTGTTACATGAACTTTCAGGCTTGGGCTATCTTCAAACTGCTCAGCCTCCCAATGCCTTAAACCAGGAATCTCTCATCTCAACCTCCCAACTGACTGGTACTACAGACATGTACCACTGCACCGGTCCCTTAAAGACAGTTTATACAATACAGAATATTTTAATTTTAGAGTAGATGTACACCTGCAGAAAATTGCCAAGATAGTTCTGAGGGCTTCCTGTCTGCTCTACTCTGCTTTCTCCTATTATTACTATTCTGCCTTAATTGACTTAGTTCATTTTTACAATAAGCAAAGCAATGTTGAAACACTGAGTAAAGCCCATATTTTATGGAGAGTTACGTGTTTTTTTTGTTTTTGTTTTTTTTGTTTTGGTTGGTCACAGGGCTTGAACTCTGGGCCTGGGCACTGTCCATGAGCTCTTCAGCTCCAGGCTAACGTTCTATCACTTGAGCCACAGCATCACTTCCGGTTTTCTGGCAGTTTATTGGAGATAAGAGTCTCACAGACTTTCCTAGCCAGGCTGGCTTTGAACCACAATCCTCAGATCTCAGCTAGGATTACAGGTGAGAGCTACCAGCTTTGGAGAGTCCCTTATTTGTATGTTTTTCATGCAATGCTGGGAACAGAACCCAGGTCCTTGATCATACAAGACCAACATTCTACCACTGAGCCATAGCCTCAGCCACCAAACTGCCTTCGATCTCCCCTAATATCCTTGTTTTATTTCCAGAATTCCTTCAAGAATATGCAGTCGTTCTATCTCCTTCGGCGCCTTCTGGCTATGACAATATCTCTTACTTGCTTTGGTTTTGATGACTTTAAGAGGGTTGAAGTCAAGTATGCTGAAGAGCGCATCTCAGCTGGAATTTGCTGGCATTTTCTTTTTTTTGGGGGGGGAGTTCTGCTCATGGGCCTGAACTCTGGGCCTGGACGCTGTCCCTCAGCATTTCAGCTCAAGGCTAGCGCTCTACCACTTGAGCCACAGCACCACTTCTGGCTTTTTTTTTTTCTTTTCTGCTTATGTGGTGCTGAGGAATCGAACCCAGGGCCTCATGCATGCAAGGCAAGCACTCTACCACTGAGCCACCTTCCCAGCCCCTGGTATTTTCTTTTCTTTTCTTTCTTTCTTTCTTTCTTTCTTTCTTTCTTTCTTTCTTTCTTTCTTTCTTTCTTTCTTTCTTTCTTTCTTTCTTTCTTTCTTTCTTTCTTTCTTTTTTTTGGGTCCGGTCATGGGGCCTGAACTCTGGGCCTGGGCGCTGTCCCTCAGCTCTTCAGCTCAAGGCTAGCGCTCTACCACTTGAGCCACAGCACCACTTCCGGCTTTTTTCTTTTTGCTTATGTGGTGCTGAGGAATCAAACCCAGGGCCTCAGGCATGCAAGGCAAGCGCTCTACCACTGAGCCATTTTTCCAGCCCCATCTTTCTTTTTTTTTTTTTTTTTTGTAATGGCTGGACTTGGGTTATGGATTTGAGATGGAGAAAAGTACCATTTACATCACATGGTATCTCGGGGTACTTGTCTTCAGCTTGCCCTGGATCACCTGGCCCAGATAAGTGTTTGTCAGATTTCTCCGCTGGAAAGTTATTCTTTACAACTGGGTGCCAGTAGCTCATGCCTGTAATCCCAGCTACTCAAGAGGCTGAGTTCTGAGGATTACGGTCTGAAGCCCCAGACTGAGACACGGATAAAGGGACAAACTTTAAGAAGGATGTCTTCACTCCTAGCTGGGTTCAAAAATAGATTTCTCAATCCGACTTTCTCCCAGTGGGAAGCATCTCAAAGCCAAAAGTGAGTTTCAGGTCAAAGATCAAATCCAGGGTAGTGTCAAGAAAACATCTCAGGGAGAAAGGGGAAACCAGTGCTCAACTGTGGGAGCCTTTCTATGAAGATCATGAGATGTGTGAAGCCAGC